>NC_070596.1:16455957-17106599 GCF_027409825.1 Scomber japonicus | reverse complement strand
AAATCAAGCACCGTGAGGGCATTGTGTGAAAATTATGAAGGATTTTCCAAAGCGGCCAAAAATTGAAAAAAACGACAGGGCCGGTAGTGTCGAAAATTCAAAAATGGGAAGGGTGGGGGATTGTCCCAAAACTTGCTTACAAGGGGCCAGAGGGGCGGCCTGAATGAAAAATTTGTAAAATCAAGCACCGTGAGGGCATTGTGTGAAAATTATGAAGGATTTTCCAAAGCGGCCAAAATTGAAAAAAACGACAGGGCCGGTAGTGTCGAAAAAGTCAAAAATGGGAAGGGTGGGGGATTGTCCCAAAACTTGCTACAAGGGGCCAGAGGGGCGGGCTGATTGAAAAATGTGTAAAATCAAGCACCGTGAGGGCATTGTGTGAAAATTGTGAAGGATTTTCCATAGGGGTAAAAATTGAAAAAAATGACAGGGTCGGTAGTGTCGAAAAAGTCAAAAATGGGAAGGGTGGGGGATTGTCCCAAAACTTGCTACAAGGGGCCAGAGGGGCGGCCTGAATGAAAAATGTGTAAAATCAAGCACCGTGAGGGCATTGTGTGAAAATTTTGAAGGATTTTCCAAAGCGGGCAAAAATTGAAAAAACGACAGGGCCGGTAGTGTCGAAAAAGTCAAAAATGGGAAGGGTGGGGGATTGTCCCAAAACTTGCTACAAGGGGCCAGAGGGGCGGGCTGATTGAAAAATGTGTAAAATCAAGCACCGTGAAGGCATTGTGTGGAAATTGTGAAGGATTTTCCATAGGGGTAAAATTGAAAAAATGACAGGGTCGGTAGTGTCGAAAAAGTCAAAAATGGGAAGGGTGGGGGATTGTCCCAAAACTTGCTACAAGGGGCCAGAGGGGCGGCCTGAATGAAAAATGTGTAAAATCAAGCACCGTGAGGGCATTGTGTGAAAATTGTGAAGGATTTTCCAAAGCGGCCAAAAATTGAAAAAAACGACAGGGCCGGTAGTGTCGAAAAAGTCAAAAATGGAAGGGTGGGGATTGTCCCAAAACTTGCTACAAGGGGCCAGAGGGGCGGCCTGAATGAAAATTGTGTAAAATCAAGCACCGTGAGGGCATTGTGTGAAAATTGTGAAGGATTTTCCAAAGCGGCAAAAATTGAAAAAAATGACAGGGCCGGTAGTGTCGAAAAAGTCAAAAATGGGAAGGGTGGGGGATTGTCCCAAAACTTGCTACAAGGGGGGCCAGAGGGGCGGCCTGAATGAAAAATTTGTAAAATCAAGCACCGTGAGGGCATTGTGTGAAAATTATGAAGGATTTTCCAAAGCGGCCAAAAATTGAAAAAAACGACAGGGCCGGGTAGTGTCGAAAAAGTCAAAAATGGGAAGGGTGGGGATTGTCCCAAAACTTGCTACAAGGGGCCAGAGGGGCGGCCTGAATGAAAAATGTGTAAAATCAAGCACCGTGAGGGCATTGTGTGAAAATTGTGAAGGATTTTCCAAAGCGGCCAAAAATTGAAAAAACGACAGGGCCGGTAGTGTCGAAAAAGTCAAAAATGGGAAGGGTGGGGGATTGTCCCAAAACTTGCTACAAGGGGCCAGAGGGGCGGCCTGAATGAAAAATTTGTAAAATCAAGCACCGTGAGGGCATTGTGTGAAAATTATGAAGGATTTTCCAAAGCGGCCAAAAATTGAAAAAAACGACAGGGCCGGTAGTGTCGAAAAATTCAAAAATGGGAAGGGTGGGGGATTGTCCCAAAACTTGCTACAAGGGCCAGAGGGGCGGCCTGAATGAAAAATGTGTAAAATCAAGCACCGTGAGGGCATTGTGTGAAAATTATGAAGGATTTTCCAAAGCGGCAAAAATTGAAAAAACGACAGGGCCGGTAGTGTCGAAAAAGTCAAAAATGGGAAGGGTGGGGGATTGTCCCAAAACTTGCTACAAGGGGCCAGAGGGGCGGGCTGATTGAAAAATGTGTAAAATCAAGCACCGTGAGGCATTGTGTGAAAATTGTGAAGGATTTTCCATAGGGGTAAAAATTGAAAAAATGACAGGGTCGGTAGTGTCGAAAAAGTCAAAAATGGGAAGGGTGGGGGATTGTCCCAAAACTTGCTACAAGGGGCCAGAGGGGCGGCCTGAATGAAAAATGTGTAAAATCAAGCACCGTGAGGGCATTGTGTGAAAATTTTGAAGGATTTTCCAAAGCGGGCAAAAATTGAAAAAAACGACAGGGCCGGTAGTGTCGAAAAAGTCAAAATGGGAAGGGTGGGGATTGTCCCAAAACTTGCTACAAGGGGCCAGAGGGGCGGGCTGATTGAAAAATGTGTAAAATCAAGCACCGTGAAGGCATTGTGTGGAAATTGTGAAGGATTTTCCATAGGGGTAAAAATTGAAAAAAATGACAGGGTCGGTAGTGTCGAAAAAGTCAAAAATGGGAAGGGTGGGGGATTGTCCCAAAACTTGCTACAAGGGGCCAGAGGGGCGGCCTGAATGAAAAATGTGTAAAATCAAGCACCGTGAGGGCATTGTGTGAAAATTGTGAAGGATTTTCCAAAGCGGCCAAAAATTGAAAAAAACGACAGGGCCGGTAGTGTCGAAAAAGTCAAAAATGGGAAGGGTGGGGGATTGTCCCAAAACTTGCTACAAGGGGCCAGAGGGGCGGCCTTAATGAAAAATTTGTAAAATCAAGCACCGTGAGGGCATTGTGTGAAAATTATGAAGGATTTTCCAAAGCGGCCAAAAATTGAAAAAAATGACAGGGTCGGTAGTGTCAAAAAAGTCAAAAATGGGAAGGGTGGGGGATTGTCCCAAAACTTGCTACAAGGGGCCAGAGGGGCGGCCTGAATGAAAAATTTGTAAAATCAAGCACCATGAGGGCATTGTGTGAAAATTTTGAAGGATTTTCCAAAGCGGGCAAAAATTGAAAAAAACGACAGGGCCGGTAGTGTCGAAAAAGTCAAAAATGGGAAGGGTGGGGGATTGTCCCAAAACTTGCTACAAGGGGCCAGAGGGGAGGGCTGATTGAAAAATGTGTAAAATCAAGCACCGTGAAGGCATTGTGTGGAAATTGTGAAGGATTTTCCATAGGGGTAAAAATTGAAAAAAATGACAGGGTCGGTAGTGTCGAAAAAGTCAAAAATGGGAAGGGTGGGGGATTGTCCCAAAACTTGCTACAAGGGGCCAGAGGGGCGGCCTGAATGAAAAATGTGTAAAATCAAGCACCGTGAGGGCATTGTGTGAAAATTGTGAAGGATTTTCCAAAGCGGCCAAAAATTGAAAAAAACGACAGGGCCGGTAGTGTCGAAAAAGTCAAAAATGGGAAGGGTGGGGATTGTCCCAAAACTTGCTACAAGGGGCCAGAGGGGCGGCCTGAATGAAAAATTTGTAAAATCAAGCACCGTGAGGGCATTGTGTGAAAATTATGAAGGATTTTCCAAAGCGGCCAAAAATTGAAAAAAACGACAGGGCCGGTAGTGTCGAAAAATTCAAAAATGGGAAGGGTGGGGGATTGTCCCAAAACTTGCTTACAAGGGGCCAGAGGGGCGGCCTGAATGAAAAATTTGTAAAATCAAGCACCGTGAGGGCATTGTGTGAAAATTATGAAGGATTTTCCAAAGCGGCCAAAAATTGAAAAAAACGACAGGGCCGGTAGTGTCGAAAAAGTCAAAAATGGGAAGGGTGGGGGATTGTCCCAAAACTTGCTACAAGGGGCCAGAGGGGCGGGCTGATTGAAAAATGTGTAAAATCAAGCACCGTGAGGGCATTGTGTGAAAATTGTGAAGGATTTTCCATAGGGGTAAAAATTGAAAAAAATGACAGGGTCGGTAGTGTCGAAAAAGTCAAAAATGGGAAGGGTGGGGGATTGTCCCAAAACTTGCTACAAGGGGCCAGAGGGGCGGCCTGAATGAAAAATGTGTAAAATCAAGCACCGTGAGGGCATTGTGTGAAAATTTTGAAGGATTTTCCAAAGCGGGCAAAAATTGAAAAAAACGACAGGGCCGGTAGTGTCGAAAAAGTCAAAAATGGGAAGGGTGGGGGATTGTCCCAAAACTTGCTACAAGGGGCCAGAGGGGCGGGCTGATTGAAAAATGTGTAAAATCAAGCACCGTGAAGGCATTGTGTGGAAATTGTGAAGGATTTTCCATAGGGGTAAAAATTGAAAAAAATGACAGGGTCGGTAGTGTCGAAAAAGTCAAAAATGGGAAGGGTGGGGGATTGTCCCAAAACTTGCTACAAGGGGCCAGAGGGGCGGCCTGAATGAAAAATGTGTAAAATCAAGCACCGTGAGGGCATTGTGTGAAAATTGTGAAGGATTTTCCAAAGCGGCCAAAAATTGAAAAAAACGACAGGGCCGGTAGTGTCGAAAAAGTCAAAAATGGGAAGGGTGGGGGATTGTCCCAAAACTTGCTACAAGGGGCCAGAGGGGCGGCCTGAATGAAAATTGTGTAAAATCAAGCACCGTGAGGGCATTGTGTGAAAATTGTGAAGGATTTTCCAAAGCGGCCAAAAATTGAAAAAAATGACAGGGCCGGTAGTGTCGAAAAAGTCAAAAATGGGAAGGGTGGGGGATTGTCCCAAAACTTGCTACAAGGGGCCAGAGGGGCGGCCTGAATGAAAAATTTGTAAAATCAAGCACCGTGAGGGCATTGTGTGAAAATTATGAAGGATTTTCCAAAGCGGCCAAAAATTGAAAAAAACGACAGGGCCGGTAGTGTCGAAAAAGTCAAAAATGGGAAGGGTGGGGGATTGTCCCAAAACTTGCTACAAGGGGCCAGAGGGGCGGCCTTAATGAAAAATTTGTAAAATCAAGCACCGTGAGGGCATTGTGTGAAAATTATGAAGGATTTTCCAAAGCGGCCAAAAATTGAAAAAAATGACAGGGTCGGTAGTGTCGAAAAAGTCAAAAATGGGAAGGGTGGGGGATTGTCCCAAAACTTGCTACAAGGGGCCAGAGGGGCGGCCTGAATGAAAAATTTGTAAAATCAAGCACCGTGAGGGCATTGTGTGAAAATTATGAAGGATTTTCCAAAGCGGCCAAAAATTGAAAAAAACGACAGGGCCGGTAGTGTCGAAAAATTCAAAAATGGGAAGGGTGGGGGATTGTCCCAAAACTTGCTTACAAGGGGCCAGAGGGGCGGCCTGAATGAAAAATTTGTAAAATCAAGCACCGTGAGGGCATTGTGTGAAAATTATGAAGGATTTTCCAAAGCGGCCAAAAATTGAAAAAAACGACAGGGCCGGTAGTGTCGAAAAAGTCAAAAATGGGAAGGGTGGGGGATTGTCCCAAAACTTGCTACAAGGGGCCAGAGGGGCGGGCTGATTGAAAAATGTGTAAAATCAAGCACCGTGAGGGCATTGTGTGAAAATTGTGAAGGATTTTCCATAGGGGTAAAAATTGAAAAAAATGACAGGGTCGGTAGTGTCGAAAAAGTCAAAAATGGGAAGGGTGGGGGATTGTCCCAAAACTTGCTACAAGGGGCCAGAGGGGCGGCCTGAATGAAAAATGTGTAAAATCAAGCACCGTGAGGGCATTGTGTGAAAATTTTGAAGGATTTTCCAAAGCGGGCAAAAATTGAAAAAAACGACAGGGCCGGTAGTGTCGAAAAAGTCAAAAATGGGAAGGGTGGGGGATTGTCCCAAAAATGCTACAAGGGGCCAGAGGGGCGGGCTGATTGAAAAATGTGTAAAATCAAGCACCGTGAAGGCATTGTGTGGAAATTGTGAAGGATTTTCCATAGGGGTAAAAATTGAAAAAAATGACAGGGTCGGTAGTGTCGAAAAAGTCAAAAATGGGAAGGGTGGGGGATTGTCCCAAAACTTGCTACAAGGGGCCAGAGGGGCGGCCTGAATGAAAAATGTGTAAAATCAAGCACCGTGAGGGCATTGTGTGAAAATTGTGAAGGATTTTCCAAAGCGGCCAAAAATTGAAAAAAACGACAGGGCCGGTAGTGTCGAAAAAGTCAAAAATGGGAAGGGTGGGGGATTGTCCCAAAACTTGCTACAAGGGGCCAGAGGGGCGGCCTGAATGAAAATTGTGTAAAATCAAGCACCGTGAGGGCATTGTGTGAAAATTGTGAAGGATTTTCCAAAGCGGGCAAAAATTGAAAAAAATGACAGGGCCGGTAGTGTCGAAAAAGTCAAAAATGGGAAGGGTGGGGGATTGTCCCAAAACTTGCTACAAGGGGCCAGAGGGGCGGCCTGAATGAAAAATTTGTAAAATCAAGCACCGTGAGGGCATTGTGTGAAAATTATGAAGGATTTTCCAAAGCGGCCAAAAATTGAAAAAAACGACAGGGCCGGTAGTGTCGAAAAAGTAAAAAATGGGAAGGGTGGGGGATTGTCCCAAAACTTGCTACAAGGGGCCAGAGGGGCGGCCTGAATGAAAAATGTGTAAAATCAAGCACCGTGAGGGCATTGTGTGAAAATTGTGAAGGATTTTCCAAAGCGGCCAAAAATTGAAAAAAACGACAGGGCCGGTAGTGTCGAAAAAGTCAAAAATGGGAAGGGTGGGGGATTGTCCCAAAACTTGCTACAAGGGGCCAGAGGGGCGGGCTGATTGAAAAATGTGTAAAATCAAGCACCGTGAAGGCATTGTGTGAAAATTGTGAAGGATTTTCCATAGGGGTAAAAATTGAAAAAAATGACAGGGTCGGTAGTGTCGAAAAAGTCAAAAATGGGAAGGGTGGGGGATTGTCCCAAAACTTGCTACAAGGGGCCAGAGGGGCGGCCTGAATGAAAAATGTGTAAAATCAAGCACCGTGAGGGCATTGTGTGAAAATTGTGAAGGATTTTCCAAAGCGGGCAAAAATTGAAAAAAACGACAGGGCCGGTAGTGTCGAAAAAGTCAAAAATGGGAAGGGTGGGGGATTGTCCCAAAACTTGCTACAAGGGGCCAGAGGGGCGGCCTGAATGAAAAATGTGTAAAATCAAGCACCGTGAGGGCATTGTGTGAAAATTGTGAAGGATTTTCCAAAGCGGGCAAAAATTGAAAAAAACGACAGGGCCGGTAGTGTCGAAAAAGTCAAAAATGGGAAGGGTGGGGGATTGTCCCAAAACTTGCTACAAGGGGCCAGAGGGGCGGGCTGATTGAAAAATGTGTAAAATCAAGCACCGTGAAGGCATTGTGTGAAAATTGTGAAGGATTTTCCATAGGGGTAAAAATTGAAAAAAATGACAGGGTCGGTAGTGTCGAAAAAGTCAAAAATGGGAAGGGTGGGGGATTGTCCCAAAACTTGCTACAAGGGGCCAGAGGGGCGGCCTGAATGAAAAATGTGTAAAATCAAGCACCGTGAGGGCATTGTGTGGAAATTGTGAAGGATTTTCCATAGGGGTAAAAATTGAAAAAAATGACAGGGTCGGTAGTGTCGAAAAAGTCAAAAATGGGAAGGGTGGGGGATTGTCCCAAAACTTGCTACAAGGGGCCAGAGGGGCGGCCTGAATGAAAAATGTGTAAAATCAAGCACCGTGAGGGCATTGTGTGAAAATTGTGAAGGATTTTCCAAAGCGGCCAAAAATTGAAAAAAACGACAGGGCCGGTAGTGTCGAAAAAGTCAAAAATGGGAAGGGTGGGGGATTGTCCCAAAACTTGCTACAAGGGGCCAGAGGGGCGGCCTGAATGAAAATTGTGTAAAATCAAGCACCGTGAGGGCATTGTGTGAAAATTGTGAAGGATTTTCCAAAGCGGGCAAAAATTGAAAAAAATGACAGGACCGGTAGTGTCGAAAAAGTCAAAAATGGGAAGGGTGGGGGATTGTCCCAAAACTTGCTACAAGGGGCCAGAGGGGCGGCCTGAATGAAAAATTTGTAAAATCAAGCACCGTGAGGGCATTGTGTGAAAATTGTGAAGGATTTTCCAAAGCGGCCAAAAATTGAAAAAAACGACAGGGCCGGTAGTGTCGAAAAAGTCAAAAATGGGAAGGGTGGGGGATTGTCCCAAAACTTGCTACAAGGGGCCAGAGGGGCGGCCTGAATGAAAAATGTGTAAAATCAAGCACCGTGAGGGCATTGTGTGAAAATTGTGAAGGATTTTCCAAAGCGGGCAAAAATTGAAAAAAACGACAGGGCCGGTAGTGTCGAAAAAGTCAAAAATGGGAAGGGTGGGGGATTGTCCCAAAACTTGCTACAAGGGGCCAGAGGGGCGGCCTGAATGAAAATTGTGTAAAATCAAGCACCGTGAGGGCATTGTGTGAAAATTGTGAAGGATTTTCCAAAGCGGGCAAAAATTGAAAAAAATGACAGGACCGGTAGTGTCGAAAAAGTCAAAAATGGGAAGGGTGGGGGATTGTCCCAAAACTTGCTACAAGGGGCCAGAGGGGCGGCCTGAATGAAAAATTTGTAAAATCAAGCACCGTGAGGGCATTGTGTGAAAATTGTGAAGGATTTTCCAAAGCGGCCAAAAATTGAAAAAAACGACAGGGCCGGTAGTGTCGAAAAAGTCAAAAATGGGAAGGGTGGGGGATTGTCCCAAAACTTGCTACAAGGGGCCAGAGGGGCGGCCTGAATGAAAAATGTGTAAAATCAAGCACCGTGAGGGCATTGTGTGAAAATTGTGAAGGATTTTCCAAAGCGGGCAAAAATTGAAAAAAACGACAGGGCCGGTAGTGTCGAAAAAGTCAAAAATGGGAAGGGTGGGGGATTGTCCCAAAACTTGCTACAAGGGGCCAGAGGGGCGGGCTGATTGAAAAATGTGTAAAATCAAGCACCGTGAAGGCATTGTGTGAAAATTGTGAAGGATTTTCCATAGGGGTAAAAATTGAAAAAAATGACAGGGTCGGTAGTGTCGAAAAAGTCAAAAATGGGAAGGGTGGGGGATTGTCCCAAAACTTGCTACAAGGGGCCAGAGGGGCGGCCTGAATGAAAAATGTGTAAAATCAAGCACCGTGAGGGCATTGTGTGAAAATTGTGAAGGATTTTCCAAAGCGGCCAAAAATTGAAAAAAACGACAGGGCCGGTAGTGTCGAAAAATTCAAAAATGGGAAGGGTGGGGGATTGTCCCAAAACTTGCTACAAGGGGCCAGAGGGGCGGCCTGAATGAAAAATTTGTAAAATCAAGCACCGTGAGGGCATTGTGTGAAAATTATGAAGGATTTTCCAAAGCGGCCAAAAATTGAAAAAAACGACAGGGCCGGTAGTGTCGAAAAAGTCAAAAATGGGAAAGGTGGGGGATTGTCCCAAAACTTGCTACAAGGGGCCAGAGGGGCGGGCTGATTGAAAAATGTGTAAAATCAAGCACCGTGAGGGCATTGTGTGAAAATTATGAAGGATTTTCCAAAGCGGCCAAAAATTGAAAAAAAACGACAGGGCCGGTAGTGTCGAAAAAGTCAAAAATGGGAAAGGTGGGGGATTGTCCCAAAACTTGCTACAAGGGGCCAGAGGGGCGGGCTGATTGAAAAATGTGTAAAATCAAGCACCGTGAAGGCATTGTGTGAAAATTGTGAAGGATTTTCCATAGGGGTAAAAATTGAAAAAAATGACAGGGTCGGTAGTGTCGAAAAAGTCAAAAATGGGAAGGGTGGGGGATTGTCCCAAAACTTGCTACAAGGGGCCAGAGGGGCGGCCTGAATGAAAAATGTGTAAAATCAAGCACCGTGAGGGCATTGTGTGAAAATTGTGAAGGATTTTCCAAAGCGGCCAAAAATTGAAAAAAACGACAGGGCCGGTAGTGTCGAAAAAGTCAAAAATGGGAAGGGTGGGGGATTGTCCCAAAACTTGCTACAAGGGGCCAGAGGGGCGGCCTGAATGAAAAATGTGTAAAATCAAGCACCGTGAGGGCATTGTGTGAAAATTGTGAAGGATTTTCCAAAGCGGGCAAAAATTGAAAAAAACGACAGGGCCGGTAGTGTCGAAAAAGTCAAAAATGGGAAGGGTGGGGGATTGTCCCAAAACTTGCTACAAGGGGCCAGAGGGGCGGGCTGATTGAAAAATGTGTAAAATCAAGCACCGTGAAGGCATTGTGTGAAAATTGTGAAGGATTTTCCATAGGGGTAAAAATTGAAAAAAATGACAGGGTCAGTAGTGTCGAAAAAGTCAAAAATGGGAAGGGTGGGGGATTGTCCCAAAACTTGCTACAAGGGGCCAGAGGGGCGGCCTGAATGAAAAATTTGTAAAATCAAGCACCGTGAGGGCATTGTGTGAAAATTATGAAGGATTTTCCAAAGCGGCCAAAAATTGAAAAAAACGACAGGGCCGGTAGTGTCGAAAAATTCAAAAATGGGAAGGGTGGGGGATTGTCCCAAAACTTGCTACAAGGGGCCAGAGGGGCGGCCTGAATGAAAAATTTGTAAAATCAAGCACCGTGAGGGCATTGTGTGAAAATTATGAAGGATTTTCCAAAGCGGCCAAAAATTGAAAAAAACGACAGGGCCGGTAGTGTCGAAAAAGTCAAAAATGGGAAAGGTGGGGGATTGTCCCAAAACTTGCTACAAGGGGCCAGAGGGGCGGGCTGATAGAAAAATGTGTAAAATCAAGCACCGTGAAGGCATTGTGTGAAAATTGTGAAGGATTTTCCATAGGGGTAAAAATTGAAAAAAATGACAGGGTCGGTAGTGTCGAAAAAGTCAAAAATGGGAAGGGTGGGGGATTGTCCCAAAACTTGCTACAAGGGGCCAGAGGGGCGGCCTGAATGAAAAATGTGTAAAATCAAGCACCGTGAGGGCATTGTGTGAAAATTTTGAAGGATTTTCCAAAGCGGGCAAAAATTGAAAAAAACGACAGGGCCGGTAGTGTCGAAAAAGTCAAAAATGGGAAGGGTGGGGGATTGTCCCAAAACTTGCTACAAGGGGCCAGAGGGGCGGGCTGATTGAAAAATGTGTAAAATCAAGCACCGTGAAGGCATTGTGTGAAAATTGTGAAGGATTTTCCATAGGGGTAAAAACTTGAAAAAAATGACAGGGTCGGTAGTGTCGAAAAAGTCAAAAATGGGAAGGGTGGGGGATTGTCCCAAAACTTGCTACAAGGGGCCAGAGGGGCGGCCTGAATGAAAAATGTGTAAAATCAAGCACCGTGAGGGCATTGTGTGAAAATTGTGAAGGATTTTCCAAAGCGGGCAAAAATTGAAAAAAACGACAGGGCCGGTAGTGTCGAAAAAGTCAAAAATGGGAAGGGTGGGGGATTGTCCCAAAACTTGCTACAAGGGGCCAGAGGGGCGGGCTGATTGAAAAATGTGTAAAATCAAGCACCGTGAAGGCATTGTGTGAAAATTGTGAAGGATTTTCCATAGGGGTAAAAATTGAAAAAAATGACAGGGTCGGTAGTGTCGAAAAAGTCAAAAATGGGAAGGGTGGGGGATTGTCCCAAAACTTGCTACAAGGGGCCAGAGGGGCGGCCTGAATGAAAAATGTGTAAAATCAAGCACCGTGAGGGCATTGTGTGAAAATTGTGAAGGATTTTACAAAGCGGCCAAAAATTGAAAAAAACGACAGGGCCGGTAGTGTCGAAAAAGTCAAAAATGGGAAGGGTGGGGGATTGTCCCAAAACTTGCTACAAGGGGCCAGAGGGGCGGCCTGAATGAAAAATTCGTAAAATCAAGCACCGTGAGGGCATTGTGTGAAAATTATGAAGGATTTTCCAAAGCGGCCAAAAATTGAAAAAAACGACAGGGCCGGTAGTGTCGAAAAATTCAAAAATGGGAAGGGTGGGGGATTGTCCCAAAACTTGCTACAAGGGGCCAGAGGGGCGGCCTGAATGAAAAATGTGTAAAATCAAGCACCGTGAGGGCATTGTGTGAAAATTATGAAGGATTTTCCAAAGCGGCCAAAAATTGAAAAAAACGACAGGGCCGGTAGTGTCGAAAAATTCAAAAATGGGAAGGGTGGGGGATTGTCCCAAAACTTGCTACAAGGGGCCAGAGGGGCGGCCTGAATGAAAAATTTGTAAAATCAAGCACCGTGAGGGCATTGTGTGAAAATTATGAAGGATTTTCCAAAGCGGCCAAAAATTGAAAAAAACGACAGGGCCGGTAGTGTCGAAAAAGTCAAAAATGGGAAGGGTGGGGGATTGTCCCAAAACTTGCTACAAGGGGCCAGAGGGGCGGGCTGATTGAAAAATGTGTAAAATCAAGCACCGTGAAGGCATTGTGTGAAAATTGTGAAGGATTTTACAAAGCGGCCAAAAATTGAAAAAAACGACAGGGCCGGTAGTGTCGAAAAATTCAAAAATGGGAAGGGTGGGGGATTGTCCCAAAACTTGCTACAAGGGGCCAGAGGGGCGGCCTGAATGAAAAATTTGTAAAATCAAGCACCGTGAGGGCATTGTGTGAAAATTATGAAGGATTTTCCAAAGCGGCCAAAAATTGAAAAAAACGACAGGGCCGGTAGTGTCGAAAAAGTCAAAAATGGGAAGGGTGGGGGATTGTCCCAAAACTTGCTACAAGGGGCCAGAGGGGCGGGCTGATTGAAAAATGTGTAAAATCAAGCACCGTGAAGGCATTGTGTGGAAATTGTGAAGGATTTTCCATAGGGGTAAAAATTGAAAAAAATGACAGGGTCGGTAGTGTCGAAAAAGTCAAAAATGGGAAGGGTGGGGGATTGTCCCAAAACTTGCTACAAGGGGCCAGAGGGGCGGCCTGAATGAAAAATGTGTAAAATCAAGCACCGTGAGGGCATTGTGTGAAAATTGTGAAGGATTTTCCAAAGCGGCCAAAAATTGAAAAAAACGACAGGGCCGGTAGTGTCGAAAAATTCAAAAATGGGAAGGGTGGGGGATTGTCCCAAAACTTGCTACAAGGGGCCAGAGGGGCAGCCTGAATGAAAAATTTGTAAAATCAAGCACCGTGAGGGCATTGTGTGAAAATTATGAAGGATTTTCCAAAGCGGCCAAAAATTGAAAAAAACGACAGGGCCGGTAGTGTCGAAAAAGTCAAAAATGGGAAGGGTGGGGGATTGTCCCAAAACTTGCTACAAGGGGCCAGAGGGGCGGGCTGATTGAAAAATGTGTAAAATCAAGCACCGTGAGGGCATTGTGTGAAAATTGTGAAGGATTTTCCATAGGGGTAAAAATTGAAAAAAATGACAGGGTCGGTAGTGTCAAAAAAGTCAAAAATGGGAAGGGTGGGGGATTGTCCCAAAACTTGCTACAAGGGGCCAGAGGGGCGGCCTGAATGAAAAATGTGTAAAATCAAGCACCGTGAGGGCATTGTGTGAAAATTATGAAGGATTTTCCAAAGCGGCCAAAAATTGAAAAAAACGACAGGGCCGGTAGTGTCGAAAAATTCAAAAATGGGAAGGGTGGGGGATTGTCCCAAAACTTGCTACAAGGGGCCAGAGGGGCGGCCTGAATGAAAAATGTGTAAAATCAAGCACCGTGAGGGCATTGTGTGAAAATTTTGAAGGATTTTCCAAAGCGGGCAAAAATTGAAAAAAACGACAGGGCCGGTAGTGTCGAAAAATTCAAAAATGGGAAGGGTGGGGGATTGTCCCAAAACTTGCTACAAGGGGCCAGAGGGGCGGGCTGATTGAAAAATGTGTAAAATCAAGCACCGTGAGGGCATTGTGTGAAAATTGTGAAGGATTTTCCATAGGGGTAAAAATTGAAAAAAATGACAGGGTCGGTAGTGTCAAAAAAGTCAAAAATGGGAAGGGTGGGGGATTGTCCCAAAACTTGCTACAAGGGGCCAGAGGGGCGGCCTGAATGAAAAATGTGTAAAATCAAGCACCGTGAGGGCATTGTGTGAAAATTGTGAAGGATTTTCCAAAGCGGCCAAAAATTGAAAAAAACGACAGGGCCGGTAGTGTCGAAAAAGTCAAAAATGGGAAGGGTGGGGGATTGTCCCAAAACTTGCTACAAGGGGCCAGAGGGGCGGCCTGAATGAAAAATGTGTAAAATCAAGCACCGTGAGGGCATTGTGTGAAAATTGTGAAGGATTTTCCAAAGCGGCCAAAAATTGAAAAAAACGACAGGGCCGGTAGTGTCGAAAAAGTCAAAAATGGGAAGGGTGGGGGATTGTCCCAAAACTTGCTACAAGGGGCCAGAGGGGCGGGCTGATTGAAAAATGTGTAAAATCAAGCACCGTGAGGGCATTGTGTGAAAATTGTGAAGGATTTTCCATAGGGGTAAAAATTGAAAAAAATGACAGGGTCGGTAGTGTCGAAAAAGTCAAAAATGGGAAGGGTGGGGGATTGTCCCAAAACTTGCTACAAGGGGCCAGAGGGGCGGCCTGAATGAAAAATGTGTAAAATCAAGCACCGTGAGGGCATTGTGTGAAAATTGTGAAGGATTTTCCAAAGCGGCCAAAAATGGAAAAAAATGACAGGGCCGGTAGTGTCGAAAAAGTCAAAAATGGGAAGGGTGGGGGATTGTCCCAAAACTTGCTACAAGGGGCCAGAGGGGCGGCCTGAATGAAAAATTTGTAAAATCAAGCACTGTGAGGGCATTGTGTGAAAATTATGAAGGATTTTCCAAAGCGGCCAAAAATTGAAAAAAACGACAGGGCCGGTAGTGTCGAAAAATTCAAAAATGGGAAGGGTGGGGGATTGTCCCAAAACTTGCTACAAGGGGCCAGAGGGGCGGCCTGAATGAAAAATGTGTAAAATCAAGCACCGTGAGGGCATTGTGTGAAAATTGTGAAGGATTTTCCAAAGCGGCCAAAAATTGAAAAAAACGACAGGGCCGGTAGTGTCGAAAAAGTCAAAAATGGGAAGGGTGGGGGATTGTCCCAAAACTTGCTACAAGGGGCCAGAGGGGCGGCCTGAATGAAAAATTTGTAAAATCAAGCACCGTGAGGGCATTGTGTGAAAATTATGAAGGATTTTCCAAAGCGGCCAAAAATTGAAAAAAACGACAGGGCCGGTAGTGTCGAAAAAGTCAAAAATGGGAAGGGTGGGGGATTGTCCCAAAACTTGCTACAAGGGGCCAGAGGGGCGGCCTGAATGAAAAATTTGTAAAATCAAGCACCGTGAGGGCATTGTGTGAAAATTGTGAAGGATTTTCCAAAGCGGCCAAAAATTGAAAAAAACGACAGGGCCGGTAGTGTCGAAAAAGTCAAAAATGGGAAGGGTGGGGGATTGTCCCAAAACTTGCTACAAGGGGCCAGAGGGGCGGGCTGATTGAAAAATGTGTAAAATCAAGCACCGTGAGGGCATTGTGTGAAAATTGTGAAGGATTTTCCATAGGGGTAAAAATTGAAAAAAATGACAGGGTCGGTAGTGTCGAAAAAGTCAAAAATGGGAAGGGTGGGGGATTGTCCCAAAACTTGCTACAAGGGGCCAGAGGGGCGGCCTGAATGAAAAATGTGTAAAATCAAGCACCGTGAGGGCATTGTGTGAAAATTGTGAAGGATTTTCCAAAGCGGCCAAAAATGGAAAAAAATGACAGGGCCGGTAGTGTCGAAAAAGTCAAAAATGGGAAGGGTGGGGGATTGTCCCAAAACTTGCTACAAGGGGCCAGAGGGGCGGCCTGAATGAAAAATTTGTAAAATCAAGCACCGTGAGGGCATTGTGTGAAAATTATGAAGGATTTTCCAAAGCGGCCAAAAATTGAAAAAAACGACAGGGCCGGTAGTGTCGAAAAAGTCAAAAATGGGAAGGGTGGGGGATTGTCCCAAAACTTGCTACAAGGGGCCAGAGGGGCGGCCTGAATGAAAAATTTGTAAAATCAAGCACCGTGAGGGCATTGTGTGAAAATTATGAAGGATTTTCCAAAGCGGCCAAAAATTGAAAAAAACGACAGGGCCGGTAGTGTCGAAAAAGTCAAAAATGGGAAGGGTGGGGGATTGTCCCAAAACTTGCTACAAGGGGCCAGAGGGGCGGCCTGAATGAAAAATTTGTAAAATCAAGCACCGTGAGGGCATTGTGTGAAAATTGTGAAGGATTTTCCAAAGCGGCCAAAAATTGAAAAAAACGACAGGGCCGGTAGTGTCGAAAAAGTCAAAAATGGGAAGGGTGGGGGATTGTCCCAAAACTTGCTACAAGGGGCCAGAGGGGCGGCCTGAATGAAAAATGTGTAAAATCAAGCACCGTGAGGGCATTGTGTGAAAATTATGAAGGATTTTCCAAAGCGGCCAAAAATTGAAAAAAACGACAGGGCCGGTAGTGTCGAAAAAGTCA
Source organism: Scomber japonicus (assembly GCF_027409825.1). Taxonomy (NCBI): domain Eukaryota; kingdom Metazoa; phylum Chordata; class Actinopteri; order Scombriformes; family Scombridae; genus Scomber; species Scomber japonicus. The sequence goes on along the minus strand of NC_070596.1, from coordinate 17,090,602 downwards.
AAAATGGGAAAGGTGGGGGATTGTCCCAAAACTTGCTACAAGGGGCCAGAGGGGCGGGCTGATTGAAAAATGTGTAAAATCAAGCACCGTGAAGGCATTGTGTGAAAATTGTGAAGGATTTTCCATAGGGGTAAAAATTGAAAAAAATGACAGGGTCGGTAGTGTCGAAAAAGTCAAAAATGGGAAGGGTGGGGGATTGTCCCAAAACTTGCTACAAGGGGCCAGAGGGGCGGCCTGAATGAAAAATGTGTAAAATCAAGCACCGTGAGGGCATTGTGTGAAAATTTTGAAGGATTTTCCAAAGCGGGCAAAAATTGAAAAAAACGACAGGGCCGGTAGTGTCGAAAAAGTCAAAAATGGGAAGGGTGGGGGATTGTCCCAAAACTTGCTACAAGGGGCCAGAGGGGCGGGCTGATTGAAAAATGTGTAAAATCAAGCACCGTGAAGGCATTGTGTGAAAATTGTGAAGGATTTTCCATAGGGGTAAAAACTTGAAAAAAATGACAGGGTCGGTAGTGTCGAAAAAGTCAAAAATGGGAAGGGTGGGGGATTGTCCCAAAACTTGCTACAAGGGGCCAGAGGGGCGGCCTGAATGAAAAATGTGTAAAATCAAGCACCGTGAGGGCATTGTGTGAAAATTATGAAGGATTTTCCAAAGCGGGCAAAAATTGAAAAAAACGACAGGGCCGGTAGTGTCGAAAAATTCAAAAATGGGAAGGGTGGGGGATTGTCCCAAAACTTGCTACAAGGGGCCAGAGGGGCGGCCTGAATGAAAAATTTGTAAAATCAAGCACCGTGAGGGCATTGTGTGAAAATTATGAAGGATTTTCCAAAGCGGCCAAAAATTGAAAAAAACGACAGGGCCGGTAGTGTCGAAAAAGTCAAAAATGGGAAGGGTGGGGGATTGTCCCAAAACTTGCTACAAGGGGCCAGAGGGGCGGGCTGATTGAAAAATGTGTAAAATCAAGCACCGTGAAGGCATTGTGTGGAAATTGTGAAGGATTTTCCATAGGGGTAAAAATTGAAAAAAATGACAGGGTCGGTAGTGTCGAAAAAGTCAAAAATGGGAAGGGTGGGGGATTGTCCCAAAACTTGCTACAAGGGGCCAGAGGGGCGGCCTGAATGAAAAATGTGTAAAATCAAGCACCGTGAGGGCATTGTGTGAAAATTGTGAAGGATTTTCCAAAGCGGCCAAAAATTGAAAAAAACGACAGGGCCGGTAGTGTCGAAAAATTCAAAAATGGGAAGGGTGGGGGATTGTCCCAAAACTTGCTACAAGGGGCCAGAGGGGCGGCCTGAATGAAAAATTTGTAAAATCAAGCACTGTGAGGGCATTGTGTGAAAATTATGAAGGATTTTCCAAAGCGGCCAAAAATTGAAAAAAACGACAGGGCCGGTAGTGTCGAAAAATTCAAAAATGGGAAGGGTGGGGGATTGTCCCAAAACTTGCTACAAGGGGCCAGAGGGGCGGCCTGAATGAAAAATGTGTAAAATCAAGCACCGTGAGGGCATTGTGTGAAAATTGTGAAGGATTTTCCAAAGCGGCCAAAAATTGAAAAAAACGACAGGGCCGGTAGTGTCGAAAAAGTCAAAAATGGGAAGGGTGGGGGATTGTCCCAAAACTTGCTACAAGGGGCCAGAGGGGCGGCCTGAATGAAAAATTTGTAAAATCAAGCACCGTGAGGGCATTGTGTGAAAATTATGAAGGATTTTCCAAAGCGGCCAAAAATTGAAAAAAACGACAGGGCCGGTAGTGTCGAAAAAGTCAAAAATGGGAAGGGTGGGGGATTGTCCCAAAACTTGCTACAAGGGGCCAGAGGGGCGGCCTGAATGAAAAATTTGTAAAATCAAGCACCGTGAGGGCATTGTGTGAAAATTATGAAGGATTTTCCAAAGCGGCCAAAAATTGAAAAAAACGACAGGGCCGGTAGTGTCGAAAAAGTCAAAAATGGGAAGGGTGGGGGATTGTCCCAAAACTTGCTACAAGGGGCCAGAGGGGCGGCCTGAATGAAAAATTTGTAAAATCAAGCACCGTGAGGGCATTGTGTGAAAATTGTGAAGGATTTTCCAAAGCGGCCAAAAATTGAAAAAAACGACAGGGCCGGTAGTGTCGAAAAAGTCAAAAATGGGAAGGGTGGGGGATTGTCCCAAAACTTGCTACAAGGGGCCAGAGGGGCGGGCTGATTGAAAAATGTGTAAAATCAAGCACCGTGAGGGCATTGTGTGAAAATTGTGAAGGATTTTCCATAGGGGTAAAAATTGAAAAAAATGACAGGGTCGGTAGTGTCGAAAAAGTCAAAAATGGGAAGGGTGGGGGATTGTCCCAAAACTTGCTACAAGGGGCCAGAGGGGCGGCCTGAATGAAAAATGTGTAAAATCAAGCACCGTGAGGGCATTGTGTGAAAATTGTGAAGGATTTTCCAAAGCGGCCAAAAATGGAAAAAAATGACAGGGCCGGTAGTGTCGAAAAAGTCAAAAATGGGAAGGGTGGGGGATTGTCCCAAAACTTGCTACAAGGGGCCAGAGGGGCGGCCTGAATGAAAAATTTGTAAAATCAAGCACCGTGAGGGCATTGTGTGAAAATTATGAAGGATTTTCCAAAGCGGCCAAAAATTGAAAAAAACGACAGGGCCGGTAGTGTCGAAAAAGTCAAAAATGGGAAGGGTGGGGGATTGTCCCAAAACTTGCTACAAGGGGCCAGAGGGGCGGCCTGAATGAAAAATTTGTAAAATCAAGCACCGTGAGGGCATTGTGTGAAAATTATGAAGGATTTTCCAAAGCGGCCAAAAATTGAAAAAAACGACAGGGCCGGTAGTGTCGAAAAAGTCAAAAATGGGAAGGGTGGGGGATTGTCCCAAAACTTGCTACAAGGGGCCAGAGGGGCGGCCTGAATGAAAAATTTGTAAAATCAAGCACCGTGAGGGCATTGTGTGAAAATTGTGAAGGATTTTCCAAAGCGGCCAAAAATTGAAAAAAACGACAGGGCCGGTAGTGTCGAAAAAGTCAAAAATGGGAAGGGTGGGGGATTGTCCCAAAACTTGCTACAAGGGGCCAGAGGGGCGGCCTGAATGAAAAATGTGTAAAATCAAGCACCGTGAGGGCATTGTGTGAAAATTATGAAGGATTTTCCAAAGCGGCCAAAAATTGAAAAAAACGACAGGGCCGGTAGTGTCGAAAAAGTCAAAAATGGGAAAGGTGGGGGATTGTCCCAAAACTTGCTACAAGGGGCCAGAGGGGCGGGCTGATTGAAAAATGTGTAAAATCAAGCACCGTGAAGGCATTGTGTGAAAATTGTGAAGGATTTTCCATAGGGGTAAAAATTGAAAAAAATGACAGGGTCGGTAGTGTCGAAAAAGTCAAAAATGGGAAGGGTGGGGGATTGTCCCAAAACTTGCTACAAGGGGCCAGAGGGGCGGCCTGAATGAAAAATGTGTAAAATCAAGCACCGTGAGGGCATTGTGTGAAAATTTTGAAGGATTTTCCAAAGCGGGCAAAAATTGAAAAAAACGACAGGGCCGGTAGTGTCGAAAAAGTCAAAAATGGGAAGGGTGGGGGATTGTCCCAAAACTTGCTACAAGGGGCCAGAGGGGCGGGCTGATTGAAAAATGTGTAAAATCAAGCACCGTGAAGGCATTGTGTGAAAATTGTGAAGGATTTTCCATAGGGGTAAAAACTTGAAAAAAATGACAGGGTCGGTAGTGTCGAAAAAGTCAAAAATGGGAAGGGTGGGGGATTGTCCCAAAACTTGCTACAAGGGGCCAGAGGGGCGGCCTGAATGAAAAATGTGTAAAATCAAGCACCGTGAGGGCATTGTGTGAAAATTATGAAGGATTTTCCAAAGCGGGCAAAAATTGAAAAAAACGACAGGGCCGGTAGTGTCGAAAAATTCAAAAATGGGAAGGGTGGGGGATTGTCCCAAAACTTGCTACAAGGGGCCAGAGGGGCGGCCTGAATGAAAAATTTGTAAAATCAAGCACCGTGAGGGCATTGTGTGAAAATTATGAAGGATTTTCCAAAGCGGCCAAAAATTGAAAAAAACGACAGGGCCGGTAGTGTCGAAAAAGTCAAAAATGGGAAGGGTGGGGGATTGTCCCAAAACTTGCTACAAGGGGCCAGAGGGGCGGGCTGATTGAAAAATGTGTAAAATCAAGCACCGTGAAGGCATTGTGTGGAAATTGTGAAGGATTTTCCATAGGGGTAAAAATTGAAAAAAATGACAGGGTCGGTAGTGTCGAAAAAGTCAAAAATGGGAAGGGTGGGGGATTGTCCCAAAACTTGCTACAAGGGGCCAGAGGGGCGGCCTGAATGAAAAATGTGTAAAATCAAGCACCGTGAGGGCATTGTGTGAAAATTGTGAAGGATTTTCCAAAGCGGCCAAAAATTGAAAAAAACGACAGGGCCGGTAGTGTCGAAAAATTCAAAAATGGGAAGGGTGGGGGATTGTCCCAAAACTTGCTACAAGGGGCCAGAGGGGCGGCCTGAATGAAAAATTTGTAAAATCAAGCACTGTGAGGGCATTGTGTGAAAATTATGAAGGATTTTCCAAAGCGGCCAAAAATTGAAAAAAACGACAGGGCCGGTAGTGTCGAAAAATTCAAAAATGGGAAGGGTGGGGGATTGTCCCAAAACTTGCTACAAGGGGCCAGAGGGGCGGCCTGAATGAAAAATGTGTAAAATCAAGCACCGTGAGGGCATTGTGTGAAAATTGTGAAGGATTTTCCAAAGCGGCCAAAAATTGAAAAAAACGACAGGGCCGGTAGTGTCGAAAAAGTCAAAAATGGGAAGGGTGGGGGATTGTCCCAAAACTTGCTACAAGGGGCCAGAGGGGCGGCCTGAATGAAAAATTTGTAAAATCAAGCACCGTGAGGGCATTGTGTGAAAATTATGAAGGATTTTCCAAAGCGGCCAAAAATTGAAAAAAACGACAGGGCCGGTAGTGTCGAAAAAGTCAAAAATGGGAAGGGTGGGGGATTGTCCCAAAACTTGCTACAAGGGGCCAGAGGGGCGGCCTGAATGAAAAATTTGTAAAATCAAGCACCGTGAGGGCATTGTGTGAAAATTGTGAAGGATTTTCCAAAGCGGCCAAAAATTGAAAAAAACGACAGGGCCGGTAGTGTCGAAAAAGTCAAAAATGGGAAGGGTGGGGGATTGTCCCAAAACTTGCTACAAGGGGCCAGAGGGGCGGGCTGATTGAAAAATGTGTAAAATCAAGCACCGTGAGGGCATTGTGTGAAAATTGTGAAGGATTTTCCATAGGGGTAAAAATTGAAAAAAATGACAGGGTCGGTAGTGTCGAAAAAGTCAAAAATGGGAAGGGTGGGGGATTGTCCCAAAACTTGCTACAAGGGGCCAGAGGGGCGGCCTGAATGAAAAATGTGTAAAATCAAGCACCGTGAGGGCATTGTGTGAAAATTGTGAAGGATTTTCCAAAGCGGCCAAAAATGGAAAAAAATGACAGGGCCGGTAGTGTCGAAAAAGTCAAAAATGGGAAGGGTGGGGGATTGTCCCAAAACTTGCTACAAGGGGCCAGAGGGGCGGCCTGAATGAAAAATTTGTAAAATCAAGCACCGTGAGGGCATTGTGTGAAAATTATGAAGGATTTTCCAAAGCGGCCAAAAATTGAAAAAAACGACAGGGCCGGTAGTGTCGAAAAAGTCAAAAATGGGAAGGGTGGGGGATTGTCCCAAAACTTGCTACAAGGGGCCAGAGGGGCGGCCTGAATGAAAAATTTGTAAAATCAAGCACCGTGAGGGCATTGTGTGAAAATTATGAAGGATTTTCCAAAGCGGCCAAAAATTGAAAAAAACGACAGGGCCGGTAGTGTCGAAAAAGTCAAAAATGGGAAGGGTGGGGGATTGTCCCAAAACTTGCTACAAGGGGCCAGAGGGGCGGCCTGAATGAAAAATTTGTAAAATCAAGCACCGTGAGGGCATTGTGTGAAAATTGTGAAGGATTTTCCAAAGCGGCCAAAAATTGAAAAAAACGACAGGGCCGGTAGTGTCGAAAAAGTCAAAAATGGGAAGGGTGGGGGATTGTCCCAAAACTTGCTACAAGGGGCCAGAGGGGCGGCCTGAATGAAAAATGTGTAAAATCAAGCACCGTGAGGGCATTGTGTGAAAATTATGAAGGATTTTCCAAAGCGGCCAAAAATTGAAAAAAACGACAGGGCCGGTAGTGTCGAAAAAGTCAAAAATGGGAAAGGTGGGGGATTGTCCCAAAACTTGCTACAAGGGGCCAGAGGGGCGGGCTGATTGAAAAATGTGTAAAATCAAGCACCGTGAAGGCATTGTGTGAAAATTGTGAAGGATTTTCCATAGGGGTAAAAATTGAAAAAAATGACAGGGTCGGTAGTGTCGAAAAAGTCAAAAATGGGAAGGGTGGGGGATTGTCCCAAAACTTGCTACAAGGGGCCAGAGGGGCGGCCTGAATGAAAAATGTGTAAAATCAAGCACCGTGAGGGCATTGTGTGAAAATTTTGAAGGATTTTCCAAAGCGGGCAAAAATTGAAAAAAACGACAGGGCCGGTAGTGTCGAAAAAGTCAAAAATGGGAAGGGTGGGGGATTGTCCCAAAACTTGCTACAAGGGGCCAGAGGGGCGGCCTGAATGAAAAATGTGTAAAATCAAGCACCGTGAGGGCATTGTGTGAAAATTATGAAGGATTTTCCAAAGCGGGCAAAAATTGAAAAAAACGACAGGGCCGGTAGTGTCGAAAAATTCAAAAATGGGAAGGGTGGGGGATTGTCCCAAAACTTGCTACAAGGGGCCAGAGGGGCGGCCTGAATGAAAAATTTGTAAAATCAAGCACCGTGAGGGCATTGTGTGAAAATTGTGAAGGATTTTCCAAAGCGGCCAAAAATGGAAAAAAATGACAGGGCCGGTAGTGTCGAAAAAGTCAAAAATGGGAAAGGTGGGGGATTGTCCCAAAACTTGCTACAAGGGGCCAGAGGGGCGGCCTGAATGAAAAATTTGTAAAATCAAGCACCGTGAGGGCATTGTGTGAAAATTATGAAGGATTTTCCAAAGCGGCCAAAAATTGAAAAAAACGACAGGGCCGGTAGTGTCGAAAAAGTCAAAAATGGGAAGGGTGGGGGATTGTCCCAAAACTTGCTACAAGGGGCCAGAGGGGCGGCCTGAATGAAAAATTTGTAAAATCAAGCACCGTGAGGGCATTGTGTGAAAATTATGAAGGATTTTCCAAAGCGGGCAAAAATTGAAAAAAACGACAGGGCCGGTAGTGTCGAAAAATTCAAAAATGGGAAGGGTGGGGGATTGTCCCAAAACTTGCTACAAGGGGCCAGAGGGGCGGCCTGAATGAAAAATGTGTAAAATCAAGCACCGTGAGGGCATTGTGTGAAAATTGTGAAGGATTTTCCAAAGCGGCCAAAAATGGAAAAAAATGACAGGGCCGGTAGTGTCGAAAAAGTCAAAAATGGGAAAGGTGGGGGATTGTCCCAAAACTTGCTACAAGGGGCCAGAGGGGCGGCCTGAATGAAAAATTTGTAAAATCAAGCACCGTGAGGGCATTGTGTGAAAATTATGAAGGATTTTCCAAAGCGGCCAAAAATTGAAAAAAACGACAGGGCCGGTAGTGTCGAAAAAGTCAAAAATGGGAAGGGTGGGGGATTGTCCCAAAACTTGCTACAAGGGGCCAGAGGGGCGGCCTGAATGAAAAATTTGTAAAATCAAGCACCGTGAGGGCATTGTGTGAAAATTATGAAGGATTTTCCAAAGCGGCCAAAATTGAAAAAAACGACAGGGCCGGTAGTGTCGAAAAAGTCAAAAATGGGAAGGGTGGGGGATTGTCCCAAAACTTGCTACAAGGGGCCAGAGGGGCGGCCTGAATGAAAAATTTGTAAAATCAAGCACCGTGAGGGCATTGTGTGAAAATTGTGAAGGATTTTCCAAAGCGGCCAAAAATTGAAAAAAACGACAGGGCCGGTAGTGTCGAAAAAGTCAAAAATGGGAAGGGTGGGGGATTGTCCCAAAACTTGCTACAAGGGGCCAGAGGGGCGGCCTGAATGAAAAATGTGTAAAATCAAGCACCGTGAGGGCATTGTGTGAAAATTATGAAGGATTTTCCAAAGCGGCCAAAAATTGAAAAAAACGACAGGGCCGGTAGTGTCGAAAAAGTCAAAAATGGGAAAGGTGGGGGATTGTCCCAAAACTTGCTACAAGGGGCCAGAGGGGCGGGCTGATTGAAAAATGTGTAAAATCAAGCACCGTGAAGGCATTGTGTGAAAATTGTGAAGGATTTTCCATAGGGGTAAAAATTGAAAAAAATGACAGGGTCGGTAGTGTCGAAAAAGTCAAAAATGGGAAGGGTGGGGGATTGTCCCAAAACTTGCTACAAGGGGCCAGAGGGGCGGCCTGAATGAAAAATGTGTAAAATCAAGCACCGTGAGGGCATTGTGTGAAAATTTTGAAGGATTTTCCAAAGCGGGCAAAAATTGAAAAAAACGACAGGGCCGGTAGTGTCGAAAAAGTCAAAAATGGGAAGGGTGGGGGATTGTCCCAAAACTTGCTACAAGGGGCCAGAGGGGCGGCCTGAATGAAAAATGTGTAAAATCAAGCACCGTGAGGGCATTGTGTGAAAATTATGAAGGATTTTCCAAAGCGGGCAAAAATTGAAAAAAACGACAGGGCCGGTAGTGTCGAAAAATTCAAAAATGGGAAGGGTGGGGGATTGTCCCAAAACTTGCTACAAGGGGCCAGAGGGGCGGCCTGAATGAAAAATTTGTAAAATCAAGCACCGTGAGGGCATTGTGTGAAAATTATGAAGGATTTTCCAAAGCGGCCAAAAATTGAAAAAAACGACAGGGCCGGTAGTGTCGAAAAAGTCAAAAATGGGAAGGGTGGGGGATTGTCCCAAAACTTGCTACAAGGGGCCAGAGGGGCGGGCTGATTGAAAAATGTGTAAAATCAAGCACCGTGAAGGCATTGTGTGGAAATTGTGAAGGATTTTCCATAGGGGTAAAAATTGAAAAAAATGACAGGGTCGGTAGTGTCGAAAAAGTCAAAAATGGGAAGGGTGGGGGATTGTCCCAAAACTTGCTACAAGGGGCCAGAGGGGCGGCCTGAATGAAAAATGTGTAAAATCAAGCACCGTGAGGGCATTGTGTGAAAATTGTGAAGGATTTTCCAAAGCGGCCAAAAATTGAAAAAAACGACAGGGCCGGTAGTGTCGAAAAATTCAAAAATGGGAAGGGTGGGGGATTGTCCCAAAACTTGCTACAAGGGGCCAGAGGGGCAGCCTGAATGAAAAATTTGTAAAATCAAGCACCGTGAGGGCATTGTGTGAAAATTATGAAGGATTTTCCAAAGCGGCCAAAAATTGAAAAAAACGACAGGGCCGGTAGTGTCGAAAAAGTCAAAAATGGGAAGGGTGGGGGATTGTCCCAAAACTTGCTACAAGGGGCCAGAGGGGCGGGCTGATTGAAAAATGTGTAAAATCAAGCACCGTGAGGGCATTGTGTGAAAATTGTGAAGGATTTTCCATAGGGGTAAAAATTGAAAAAAATGACAGGGTCGGTAGTGTCAAAAAAGTCAAAAATGGGAAGGGTGGGGGATTGTCCCAAAACTTGCTACAAGGGGCCAGAGGGGCGGCCTGAATGAAAAATGTGTAAAATCAAGCACCGTGAGGGCATTGTGTGAAAATTATGAAGGATTTTCCAAAGCGGCCAAAAATTGAAAAAAACGACAGGGCCGGTAGTGTCGAAAAATTCAAAAATGGGAAGGGTGGGGGATTGTCCCAAAACTTGCTACAAGGGGCCAGAGGGGCGGCCTGAATGAAAAATGTGTAAAATCAAGCACCGTGAGGGCATTGTGTGAAAATTGTGAAGGATTTTCCAAAGCGGCCAAAAATTGAAAAAAACGACAGGGCCGGTAGTGTCGAAAAAGTCAAAAATGGGAAGGGTGGGGGATTGTCCCAAAACTTGCTACAAGGGGCCAGAGGGGCGGCCTGAATGAAAAATGTGTAAAATCAAGCACCGTGAGGGCATTGTGTGAAAATTGTGAAGGATTTTCCAAAGCGGCCAAAAATTGAAAAAAACGACAGGGCCGGTAGTGTCGAAAAAGTCAAAAATGGGAAGGGTGGGGGATTGTCCCAAAACTTGCTACAAGGGGCCAGAGGGGCGGGCTGATTGAAAAATGTGTAAAATCAAGCACCGTGAGGGCATTGTGTGAAAATTGTGAAGGATTTTCCATAGGGGTAAAAATTGAAAAAAATGACAGGGTCGGTAGTGTCGAAAAAGTCAAAAATGGGAAGGGTGGGGGATTGTCCCAAAACTTGCTACAAGGGGCCAGAGGGGCGGCCTGAATGAAAAATGTGTAAAATCAAGCACCGTGAGGGCATTGTGTGAAAATTGTGAAGGATTTTCCAAAGCGGCCAAAAATGGAAAAAAATGACAGGGCCGGTAGTGTCGAAAAAGTCAAAAATGGGAAGGGTGGGGGATTGTCCCAAAACTTGCTACAAGGGGCCAGAGGGGCGGCCTGAATGAAAAATTTGTAAAATCAAGCACTGTGAGGGCATTGTGTGAAAATTATGAAGGATTTTCCAAAGCGGCCAAAAATTGAAAAAAACGACAGGGCCGGTAGTGTCGAAAAATTCAAAAATGGGAAGGGTGGGGGATTGTCCCAAAACTTGCTACAAGGGGCCAGAGGGGCGGCCTGAATGAAAAATGTGTAAAATCAAGCACCGTGAGGGCATTGTGTGAAAATTGTGAAGGATTTTCCAAAGCGGCCAAAAATTGAAAAAAACGACAGGGCCGGTAGTGTCGAAAAAGTCAAAAATGGGAAGGGTGGGGGATTGTCCCAAAACTTGCTACAAGGGGCCAGAGGGGCGGCCTGAATGAAAAATTTGTAAAATCAAGCACCGTGAGGGCATTGTGTGGAAATTATGAAGGATTTTCCAAAGCGGCCAAAAATTGAAAAAAACGACAGGGCCGGTAGTGTCGAAAAAGTCAAAAATGGGAAGGGTGGGGGATTGTCCCAAAACTTGCTACAAGGGGCCAGAGGGGCGGCCTGAATGAAAAATTTGTAAAATCAAGCACCGTGAGGGCATTGTGTGAAAATTGTGAAGGATTTTCCAAAGCGGCCAAAAATTGAAAAAAACGACAGGGCCGGTAGTGTCGAAAAAGTCAAAAATGGGAAGGGTGGGGGATTGTCCCAAAACTTGCTACAAGGGGCCAGAGGGGCGGGCTGATTGAAAAATGTGTAAAATCAAGCACCGTGAGGGCATTGTGTGAAAATTGTGAAGGATTTTCCATAGGGGTAAAAATTGAAAAAAATGACAGGGTCGGTAGTGTCAAAAAAGTCAAAAATGGGAAGGGTGGGGGATTGTCCCAAAACTTGCTACAAGGGGCCAGAGGGGCGGCCTGAATGAAAAATGTGTAAAATCAAGCACCGTGAGGGCATTGTGTGAAAATTGTGAAGGATTTTCCAAAGCGGCCAAAAATGGAAAAAAATGACAGGGCCGGTAGTGTCGAAAAAGTCAAAAATGGGAAGGGTGGGGGATTGTCCCAAAACTTGCTACAAGGGGCCAGAGGGGCGGCCTGAATGAAAAATTTGTAAAATCAAGCACCGTGAGGGCATTGTGTGAAAATTATGAAGGATTTTCCAAAGCGGCCAAAAATTGAAAAAAACGACAGGGCCGGTAGTGTCGAAAAAGTCAAAAATGGGAAGGGTGGGGGATTGTCCCAAAACTTGCTACAAGGGGCCAGAGGGACGGCCTGAATGAAAAATTTGTAAAATCAAGCACCGTGAGGGCATTGTGTGAAAATTATGAAGGATTTTCCAAAGCGGCCAAAAATTGAAAAAAACGACAGGGCCGGTAGTGTCGAAAAAGTCAAAAATGGGAAGGGTGGGGGATTGTCCCAAAACTTGCTACAAGGGGCCAGAGGGGCGGCCTGAATGAAAAATTTGTAAAATCAAGCACCGTGAGGGCATTGTGTGAAAATTGTGAAGGATTTTCCAAAGCGGCCAAAAATTGAAAAAAACGACAGGGCCGGTAGTGTCGAAAAAGTCAAAAATGGGAAGGGTGGGGGATTGTCCCAAAACTTGCTACAAGGGGCCAGAGGGGCGGCCTGAATGAAAAATGTGTAAAATCAAGCACCGTGAGGGCATTGTGTGAAAATTATGAAGGATTTTCCAAAGCGGCCAAAAATTGAAAAAAACGACAGGGTCGGTAGTGTCGAAAAAGTCAAAAATGGGAAGGGTGGGGGATTGTCCCAAAACTTGCTACAAGGGGCCAGAGGGGCGGCCTGAATGAAAAATGTGTAAAATCAAGCACCGTGAGGGCATTGTGTGAAAATTTTGAAGGATTTTCCAAAGCGGGCAAAAATTGAAAAAAACGACAGGGCCGGTAGTGTCGAAAAAGTCAAAAATGGGAAGGGTGGGGGATTGTCCCAAAACTTGCTACAAGGGGCCAGAGGGGCGGGCTGATTGAAAAATGTGTAAAATCAAGCACCGTGAAGGCATTGTGTGAAAATTGTGAAGGATTTTCCATAGGGGTAAAAACTTGAAAAAAATGACAGGGTCGGTAGTGTCGAAAAAGTCAAAAATGGGAAGGGTGGGGGATTGTCCCAAAACTTGCTACAAGGGGCCAGAGGGGCAGCCTGAATGAAAAATTTGTAAAATCAAGCACCGTGAGGGCATTGTGTGAAAATTATGAAGGATTTTCCAAAGCGGCCAAAAATTGAAAAAAACGACAGGGCCGGTAGTGTCGAAAAAGTCAAAAATGGGAAGGGTGGGGGATTGTCCCAAAACTTGCTACAAGGGGCCAGAGGGGCGGCCTGAATGAAAAATGTGTAAAATCAAGCACCGTGAGGGCATTGTGTGAAAATTGTGAAGGATTTTCCATAGGGGTAAAAATTGAAAAAAATGACAGGGTCGGTAGTGTCAAAAAAGTCAAAAATGGGAAGGGTGGGGGATTGTCCCAAAACTTGCTACAAGGGGCCAGAGGGGCGGCCTGAATGAAAAATGTGTAAAATCAAGCACCGTGAGGGCATTGTGTGAAAATTATGAAGGATTTTCCAAAGCGGCCAAAAATTGAAAAAAACGACAGGGCCGGTAGTGTCGAAAAATTCAAAAATGGGAAGGGTGGGGGATTGTCCCAAAACTTGCTACAAGGGGCCAGAGGGGCGGCCTGAATGAAAAATGTGTAAAATCAAGCACCGTGAGGGCATTGTGTGAAAATTTTGAAGGATTTTCCAAAGCGGGCAAAAATTGAAAAAAACGACAGGGCCGGTAGTGTCGAAAAATTCAAAAATGGGAAGGGTGGGGGATTGTCCCAAAACTTGCTACAAGGGGCCAGAGGGGCGGGCTGATTGAAAAATGTGTAAAATCAAGCACCGTGAGGGCATTGTGTGAAAATTGTGAAGGATTTTCCATAGGGGTAAAAATTGAAAAAAATGACAGGGTCGGTAGTGTCAAAAAAGTCAAAAATGGGAAGGGTGGGGGATTGTCCCAAAACTTGCTACAAGGGGCCAGAGGGGCGGCCTGAATGAAAAATGTGTAAAATCAAGCACCGTGAGGGCATTGTGTGAAAATTGTGAAGGATTTTCCAAAGCGGCCAAAAATTGAAAAAAACGACAGGGCCGGTAGTGTCGAAAAAGTCAAAAATGGGAAGGGTGGGGGATTGTCCCAAAACTTGCTACAAGGGGCCAGAGGGGCGGGCTGATTGAAAAATGTGTAAAATCAAGCACCGTGAGGGCATTGTGTGAAAATTGTGAAGGATTTTCCATAGGGGTAAAAATTGAAAAAAATGACAGGGTCGGTAGTGTCGAAAAAGTCAAAAATGGGAAGGGTGGGGGATTGTCCCAAAACTTGCTACAAGGGGCCAGAGGGGCGGCCTGAATGAAAAATGTGTAAAATCAAGCACCGTGAGGGCATTGTGTGAAAATTGTGAAGGATTTTCCAAAGCGGCCAAAAATGGAAAAAAATGACAGGGCCGGTAGTGTCGAAAAAGTCAAAAATGGGAAGGGTGGGGGATTGTCCCAAAACTTGCTACAAGGGGCCAGAGGGGCGGCCTGAATGAAAAATTTGTAAAATCAAGCACTGTGAGGGCATTGTGTGAAAATTATGAAGGATTTTCCAAAGCGGCCAAAAATTGAAAAAAACGACAGGGCCGGTAGTGTCGAAAAATTCAAAAATGGGAAGGGTGGGGGATTGTCCCAAAACTTGCTACAAGGGGCCAGAGGGGCGGCCTGAATGAAAAATGTGTAAAATCAAGCACCGTGAGGGCATTGTGTGAAAATTGTGAAGGATTTTCCAAAGCGGCCAAAAATTGAAAAAAACGACAGGGCCGGTAGTGTCGAAAAAGTCAAAAATGGGAAGGGTGGGGGATTGTCCCAAAACTTGCTACAAGGGGCCAGAGGGGCGGCCTGAATGAAAAATTTGTAAAATCAAGCACCGTGAGGGCATTGTGTGAAAATTATGAAGGATTTTCCAAAGCGGCCAAAAATTGAAAAAAACGACAGGGCCGGTAGTGTCGAAAAAGTCAAAAATGGGAAGGGTGGGGGATTGTCCCAAAACTTGCTACAAGGGGCCAGAGGGGCGGGCTGATTGAAAAATGTGTAAAATCAAGCACCGTGAGGGCATTGTGTGAAAATTGTGAAGGATTTTCCAAAGCGGCCAAAAATTGAAAAAAACGACAGGGCCGGTAGTGTCGAAAAAGTCAAAAATGGGAAGGGTGGGGGATTGTCCCAAAACTTGCTACAAGGGGCCAGAGGGGCGGCCTGAATGAAAAATTTGTAAAATCAAGCACCGTGAGGGCATTGTGTGAAAATTATGAAGGATTTTCCAAAGCGGCCAAAAATTGAAAAAAACGACAGGGCCGGTAGTGTCGAAAAAGTCAAAAATGGGAAGGGTGGGGGATTGTCCCAAAACTTGCTACAAGGGGCCAGAGGGGCGGCCTGAATGAAAAATTTGTAAAATCAAGCACCGTGAGGGCATTGTGTGAAAATTGTGAAGGATTTTCCAAAGCGGCCAAAAATTGAAAAAAACGACAGGGCCGGTAGTGTCGAAAAAGTCAAAAATGGGAAGGGTGGGGGATTGTCCCAAAACTTGCTACAAGGGGCCAGAGGGGCGGCCTGAATGAAAAATGTGTAAAATCAAGCACCGTGAGGGCATTGTGTGAAAATTATGAAGGATTTTCCAAAGCGGCCAAAAATTGAAAAAAACGACAGGGCCGGTAGTGTCGAAAAAGTCAAAAATGGGAAGGGTGGGGGATTGTCCCAAAACTTGCTACAAGGGGCCAGAGGGGCGGCCTGAATGAAACATGTGTAAAATCAAGCACCGTGAGGGCATTGTTTGAAAATTTTGAAGGATTTTCCAAAGCGGGCAAAAATTGAAAAAAACGACAGGGCCGGTAGTGTCGAAAAAGTCAAAAATGGGAAGGGTGGGGGATTGTCCCAAAACTTGCTACAAGGGGCCAGAGGGGCGGGCTGATTGAAAAATGTGTAAAATCAAGCACCGTGAGGGCATTGTGTGAAAATTGTGAAGGATTTTCCAAAGCGGCCAAAAATTGAAAAAAACGACAGGGCCGGTAGTGTCGAAAAATTCAAAAATGGGAAGGGTGGGGGATTGTCCCAAAACTTGCTACAAGGGGCCAGAGGGGCAGCCTGAATGAAAAATTTGTAAAATCAAGCACCGTGAGGGCATTGTGTGAAAATTATGAAGGATTTTCCAAAGCGGCCAAAAATTGAAAAAAACGACAGGGCCGGTAGTGTCGAAAAAGTCAAAAATGGGAAGGGTGGGGGATTGTCCCAAAACTTGCTACAAGGGGCCAGAGGGGCGGGCTGATTGAAAAATGTGTAAAATCAAGCACCGTGAGGGCATTGTGTGAAAATTGTGAAGGATTTTCCATAGGGGTAAAAATTGAAAAAAATGACAGGGTCGGTAGTGTCGAAAAAGTCAAAAATGGGAAGGGTGGGGGATTGTCCCAAAACTTGCTACAAGGGGCCAGAGGGGCGGCCTGAATGAAAAATGTGTAAAATCAAGCACCGTGAGGGCATTGTGTGAAAATTGTGAAGGATTTTCCAAAGCGGCCAAAAATTGAAAAAAACGACAGGGCCGGTAGTGTCGAAAAAGTCAAAAATGGGAAGGGTGGGGGATTGTCCCAAAACTTGCTACAAGGGGCCAGAGGGGCGGGCTGATTGAAAAATGTGTAAAATCAAGCACCGTGAGGGCATTGTGTGAAAATTGTGAAGGATTTTCCATAGGGGTAAAAATTGAAAAAAATGACAGGGTCGGTAGTGTCGAAAAAGTCAAAAATGGGAAGGGTGGGGGATTGTCCCAAAACTTGCTACAAGGGGCCAGAGGGGCGGCCTGAATGAAAAATGTGTAAAATCAAGCACCGTGAGGGCATTGTGTGAAAATTGTGAAGGATTTTCCAAAGCGGCCAAAAATGGAAAAAAATGACAGGGCCGGTAGTGTCGAAAAAGTCAAAAATGGGAAGGGTGGGGGATTGTCCCAAAACTTGCTACAAGGGGCCAGAGGGGCGGCCTGAATGAAAAATTTGTAAAATCAAGCACTGTGAGGGCATTGTGTGAAAATTATGAAGGATTTTCCAAAGCGGCCAAAAATTGAAAAAAACGACAGGGCCGGTAGTGTCGAAAAATTCAAAAATGGGAAGGGTGGGGGATTGTCCCAAAACTTGCTACAAGGGGCCAGAGGGGCGGCCTGAATGAAAAATGTGTAAAATCAAGCACCGTGAGGGCATTGTGTGAAAATTGTGAAGGATTTTCCAAAGCGGCCAAAAATTGAAAAAAACGACAGGGCCGGTAGTGTCGAAAAAGTCAAAAATGGGAAGGGTGGGGGATTGTCCCAAAACTTGCTACAAGGGGCCAGAGGGGCGGCCTGAATGAAAAATTTGTAAAATCAAGCACCGTGAGGGCATTGTGTGAAAATTATGAAGGATTTTCCAAAGCGGCCAAAAATTGAAAAAAACGACAGGGCCGGTAGTGTCGAAAAAGTCAAAAATGGGAAGGGTGGGGGATTGTCCCAAAACTTGCTACAAGGGGCCAGAGGGGCGGGCTGATTGAAAAATGTGTAAAATCAAGCACCGTGAGGGCATTGTGTGAAAATTGTGAAGGATTTTCCAAAGCGGCCAAAAATTGAAAAAAACGACAGGGCCGGTAGTGTCGAAAAAGTCAAAAATGGGAAGGGTGGGGGATTGTCCCAAAACTTGCTACAAGGGGCCAGAGGGGCGGCCTGAATGAAAAATTTGTAAAATCAAGCACCGTGAGGGCATTGTGTGAAAATTATGAAGGATTTTCCAAAGCGGCCAAAAATTGAAAAAAACGACAGGGCCGGTAGTGTCGAAAAAGTCAAAAATGGGAAGGGTGGGGGATTGTCCCAAAACTTGCTACAAGGGGCCAGAGGGGCGGCCTGAATGAAAAATTTGTAAAATCAAGCACCGTGAGGGCATTGTGTGAAAATTGTGAAGGATTTTCCAAAGCGGCCAAAAATTGAAAAAAACGACAGGGCCGGTAGTGTCGAAAAAGTCAAAAATGGGAAGGGTGGGGGATTGTCCCAAAACTTGCTACAAGGGGCCAGAGGGGCGGCCTGAATGAAAAATGTGTAAAATCAAGCACCGTGAGGGCATTGTGTGAAAATTATGAAGGATTTTCCAAAGCGGCCAAAAATTGAAAAAAACGACAGGGCCGGTAGTGTCGAAAAAGTCAAAAATGGGAAGGGTGGGGGATTGTCCCAAAACTTGCTACAAGGGGCCAGAGGGGCGGCCTGAATGAAAAATGTGTAAAATCAAGCACCGTGAGGGCATTGTTTGAAAATTTTGAAGGATTTTCCAAAGCGGGCAAAAATTGAAAAAAACGACAGGGCCGGTAGTGTCGAAAAAGTCAAAAATGGGAAGGGTGGGGGATTGTCCCAAAACTTGCTACAAGGGGCCAGAGGGGCGGGCTGATTGAAAAATGTGTAAAATCAAGCACCGTGAGGGCATTGTGTGAAAATTGTGAAGGATTTTCCAAAGCGGCCAAAAATTGAAAAAAACGACAGGGCCGGTAGTGTCGAAAAATTCAAAAATGGGAAGGGTGGGGGATTGTCCCAAAACTTGCTACAAGGGGCCAGAGGGGCAGCCTGAATGAAAAATTTGTAAAATCAAGCACCGTGAGGGCATTGTGTGAAAATTATGAAGGATTTTCCAAAGCGGCCAAAAATTGAAAAAAACGACAGGGCCGGTAGTGTCGAAAAAGTCAAAAATGGGAAGGGTGGGGGATTGTCCCAAAACTTGCTACAAGGGGCCAGAGGGGCGGGCTGATTGAAAAATGTGTAAAATCAAGCACCGTGAGGGCATTGTGTGAAAATTGTGAAGGATTTTCCATAGGGGTAAAAATTGAAAAAAATGACAGGGTCGGTAGTGTCGAAAAAGTCAAAAATGGGAAGGGTGGGGGATTGTCCCAAAACTTGCTACAAGGGGCCAGAGGGGCGGCCTGAATGAAAAATGTGTAAAATCAAGCACCGTGAGGGCATTGTGTGAAAATTGTGAAGGATTTTCCAAAGCGGCCAAAAATTGAAAAAAACGACAGGGCCGGTAGTGTCGAAAAATTCAAAAATGGGAAGGGTGGGGGATTGTCCCAAAACTTGCTACAAGGGGCCAGAGGGGCGGCCTGAATGAAAAATGTGTAAAATCAAGCACCGTGAGGGCATTGTGTGAAAATTTTGAAGGATTTTCCAAAGCGGGCAAAAATTGAAAAAAACGACAGGGCCGGTAGTGTCGAAAAATTCAAAAATGGGAAGGGTGGGGGATTGTCCCAAAACTTGCTACAAGGGGCCAGAGGGGCGGGCTGATTGAAAAATGTGTAAAATCAAGCACCGTGAGGGCATTGTGTGAAAATTGTGAAGGATTTTCCATAGGGGTAAAAATTGAAAAAAATGACAGGGTCGGTAGTGTCAAAAAAGTCAAAAATGGGAAGGGTGGGGGATTGTCCCAAAACTTGCTACAAGGGGCCAGAGGGGCGGCCTGAATGAAAAATGTGTAAAATCAAGCACCGTGAGGGCATTGTGTGAAAATTGTGAAGGATTTTCCAAAGCGGCCAAAAATTGAAAAAAACGACAGGGCCGGTAGTGTCGAAAAAGTCAAAAATGGGAAGGGTGGGGGATTGTCCCAAAACTTGCTACAAGGGGCCAGAGGGGCGGGCTGATTGAAAAATGTGTAAAATCAAGCACCGTGAGGGCATTGTGTGAAAATTGTGAAGGATTTTCCATAGGGGTAAAAATTGAAAAAAATGACAGGGTCGGTAGTGTCGAAAAAGTCAAAAATGGGAAGGGTGGGGGATTGTCCCAAAACTTGCTACAAGGGGCCAGAGGGGCGGCCTGAATGAAAAATGTGTAAAATCAAGCACCGTGAGGGCATTGTGTGAAAATTGTGAAGGATTTTCCAAAGCGGCCAAAAATGGAAAAAAATGACAGGGCCGGTAGTGTCGAAAAAGTCAAAAATGGGAAGGGTGGGGGATTGTCCCAAAACTTGCTACAAGGGGCCAGAGGGGCGGCCTGAATGAAAAATTTGTAAAATCAAGCACCGTGAGGGCATTGTGTGAAAATTGTGAAGGATTTTCCAAAGCGGCCAAAAATTGAAAAAAACGACAGGGCCGGTAGTGTCGAAAAAGTCAAAAATGGGAAGGGTGGGGGATTGTCCCAAAACTTGCTACAAGGGGCCAGAGGGGCGGCCTGAATGAAAAATTTGTAAAATCAAGCACCGTGAGGGCATTGTGTGAAAATTATGAAGGATTTTCCAAAGCGGCCAAAAATTGAAAAAAACGACAGGGCCGGTAGTGTCGAAAAAGTCAAAAATGGGAAGGGTGGGGGATTGTCCCAAAACTTGCTACAAGGGGCCAGAGGGGCGGCCTGAATGAAAAATTTGTAAAATCAAGCACCGTGAGGGCATTGTGTGAAAATTGTGAAGGATTTTCCAAAGCGGCCAAAAATTGAAAAAAACGACAGGGCCGGTAGTGTCGAAAAAGTCAAAAATGGGAAGGGTGGGGGATTGTCCCAAAACTTGCTACAAGGGGCCAGAGGGGCGGGCTGATTGAAAAATGTGTAAAATCAAGCACCGTGAGGGCATTGTGTGAAAATTGTGAAGGATTTTCCATAGGGGTAAAAATTGAAAAAAATGACAGGGTCGGTAGTGTCGAAAAAGTCAAAAATGGGAAGGGTGGGGGATTGTCCCAAAACTTGCTACAAGGGGCCAGAGGGGCGGCCTGAATGAAAAATGTGTAAAATCAAGCACCGTGAGGGCATTGTGTGAAAATTGTGAAGGATTTTCCAAAGCGGCCAAAAATGGAAAAAAATGACAGGGCCGGTAGTGTCGAAAAAGTCAAAAATGGGAAGGGTGGGGGATTGTCCCAAAACTTGCTACAAGGGGCCAGAGGGGCGGCCTGAATGAAAAATTTGTAAAATCAAGCACCGTGAGGGCATTGTGTGAAAATTGTGAAGGATTTTCCAAAGCGGCCAAAAATTGAAAAAAACGACAGGGCCGGTAGTGTCGAAAAATTCAAAAATGGGAAGGGTGGGGGATTGTCCCAAAACTTGCTACAAGGGGCCAGAGGGGCGGCCTGAATGAAAAATGTGTAAAATCAAGCACCGTGAGGGCATTGTGTGAAAATTGTGAAGGATTTTCCAAAGCGGCCAAAAATTGAAAAAAACGACAGGGCCGGTAGTGTCGAAAAAGTCAAAAATGGGAAGGGTGGGGGATTGTCCCAAAACTTGCTACAAGGGGCCAGAGGGGCGGCCTGAATGAAAAATTTGTAAAATCAAGCACCGTGAGGGCATTGTGTGAAAATTATGAAGGATTTTCCAAAGCGGCCAAAAATTGAAAAAAACGACAGGGCCGGTAGTGTCGAAAAAGTCAAAAATGGGAAGGGTGGGGGATTGTCCCAAAACTTGCTACAAGGGGCCAGAGGGGCGGCCTGAATGAAAAATTTGTAAAATCAAGCACCGTGAGGGCATTGTGTGAAAATTGTGAAGGATTTTCCAAAGCGGCCAAAAATTGAAAAAAACGACAGGGCCGGTAGTGTCGAAAAAGTCAAAAATGGGAAGGGTGGGGGATTGTCCCAAAACTTGCTACAAGGGGCCAGAGGGGCGGCCTGAATGAAAAATTTGTAAAATCAAGCACCGTGAGGGCATTGTGTGAAAATTATGAAGGATTTTCCAAAGCGGCCAAAAATTGAAAAAAACGACAGGGCCGGTAGTGTCGAAAAATTCAAAAATGGGAAGGGTGGGGGATTGTCCCAAAACTTGCTACAAGGGGCCAGAGGGGCGGCCTGAATGAAAAATGTGTAAAATCAAGCACCGTGAGGGCATTGTGTGAAAATTGTGAAGGATTTTCCAAAGCGGCCAAAAATTGAAAAAAACGACAGGGCCGGTAGTGTCGAAAAAGTCAAAAATGGGAAGGGTGGGGGATTGTCCCAAAACTTGCTACAAGGGGCCAGAGGGGCGGCCTGAATGAAAAATTTGTAAAATCAATCACCGTGAGGGCATTGTGTGAAAATTATGAAGGATTTTCCAAAGCGGCCAAAAATTGAAAAAAACGACAGGGCCGGTAGTGTCGAAAAAGTCAAAAATGGGAAGGGTGGGGGATTGTCCCAAAACTTGCTACAAGGGGCCAGAGGGGCGGCCTGAATGAAAAATGTGTAAAATCAAGCACCGTGAGGGCATTGTGTGAAAATTTTGAAGGATTTTCCAAAGCGGGCAAAAATTGAAAAAAACGACAGGGCCGGTAGTGTCGAAAAATTCAAAAATGGGAAGGGTGGGGGATTGTCCCAAAACTTGCTACAAGGGGCCAGAGGGGCGGGCTGATTGAAAAATGTGTAAAATCAAGCACCGTGAAGGCATTGTGTGGAAATTGTGAAGGATTTTCCATAGGGGTAAAAATTGAAAAAAATGACAGGGTCGGTAGTGTCGAAAAAGTCAAAAATGGGAAGGGTGGGGGATTGTCCCAAAACTTGCTACAAGGGGCCAGAGGGGCGGCCTGAATGAAAAATGTGTAAAATCAAGCACCGTGAGGGCATTGTGTGAAAATTGTGAAGGATTTTCCAAAGCGGCCAAAAATTGAAAAAAACGACAGGGCCGGTAGTGTCGAAAAAGTCAAAAATGGGAAGGGTGGGGGATTGTCCCAAAACTTGCTACAAGGGGCCAGAGGGGCGGCCTGAATGAAAAATTTGTAAAATCAAGCACCGTGAGGGCATTGTGTGAAAATTGTGAAGGATTTTCCAAAGCGGCCAAAAATTGAAAAAAACGACAGGGCCGGTAGTGTCGAAAAATTCAAAAATGGGAAGGGTGGGGGATTGTCCCAAAACTTGCTACAAGGGGCCAGAGGGGCAGCCTGAATGAAAAATTTGTAAAATCAAGCACCGTGAGGGCATTGTGTGAAAATTATGAAGGATTTTCCAAAGCGGCCAAAAATTGAAAAAAACGACAGGGCCGGTAGTGTCGAAAAAGTCAAAAATGGGAAGGGTGGGGGATTGTCCCAAAACTTGCTACAAGGGGCCAGAGGGGCGGGCTGATTGAAAAATGTGTAAAATCAAGCACCGTGAGGGCATTGTGTGAAAATTGTGAAGGATTTTCCATAGGGGTAAAAATTGAAAAAAATGACAGGGTCGGTAGTGTCAAAAAAGTCAAAAATGGGAAGGGTGGGGGATTGTCCCAAAACTTGCTACAAGGGGCCAGAGGGGCGGCCTGAATGAAAAATGTGTAAAATCAAGCACCGTGAGGGCATTGTGTGAAAATTGTGAAGGATTTTACAAAGCGGCCAAAAATTGAAAAAAACGACAGGGCCGGTAGTGTCGAAAAATTCAAAAATGGGAAGGGTGGGGGATTGTCCCAAAACTTGCTACAAGGGGCCAGAGGGGCGGCCTGAATGAAAAATGTGTAAAATCAAGCACCGTGAGGGCATTGTGTGAAAATTTTGAAGGATTTTCCAAAGCGGGCAAAAATTGAAAAAAACGACAGGGCCGGTAGTGTCGAAAAATTCAAAAATGGGAAGGGTGGGGGATTGTCCCAAAACTTGCTACAAGGGGCCAGAGGGGCGGGCTGATTGAAAAATGTGTAAAATCAAGCACCGTGAGGGCATTGTGTGAAAATTGTGAAGGATTTTCCATAGGGGTAAAAATTGAAAAAAATGACAGGGTCGGTAGTGTCGAAAAAGTCAAAAATGGGAAGGGTGGGGGATTGTCCCAAAACTTGCTACAAGGGGCCAGAGGGGCGGCCTGAATGAAAAATGTGTAAAATCAAGCACCGTGAGGGCATTGTGTGAAAATTGTGAAGGATTTTCCAAAGCGGCCAAAAATGGAAAAAAATGACAGGGCCGGTAGTGTCGAAAAAGTCAAAAATGGGAAGGGTGGGGGATTGTCCCAAAACTTGCTACAAGGGGCCAGAGGGGCGGCCTGAATGAAAAATGTGTAAAATCAAGCACCGTGAGGGCATTGTGTGAAAATTGTGAAGGATTTTCCAAAGCGGCCAAAAATTGAAAAAAACGACAGGGCCGGTAGTGTCGAAAAATTCAAAAATGGGAAGGGTGGGGGATTGTCCCAAAACTTGCTACAAGGGGCCAGAGGGGCGGCCTGAATGAAAAATGTGTAAAATCAAGCACCGTGAGGGCATTGTGTGAAAATTTTGAAGGATTTTCCAAAGCGGGCAAAAATTGAAAAAAACGACAGGGCCGGTAGTGTCGAAAAAGTCAAAAATGGGAAGGGTGGGGGATTGTCCCAAAACTTGCTACAAGGGGCCAGAGGGGCGGCCTGAATGAAAAATTTGTAAAATCAAGCACCGTGAGGGCATTGTGTGAAAATTGTGAAGGATTTTCCAAAGCGGCCAAAAATTGAAAAAAACGACAGGGCCGGTAGTGTCGAAAAATTCAAAAATGGGAAGGGTGGGGGATTGTCCCAAAACTTGCTACAAGGGGCCAGAGGGGCGGCCTGAATGAAAAATTTGTAAAATCAAGCACCGTGAGGGCATTGTGTGAAAATTATGAAGGATTTTCCAAAGCGGCCAAAAATTGAAAAAAACGACAGGGCCGGTAGTGTCGAAAAAGTCAAAAATGGGAAGGGTGGGGGATTGTCCCAAAACTTGCTACAAGGGGCCAGAGGGGCGGGCTGATTGAAAAATGTGTAAAATCAAGCACCGTGAGGGCATTGTGTGAAAATTGTGAAGGATTTTCCATAGGGGTAAAAATTGAAAAAAATGACAGGGTCGGTAGTGTCGAAAAAGTCAAAAATGGGAAGGGTGGGGGATTGTCCCAAAACTTGCTACAAGGGGCCAGAGGGGCGGCCTGAATGAAAAATGTGTAAAATCAAGCACCGTGAGGGCATTGTGTGGAAATTGTGAAGGATTTTCCATAGGGGTAAAAATTGAAAAAAATGACAGGGTCGGTAGTGTCGAAAAAGTCAAAAATGGGAAGGGTGGGGGATTGTCCCAAAACTTGCTACAAGGGGCCAGAGGGGCGGCCTGAATGAAAAATTTGTAAAATCAAGCACCGTGAGGGCATTGTGTGAAAATTTTGAAGGATTTTCCAAAGCGGGCAAAAATTGAAAAAAACGACAGGGCCGGTAGTGTCGAAAAAGTCAAAAATGGGAAGGGTGGGGGATTGTCCCAAAACTTGCTACAAGGGGCCAGAGGGGCGGGCTGATTGAAAAATGTGTAAAATCAAGCACCGTGAAGGCATTGTGTGGAAATTGTGAAGGATTTTCCATAGGGGTAAAAATTGAAAAAAATGACAGGGTCGGTAGTGTCGAAAAAGTCAAAAATGGGAAGGGTGGGGGATTGTCCCAAAACTTGCTACAAGGGGCCAGAGGGGCGGCCTGAATGAAAAATTTGTAAAATCAAGCACCGTGAGGGCATTGTGTGAAAATTATGAAGGATTTTCCAAAGCGGGCAAAAATTGAAAAAAATGACAGGGTCGGTAGTGTCGAAAAAGTCAAAAATGGGAAGGGTGGGGGATTGTCCCAAAACTTGCTACAAGGGGCCAGAGGGGCGGCCTGAATGAAAAATGTGTAAAATCAAGCACCGTGAGGGCATTGTGTGAAAATTATGAAGGATTTTCCAAAGCGGCCAAAAATTGAAAAAAACGACAGGGCCGGTAGTGTCGAAAAATTCAAAAATGGGAAGGGTGGGGGATTGTCCCAAAACTTGCTACAAGGGGCCAGAGGGGCTGGCTGATTGAAAAATGTGTAAAATCAAGCACCGTGAGGGCATTGTGTGAAAATTGTGAAGGATTTTCGAGAGGGGTAAAAATTGAAAAAAATGACAGGGTCGGTAGTGTCGAAAAAGTCAAAAATGGGAAGGGTGGGGGATTGTCCCAAAACTTGCTACAAGGGGCCAGAGGGGCGGCCTGAATGAAAAATGTGTAAAATCAAGCACCGTGAGGGCATTGTGTGAAAATTGTGAAGGATTTTCCAAAGCGGCCAAAAATTGAAAAAAACGACAGGGCCGGTAGTGTCGAAAAAGTCAAAAATGGGAAGGGTGGGGGATTGTCCCAAAACTTGCTACAAGGGGCCAGAGGGGCGGCCTGAATGAAAAATGTGTAAAATCAAGCACCGTGAGGGCATTGTGTGAAAATTGTGAAGGATTTTCCAAAGCGGGCAAAAATTGAAAAAAATGACAGGGCCGGTAGTGTCGAAAAAGTCAAAAATGGGAAGGGTGGGGGATTGTCCCAAAACTTGCTACAAGGGGCCAGAGGGGCGGCCTGAATGAAAAATGTGTAAAATCAAGCACCGTGAGGGCATTGTGTGAAAATTGTGAAGGATTTTCCATAGGGGTAAAAATTGAAAAAAATGACAGGGTCGGTAGTGTCGAAAAAGTCAAAAATGGGAAGGGTGGGGGATTGTCCCAAAACTTGCTACAAGGGGCCAGAGGGGCGGCCTGAATGAAAAATGTGTAAAATCAAGCACCGTGAGGGCATTGTGTGGAAATTGTGAAGGATTTTCCATAGGGGTAAAAATTGAAAAAAATGACAGGGTCGGTAGTGTCGAAAAAGTCAAAAATGGGAAGGGTGGGGGATTGTCCCAAAACTTGCTACAAGGGGCCAGAGGGGCGGCCTGAATGAAAAATTTGTAAAATCAAGCACCGTGAGGGCATTGTGTGAAAATTTTGAAGGATTTTCCAAAGCGGGCAAAAATTGAAAAAAACGACAGGGCCGGTAGTGTCGAAAAAGTCAAAAATGGGAAGGGTGGGGGATTGTCCCAAAACTTGCTACAAGGGGCCAGAGGGGCGGGCTGATTGAAAAATGTGTAAAATCAAGCACCGTGAAGGCATTGTGTGGAAATTGTGAAGGATTTTCCATAGGGGTAAAAATTGAAAAAAATGACAGGGTCGGTAGTGTCGAAAAAGTCAAAAATGGGAAGGGTGGGGGATTGTCCCAAAACTTGCTACAAGGGGCCAGAGGGGCGGCCTGAATGAAAAATTTGTAAAATCAAGCACCGTGAGGGCATTGTGTGAAAATTATGAAGGATTTTCCAAAGCGGGCAAAAATTGAAAAAAATGACAGGGTCGGTAGTGTCGAAAAAGTCAAAAATGGGAAGGGTGGGGGATTGTCCCAAAACTTGCTACAAGGGGCCAGAGGGGCGGCCTGAATGAAAAATGTGTAAAATCAAGCACCGTGAGGGCATTGTGTGAAAATTATGAAGGATTTTCCAAAGCGGCCAAAAATTGAAAAAAACGACAGGGCCGGTAGTGTCGAAAAATTCAAAAATGGGAAGGGTGGGGGATTGTCCCAAAACTTGCTACAAGGGGCCAGAGGGGCTGGCTGATTGAAAAATGTGTAAAATCAAGCACCGTGAGGGCATTGTGTGAAAATTGTGAAGGATTTTCGAGAGGGGTAAAAATTGAAAAAAATGACAGGGTCGGTAGTGTCGAAAAAGTCAAAAATGGGAAGGGTGGGGGATTGTCCCAAAACTTGCTACAAGGGGCCAGAGGGGCGGCCTGAATGAAAAATGTGTAAAATCAAGCACCGTGAGGGCATTGTGTGAAAATTGTGAAGGATTTTCCAAAGCGGCCAAAAATTGAAAAAAACGACAGGGCCGGTAGTGTCGAAAAAGTCAAAAATGGGAAGGGTGGGGGATTGTCCCAAAACTTGCTACAAGGGGCCAGAGGGGCGGCCTGAATGAAAAATGTGTAAAATCAAGCACCGTGAGGGCATTGTGTGAAAATTGTGAAGGATTTTCCAAAGCGGGCAAAAATTGAAAAAAATGACAGGGCCGGTAGTGTCGAAAAAGTCAAAAATGGGAAGGGTGGGGGATTGTCCCAAAACTTGCTACAAGGGGCCAGAGGGGCGGCCTGAATGAAAAATGTGTAAAATCAAGCACCGTGAGGGCATTGTGTGAAAATTGTGAAGGATTTTCCAAAGCGGCCAAAAATTGAAAAAAACGACAGGGCCGGTAGTGTCGAAAAAGTCAAAAATGGGAAGGGTGGGGGATTGTCCCAAAACTTGCTACAAGGGGCCAGAGGGGCGGCCTGAATGAAAAATTTGTAAAATCAAGCACCGTGAGGGCATTGTGTGAAAATTATGAAGGATTTTCCAAAGCGGCCAAAAATTGAAAAAAACGACAGGGCCGGTAGTGTCGAAAAAGTCAAAAATGGGAAGGGTGGGGGATTGTCCCAAAACTTGCTACAAGGGGCCAGAGGGGCGGCCTGAATGAAAAATTTGTAAAATCAAGCACCGTGAGGGCATTGTGTGAAAATTATGAAGGATTTTCCAAAGCGGCCAAAAATTGAAAAAAACGACAGGGCCGGTAGTGTCGAAAAATTCAAAAATGGGAAGGGTGGGGGATTGTCCCAAAACTTGCTACAAGGGGCCAGAGGGGCGGGCTGATTGAAAAATGTGTAAAATCAAGCACCGTGAGGGCATTGTGTGAAAATTGTGAAGGATTTTCCAGAGGGGTAAAAATTGAAAAAAATGACAGGGTCGGTAGTGTCGAAAAAGTCAAAAATGGGAAGGGTGGGGGATTGTCCCAAAACTTGCTACAAGGGGCCAGAGGGGCGGCCTGAATGAAAAATGTGTAAAATCAAGCACCGTGAGGGCATTGTGTGAAAATTGTGAAGGATTTTCCAAAGCGGCCAAAAATTGAAAAAAACGACAGGGCCGGTAGTGTCGAAAAAGTCAAAAATGGGAAGGGTGGGGGATTGTCCCAAAACTTGCTACAAGGGGCCAGAGGGGCGGCCTGAATGAAAAATGTGTAAAATCAAGCACCGTGAGGGCATTGTGTGAAAATTGTGAAGGATTTTCCAAAGCGGGCAAAAATTGAAAAAAATGACAGGGCCGGTAGTGTCGAAAAAGTCAAAAATGGGAAGGGTGGGGGATTGTCCCAAAACTTGCTACAAGGGGCCAGAGGGGCGGCCTGAATGAAAAATGTGTAAAATCAAGCACCGTGAGGGCATTGTGTGAAAATTGTGAAGGATTTTCCAAAGCGGCCAAAAATTGAAAAAAACGACAGGGCCGGTAGTGTCGAAAAAGTCAAAAATGGGAAGGGTGGGGGATTGTCCCAAAACTTGCTACAAGGGGCCAGAGGGGCGGCCTGAATGAAAAATGTGTAAAATCAAGCACCGTGAGGGCATTGTGTGAAAATTTTGAAGGATTTTCCAAAGCGGGCAAAAATTGAAAAAAACGACAGGGCCGGTAGTGTCGAAAAAGTCAAAAATGGGAAGGGTGGGGGATTGTCCCAAAACTTGCTACAAGGGGCCAGAGGGGCGGCATGAATGAAAAATGTGTAAAATCAAGCACCGTGAGGGCATTGTGTGGAAATTATGAAGGATTTTCCAAAGCGGCCAAAAATTGAAAAAAACGACAGGGCCGGTAGTGTCGAAAAATTCAAAAATGGGAAGGGTGGGGGATTGTCCCAAAACTTGCTACAAGGGGCCAGAGGGGCGGCCTGAATGAAAAATTTGTAAAATCAAGCACCGTGAGGGCATTGTGTGAAAATTATGAAGGATTTTCCAAAGCGGCCAAAAATTGAAAAAAACGACAGGGCCGGTAGTGTCGAAAAAGTCAAAAATGGGAAGGGTGGGGGATTGTCCCAAAACTTGCTACAAGGGGCCAGAGGGGCGGGCTGATTGAAAAATGTGTAAAATCAAGCACCGTGAGGGCATTGTGTGAAAATTGTGAAGGATTTTCCATAGGGGTAAAAATTGAAAAAAATGACAGGGTCGGTAGTGTCGAAAAAGTCAAAAATGGGAAGGGTGGGGGATTGTCCCAAAACTTGCTACAAGGGGCCAGAGGGGCGGCCTGAATGAAAAATGTGTAAAATCAAGCACCGTGAGGGCATTGTGTGGAAATTGTGAAGGATTTTCCATAGGGGTAAAAATTGAAAAAAATGACAGGGTCGGTAGTGTCGAAAAAGTCAAAAATGGGAAGGGTGGGGGATTGTCCCAAAACTTGCTACAAGGGGCCAGAGGGGCGGCCTGAATGAAAAATTTGTAAAATCAAGCACCGTGAGGGCATTGTGTGAAAATTTTGAAGGATTTTCCAAAGCGGGCAAAAATTGAAAAAAACGACAGGGCCGGTAGTGTCGAAAAAGTCAAAAATGGGAAGGGTGGGGGATTGTCCCAAAACTTGCTACAAGGGGCCAGAGGGGCGGGCTGATTGAAAAATGTGTAAAATCAAGCACCGTGAAGGCATTGTGTGGAAATTGTGAAGGATTTTCCATAGGGGTAAAAATTGAAAAAAATGACAGGGTCGGTAGTGTCGAAAAAGTCAAAAATGGGAAGGGTGGGGGATTGTCCCAAAACTTGCTACAAGGGGCCAGAGGGGCGGCCTGAATGAAAAATTTGTAAAATCAAGCACCGTGAGGGCATTGTGTGAAAATTATGAAGGATTTTCCAAAGCGGGCAAAAATTGAAAAAAATGACAGGGTCGGTAGTGTCGAAAAAGTCAAAAATGGGAAGGGTGGGGGATTGTCCCAAAACTTGCTACAAGGGGCCAGAGGGGCGGCCTGAATGAAAAATGTGTAAAATCAAGCACCGTGAGGGCATTGTGTGAAAATTATGAAGGATTTTCCAAAGCGGCCAAAAATTGAAAAAAACGACAGGGCCGGTAGTGTCGAAAAATTCAAAAATGGGAAGGGTGGGGGATTGTCCCAAAACTTGCTACAAGGGGCCAGAGGGGCGGGCTGATTGAAAAATGTGTAAAATCAAGCACCGTGAGGGCATTGTGTGAAAATTGTGAAGGATTTTCCAGAGGGGTAAAAATTGAAAAAAATGACAGGGTCGGTAGTGTCGAAAAAGTCAAAAATGGGAAGGGTGGGGGATTGTCCCAAAACTTGCTACAAGGGGCCAGAGGGGCGGCCTGAATGAAAAATGTGTAAAATCAAGCACCGTGAGGGCATTGTGTGAAAATTGTGAAGGATTTTCCAAAGCGGCCAAAAATTGAAAAAAACGACAGGGCCGGTAGTGTCGAAAAAGTCAAAAATGGGAAGGGTGGGGGATTGTCCCAAAACTTGCTACAAGGGGCCAGAGGGGCGGCCTGAATGAAAAATGTGTAAAATCAAGCACCGTGAGGGCATTGTGTGAAAATTGTGAAGGATTTTCCAAAGCGGGCAAAAATTGAAAAAAATGACAGGGCCGGTAGTGTCGAAAAAGTCAAAAATGGGAAGGGTGGGGGATTGTCCCAAAACTTGCTACAAGGGGCCAGAGGGGCGGCCTGAATGAAAAATGTGTAAAATCAAGCACCGTGAGGGCATTGTGTGAAAATTGTGAAGGATTTTCCAAAGCGGCCAAAAATTGAAAAAAACGACAGGGCCGGTAGTGTCGAAAAAGTCAAAAATGGGAAGGGTGGGGGATTGTCCCAAAACTTGCTACAAGGGGCCAGAGGGGCGGCCTGAATGAAAAATTTGTAAAATCAAGCACCGTGAGGGCATTGTGTGAAAATTATGAAGGATTTTCCAAAGCGGCCAAAAATTGAAAAAAACGACAGGGCCGGTAGTGTCGAAAAATTCAAAAATGGGAAGGGTGGGGGATTGTCCCAAAACTTGCTACAAGGGGCCAGAGGGGCGGCCTGAATGAAAAATGTGTAAAATCAAGCACCGTGAGGGCATTGTGTGAAAATTGTGAAGGATTTTCCAAAGCGGCCAAAAATTGAAAAAAACGACAGGGCCGGTAGTGTCGAAAAAGTCAAAAATGGGAAGGGTGGGGGATTGTCCCAAAACTTGCTACAAGGGGCCAGAGGGGCGGGCTGATTGAAAAATGTGTAAAATCAAGCACCGTGAAGGCATTGTGTGAAAATTGTGAAGGATTTTCCATAGGGGTAAAAATTGAAAAAAATGACAGGGTCGGTAGTGTCGAAAAAGTCAAAAATGGGAAGGGTGGGGGATTGTCCCAAAACTTGCTACAAGGGGCCAGAGGGGCGGGCTGATTGAAAAATGTGTAAAATCAAGCACCGTGAAGGCATTGTGTGAAAATTGTGAAGGATTTTCCATAGGGGTAAAAATTGAAAAAAATGACAGGGTCGGTAGTGTCGAAAAAGTCAAAAATGGGAAGGGTGGGGGATTGTCCCAAAACTTGCTACAAGGGGCCAGAGGGGCGGCCTGAATGAAAAATTTGTAAAATCAAGCACCGTGAGGGCATTGTGTGAAAATTATGAAGGATTTTCCAAAGCGGCCAAAAATTGAAAAAAACAACAGGGCCGGTAGTGTCGAAAAATTCAAAAATGGGAAGGGTGGGGGATTGTCCCAAAACTTGCTACAAGGGGCCAGAGGGGCGGCCGGAATGAAAAATGTGTAAAATCAAGCACCGTGAGGGCATTGTGTGAAAATTGTGAAGGATTTTCCAAAGCGGCCAAAAATTGAAAAAAACGACAGGGCCGGTAGTGTCGAAAAAGTCAAAAATGGGAAGGGTGGGGGATTGTCCCAAAACTTGCTACAAGGGGCCAGAGGGGCGGGCTGATTGAAAAATGTGTAAAATCAAGCACCGTGAAGGCATTGTGTGAAAATTGTGAAGGATTTTCCATAGGGGTAAAAATTGAAAAAAATGACAGGGTCGGTAGTGTCGAAAAAGTCAAAAATGGGAAGGGTGGGGGATTGTCCCAAAACTTGCTACAAGGGGCCAGAGGGGCGGCCTGAATGAAAAATGTGTAAAATCAAGCACCGTGAGGGCATTGTGTGAAAATTGTGAAGGATTTTCCAAAGCGGGCAAAAATTGAAAAAAACGACAGGGCCGGTAGTGTCGAAAAAGTCAAAAATGGGAAGGGTGGGGGATTGTCCCAAAACTTGCTACAAGGGGCCAGAGGGGCGGGCTGATTGAAAAATGTGTAAAATCAAGCACCGTGAAGGCATTGTGTGAAAATTGTGAAGGATTTTCCATAGGGGTAAAAATTGAAAAAAATGACAGGGTCGGTAGTGTCGAAAAAGTCAAAAATGGGAAGGGTGGGGGATTGTCCCAAAACTTGCTACAAGGGGCCAGAGGGGCGGCCTGAATGAAAAATGTGTAAAATCAAGCACCGTGAAGGCATTGTGTGAAAATTGTGAAGGATTTTCCATAGGGGTAAAAATTGAAAAAAATGACAGGGTCGGTAGTGTCGAAAAAGTCAAAAATGGGAAGGGTGGGGGATTGTCCCAAAACTTGCTACAAGGGGCCAGAGGGGCGGCCTGAATGAAAAATGTGTAAAATCAAGCACCATGAGGGCATTGTGTGAAAATTGTGAAGGATTTTCCAAAGCGGCCAAAAATTGAAAAAAACGACAGGGCCGGTAGTGTCGAAAAAGTCAAAAATGGGAAGGGTGGGGGATTGTCCCAAAACTTGCTACAAGGGGCCAGAGGGGCGGCCTGAATGAAAAATTTGTAAAATCAAGCACCGTGAGGGCATTGTGTGAAAATTATGAAGGATTTTCCAAAGCGGCCAAAAATTGAAAAAAACGACAGGGCCGGTAGTGTCGAAAAAGTCAAAAATGGGAAGGGTGGGGGATTGTCCCAAAACTTGCTACAAGGGGCCAGAGGGGCGGGCTGAATGAAAAATGTGTAAAATCAAGCACCGTGAAGGCATTGTGTGAAAATTGTGAAGGATTTTCCATAGGGGTAAAAATTGAAAAAAATGACAGGGTCGGTAGTGTCGAAAAAGTCAAAAATGGGAAGGGTGGGGGATTGTCCCAAAACTTGCTACAAGGGGCCAGAGGGGCGGCCTGAATGAAAAATGTGTAAAATCAAGCACCGTGAGGGCATTGTGTGAAAATTGTGAAGGATTTTCCAAAGCGGCCAAAAATTGAAAAAAACGACAGGGCCGGTAGTGTCGAAAAAGTCAAAAATGGGAAGGGTGGGGGATTGTCCCAAAACTTGCTACAAGGGGCCAGAGGGGCGGCCTGAATGAAAAATTTGTAAAATCAAGCACCGTGAGGGCATTGTGTGAAAATTATGAAGGATTTTCCAAAGCGGCCAAAAATTGAAAAAAACGACAGGGCCGGTAGTGTCGAAAAATTCAAAAATGGGAAGGGTGGGGGATTGTCCCAAAACTTGCTACAAGGGGCCAGAGGGGCGGCCTGAATGAAAAATTTGTAAAATCAAGCACCGTGAGGGCATTGTGTGAAAATTATGAAGGATTTTCCAAAGCGGCCAAAAATTGAAAAAAACGACAGGGCCGGTAGTGTCGAAAAAGTCAAAAATGGGAAGGGTGGGGGATTGTCCCAAAACTTGCTACAAGGGGCCAGAGGGGCGGGCTGATTGAAAAATGTGTAAAATCAAGCACCGTGAGGGCATTGTGTGAAAATTGTGAAGGATTTTCCATAGGGGTAAAAATTGAAAAAAATGACAGGGTCGGTAGTGTCGAAAAAGTCAAAAATGGGAAGGGTGGGGGATTGTCCCAAAACTTGCTACAAGGGGCCAGAGGGGCGGCCTGAATGAAAAATGTGTAAAATCAAGCACCGTGAGGGCATTGTGTGGAAATTATGAAGGATTTTCCAAAGCGGCCAAAAATTGAAAAAAACGACAGGGCCGGTAGTGTCGAAAAAGTCAAAAATGGGAAGGGTGGGGGATTGTCCCAAAACTTGCTACAAGGGGCCAGAGGGGCGGCATGAATGAAAAATGTGTAAAATCAAGCACCGTGAGGGCATTGTGTGGAAATTATGAAGGATTTTCCAAAGCGGCCAAAAATTGAAAAAAACGACAGGGCCGGTAGTGTCGAAAAATTCAAAAATGGGAAGGGTGGGGGATTGTCCCAAAACTTGCTACAAGGGGCCAGAGGGGCGGCCTGAATGAAAAATTTGTAAAATCAAGCACCGTGAGGGCATTGTGTGAAAATTATGAAGGATTTTCCAAAGCGGCCAAAAATTGAAAAAAACGACAGGGCCGGTAGTGTCGAAAAAGTCAAAAATGGGAAGGGTGGGGGATTGTCCCAAAACTTGCTACAAGGGGCCAGAGGGGCGGGCTGATTGAAAAATGTGTAAAATCAAGCACCGTGAGGGCATTGTGTGAAAATTGTGAAGGATTTTCCATAGGGGTAAAAATTGAAAAAAATGACAGGGTCGGTAGTGTCGAAAAAGTCAAAAGTGGGAAGGGTGGGGGATTGTCCCAAAACTTGCTACAAGGGGCCAGAGGGGCGGCCTGAATGAAAAATGTGTAAAATCAAGCACCGTGAGGGCATTGTGTGGAAATTGTGAAGGATTTTCCATAGGGGTAAAAATTGAAAAAAATGACAGGGTCGGTAGTGTCGAAAAAGTCAAAAATGGGAAGGGTGGGGGATTGTCCCAAAACTTGCTACAAGGGGCCAGAGGGGCGGCCTGAATGAAAAATTTGTAAAATCAAGCACCGTGAGGGCATTGTGTGAAAATTTTGAAGGATTTTCCAAAGCGGGCAAAAATTGAAAAAAACGACAGGGCCGGTAGTGTCGAAAAAGTCAAAAATGGGAAGGGTGGGGGATTGTCCCAAAACTTGCTACAAGGGGCCAGAGGGGCGGGCTGATTGAAAAATGTGTAAAATCAAGCACCGTGAAGGCATTGTGTGGAAATTGTGAAGGATTTTCCATAGGGGTAAAAATTGAAAAAAATGACAGGGTCGGTAGTGTCGAAAAAGTCAAAAATGGGAAGGGTGGGGGATTGTCCCAAAACTTGCTACAAGGGGCCAGAGGGGCGGCCTGAATGAAAAATTTGTAAAATCAAGCACCGTGAGGGCATTGTGTGAAAATTATGAAGGATTTTCCAAAGCGGGCAAAAATTGAAAAAAATGACAGGGTCGGTAGTGTCGAAAAAGTCAAAAATGGGAAGGGTGGGGGATTGTCCCAAAACTTGCTACAAGGGGCCAGAGGGGCGGCCTGAATGAAAAATGTGTAAAATCAAGCACCGTGAGGGCATTGTGTGAAAATTATGAAGGATTTTCCAAAGCGGCCAAAAATTGAAAAAAACGACAGGGCCGGTAGTGTCGAAAAATTCAAAAATGGGAAGGGTGGGGGATTGTCCCAAAACTTGCTACAAGGGGCCAGAGGGGCTGGCTGATTGAAAAATGTGTAAAATCAAGCACCGTGAGGGCATTGTGTGAAAATTGTGAAGGATTTTCGAGAGGGGTAAAAATTGAAAAAAATGACAGGGTCGGTAGTGTCGAAAAAGTCAAAAATGGGAAGGGTGGGGGATTGTCCCAAAACTTGCTACAAGGGGCCAGAGGGGCGGCCTGAATGAAAAATGTGTAAAATCAAGCACCGTGAGGGCATTGTGTGAAAATTGTGAAGGATTTTCCAAAGCGGCCAAAAATTGAAAAAAACGACAGGGCCGGTAGTGTCGAAAAAGTCAAAAATGGGAAGGGTGGGGGATTGTCCCAAAACTTGCTACAAGGGGCCAGAGGGGCGGCCTGAATGAAAAATGTGTAAAATCAAGCACCGTGAGGGCATTGTGTGAAAATTATGAAGGATTTTCCAAAGCGGCCAAAAATTGAAAAAAACGACAGGGCCGGTAGTGTCGAAAAAGTCAAAAATGGGAAGGGTGGGGGATTGTCCCAAAACTTGCTACAAGGGGCCAGAGGGGCGGGCTGATTGAAAAATGTGTAAAATCAAGCACCGTGAAGGCATTGTGTGAAAATTGTGAAGGATTTTCCATAGGGGTAAAAATTGAAAAAAATGACAGGGTCGGTAGTGTCGAAAAAGTCAAAAATGGGAAGGGTGGGGGATTGTCCCAAAACTTGCTACAAGGGGCCAGAGGGGCGGCCTGAATGAAAAATTTGTAAAATCAAGCACCGTGAGGGCATTGTGTGAAAATTTTGAAGGATTTTCCAAAGCGGGCAAAAATTGAAAAAAACGACAGGGCCGGTAGTGTCGAAAAAGTCAAAAATGGGAAGGGTGGGGGATTGTCCCAAAACTTGCTACAAGGGGCCAGAGGGGCGGGCTGATTGAAAAATGTGTAAAATCAAGCACCGTGAAGGCATTGTGTGGAAATTGTGAAGGATTTTCCATAGGGGTAAAAATTGAAAAAAATGACAGGGTCGGTAGTGTCGAAAAAGTCAAAAATGGGAAGGGTGGGGGATTGTCCCAAAACTTGCTACAAGGGGCCAGAGGGGCGGCCTGAATGAAAAATTTGTAAAATCAAGCACCGTGAGGGCATTGTGTGAAAATTATGAAGGATTTTCCAAAGCGGGCAAAAATTGAAAAAAATGACAGGGTCGGTAGTGTCGAAAAAGTCAAAAATGGGAAGGGTGGGGGATTGTCCCAAAACTTGCTACAAGGGGCCAGAGGGGCGGCCTGAATGAAAAATGTGTAAAATCAAGCACCGTGAGGGCATTGTGTGAAAATTATGAAGGATTTTCCAAAGCGGCCAAAAATTGAAAAAAACGACAGGGCCGGTAGTGTCGAAAAATTCAAAAATGGGAAGGGTGGGGGATTGTCCCAAAACTTGCTACAAGGGGCCAGAGGGGCTGGCTGATTGAAAAATGTGTAAAATCAAGCACCGTGAGGGCATTGTGTGAAAATTGTGAAGGATTTTCGAGAGGGGTAAAAATTGAAAAAAATGACAGGGTCGGTAGTGTCGAAAAAGTCAAAAATGGGAAGGGTGGGGGATTGTCCCAAAACTTGCTACAAGGGGCCAGAGGGGCGGCCTGAATGAAAAATGTGTAAAATCAAGCACCGTGAGGGCATTGTGTGAAAATTGTGAAGGATTTTCCAAAGCGGCCAAAAATTGAAAAAAACGACAGGGCCGGTAGTGTCGAAAAAGTCAAAAATGGGAAGGGTGGGGGATTGTCCCAAAACTTGCTACAAGGGGCCAGAGGGGCGGCCTGAATGAAAAATGTGTAAAATCAAGCACCGTGAGGGCATTGTGTGAAAATTGTGAAGGATTTTCCAAAGCGGGCAAAAATTGAAAAAAATGACAGGGCCGGTAGTGTCGAAAAAGTCAAAAATGGGAAGGGTGGGGGATTGTCCCAAAACTTGCTACAAGGGGCCAGAGGGGCGGCCTGAATGAAAAATGTGTAAAATCAAGCACCGTGAGGGCATTGTGTGAAAATTGTGAAGGATTTTCCAAAGCGGCCAAAAATTGAAAAAAACGACAGGGCCGGTAGTGTCGAAAAAGTCAAAAATGGGAAGGGTGGGGGATTGTCCCAAAACTTGCTACAAGGGGCCAGAGGGGCGGCCTGAATGAAAAATTTGTAAAATCAAGCACCGTGAGGGCATTGTGTGAAAATTATGAAGGATTTTCCAAAGCGGCCAAAAATTGAAAAAAACGACAGGGCCGGTAGTGTCGAAAAATTCAAAAATGGGAAGGGTGGGGGATTGTCCCAAAACTTGCTACAAGGGGCCAGAGGGGCGGGCTGATTGAAAAATGTGTAAAATCAAGCACCGTGAGGGCATTGTGTGAAAATTGTGAAGGATTTTCCAGAGGGGTAAAAATTGAAAAAAATGACAGGGTCGGTAGTGTCGAAAAAGTCAAAAATGAAAAGGGTGGGGGATTGTCCCAAAACTTGCTACAAGGGGCCAGAGGGGCGGCCTGAATGAAAAATGTGTAAAATCAAGCACCGTGAGGGCATTGTGTGAAAATTGTGAAGGATTTTCCAAAGCGGCCAAAAATTGAAAAAAACGACAGGGCCGGTAGTGTCGAAAAAGTCAAAAATGGGAAGGGTGGGGGATTGTCCCAAAACTTGCTACAAGGGGCCAGAGGGGCGGCCTGAATGAAAAATGTGTAAAATCAAGCACCGTGAGGGCATTGTGTGAAAATTGTGAAGGATTTTCCAAAGCGGGCAAAAATTGAAAAAAATGACAGGGCCGGTAGTGTCGAAAAAGTCAAAAATGGGAAGGGTGGGGGATTGTCCCAAAACTTGCTACAAGGGGCCAGAGGGGCGGCCTGAATGAAAAATGTGTAAAATCAAGCACCGTGAGGGCATTGTGTGAAAATTGTGAAGGATTTTCCAAAGCGGCCAAAAATTGAAAAAAACGACAGGGCCGGTAGTGTCGAAAAAGTCAAAAATGGGAAGGGTGGGGGATTGTCCCAAAACTTGCTACAAGGGGCCAGAGGGGCGGCCTGAATGAAAAATGTGTAAAATCAAGCACCGTGAGGGCATTGTGTGAAAATTTTGAAGGATTTTCCAAAGCGGGCAAAAATTGAAAAAAACGACAGGGCCGGTAGTGTCGAAAAAGTCAAAAATGGGAAGGGTGGGGGATTGTCCCAAAACTTGCTACAAGGGGCCAGAGGGGCGGCATGAATGAAAAATGTGTAAAATCAAGCACCGTGAGGGCATTGTGTGGAAATTATGAAGGATTTTCCAAAGCGGCCAAAAATTGAAAAAAACGACAGGGCCGGTAGTGTCGAAAAATTCAAAAATGGGAAGGGTGGGGGATTGTCCCAAAACTTGCTACAAGGGGCCAGAGGGGCGGCCTGAATGAAAAATTTGTAAAATCAAGCACCGTGAGGGCATTGTGTGAAAATTATGAAGGATTTTCCAAAGCGGCCAAAAATTGAAAAAAACGACAGGGCCGGTAGTGTCGAAAAAGTCAAAAATGGGAAGGGTGGGGGATTGTCCCAAAACTTGCTACAAGGGGCCAGAGGGGCGGGCTGATTGAAAAATGTGTAAAATCAAGCACCGTGAGGGCATTGTGTGAAAATTGTGAAGGATTTTCCATAGGGGTAAAAATTGAAAAAAATGACAGGGTCGGTAGTGTCGAAAAAGTCAAAAATGGGAAGGGTGGGGGATTGTCCCAAAACTTGCTACAAGGGGCCAGAGGGGCGGCCTGAATGAAAAATGTGTAAAATCAAGCACCGTGAGGGCATTGTGTGGAAATTGTGAAGGATTTTCCATAGGGGTAAAAATTGAAAAAAATGACAGGGTCGGTAGTGTCGAAAAAGTCAAAAATGGGAAGGGTGGGGGATTGTCCCAAAACTTGCTACAAGGGGCCAGAGGGGCGGCCTGAATGAAAAATTTGTAAAATCAAGCACCGTGAGGGCATTGTGTGAAAATTTTGAAGGATTTTCCAAAGCGGGCAAAAATTGAAAAAAACGACAGGGCCGGTAGTGTCGAAAAAGTCAAAAATGGGAAGGGTGGGGGATTGTCCCAAAACTTGCTACAAGGGGCCAGAGGGGCGGGCTGATTGAAAAATGTGTAAAATCAAGCACCGTGAAGGCATTGTGTGGAAATTGTGAAGGATTTTCCATAGGGGTAAAAATTGAAAAAAATGACAGGGTCGGTAGTGTCGAAAAAGTCAAAAATGGGAAGGGTGGGGGATTGTCCCAAAACTTGCTACAAGGGGCCAGAGGGGCGGCCTGAATGAAAAATTTGTAAAATCAAGCACCGTGAGGGCATTGTGTGAAAATTATGAAGGATTTTCCAAAGCGGGCAAAAATTGAAAAAAATGACAGGGTCGGTAGTGTCGAAAAAGTCAAAAATGGGAAGGGTGGGGGATTGTCCCAAAACTTGCTACAAGGGGCCAGAGGGGCGGCCTGAATGAAAAATGTGTAAAATCAAGCACCGTGAGGGCATTGTGTGAAAATTATGAAGGATTTTCCAAAGCGGCCAAAAATTGAAAAAAACGACAGGGCCGGTAGTGTCGAAAAATTCAAAAATGGGAAGGGTGGGGGATTGTCCCAAAACTTGCTACAAGGGGCCAGAGGGGCGGGCTGATTGAAAAATGTGTAAAATCAAGCACCGTGAGGGCATTGTGTGAAAATTGTGAAGGATTTTCCAGAGGGGTAAAAATTGAAAAAAATGACAGGGTCGGTAGTGTCGAAAAAGTCAAAAATGGGAAGGGTGGGGGATTGTCCCAAAACTTGCTACAAGGGGCCAGAGGGGCGGCCTGAATGAAAAATGTGTAAAATCAAGCACCGTGAGGGCATTGTGTGAAAATTGTGAAGGATTTTCCAAAGCGGCCAAAAATTGAAAAAAACGACAGGGCCGGTAGTGTCGAAAAAGTCAAAAATGGGAAGGGTGGGGGATTGTCCCAAAACTTGCTACAAGGGGCCAGAGGGGCGGCCTGAATGAAAAATGTGTAAAATCAAGCACCGTGAGGGCATTGTGTGAAAATTATGAAGGATTTTCCAAAGCGGCCAAAAATTGAAAAAAACGACAGGGCCGGTAGTGTCGAAAAATTCAAAAATGGGAAGGGTGGGGGATTGTCCCAAAACTTGCTACAAGGGGCCAGAGGGGCGGGCTGATTGAAAAATGTGTAAAATCAAGCACCGTGAGGGCATTGTGTGAAAATTGTGAAGGATTTTCCAGAGGGGTAAAAATTGAAAAAAATGACAGGGTCGGTAGTGTCGAAAAAGTCAAAAATGGGAAGGGTGGGGGATTGTCCCAAAACTTGCTACAAGGGGCCAGAGGGGCGGCCTGAATGAAAAATGTGTAAAATCAAGCACCGTGAGGGCATTGTGTGAAAATTGTGAAGGATTTTCCAAAGCGGCCAAAAATTGAAAAAAACGACAGGGCCGGTAGTGTCGAAAAAGTCAAAAATGGGAAGGGTGGGGGATTGTCCCAAAACTTGCTACAAGGGGCCAGAGGGGCGGCCTGAATGAAAAATGTGTAAAATCAAGCACCGTGAGGGCATTGTGTGAAAATTGTGAAGGATTTTCCAAAGCGGGCAAAAATTGAAAAAAATGACAGGGCCGGTAGTGTCGAGAAAGTCAAAAATGGGAAGGGTGGGGGATTGTCCCAAAACTTGCTACAAGGGGCCAGAGGGGCGGCCTGAATGAAAAATGTGTAAAATCAAGCACCGTGAGGGCATTGTGTGAAAATTGTGAAGGATTTTCCATAGGGGTAAAAATTGAAAAAAATGACAGGGTCGGTAGTGTCGAAAAAGTCAAAAATGGGAAGGGTGGGGGATTGTCCCAAAACTTGCTACAAGGGGCCAGAGGGGCGGGCTGATTGAAAAATGTGTAAAATCAAGCACCGTGAAGGCATTGTGTGAAAATTGTGAAGGATTTTCCATAGGGGTAAAAATTGAAAAAAATGACAGGGTCGGTAGTGTCGAAAAAGTCAAAAATGGGAAGGGTGGGGGATTGTCCCAAAACTTGCTACAAGGGGCCAGAGGGGCGGCCTGAATGAAAAATTTGTAAAATCAAGCACCGTGAGGGCATTGTGTGAAAATTATGAAGGATTTTCCAAAGCGGCCAAAAATTGAAAAAAACAACAGGGCCGGTAGTGTCGAAAAATTCAAAAATGGGAAGGGTGGGGGATTGTCCCAAAACTTGCTACAAGGGGCCAGAGGGGCGGCCTGAATGAAAAATGTGTAAAATCAAGCACCGTGAGGGCATTGTGTGAAAATTGTGAAGGATTTTCCAAAGCGGCCAAAAATTGAAAAAAACGACAGGGCCGGTAGTGTCGAAAAAGTCAAAAATGGGAAGGGTGGGGGATTGTCCCAAAACTTGCTACAAGGGGCCAGAGGGGCGGGCTGATTGAAAAATGTGTAAAATCAAGCACCGTGAAGGCATTGTGTGAAAATTGTGAAGGATTTTCCATAGGGGTAAAAATTGAAAAAAATGACAGGGTCGGTAGTGTCGAAAAAGTCAAAAATGGGAAGGGTGGGGGATTGTCCCAAAACTTGCTACAAGGGGCCAGAGGGGCGGCCTGAATGAAAAATGTGTAAAATCAAGCACCGTGAGGGCATTGTGTGAAAATTGTGAAGGATTTTCCAAAGCGGGCAAAAATTGAAAAAAACGACAGGGCCGGTAGTGTCGAAAAAGTCAAAAATGGGAAGGGTGGGGGATTGTCCCAAAACTTGCTACAAGGGGCCAGAGGGGCGGGCTGATTGAAAAATGTGTAAAATCAAGCACCGTGAAGGCATTGTGTGAAAATTGTGAAGGATTTTCCATAGGGGTAAAAATTGAAAAAAATGACAGGGTCGGTAGTGTCGAAAAAGTCAAAAATGGGAAGGGTGGGGGATTGTCCCAAAACTTGCTACAAGGGGCCAGAGGGGCGGCCTGAATGAAAAATGTGTAAAATCAAGCACCGTGAAGGCATTGTGTGAAAATTGTGAAGGATTTTCCATAGGGGTAAAAATTGAAAAAAATGACAGGGTCGGTAGTGTCGAAAAAGTCAAAAATGGGAAGGGTGGGGGATTGTCCCAAAACTTGCTACAAGGGGCCAGAGGGGCGGCCTGAATGAAAAATGTGTAAAATCAAGCACCATGAGGGCATTGTGTGAAAATTGTGAAGGATTTTCCAAAGCGGCCAAAAATTGAAAAAAACGACAGGGCCGGTAGTGTCGAAAAAGTCAAAAATGGGAAGGGTGGGGGATTGTCCCAAAACTTGCTACAAGGGGCCAGAGGGGCAGCCTGAATGAAAAATTTGTAAAATCAAGCACCGTGAGGGCATTGTGTGAAAATTATGAAGGATTTTCCAAAGCGGCCAAAAATTGAAAAAAACGACAGGGCCGGTAGTGTCGAAAAAGTCAAAAATGGGAAGGGTGGGGGATTGTCCCAAAACTTGCTACAAGGGGCCAGAGGGGCGGGCTGAATGAAAAATGTGTAAAATCAAGCACCGTGAAGGCATTGTGTGAAAATTGTGAAGGATTTTCCATAGGGGTAAAAATTGAAAAAAATGACAGGGTCGGTAGTGTCGAAAAAGTCAAAAATGGGAAGGGTGGGGGATTGTCCCAAAACTTGCTACAAGGGGCCAGAGGGGCGGCCTGAATGAAAAATGTGTAAAATCAAGCACCGTGAGGGCATTGTGTGAAAATTGTGAAGGATTTTCCAAAGCGGCCAAAAATTGAAAAAAACGACAGGGCCGGTAGTGTCGAAAAAGTCAAAAATGGGAAGGGTGGGGGATTGTCCCAAAACTTGCTACAAGGGGCCAGAGGGGCGGCCTGAATGAAAAATTTGTAAAATCAAGCACCGTGAGGGCATTGTGTGAAAATTATGAAGGATTTTCCAAAGCGGCCAAAAATTGAAAAAAACGACAGGGCCGGTAGTGTCGAAAAATTCAAAAATGGGAAGGGTGGGGGATTGTCCCAAAACTTGCTACAAGGGGCCAGAGGGGCGGCCTGAATGAAAAATTTGTAAAATCAAGCACCGTGAGGGCATTGTGTGAAAATTATGAAGGATTTTCCAAAGCGGCCAAAAATTGAAAAAAACGACAGGGTCGGTAGTGTCGAAAAAGTCAAAAATGGGAAGGGTGGGGGATTGTCCCAAAACTTGCTACAAGGGGCCAGAGGGGCGGGCTGATTGAAAAATGTGTAAAATCAAGCACCGTGAGGGCATTGTGTGAAAATTGTGAAGGATTTTCCATAGGGGTAAAAATTGAAAAAAATGACAGGGTCGGTAGTGTCGAAAAAGTCAAAAATGGGAAGGGTGGGGGATTGTCCCAAAACTTGCTACAAGGGGCCAGAGGGGCGGCCTGAATGAAAAATGTGTAAAATCAAGCACCGTGAGGGCATTGTGTGAAAATTTTGAAGGATTTTCCAAAGCGGGCAAAAATTGAAAAAAACGACAGGGCCGGTAGTGTCGAAAAAGTCAAAAATGGGAAGGGTGGGGGATTGTCCCAAAACTTGCTACAAGGGGCCAGAGGGGCGGGCTGATTGAAAAATGTGTAAAATCAAGCACCGTGAGGGCATTGTGTGAAAATTGTGAAGGATTTTCCATAGGGGTAAAAACTTGAAAAAAATGACAGGGTCGGTAGTGTCGAAAAAGTCAAAAATGGGAAGGGTGGGGGATTGTCCCAAAACTTGCTACAAGGGGCCAGAGGGGCGGCCTGAATGAAAAATGTGTAAAATCAAGCACCGTGAGGGCATTGTGTGAAAATTGTGAAGGATTTTCCAAAGCGGGCAAAAATTGAAAAAAACGACAGTGCCGGTAGTGTCGAAAAAGTCAAAAATGGGAAGGGTGGGGGATTGTCCCAAAACTTGCTACAAGGGGCCAGAGGGGCGGCCTGAATGAAAAATGTGTAAAATCAAGCACCGTGAAGGCATTGTGTGAAAATTGTGAAGGATTTTCCATAGGGGTAAAAATTGAAAAAAATGACAGGGTCGGTAGTGTCGAAAAAGTCAAAAATGGGAAGGGTGGGGGATTGTCCCAAAACTTGCTACAAGGGGCCAGAGGGGCGGCCTGAATGAAAAATGTGTAAAATCAAGCACCATGAGGGCATTGT
The DNA here is from genome assembly GCF_027409825.1 of Scomber japonicus. Taxonomy (NCBI): domain Eukaryota; kingdom Metazoa; phylum Chordata; class Actinopteri; order Scombriformes; family Scombridae; genus Scomber; species Scomber japonicus. Next base: position 17,046,140 of record NC_070596.1, on the reverse strand, counting down.
GTGAAAATTGTGAAGGATTTTCCAAAGCGGCCAAAAATTGAAAAAAACGACAGGGCCGGTAGTGTCGAAAAAGTCAAAAATGGGAAGGGTGGGGGATTGTCCCAAAACTTGCTACAAGGGGCCAGAGGGGCAGCCTGAATGAAAAATTTGTAAAATCAAGCACCGTGAGGGCATTGTGTGAAAATTATGAAGGATTTTCCAAAGCGGCCAAAAATTGAAAAAAACGACAGGGCCGGTAGTGTCGAAAAAGTCAAAAATGGGAAGGGTGGGGGATTGTCCCAAAACTTGCTACAAGGGGCCAGAGGGGCGGGCTGAATGAAAAATGTGTAAAATCAAGCACCGTGAAGGCATTGTGTGAAAATTGTGAAGGATTTTCCATAGGGGTAAAAATTGAAAAAAATGACAGGGTCGGTAGTGTCGAAAAAGTCAAAAATGGGAAGGGTGGGGGATTGTCCCAAAACTTGCTACAAGGGGCCAGAGGGGCGGCCTGAATGAAAAATGTGTAAAATCAAGCACCGTGAGGGCATTGTGTGAAAATTGTGAAGGATTTTCCAAAGCGGCCAAAAATTGAAAAAAACGACAGGGCCGGTAGTGTCGAAAAAGTCAAAAATGGGAAGGGTGGGGGATTGTCCCAAAACTTGCTACAAGGGGCCAGAGGGGCGGCCTGAATGAAAAATTTGTAAAATCAAGCACCGTGAGGGCATTGTGTGAAAATTATGAAGGATTTTCCAAAGCGGCCAAAAATTGAAAAAAACGACAGGGCCGGTAGTGTCGAAAAATTCAAAAATGGGAAGGGTGGGGGATTGTCCCAAAACTTGCTACAAGGGGCCAGAGGGGCGGCCTGAATGAAAAATGTGTAAAATCAAGCACCGTGAGGGCATTGTGTGAAAATTATGAAGGATTTTCCAAAGCGGCCAAAAATTGAAAAAAACGACAGGGCCGGTAGTGTCGAAAAAGTCAAAAATGGGAAGGGTGGGGGATTGTCCCAAAACTTGCTACAAGGGGCCAGAGGGGCGGGCTGATTGAAAAATGTGTAAAATCAAGCACCGTGAGGGCATTGTGTGAAAATTGTGAAGGATTTTCCATAGGGGTAAAAATTGAAAAAAATGACAGGGTCGGTAGTGTCGAAAAAGTCAAAAATGGGAAGGGTGGGGGATTGTCCCAAAACTTGCTACAAGGGGCCAGAGGGGCGGCCTGAATGAAAAATGTGTAAAATCAAGCACCGTGAGGGCATTGTGTGAAAATTTTGAAGGATTTTCCAAAGCGGGCAAAAATTGAAAAAAACGACAGGGCCGGTAGTGTCGAAAAAGTCAAAAATGGGAAGGGTGGGGGATTGTCCCAAAACTTGCTACAAGGGGCCAGAGGGGCGGGCTGATTGAAAAATGTATAAAATCAAGCACCGTGAAGGCATTGTGTGAAAATTGTGAAGGATTTTCCATAGGGGTAAAAATTGAAAAAAATGACAGGGCCGGTAGTGTCGAAAAAGTCAAAAATGGGAAGGGTGGGGGATTGTCCCAAAACTTGCTACAAGGGGCCAGAGGGGCGGGCTGATTGAAAAATGTGTAAAATCAAGCACCGTGAGGGCATTGTGTGAAAATTGTGAAGGATTTTCCATAGGGGTAAAAACTTGAAAAAAATGACAGGGTCGGTAGTGTCGAAAAAGTCAAAAATGGGAAGGGTGGGGGATTGTCCCAAAACTTGCTACAAGGGGCCAGAGGGGCGGCCTGAATGAAAAATGTGTAAAATCAAGCACCGTGAGGGCATTGTGTGAAAATTGTGAAGGATTTTCCAAAGCGGGCAAAAATTGAAAAAAACGACAGTGCCGGTAGTGTCGAAAAAGTCAAAAATGGGAAGGGTGGGGGATTGTCCCAAAACTTGCTACAAGGGGCCAGAGGGGCGGGCTGATTGAAAAATGTGTAAAATCAAGCACCGTGAAGGCATTGTGTGAAAATTGTGAAGGATTTTCCATAGGGGTAAAAACTTGAAAAAAATGACAGGGTCGGTAGTGTCGAAAAAGTCAAAAATGGGAAGGGTGGGGGATTGTCCCAAAACTTGCTACAAGGGGCCAGAGGGGCGGCCTGAATGAAAAATGTGTAAAATCAAGCACCGTGAGGGCATTGTGTGAAAATTGTGAAGGATTTTCCAAAGCGGGCAAAAATTGAAAAAAACGACAGGGCCGGTAGTGTCGAAAAAGTCAAAAATGGGAAGGGTGGGGGATTGTCCCAAAACTTGCTACAAGGGGCCAGAGGGGCGGGCTGATTGAAAAATGTGTAAAATCAAGCACCGTGAAGGCATTGTGTGAAAATTGTGAAGGATTTTCCATAGGGGTAAAAATTGAAAAAAATGACAGGGTCGGTAGTGTCGAAAAAGTCAAAAATGGGAAGGGTGGGGGATTGTCCCAAAACTTGCTACAAGGGGCCAGAGGGGCGGCCTGAATGAAAAATGTGTAAAATCAAGCACCGTGAGGGCATTGTGTGAAAATTGTGAAGGATTTTCCAAAGCGGCCAAAAATTGAAAAAAACGACAGGGCCGGTAGTGTCGAAAAATTCAAAAATGGGAAGGGTGGGGGATTGTCCCAAAACTTGCTACAAGGGGCCAGAGGGGCAGCCTGAATGAAAAATTTGTAAAATCAAGCACCGTGAGGGCATTGTGTGAAAATTATGAAGGATTTTCCAAAGCGGTCAAAAATTGAAAAAAACGACAGGGCCGGTAGTGTCGAAAAAGTCAAAAATGGGAAGGGTGGGGGATTGTCCCAAAACTTGCTACAAGGGGCCAGAGGGGCGGGCTGATTGAAAAATGTGTAAAATCAAGCACCGTGAGGGCATTGTGTGAAAATTGTGAAGGATTTTCCATAGGGGTAAAAATTGAAAAAAATGACAGGGTCGGTAATGTCAAAAAAGTCAAAAATGGGAAGGGTGGGGGATTGTCCCAAAACTTGCTACAAGGGGCCAGAGGGGCGGCCTGAATGAAAAATGTGTAAAATCAAGCACCGTGAGGGCATTGTGTGAAAATTGTGAAGGATTTTACAAAGCGGCCAAAAATTGAAAAAAACGACAGGGCCGGTAGTGTCGAAAAATTCAAAAATGGGAAGGGTGGGGGATTGTCCCAAAACTTGCTACAAGGGGCCAGAGGGGCGGCCTGAATGAAAAATGTGTAAAATCAAGCACCGTGAGGGCATTGTGTGAAAATTTTGAAGGATTTTCCAAAGCGGGCAAAAATTGAAAAAAACGACAGGGCCGGTAGTGTCGAAAAAGTCAAAAATGGGAAGGGTGGGGGATTGTCCCAAAACTTGCTACAAGGGGCCAGAGGGGCGGCCTGAATGAAAAATGTGTAAAATCAAGCACCGTGAAGGCATTGTGTGAAAATTGTGAAGGATTTTCCAAAGCGGGCAAAAATTGAAAAAAATGACAGGGTCGGTAATGTCGAAAAAGTCAAAAATGGGAAGGGTGGGGGATTGTCCCAAAACTTGCTACAAGGGGCCAGAGGGGCGGCCTGAATGAAAAATTTGTAAAATCAAGCACCGTGAGGGCATTGTGTGAAAATTGTGAAGGATTTTCCATAGGGGTAAAAATTGAAAAAAATGACAGGGTCGGTAGTGTCGAAAAAGTCAAAAATGGGAAGGGTGGGGGATTGTCCCAAAACTTGCTACATGGGGCCAGAGGGGCGGCCTGAATGAAAAATGTGTAAAATCAAGCACCGTGAGGGCATTGTGTGAAAATTGTGAAGGATTTTCCAAAGCGGGCAAAAATTGAAAAAAACGACAGGGCCGGTAGTGTCGAAAAAGTCAAAAATGGGAAGGGTGGGGGATTGTCCCAAAACTTGCTACAAGGGGCCAGAGGGGCGGGCTGATTGAAAAATGTGTAAAATCAAGCACCGTGAAGGCATTGTGTGAAAATTGTGAAGGATTCTCCATAGGGGTAAAAATTGAAAAAAATGACAGGGTCGGTAGTGTCGAAAAAGTCAAAAATGGGAAGGGTGGGGGATTGTCCCAAAACTTGCTACAAGGGGCCAGAGGGGCGGCCTGAATGAAAAATGTGTAAAATCAAGCACCGTGAAGGCATTGTGTGAAAATTGTGAAGGATTTTCCATAGGGGTAAAAATTGAAAAAAATGGCAGGGTCGGTAGTGTCGAAAAAGTCAAAAATGGGAAGGGTGGGGGATTGTCCCAAAACTTGCTACAAGGGGCCAGAGGGGCGGCCTGAATGAAAAATGTGTAAAATCAAGCACCATGAGGGCATTGTGTGAAAATTGTGAAGGATTTTCCAAAGCGGCCAAAAATTGAAAAAAACGACAGGGCCGGTAGTGTCGAAAAAGTCAAAAATGGGAAGGGTGGGGGATTGTCCCAAAACTTGCTACAAGGGGCCAGAGGGGCGGCCTGAATGAAAAATTTGTAAAATCAAGCACCGTGAGGGCATTGTGTGAAAATTATGAAGGATTTTCCAAAGCGGCCAAAAATTGAAAAAAACGACAGGGCCGGTAGTGTCGAAAAAGTCAAAAATGGGAAGGGTGGGGGATTGTCCCAAAACTTGCTACAAGGGGCCAGAGGGCCGGGCTGAATGAAAAATGTGTAAAATCAAGCACCGTGAAGGCATTGTGTGAAAATTGTGAAGGATTTTCCATAGGTGTAAAAATTGAAAAAAATGACAGGGTCGGTAGTGTCGAAAAAGTCAAAAATGGGAAGGGTGGGGGATTGTCCCAAAACTTGCTACAAGGGGCCAGAGGGGCGGCCTGAATGAAAAATGTGTAAAATCAAGCACCGTGAGGGCATTGTGTGAAAATTGTGAAGGATTTTCCAAAGCGGCCAAAAATTGAAAAAAACGACAGGGCCGGTAGTGTCGAAAAAGTCAAAAATGGGAAGGGTGGGGGATTGTCCCAAAACTTGCTACAAGGGGCCAGAGGGGCGGCCTGAATGAAAAATTTGTAAAATCAAGCACCGTGAGGGCATTGTGTGAAAATTATGAAGGATTTTCCAAAGCGGCCAAAAATTGAAAAAAACGACAGGGCCGGTAGTGTCGAAAAAGTCAAAAATGGGAAGGGTGGGGGATTGTCCCAAAACTTGCTACAAGGGGCCAGAGGGGCGGGCTGAATGAAAAATGTGTAAAATCAAGCACCGTGAAGGCATTGTGTGAAAATTGTGAAGGATTTTCCATAGGTGTAAAAATTGAAAAAAATGACAGGGTCGGTAGTGTCGAAAAAGTCAAAAATGGGAAGGGTGGGGGATTGTCCCAAAACTTGCTACAAGGGGCCAGAGGGGCGGCCTGAATGAAAAATGTGTAAAATCAAGCACCGTGAGGGCATTGTGTGAAAATTGTGAAGGATTTTCCAAAGCGGCCAAAAATTGAAAAAAACGACAGGGCCGGTAGTGTCGAAAAAGTCAAAAATGGGAAGGGTGGGGGATTGTCCCAAAACTTGCTACAAGGGGCCAGAGGGGCGGCCTGAATGAAAAATTTGTAAAATCAAGCACCGTGAGGGCATTGTGTGAAAATTATGAAGGATTTTCCAAAGCGGCCAAAAATTGAAAAAAACGACAGGGCCGGTAGTGTCGAAAAAGTCAAAAATGGGAAGGGTGGGGGATTGTCCCAAAACTTGCTACAAGGGGCCAGAGGGGCGGGCTGATTGAAAAATGTGTAAAATCAAGCACCGTGAAGGCATTGTGTGAAAATTGTGAAGGATTTTCCATAGGGGTAAAAACTTGAAAAAAATGACAGGGTCGGTAGTGTCGAAAAAGTCAAAAATGGGAAGGGTGGGGGATTGTCCCAAAACTTGCTACAAGGGGCCAGAGGGGCGGCCTGAATGAAAAATGTGTAAAATCAAGCACCGTGAGGGCATTGTGTGAAAATTGTGAAGGATTTTCCAAAGCGGGCAAAAATTGAAAAAAACGACAGGGCCGGTAGTGTCGAAAAAGTCAAAAATGGGAAGGGTGGGGGATTGTCCCAAAACTTGCTACAAGGGGCCAGAGGGGCGGGCTGATTGAAAAATGTGTAAAATCAAGCACCGTGAAGGCATTGTGTGAAAATTGTGAAGGATTTTCCATAGGGGTAAAAATTGAAAAAAATGACAGGGTCGGTAGTGTCGAAAAAGTCAAAAATGGGAAGGGTGGGGGATTGTCCCAAAACTTGCTACAAGGGGCCAGAGGGGCGGCCTGAATGAAAAATGTGTAAAATCAAGCACCGTGAGGGCATTGTGTGAAAATTGTGAAGGATTTTCCAAAGCGGCCAAAAATTGAAAAAAACGACAGGGCCGGTAGTGTCGAAAAATTCAAAAATGGGAAGGGTGGGGGATTGTCCCAAAACTTGCTACAAGGGGCCAGAGGGGCAGCCTGAATGAAAAATTTGTAAAATCAAGCACCGTGAGGGCATTGTGTGAAAATTATGAAGGATTTTCCAAAGCGGTCAAAAATTGAAAAAAACGACAGGGCCGGTAGTGTCGAAAAAGTCAAAAATGGGAAGGGTGGGGGATTGTCCCAAAACTTGCTACAAGGGGCCAGAGGGGCGGGCTGATTGAAAAATGTGTAAAATCAAGCACCGTGAGGGCATTGTGTGAAAATTGTGAAGGATTTTCCATAGGGGTAAAAATTGAAAAAAATGACAGGGTCGGTAATGTCAAAAAAGTCAAAAATGGGAAGGGTGGGGGATTGTCCCAAAACTTGCTACAAGGGGCCAGAGGGGCGGCCTGAATGAAAAATGTGTAAAATCAAGCACCGTGAGGGCATTGTGTGAAAATTGTGAAGGATTTTACAAAGCGGCCAAAAATTGAAAAAAACGACAGGGCCGGTAGTGTCGAAAAATTCAAAAATGGGAAGGGTGGGGGATTGTCCCAAAACTTGCTACAAGGGGCCAGAGGGGCGGCCTGAATGAAAAATGTGTAAAATCAAGCACCGTGAGGGCATTGTGTGAAAATTTTGAAGGATTTTCCAAAGCGGGCAAAAATTGAAAAAAACGACAGGGCCGGTAGTGTCGAAAAAGTCAAAAATGGGAAGGGTGGGGGATTGTCCCAAAACTTGCTACAAGGGGCCAGAGGGGCGGCCTGAATGAAAAATGTGTAAAATCAAGCACCGTGAAGGCATTGTGTGAAAATTGTGAAGGATTTTCCAAAGCGGGCAAAAATTGAAAAAAATGACAGGGTCGGTAATGTCGAAAAAGTCAAAAATGGGAAGGGTGGGGGATTGTCCCAAAACTTGCTACAAGGGGCCAGAGGGGCGGCCTGAATGAAAAATTTGTAAAATCAAGCACCGTGAGGGCATTGTGTGAAAATTGTGAAGGATTTTCCATAGGGGTAAAAATTGAAAAAAATGACAGGGTCGGTAGTGTCGAAAAAGTCAAAAATGGGAAGGGTGGGGGATTGTCCCAAAACTTGCTACATGGGGCCAGAGGGGCGGCCTGAATGAAAAATGTGTAAAATCAAGCACCGTGAGGGCATTGTGTGAAAATTGTGAAGGATTTTCCAAAGCGGGCAAAAATTGAAAAAAACGACAGGGCCGGTAGTGTCGAAAAAGTCAAAAATGGGAAGGGTGGGGGATTGTCCCAAAACTTGCTACAAGGGGCCAGAGGGGCGGGCTGATTGAAAAATGTGTAAAATCAAGCACCGTGAAGGCATTGTGTGAAAATTGTGAAGGATTCTCCATAGGGGTAAAAATTGAAAAAAATGACAGGGTCGGTAGTGTCGAAAAAGTCAAAAATGGGAAGGGTGGGGGATTGTCCCAAAACTTGCTACAAGGGGCCAGAGGGGCGGCCTGAATGAAAAATGTGTAAAATCAAGCACCGTGAAGGCATTGTGTGAAAATTGTGAAGGATTTTCCATAGGGGTAAAAATTGAAAAAAATGACAGGGTCGGTAGTGTCGAAAAAGTCAAAAATGGGAAGGGTGGGGGATTGTCCCAAAACTTGCTACAAGGGGCCAGAGGGGCGGCCTGAATGAAAAATGTGTAAAATCAAGCACCATGAGGGCATTGTGTGAAAATTGTGAAGGATTTTCCAAAGCGGCCAAAAATTGAAAAAAACGACAGGGCCGGTAGTGTCGAAAAAGTCAAAAATGGGAAGGGTGGGGGATTGTCCCAAAACTTGCTACAAGGGGCCAGAGGGGCGGCCTGAATGAAAAATTTGTAAAATCAAGCACCGTGAGGGCATTGTGTGAAAATTATGAAGGATTTTCCAAAGCGGCCAAAAATTGAAAAAAACGACAGGGCCGGTAGTGTCGAAAAAGTCAAAAATGGGAAGGGTGGGGGATTGTCCCAAAACTTGCTACAAGGGGCCAGAGGGGCGGGCTGAATGAAAAATGTGTAAAATCAAGCACCGTGAAGGCATTGTGTGAAAATTGTGAAGGATTTTCCATAGGTGTAAAAATTGAAAAAAATGACAGGGTCGGTAGTGTCGAAAAAGTCAAAAATGGGAAGGGTGGGGGATTGTCCCAAAACTTGCTACAAGGGGCCAGAGGGGCGGCCTGAATGAAAAATGTGTAAAATCAAGCACCGTGAGGGCATTGTGTGAAAATTGTGAAGGATTTTCCAAAGCGGCCAAAAATTGAAAAAAACGACAGGGCCGGTAGTGTCGAAAAAGTCAAAAATGGGAAGGGTGGGGGATTGTCCCAAAACTTGCTACAAGGGGCCAGAGGGGCGGCCTGAATGAAAAATTTGTAAAATCAAGCACCGTGAGGGCATTGTGTGAAAATTATGAAGGATTTTCCAAAGCGGCCAAAAATTGAAAAAAACGACAGGGCCGGTAGTGTCGAAAAAGTCAAAAATGGGAAGGGTGGGGGATTGTCCCAAAACTTGCTACAAGGGGCCAGAGGGGCGGGCTGAATGAAAAATGTGTAAAATCAAGCACCGTGAAGGCATTGTGTGAAAATTGTGAAGGATTTTCCATAGGTGTAAAAATTGAAAAAAATGACAGGGTCGGTAGTGTCGAAAAAGTCAAAAATGGGAAGGGTGGGGGATTGTCCCAAAACTTGCTACAAGGGGCCAGAGGGGCGGCCTGAATGAAAAATGTGTAAAATCAAGCACCGTGAGGGCATTGTGTGAAAATTGTGAAGGATTTTCCAAAGCGGCCAAAAATTGAAAAAAACGACAGGGCCGGTAGTGTCGAAAAAGTCAAAAATGGGAAGGGTGGGGGATTGTCCCAAAACTTGCTACAAGGGGCCAGAGGGGCGGCCTGAATGAAAAATTTGTAAAATCAAGCACCGTGAGGGCATTGTGTGAAAATTATGAAGGATTTTCCAAAGCGGCCAAAAATTGAAAAAAACGACAGGGCCGGTAGTGTCGAAAAATTCAAAAATGGGAAGGGTGGGGGATTGTCCCAAAACTTGCTACAAGGGGCCAGAGGGGCGGCCTGAATGAAAAATTTGTAAAATCAAGCACCGTGAGGGCATTGTGTGAAAATTATGAAGGATTTTCCAAAGCGGCCAAAAATTGAAAAAAACGACAGGGCCGGTAGTGTCGAAAAAGTCAAAAATGGGAAGGGTGGGGGATTGTCCCAAAACTTGCTACAAGGGGCCAGAGGGGCGGGCTGATTGAAAAATGTGTAAAATCAAGCACCGTGAGGGCATTGTGTGAAAATTGTGAAGGATTTTCCATAGGGGTAAAAATTGAAAAAAATGACAGGGTCGGTAGTGTCGAAAAAGTCAAAAATGGGAAGGGTGGGGGATTGTCCCAAAACTTGCTACAAGGGGCCAGAGGGGCGGCCTGAATGAAAAATGTGTAAAATCAAGCACCGTGAGGGCATTGTGTGAAAATTTTGAAGGATTTTCCAAAGCGGGCAAAAATTGAAAAAAACGACAGGGCCGGTAGTGTCGAAAAAGTCAAAAATGGGAAGGGTGGGGGATTGTCCCAAAACTTGCTACAAGGGGCCAGAGGGGCGGGCTGATTGAAAAATGTATAAAATCAAGCACCGTGAAGGCATTGTGTGAAAATTGTGAAGGATTTTCCATAGGGGTAAAAATTGAAAAAAATGACAGGGCCGGTAGTGTCGAAAAAGTCAAAAATGGGAAGGGTGGGGGATTGTCCCAAAACTTGCTACAAGGGGCCAGAGGGGCGGGCTGATTGAAAAATGTGTAAAATCAAGCACCGTGAGGGCATTGTGTGAAAATTGTGAAGGATTTTCCATAGGGGTAAAAACTTGAAAAAAATGACAGGGTCGGTAGTGTCGAAAAAGTCAAAAATGGGAAGGGTGGGGGATTGTCCCAAAACTTGCTACAAGGGGCCAGAGGGGCGGCCTGAATGAAAAATGTGTAAAATCAAGCACCGTGAGGGCATTGTGTGAAAATTGTGAAGGATTTTCCAAAGCGGGCAAAAATTGAAAAAAACGACAGGGCCGGTAGTGTCGAAAAAGTCAAAAATGGGAAGGGTGGGGGATTGTCCCAAAACTTGCTACAAGGGGCCAGAGGGGCGGGCTGATTGAAAAATGTGTAAAATCAAGCACCGTGAAGGCATTGTGTGAAAATTGTGAAGGATTTTCCATAGGGGTAAAAATTGAAAAAAATGACAGGGTCGGTAGTGTCGAAAAAGTCAAAAATGGGAAGGGTGGGGGATTGTCCCAAAACTTGCTACAAGGGGCCAGAGGGGCGGCCTGAATGAAAAATGTGTAAAATCAAGCACCGTGAAGGCATTGTGTGAAAATTGTGAAGGATTTTCCATAGGGGTAAAAATTGAAAAAAATGACAGGGTCGGTAGTGTCGAAAAAGTCAAAAATGGGAAGGGTGGGGGATTGTCCCAAAACTTGCTACAAGGGGCCAGAGGGGCGGCCTGAATGAAAAATGTGTAAAATCAAGCACCATGAGGGCATTGTGTGAAAATTGTGAAGGATTTTCCAAAGCGGCCAAAAATTGAAAAAAACGACAGGGCCGGTAGTGTCGAAAAAGTCAAAAATGGGAAGGGTGGGGGATTGTCCCAAAACTTGCTACAAGGGGCCAGAGGGGCGGCCTGAATGAAAAATTTGTAAAATCAAGCACCGTGAGGGCATTGTGTGAAAATTATGAAGGATTTTCCAAAGCGGCCAAAAATTGAAAAAAACGACAGGGCCGGTAGTGTCGAAAAAGTCAAAAATGGGAAGGGTGGGGGATTGTCCCAAAACTTGCTACAAGGGGCCAGAGGGGCGGCCTGAATGAAAAATTTGTAAAATCAAGCACCGTGAGGGCATTGTGTGAAAATTATGAAGGATTTTCCAAAGCGGCCAAAAATTGAAAAAAACGACAGGGCCGGTAGTGTCGAAAAATTCAAAAATGGGAAGGGTGGGGGATTGTCCCAAAACTTGCTACAAGGGGCCAGAGGGGCGGCCTGAATGAAAAATTTGTAAAATCAAGCACCGTGAGGGCATTGTGTGAAAATTATGAAGGATTTTCCAAAGCGGCCAAAAATTGAAAAAAACGACAGGGCCGGTAGTGTCGAAAAAGTCAAAAATGGGAAGGGTGGGGGATTGTCCCAAAACTTGCTACAAGGGGCCAGAGGGGCGGGCTGATTGAAAAATGTGTAAAATCAAGCACCGTGAGGGCATTGTGTGAAAATTGTGAAGGATTTTCCATAGGGGTAAAAATTGAAAAAAATGACAGGGTCGGTAGTGTCGAAAAAGTCAAAAATGGGAAGGGTGGGGGATTGTCCCAAAACTTGCTACAAGGGGCCAGAGGGGCGGCCTGAATGAAAAATGTGTAAAATCAAGCACCGTGAGGGCATTGTGTGAAAATTTTGAAGGATTTTCCAAAGCGGGCAAAAATTGAAAAAAACGACAGGGCCGGTAGTGTCGAAAAAGTCAAAAATGGGAAGGGTGGGGGATTGTCCCAAAACTTGCTACAAGGGGCCAGAGGGGCGGGCTGATTGAAAAATGTATAAAATCAAGCACCGTGAAGGCATTGTGTGAAAATTGTGAAGGATTTTCCATAGGGGTAAAAATTGAAAAAAATGACAGGGCCGGTAGTGTCGAAAAAGTCAAAAATGGGAAGGGTGGGGGATTGTCCCAAAACTTGCTACAAGGGGCCAGAGGGGCGGGCTGATTGAAAAATGTGTAAAATCAAGCACCGTGAGGGCATTGTGTGAAAATTGTGAAGGATTTTCCATAGGGGTAAAAACTTGAAAAAAATGACAGGGTCGGTAGTGTCGAAAAAGTCAAAAATGGGAAGGGTGGGGGATTGTCCCAAAACTTGCTACAAGGGGCCAGAGGGGCGGCCTGAATGAAAAATGTGTAAAATCAAGCACCGTGAGGGCATTGTGTGAAAATTGTGAAGGATTTTCCAAAGCGGGCAAAAATTGAAAAAAACGACAGTGCCGGTAGTGTCGAAAAAGTCAAAAATGGGAAGGGTGGGGGATTGTCCCAAAACTTGCTACAAGGGGCCAGAGGGGCGGGCTGATTGAAAAATGTGTAAAATCAAGCACCGTGAAGGCATTGTGTGAAAATTGTGAAGGATTTTCCATAGGGGTAAAAACTTGAAAAAAATGACAGGGTCGGTAGTGTCGAAAAAGTCAAAAATGGGAAGGGTGGGGGATTGTCCCAAAACTTGCTACAAGGGGCCAGAGGGGCGGCCTGAATGAAAAATGTGTAAAATCAAGCACCGTGAGGGCATTGTGTGAAAATTGTGAAGGATTTTCCAAAGCGGGCAAAAATTGAAAAAAACGACAGGGCCGGTAGTGTCGAAAAAGTCAAAAATGGGAAGGGTGGGGGATTGTCCCAAAACTTGCTACAAGGGGCCAGAGGGGCGGGCTGATTGAAAAATGTGTAAAATCAAGCACCGTGAAGGCATTGTGTGAAAATTGTGAAGGATTTTCCATAGGGGTAAAAATTGAAAAAAATGACAGGGTCGGTAGTGTCGAAAAAGTCAAAAATGGGAAGGGTGGGGGATTGTCCCAAAACTTGCTACAAGGGGCCAGAGGGGCGGCCTGAATGAAAAATGTGTAAAATCAAGCACCGTGAGGGCATTGTGTGAAAATTGTGAAGGATTTTCCAAAGCGGCCAAAAATTGAAAAAAACGACAGGGCCGGTAGTGTCGAAAAATTCAAAAATGGGAAGGGTGGGGGATTGTCCCAAAACTTGCTACAAGGGGCCAGAGGGGCAGCCTGAATGAAAAATTTGTAAAATCAAGCACCGTGAGGGCATTGTGTGAAAATTATGAAGGATTTTCCAAAGCGGTCAAAAATTGAAAAAAACGACAGGGCCGGTAGTGTCGAAAAAGTCAAAAATGGGAAGGGTGGGGGATTGTCCCAAAACTTGCTACAAGGGGCCAGAGGGGCGGGCTGATTGAAAAATGTGTAAAATCAAGCACCGTGAGGGCATTGTGTGAAAATTGTGAAGGATTTTCCATAGGGGTAAAAATTGAAAAAAATGACAGGGTCGGTAGTGTCAAAAAAGTCAAAAATGGGAAGGGTGGGGGATTGTCCCAAAACTTGCTACAAGGGGCCAGAGGGGCGGCCTGAATGAAAAATGTGTAAAATCAAGCACCGTGAGGGCATTGTGTGAAAATTGTGAAGGATTTTACAAAGCGGCCAAAAATTGAAAAAAACGACAGGGCCGGTAGTGTCGAAAAATTCAAAAATGGGAAGGGTGGGGGATTGTCCCAAAACTTGCTACAAGGGGCCAGAGGGGCGGCCTGAATGAAAAATGTGTAAAATCAAGCACCGTGAGGGCATTGTGTGAAAATTTTGAAGGATTTTCCAAAGCGGGCAAAAATTGAAAAAAACGACAGGGCCGGTAGTGTCGAAAAAGTCAAAAATGGGAAGGGTGGGGGATTGTCCCAAAACTTGCTACAAGGGGCCAGAGGGGCGGCCTGAATGAAAAATGTGTAAAATCAAGCACCGTGAAGGCATTGTGTGAAAATTGTGAAGGATTTTCCAAAGCGGGCAAAAATTGAAAAAAATGACAGGGTCGGTAATGTCGAAAAAGTCAAAAATGGGAAGGGTGGGGGATTGTCCCAAAACTTGCTACAAGGGGCCAGAGGGGCGGCCTGAATGAAAAATTTGTAAAATCAAGCACCGTGAGGGCATTGTGTGAAAATTGTGAAGGATTTTCCATAGGGGTAAAAATTGAAAAAAATGACAGGGCCGGTAGTGTCGAAAAATTCAAAAATGGGAAGGGTGGGGGATTGTCCCAAAACTTGCTACAAGGGGCCAGAGGGGCGGCCTGAATGAAAAATTTGTAAAATCAAGCACCGTGAGGGCATTGTGTGAAAATTATGAAGGATTTTCCAAAGCGGCCAAAAATTGAAAAAAACGACAGGGCCGGTAGTGTCGAAAAAGTCAAAAATGGGAAGGGTGGGGGATTGTCCCAAAACTTGCTACAAGGGGCCAGAGGGGCGGCCTGAATGAAAAATTTGTAAAATCAAGCACCGTGAGGGCATTGTGTGAAAATTATGAAGGATTTTCCAAAGCGGCCAAAAATTGAAAAAAACGACAGGGCCGGTAGTGTCGAAAAAGTAAAAAATGGGAAGGGTGGGGGATTGTCCCAAAACTTGCTACAAGGGGCCAGAGGGGCGGCCTGAATGAAAAATGTGTAAAATCAAGCACCGTGAGGGCATTGTGTGAAAATTGTGAAGGATTTTCCAAAGCGGCCAAAAATTGAAAAAAACGACAGGGCCGGTAGTGTCGAAAAAGTCAAAAATGGGAAGGGTGGGGGATTGTCCCAAAACTTGCTACAAGGGGCCAGAGGGGCGGGCTGATTGAAAAATGTGTAAAATCAAGCACCGTGAAGGCATTGTGTGAAAATTGTGAAGGATTTTCCATAGGGGTAAAAATTGAAAAAAATGACAGGGTCGGTAGTGTCGAAAAAGTCAAAAATGGGAAGGGTGGGGGATTGTCCCAAAACTTGCTACAAGGGGCCAGAGGGGCGGCCTGAATGAAAAATGTGTAAAATCAAGCACCGTGAGGGCATTGTGTGAAAATTGTGAAGGATTTTCCAAAGCGGGCAAAAATTGAAAAAAACGACAGGGCCGGTAGTGTCGAAAAAGTCAAAAATGGGAAGGGTGGGGGATTGTCCCAAAACTTGCTACAAGGGGCCAGAGGGGCGGCCTGAATGAAAAATGTGTAAAATCAAGCACCGTGAGGGCATTGTGTGAAAATTGTGAAGGATTTTCCAAAGCGGGCAAAAATTGAAAAAAACGACAGGGCCGGTAGTGTCGAAAAAGTCAAAAATGGGAAGGGTGGGGGATTGTCCCAAAACTTGCTACAAGGGGCCAGAGGGGCGGGCTGATTGAAAAATGTGTAAAATCAAGCACCGTGAAGGCATTGTGTGAAAATTGTGAAGGATTTTCCATAGGGGTAAAAATTGAAAAAAATGACAGGGTCGGTAGTGTCGAAAAAGTCAAAAATGGGAAGGGTGGGGGATTGTCCCAAAACTTGCTACAAGGGGCCAGAGGGGCGGCCTGAATGAAAAATGTGTAAAATCAAGCACCGTGAGGGCATTGTGTGGAAATTGTGAAGGATTTTCCATAGGGGTAAAAATTGAAAAAAATGACAGGGTCGGTAGTGTCGAAAAAGTCAAAAATGGGAAGGGTGGGGGATTGTCCCAAAACTTGCTACAAGGGGCCAGAGGGGCGGCCTGAATGAAAAATGTGTAAAATCAAGCACCGTGAGGGCATTGTGTGAAAATTGTGAAGGATTTTCCAAAGCGGCCAAAAATTGAAAAAAACGACAGGGCCGGTAGTGTCGAAAAAGTCAAAAATGGGAAGGGTGGGGGATTGTCCCAAAACTTGCTACAAGGGGCCAGAGGGGCGGCCTGAATGAAAATTGTGTAAAATCAAGCACCGTGAGGGCATTGTGTGAAAATTGTGAAGGATTTTCCAAAGCTGGCAAAAATTGAAAAAAATGACAGGGCCGGTAGTGTCGAAAAAGTCAAAAATGGGAAGGGTGGGGGATTGTCCCAAAACTTGCTACAAGGGGCCAGAGGGGCGGCCTGAATGAAAAATTTGTAAAATCAAGCACCGTGAGGGCATTGTGTGAAAATTGTGAAGGATTTTCCAAAGCGGCCAAAAATTGAAAAAAACGACAGGGCCGGTAGTGTCGAAAAAGTCAAAAATGGGAAGGGTGGGGGATTGTCCCAAAACTTGCTACAAGGGGCCAGAGGGGCGGCCTGAATGAAAAATGTGTAAAATCAAGCACCGTGAGGGCATTGTGTGAAAATTGTGAAGGATTTTCCAAAGCGGGCAAAAATTGAAAAAAACGACAGGGCCGGTAGTGTCGAAAAAGTCAAAAATGGGAAGGGTGGGGGATTGTCCCAAAACTTGCTACAAGGGGCCAGAGGGGCGGGCTGATTGAAAAATGTGTAAAATCAAGCACCGTGAAGGCATTGTGTGAAAATTGTGAAGGATTTTCCATAGGGGTAAAAATTGAAAAAAATGACAGGGTCGGTAGTGTCGAAAAAGTCAAAAATGGGAAGGGTGGGGGATTGTCCCAAAACTTGCTACAAGGGGCCAGAGGGGCGGCCTGAATGAAAAATGTGTAAAATCAAGCACCGTGAGGGCATTGTGTGGAAATTGTGAAGGATTTTCCATAGGGGTAAAAATTGAAAAAAATGACAGGGTCGGTAGTGTCGAAAAAGTCAAAAATGGGAAGGGTGGGGGATTGTCCCAAAACTTGCTACAAGGGGCCAGAGGGGCGGCCTGAATGAAAAATGTGTAAAATCAAGCACCGTGAGGGCATTGTGTGAAAATTGTGAAGGATTTTCCAAAGCGGCCAAAAATTGAAAAAAACGACAGGGCCGGTAGTGTCGAAAAAGTCAAAAATGGGAAGGGTGGGGGATTGTCCCAAAACTTGCTACAAGGGGCCAGAGGGGCGGCCTGAATGAAAATTGTGTAAAATCAAGCACCGTGAGGGCATTGTGTGAAAATTGTGAAGGATTTTCCAAAGCTGGCAAAAATTGAAAAAAATGACAGGGCCGGTAGTGTCGAAAAAGTCAAAAATGGGAAGGGTGGGGGATTGTCCCAAAACTTGCTACAAGGGGCCAGAGGGGCGGCCTGAATGAAAAATTTGTAAAATCAAGCACCGTGAGGGCATTGTGTGAAAATTGTGAAGGATTTTCCAAAGCGGCCAAAAATTGAAAAAAACGACAGGGCCGGTAGTGTCGAAAAAGTCAAAAATGGGAAGGGTGGGGGATTGTCCCAAAACTTGCTACAAGGGGCCAGAGGGGCGGCCTGAATGAAAAATGTGTAAAATCAAGCACCGTGAGGGCATTGTGTGAAAATTGTGAAGGATTTTCCAAAGCGGGCAAAAATTGAAAAAAACGACAGGGCCGGTAGTGTCGAAAAAGTCAAAAATGGGAAGGGTGGGGGATTGTCCCAAAACTTGCTACAAGGGGCCAGAGGGGCGGGCTGATTGAAAAATGTGTAAAATCAAGCACCGTGAAGGCATTGTGTGAAAATTGTGAAGGATTTTCCATAGGGGTAAAAATTGAAAAAAATGACAGGGTCGGTAGTGTCGAAAAAGTCAAAAATGGGAAGGGTGGGGGATTGTCCCAAAACTTGCTACAAGGGGCCAGAGGGGCGGCCTGAATGAAAAATGTGTAAAATCAAGCACCGTGAGGGCATTGTGTGAAAATTGTGAAGGATTTTCCAAAGCGGCCAAAAATTGAAAAAAACGACAGGGCCGGTAGTGTCGAAAAATTCAAAAATGGGAAGGGTGGGGGATTGTCCCAAAACTTGCTACAAGGGGCCAGAGGGGCGGCCTGAATGAAAAATTTGTAAAATCAAGCACCGTGAGGGCATTGTGTGAAAATTATGAAGGATTTTCCAAAGCGGCCAAAAATTGAAAAAAACGACAGGGCCGGTAGTGTCGAAAAAGTCAAAAATGGGAAAGGTGGGGGATTGTCCCAAAACTTGCTACAAGGGGCCAGAGGGGCGGGCTGATTGAAAAATGTGTAAAATCAAGCACCGTGAGGGCATTGTGTGAAAATTATGAAGGATTTTCCAAAGCGGCCAAAAATTGAAAAAAACGACAGGGCCGGTAGTGTTGAAAAAGTCAAAAATGGGAAAGGTGGGGGATTGTCCCAAAACTTGCTACAAGGGGCCAGAGGGGCGGGCTGATTGAAAAATGTGTAAAATCAAGCACCGTGAAGGCATTGTGTGAAAATTGTGAAGGATTTTCCATAGGGGTAAAAATTGAAAAAAATGACAGGGTCGGTAGTGTCGAAAAAGTCAAAAATGGGAAGGGTGGGGGATTGTCCCAAAACTTGCTACAAGGGGCCAGAGGGGCGGCCTGAATGAAAAATGTGTAAAATCAAGCACCGTGAGGGCATTGTGTGAAAATTGTGAAGGATTTTACAAAGCGGCCAAAAATTGAAAAAAACGACAGGGCCGGTAGTGTCGAAAAAGTCAAAAATGGGAAGGGTGGGGGATTGTCCCAAAACTTGCTACAAGGGGCCAGAGGGGCGGCCTGAATGAAAAATTTGTAAAATCAAGCACCGTGAGGGCATTGTGTGAAAATTATGAAGGATTTTCCAAAGCGGCCAAAAATTGAAAAAAACGACAGGGCCGGTAGTGTCGAAAAAGTCAAAAATGGGAAGGGTGGGGGATTGTCCCAAAACTTGCTACAAGGGGCCAGAGGGGCGGGCTGATTGAAAAATGTGTAAAATCAAGCACCGTGAGGGCATTGTGTGAAAATTGTGAAGGATTTTCCATAGGGGTAAAAATTGAAAAAAATGACAGGGTCGGTAGTGTCGAAAAAGTCAAAAATGGGAAGGGTGGGGGATTGTCCCAAAACTTGCTACAAGGGGCCAGAGGGGCGGCCTGAATGAAAAATTTGTAAAATCAAGCACCGTGAGGGCATTGTGTGAAAATTATGAAGGATTTTCCAAAGCGGCCAAAAATTGAAAAAAACGACAGGGCCGGTAGTGTCGAAAAATTCAAAAATGGGAAGGGTGGGGGATTGTCCCAAAACTTGCTACAAGGGGCCAGAGGGGCGGCCTGAATGAAAAATGTGTAAAATCAAGCACCGTGAGGGCATTGTGTGAAAATTGTGAAGGATTTTCCAAAGCGGCCAAAAATTGAAAAAAACGACAGGGCCGGTAGTGTCGAAAAAGTCAAAAATGGGAAGGGTGGGGGATTGTCCCAAAACTTGCTACAAGGGGCCAGAGGGGCGGCCTGAATGAAAAATTTGTAAAATCAAGCACCGTGAGGGCATTGTGTGAAAATTATGAAGGATTTTCCAAAGCGGCCAAAAATTGAAAAAAACGACAGGGCCGGTAGTGTCCAAAAAGTCAAAAATGGGAAGGGTGGGGGATTGTCCCAAAACTTGCTACAAGGGGCCAGAGGGGCGGCCTGAATGAAAAATGTGTAAAATCAAGCACCGTGAGGGCATTGTGTGAAAATTTTGAAGGATTTTCCAAAGCGGGCAAAAATTGAAAAAAACGACAGGGCCGGTAGTGTCGAAAAAGTCAAAAATGGGAAGGGTGGGGGATTGTCCCAAAACTTGCTACAAGGGGCCAGAGGGGCGGGCTGATTGAAAAATGTGTAAAATCAGCACCGTGAGGGCATTGTGTGGAAATTGTGAAGGATTTTCCATAGGGGTAAAAATTGAAAAAAATGACAGGGTCGGTAGTGTCGAAAAAGTCAAAAATGGGAAGGGTGGGGGATTGTCCCAAAACTTGCTACAAGGGGCCAGAGGGGCGGCCTGAATGAAAAATGTGTAAAATCAAGCACCGTGAGGGCATTGTGTGAAAATTGTGAAGGATTTTCCAAAGCGGCCAAAAATTGAAAAAAACGACAGGGCCGGTAGTGTTGAAAAAGTCAAAAATGGGAAGGGTGGGGGATTGTCCCAAAACTTGCTACAAGGGGCCAGAGGGGCGGCCTGAATGAAAAATTTGTAAAATCAAGCACCGTGAGGGCATTGTGTGAAAATTATGAAGGATTTTCCAAAGCGGCCAAAAATTGAAAAAAACGACAGGGCCGGTAGTGTCCAAAAAGTCAAAAATGGGAAGGGTGGGGGATTGTCCCAAAACTTGCTACAAGGGGCCAGAGGGGCGGCCTGAATGAAAAATGTGTAAAATCAAGCACCGTGAGGGCATTGTGTGAAAATTTTGAAGGATTTTCCAAAGCGGGCAAAAATTGAAAAAAACGACAGGGCCGGTAGTGTCGAAAAAGTCAAAAATGGGAAGGGTGGGGGATTGTCCCAAAACTTGCTACAAGGGGCCAGAGGGGCGGGCTGATTGAAAAATGTGTAAAATCAGCACCGTGAGGGCATTGTGTGGAAATTGTGAAGGATTTTCCATAGGGGTAAAAATTGAAAAAAATGACAGGGTCGGTAGTGTCGAAAAAGTCAAAAATGGGAAGGGTGGGGGATTGTCCCAAAACTTGCTACAAGGGGCCAGAGGGGCGGGCTGATTGAAAAATGTGTAAAATCAAGCACCGTGAAGGCATTGTGTGAAAATTGTGAAGGATTTTCCATAGGGGTAAAAATTGAAAAAAATGACAGGGTCGGTAGTGTCGAAAAAGTCAAAAATGGGAAGGGTGGGGGATTGTCCCAAAACTTGCTACAAGGGGCCAGAGGGGCGGCCTGAATGAAAAATGTGTAAAATCAAGCACCGTGAGGGCATTGTGTGAAAATTGTGAAGGATTTTCCAAAGCGGCCAAAAATTGAAAAAAACGACAGGGCCGGTAGTGTCGAAAAATTCAAAAATGGGAAGGGTGGGGGATTGTCCCAAAACTTGCTACAAGGGGCCAGAGGGGCGGCCTGAATGAAAAATTTGTAAAATCAAGCACCGTGAGGGCATTGTGTGAAAATTATGAAGGATTTTCCAAAGCGGCCAAAAATTGAAAAAAACGACAGGGCCGGTAGTGTCGAAAAAGTCAAAAATGGGAAAGGTGGGGGATTGTCCCAAAACTTGCTACAAGGGGCCAGAGGGGCGGGCTGATTGAAAAATGTGTAAAATCAAGCACCGTGAGGGCATTGTGTGAAAATTATGAAGGATTTTCCAAAGCGGCCAAAAATTGAAAAAAACGACAGGGCCGGTAGTGTTGAAAAAGTCAAAAATGGGAAAGGTGGGGGATTGTCCCAAAACTTGCTACAAGGGGCCAGAGGGGCGGGCTGATTGAAAAATGTGTAAAATCAAGCACCGTGAAGGCATTGTGTGAAAATTGTGAAGGATTTTCCATAGGGGTAAAAATTGAAAAAAATGACAGGGTCGGTAGTGTCGAAAAAGTCAAAAATGGGAAGGGTGGGGGATTGTCCCAAAACTTGCTACAAGGGGCCAGAGGGGCGGCCTGAATGAAAAATGTGTAAAATCAAGCACCGTGAGGGCATTGTGTGAAAATTGTGAAGGATTTTACAAAGCGGCCAAAAATTGAAAAAAACGACAGGGCCGGTAGTGTCGAAAAAGTCAAAAATGGGAAGGGTGGGGGATTGTCCCAAAACTTGCTACAAGGGGCCAGAGGGGCGGCCTGAATGAAAAATTTGTAAAATCAAGCACCGTGAGGGCATTGTGTGAAAATTATGAAGGATTTTCCAAAGCGGCCAAAAATTGAAAAAAACGACAGGGCCGGTAGTGTCGAAAAAGTCAAAAATGGGAAGGGTGGGGGATTGTCCCAAAACTTGCTACAAGGGGCCAGAGGGGCGGGCTGATTGAAAAATGTGTAAAATCAAGCACCGTGAGGGCATTGTGTGAAAATTGTGAAGGATTTTCCATAGGGGTAAAAATTGAAAAAAATGACAGGGTCGGTAGTGTCGAAAAAGTCAAAAATGGGAAGGGTGGGGGATTGTCCCAAAACTTGCTACAAGGGGCCAGAGGGGCGGCCTGAATGAAAAATTTGTAAAATCAAGCACCGTGAGGGCATTGTGTGAAAATTATGAAGGATTTTCCAAAGCGGCCAAAAATTGAAAAAAACGACAGGGCCGGTAGTGTCGAAAAATTCAAAAATGGGAAGGGTGGGGGATTGTCCCAAAACTTGCTACAAGGGGCCAGAGGGGCGGCCTGAATGAAAAATGTGTAAAATCAAGCACCGTGAGGGCATTGTGTGAAAATTGTGAAGGATTTTCCAAAGCGGCCAAAAATTGAAAAAAACGACAGGGCCGGTAGTGTCGAAAAAGTCAAAAATGGGAAGGGTGGGGGATTGTCCCAAAACTTGCTACAAGGGGCCAGAGGGGCGGCCTGAATGAAAAATTTGTAAAATCAAGCACCGTGAGGGCATTGTGTGAAAATTATGAAGGATTTTCCAAAGCGGCCAAAAATTGAAAAAAACGACAGGGCCGGTAGTGTCCAAAAAGTCAAAAATGGGAAGGGTGGGGGATTGTCCCAAAACTTGCTACAAGGGGCCAGAGGGGCGGCCTGAATGAAAAATGTGTAAAATCAAGCACCGTGAGGGCATTGTGTGAAAATTTTGAAGGATTTTCCAAAGCGGGCAAAAATTGAAAAAAACGACAGGGCCGGTAGTGTCGAAAAAGTCAAAAATGGGAAGGGTGGGGGATTGTCCCAAAACTTGCTACAAGGGGCCAGAGGGGCGGGCTGATTGAAAAATGTGTAAAATCAGCACCGTGAGGGCATTGTGTGGAAATTGTGAAGGATTTTCCATAGGGGTAAAAATTGAAAAAAATGACAGGGTCGGTAGTGTCGAAAAAGTCAAAAATGGGAAGGGTGGGGGATTGTCCCAAAACTTGCTACAAGGGGCCAGAGGGGCGGCCTGAATGAAAAATGTGTAAAATCAAGCACCGTGAGGGCATTGTGTGAAAATTGTGAAGGATTTTCCAAAGCGGCCAAAAATTGAAAAAAACGACAGGGCCGGTAGTGTCGAAAAAGTCAAAAATGGGAAGGGTGGGGGATTGTCCCAAAACTTGCTACAAGGGGCCAGAGGGGCGGCCTGAATGAAAAATTTGTAAAATCAAGCACCGTGAGGGCATTGTGTGAAAATTATGAAGGATTTTCCAAAGCGGCCAAAAATTGAAAAAAACGACAGGGCCGGTAGTGTCGAAAAATTCAAAAATGGGAAGGGTGGGGGATTGTCCCAAAACTTGCTACAAGGGGCCAGAGGGGCGGCCTGAATGAAAAATTTGTAAAATCAAGCACCGTGAGGGCATTGTGTGAAAATTATGAAGGATTTTCCAAAGCGGCCAAAAATTGAAAAAAACGACAGGGCCGGTAGTGTCGAAAAAGTCAAAAATGGGAAAGGTGGGGGATTGTCCCAAAACTTGCTACAAGGGGCCAGAGGGGCGGGCTGATAGAAAAATGTGTAAAATCAAGCACCGTGAAGGCATTGTGTGAAAATTGTGAAGGATTTTCCATAGGGGTAAAAATTGAAAAAAATGACAGGGTCGGTAGTGTCGAAAAAGTCAAAAATGGGAAGGGTGGGGGATTGTCCCAAAACTTGCTACAAGGGGCCAGAGGGGCGGGCTGATTGAAAAATGTGTAAAATCAAGCACCGTGAAGGCATTGTGTGAAAATTGTGAAGGATTTTCCATAGGGGTAAAAACTTGAAAAAAATGACAGGGTCGGTAGTGTCGAAAAAGTCAAAAATGGGAAGGGTGGGGGATTGTCCCAAAACTTGCTACAAGGGGCCAGAGGGGCGGCCTGAATGAAAAATGTGTAAAATCAAGCACCGTGAGGGCATTGTGTGAAAATTGTGAAGGATTTTCCAAAGCGGGCAAAAATTGAAAAAAACGACAGGGCCGGTAGTGTCGAAAAAGTCAAAAATGGGAAGGGTGGGGGATTGTCCCAAAACTTGCTACAAGGGGCCAGAGGGGCGGGCTGATTGAAAAATGTGTAAAATCAAGCACCGTGAAGGCATTGTGTGAAAATTGTGAAGGATTTTCCATAGGGGTAAAAATTGAAAAAAATGACAGGGTCGGTAGTGTCGAAAAAGTCAAAAATGGGAAGGGTGGGGGATTGTCCCAAAACTTGCTACAAGGGGCCAGAGGGGCGGCCTGAATGAAAAATGTGTAAAATCAAGCACCGTGAGGGCATTGTGTGAAAATTGTGAAGGATTTTACAAAGCGGCCAAAAATTGAAAAAAACGACAGGGCCGGTAGTGTCGAAAAAGTCAAAAATGGGAAGGGTGGGGGATTGTCCCAAAACTTGCTACAAGGGGCCAGAGGGGCGGCCTGAATGAAAAATTCGTAAAATCAAGCACCGTGAGGGCATTGTGTGAAAATTATGAAGGATTTTCCAAAGCGGCCAAAAATTGAAAAAAACGACAGGGCCGGTAGTGTCGAAAAATTCAAAAATGGGAAGGGTGGGGGATTGTCCCAAAACTTGCTACAAGGGGCCAGAGGGGCGGCCTGAATGAAAAATGTGTAAAATCAAGCACCGTGAGGGCATTGTGTGAAAATTATGAAGGATTTTCCAAAGCGGCCAAAAATTGAAAAAAACGACAGGGCCGGTAGTGTCGAAAAAGTCAAAAATGGGAAGGGTGGGGGATTGTCCCAAAACTTGCTACAAGGGGCCAGAGGGGCGGCCTGAATGAAAAATTTGTAAAATCAAGCACCGTGAGGGCATTGTGTGAAAATTATGAAGGATTTTCCAAAGCGGCCAAAAATTGAAAAAAACGACAGGGCCGGTAGTGTCGAAAAAGTCAAAAATGGGAAGGGTGGGGGATTGTCCCAAAACTTGCTACAAGGGGCCAGAGGGGCGGGCTGATTGAAAAATGTGTAAAATCAAGCACCGTGAAGGCATTGTGTGAAAATTGTGAAGGATTTTCCATAGGGGTAAAAACTTGAAAAAAATGACAGGGTCGGTAGTGTCGAAAAAGTCAAAAATGGGAAGGGTGGGGGATTGTCCCAAAACTTGCTACAAGGGGCCAGAGGGGCGGCCTGAATGAAAAATGTGTAAAATCAAGCACCGTGAGGGCATTGTGTGAAAATTGTGAAGGATTTTCCAAAGCGGGCAAAAATTGAAAAAAACGACAGGGCCGGTAGTGTCGAAAAAGTCAAAAATGGGAAGGGTGGGGGATTGTCCCAAAACTTGCTACAAGGGGCCAGAGGGGCGGGCTGATTGAAAAATGTGTAAAATCAAGCACCGTGAAGGCATTGTGTGAAAATTGTGAAGGATTTTCCATAGGGGTAAAAATTGAAAAAAATGACAGGGTCGGTAGTGTCGAAAAAGTCAAAAATGGGAAGGGTGGGGGATTGTCCCAAAACTTGCTACAAGGGGCCAGAGGGGCGGCCTGAATGAAAAATGTGTAAAATCAAGCACCGTGAGGGCATTGTGTGAAAATTGTGAAGGATTTTACAAAGCGGCCAAAAATTGAAAAAAACGACAGGGCCGGTAGTGTCGAAAAATTCAAAAATGGGAAGGGTGGGGGATTGTCCCAAAACTTGCTACAAGGGGCCAGAGGGGCGGCCTGAATGAAAAATTTGTAAAATCAAGCACCGTGAGGGCATTGTGTGAAAATTATGAAGGATTTTCCAAAGCGGCCAAAAATTGAAAAAAACGACAGGGCCGGTAGTGTCGAAAAAGTCAAAAATGGGAAGGGTGGGGGATTGTCCCAAAACTTGCTACAAGGGGCCAGAGGGGCGGGCTGATTGAAAAATGTGTAAAATCAAGCACCGTGAAGGCATTGTGTGGAAATTGTGAAGGATTTTCCATAGGGGTAAAAATTGAAAAAAATGACAGGGTCGGTAGTGTCGAAAAAGTCAAAAATGGGAAGGGTGGGGGATTGTCCCAAAACTTGCTACAAGGGGCCAGAGGGGCGGCCTGAATGAAAAATGTGTAAAATCAAGCACCGTGAGGGCATTGTGTGAAAATTGTGAAGGATTTTCCAAAGCGGCCAAAAATTGAAAAAAACGACAGGGCCGGTAGTGTCGAAAAATTCAAAAATGGGAAGGGTGGGGGATTGTCCCAAAACTTGCTACAAGGGGCCAGAGGGGCAGCCTGAATGAAAAATTTGTAAAATCAAGCACCGTGAGGGCATTGTGTGAAAATTATGAAGGATTTTCCAAAGCGGCCAAAAATTGAAAAAAACGACAGGGCCGGTAGTGTCGAAAAAGTCAAAAATGGGAAGGGTGGGGGATTGTCCCAAAACTTGCTACAAGGGGCCAGAGGGGCGGGCTGATTGAAAAATGTGTAAAATCAAGCACCGTGAGGGCATTGTGTGAAAATTGTGAAGGATTTTCCATAGGGGTAAAAATTGAAAAAAATGACAGGGTCGGTAGTGTCAAAAAAGTCAAAAATGGGAAGGGTGGGGGATTGTCCCAAAACTTGCTACAAGGGGCCAGAGGGGCGGCCTGAATGAAAAATGTGTAAAATCAAGCACCGTGAGGGCATTGTGTGAAAATTATGAAGGATTTTCCAAAGCGGCCAAAAATTGAAAAAAACGACAGGGCCGGTAGTGTCGAAAAATTCAAAAATGGGAAGGGTGGGGGATTGTCCCAAAACTTGCTACAAGGGGCCAGAGGGGCGGCCTGAATGAAAAATGTGTAAAATCAAGCACCGTGAGGGCATTGTGTGAAAATTTTGAAGGATTTTCCAAAGCGGGCAAAAATTGAAAAAAACGACAGGGCCGGTAGTGTCGAAAAATTCAAAAATGGGAAGGGTGGGGGATTGTCCCAAAACTTGCTACAAGGGGCCAGAGGGGCGGGCTGATTGAAAAATGTGTAAAATCAAGCACCGTGAGGGCATTGTGTGAAAATTGTGAAGGATTTTCCATAGGGGTAAAAATTGAAAAAAATGACAGGGTCGGTAGTGTCGAAAAAGTCAAAAATGGGAAGGGTGGGGGATTGTCCCAAAACTTGCTACAAGGGGCCAGAGGGGCGGCCTGAATGAAAAATGTGTAAAATCAAGCACCGTGAGGGCATTGTGTGAAAATTGTGAAGGATTTTCCAAAGCGGCCAAAAATGGAAAAAAATGACAGGGCCGGTAGTGTCGAAAAAGTCAAAAATGGGAAGGGTGGGGGATTGTCCCAAAACTTGCTACAAGGGGCCAGAGGGGCGGCCTGAATGAAAAATTTGTAAAATCAAGCACTGTGAGGGCATTGTGTGAAAATTATGAAGGATTTTCCAAAGCGGCCAAAAATTGAAAAAAACGACAGGGCCGGTAGTGTCGAAAAATTCAAAAATGGGAAGGGTGGGGGATTGTCCCAAAACTTGCTACAAGGGGCCAGAGGGGCGGCCTGAATGAAAAATGTGTAAAATCAAGCACCGTGAGGGCATTGTGTGAAAATTGTGAAGGATTTTCCAAAGCGGCCAAAAATTGAAAAAAACGACAGGGCCGGTAGTGTCGAAAAAGTCAAAAATGGGAAGGGTGGGGGATTGTCCCAAAACTTGCTACAAGGGGCCAGAGGGGCGGCCTGAATGAAAAATTTGTAAAATCAAGCACCGTGAGGGCATTGTGTGAAAATTATGAAGGATTTTCCAAAGCGGCCAAAAATTGAAAAAAACGACAGGGCCGGTAGTGTCGAAAAAGTCAAAAATGGGAAGGGTGGGGGATTGTCCCAAAACTTGCTACAAGGGGCCAGAGGGGCGGCCTGAATGAAAAATTTGTAAAATCAAGCACCGTGAGGGCATTGTGTGAAAATTGTGAAGGATTTTCCAAAGCGGCCAAAAATTGAAAAAAACGACAGGGCCGGTAGTGTCGAAAAAGTCAAAAATGGGAAGGGTGGGGGATTGTCCCAAAACTTGCTACAAGGGGCCAGAGGGGCGGCCTGAATGAAAAATGTGTAAAATCAAGCACCGTGAGGGCATTGTGTGAAAATTGTGAAGGATTTTCCAAAGCGGCCAAAAATGGAAAAAAATGACAGGGCCGGTAGTGTCGAAAAAGTCAAAAATGGGAAGGGTGGGGGATTGTCCCAAAACTTGCTACAAGGGGCCAGAGGGGCGGCCTGAATGAAAAATTTGTAAAATCAAGCACCGTGAGGGCATTGTGTGAAAATTATGAAGGATTTTCCAAAGCGGCCAAAAATTGAAAAAAACGACAGGGCCGGTAGTGTCGAAAAAGTCAAAAATGGGAAGGGTGGGGGATTGTCCCAAAACTTGCTACAAGGGGCCAGAGGGGCGGCCTGAATGAAAAATTTGTAAAATCAAGCACCGTGAGGGCATTGTGTGAAAATTATGAAGGATTTTCCAAAGCGGCCAAAAATTGAAAAAAACGACAGGGCCGGTAGTGTCGAAAAAGTCAAAAATGGGAAGGGTGGGGGATTGTCCCAAAACTTGCTACAAGGGGCCAGAGGGGCGGCCTGAATGAAAAATTTGTAAAATCAAGCACCGTGAGGGCATTGTGTGAAAATTGTGAAGGATTTTCCAAAGCGGCCAAAAATTGAAAAAAACGACAGGGCCGGTAGTGTCGAAAAAGTCAAAAATGGGAAGGGTGGGGGATTGTCCCAAAACTTGCTACAAGGGGCCAGAGGGGCGGCCTGAATGAAAAATGTGTAAAATCAAGCACCGTGAGGGCATTGTGTGAAAATTATGAAGGATTTTCCAAAGCGGCCAAAAATTGAAAAAAACGACAGGGCCGGTAGTGTCGAAAAAGTCAAAAATGGGAAAGGTGGGGGATTGTCCCAAAACTTGCTACAAGGGGCCAGAGGGGCGGGCTGATTGAAAAATGTGTAAAATCAAGCACCGTGAAGGCATTGTGTGAAAATTGTGAAGGATTTTCCATAGGGGTAAAAATTGAAAAAAATGACAGGGTCGGTAGTGTCGAAAAAGTCAAAAATGGGAAGGGTGGGGGATTGTCCCAAAACTTGCTACAAGGGGCCAGAGGGGCGGCCTGAATGAAAAATGTGTAAAATCAAGCACCGTGAGGGCATTGTGTGAAAATTTTGAAGGATTTTCCAAAGCGGGCAAAAATTGAAAAAAACGACAGGGCCGGTAGTGTCGAAAAAGTCAAAAATGGGAAGGGTGGGGGATTGTCCCAAAACTTGCTACAAGGGGCCAGAGGGGCGGGCTGATTGAAAAATGTGTAAAATCAAGCACCGTGAAGGCATTGTGTGAAAATTGTGAAGGATTTTCCATAGGGGTAAAAACTTGAAAAAAATGACAGGGTCGGTAGTGTCGAAAAAGTCAAAAATGGGAAGGGTGGGGGATTGTCCCAAAACTTGCTACAAGGGGCCAGAGGGGCGGCCTGAATGAAAAATGTGTAAAATCAAGCACCGTGAGGGCATTGTGTGAAAATTATGAAGGATTTTCCAAAGCGGGCAAAAATTGAAAAAAACGACAGGGCCGGTAGTGTCGAAAAATTCAAAAATGGGAAGGGTGGGGGATTGTCCCAAAACTTGCTACAAGGGGCCAGAGGGGCGGCCTGAATGAAAAATTTGTAAAATCAAGCACCGTGAGGGCATTGTGTGAAAATTATGAAGGATTTTCCAAAGCGGCCAAAAATTGAAAAAAACGACAGGGCCGGTAGTGTCGAAAAAGTCAAAAATGGGAAGGGTGGGGGATTGTCCCAAAACTTGCTACAAGGGGCCAGAGGGGCGGGCTGATTGAAAAATGTGTAAAATCAAGCACCGTGAAGGCATTGTGTGGAAATTGTGAAGGATTTTCCATAGGGGTAAAAATTGAAAAAAATGACAGGGTCGGTAGTGTCGAAAAAGTCAAAAATGGGAAGGGTGGGGGATTGTCCCAAAACTTGCTACAAGGGGCCAGAGGGGCGGCCTGAATGAAAAATGTGTAAAATCAAGCACCGTGAGGGCATTGTGTGAAAATTGTGAAGGATTTTCCAAAGCGGCCAAAAATTGAAAAAAACGACAGGGCCGGTAGTGTCGAAAAATTCAAAAATGGGAAGGGTGGGGGATTGTCCCAAAACTTGCTACAAGGGGCCAGAGGGGCAGCCTGAATGAAAAATTTGTAAAATCAAGCACCGTGAGGGCATTGTGTGAAAATTATGAAGGATTTTCCAAAGCGGCCAAAAATTGAAAAAAACGACAGGGCCGGTAGTGTCGAAAAAGTCAAAAATGGGAAGGGTGGGGGATTGTCCCAAAACTTGCTACAAGGGGCCAGAGGGGCGGGCTGATTGAAAAATGTGTAAAATCAAGCACCGTGAGGGCATTGTGTGAAAATTGTGAAGGATTTTCCATAGGGGTAAAAATTGAAAAAAATGACAGGGTCGGTAGTGTCAAAAAAGTCAAAAATGGGAAGGGTGGGGGATTGTCCCAAAACTTGCTACAAGGGGCCAGAGGGGCGGCCTGAATGAAAAATGTGTAAAATCAAGCACCGTGAGGGCATTGTGTGAAAATTATGAAGGATTTTCCAAAGCGGCCAAAAATTGAAAAAAACGACAGGGCCGGTAGTGTCGAAAAATTCAAAAATGGGAAGGGTGGGGGATTGTCCCAAAACTTGCTACAAGGGGCCAGAGGGGCGGCCTGAATGAAAAATGTGTAAAATCAAGCACCGTGAGGGCATTGTGTGAAAATTTTGAAGGATTTTCCAAAGCGGGCAAAAATTGAAAAAAACGACAGGGCCGGTAGTGTCGAAAAATTCAAAAATGGGAAGGGTGGGGGATTGTCCCAAAACTTGCTACAAGGGGCCAGAGGGGCGGGCTGATTGAAAAATGTGTAAAATCAAGCACCGTGAGGGCATTGTGTGAAAATTGTGAAGGATTTTCCATAGGGGTAAAAATTGAAAAAAATGACAGGGTCGGTAGTGTCAAAAAAGTCAAAAATGGGAAGGGTGGGGGATTGTCCCAAAACTTGCTACAAGGGGCCAGAGGGGCGGCCTGAATGAAAAATGTGTAAAATCAAGCACCGTGAGGGCATTGTGTGAAAATTGTGAAGGATTTTCCAAAGCGGCCAAAAATTGAAAAAAACGACAGGGCCGGTAGTGTCGAAAAAGTCAAAAATGGGAAGGGTGGGGGATTGTCCCAAAACTTGCTACAAGGGGCCAGAGGGGCGGCCTGAATGAAAAATGTGTAAAATCAAGCACCGTGAGGGCATTGTGTGAAAATTGTGAAGGATTTTCCAAAGCGGCCAAAAATTGAAAAAAACGACAGGGCCGGTAGTGTCGAAAAAGTCAAAAATGGGAAGGGTGGGGGATTGTCCCAAAACTTGCTACAAGGGGCCAGAGGGGCGGCCTGAATGAAAAATGTGTAAAATCAAGCACCGTGAGGGCATTGTGTGAAAATTGTGAAGGATTTTCCAAAGCGGCCAAAAATGGAAAAAAATGACAGGGCCGGTAGTGTCGAAAAAGTCAAAAATGGGAAGGGTGGGGGATTGTCCCAAAACTTGCTACAAGGGGCCAGAGGGGCGGCCTGAATGAAAAATTTGTAAAATCAAGCACTGTGAGGGCATTGTGTGAAAATTATGAAGGATTTTCCAAAGCGGCCAAAAATTGAAAAAAACGACAGGGCCGGTAGTGTCGAAAAATTCAAAAATGGGAAGGGTGGGGGATTGTCCCAAAACTTGCTACAAGGGGCCAGAGGGGCGGCCTGAATGAAAAATGTGTAAAATCAAGCACCGTGAGGGCATTGTGTGAAAATTGTGAAGGATTTTCCAAAGCGGCCAAAAATTGAAAAAAACGACAGGGCCGGTAGTGTCGAAAAAGTCAAAAATGGGAAGGGTGGGGGATTGTCCCAAAACTTGCTACAAGGGGCCAGAGGGGCGGCCTGAATGAAAAATTTGTAAAATCAAGCACCGTGAGGGCATTGTGTGAAAATTATGAAGGATTTTCCAAAGCGGCCAAAAATTGAAAAAAACGACAGGGCCGGTAGTGTCGAAAAAGTCAAAAATGGGAAGGGTGGGGGATTGTCCCAAAACTTGCTACAAGGGGCCAGAGGGGCGGCCTGAATGAAAAATTTGTAAAATCAAGCACCGTGAGGGCATTGTGTGAAAATTGTGAAGGATTTTCCAAAGCGGCCAAAAATTGAAAAAAATGACAGGGCCGGTAGTGTCGAAAAAGTCAAAAATGGGAAGGGTGGGGGATTGTCCCAAAACTTGCTACAAGGGGCCAGAGGGGCGGGCTGATTGAAAAATGTGTAAAATCAAGCACCGTGAGGGCATTGTGTGAAAATTGTGAAGGATTTTCCATAGGGGTAAAAATTGAAAAAAATGACAGGGTCGGTAGTGTCGAAAAAGTCAAAAATGGGAAGGGTGGGGGATTGTCCCAAAACTTGCTACAAGGGGCCAGAGGGGCGGCCTGAATGAAAAATGTGTAAAATCAAGCACCGTGAGGGCATTGTGTGAAAATTGTGAAGGATTTTCCAAAGCGGCCAAAAATGGAAAAAAATGACAGGGCCGGTAGTGTCGAAAAAGTCAAAAATGGGAAGGGTGGGGGATTGTCCCAAAACTTGCTACAAGGGGCCAGAGGGGCGGCCTGAATGAAAAATTTGTAAAATCAAGCACCGTGAGGGCATTGTGTGAAAATTATGAAGGATTTTCCAAAGCGGCCAAAAATTGAAAAAAACGACAGGGCCGGTAGTGTCGAAAAAGTCAAAAATGGGAAGGGTGGGGGATTGTCCCAAAACTTGCTACAAGGGGCCAGAGGGGCGGCCTGAATGAAAAATTTGTAAAATCAAGCACCGTGAGGGCATTGTGTGAAAATTATGAAGGATTTTCCAAAGCGGCCAAAAATTGAAAAAAACGACAGGGCCGGTAGTGTCGAAAAAGTCAAAAATGGGAAGGGTGGGGGATTGTCCCAAAACTTGCTACAAGGGGCCAGAGGGGCGGCCTGAATGAAAAATTTGTAAAATCAAGCACCGTGAGGGCATTGTGTGAAAATTGTGAAGGATTTTCCAAAGCGGCCAAAAATTGAAAAAAACGACAGGGCCGGTAGTGTCGAAAAAGTCAAAAATGGGAAGGGTGGGGGATTGTCCCAAAACTTGCTACAAGGGGCCAGAGGGGCGGCCTGAATGAAAAATGTGTAAAATCAAGCACCGTGAGGGCATTGTGTGAAAATTATGAAGGATTTTCCAAAGCGGCCAAAAATTGAAAAAAACGACAGGGCCGGTAGTGTCGAAAAAGTCAAAAATGGGAAAGGTGGGGGATTGTCCCAAAACTTGCTACAAGGGGCCAGAGGGGCGGGCTGATTGAAAAATGTGTAAAATCAAGCACCGTGAAGGCATTGTGTGAAAATTGTGAAGGATTTTCCATAGGGGTAAAAATTGAAAAAAATGACAGGGTCGGTAGTGTCGAAAAAGTCAAAAATGGGAAGGGTGGGGGATTGTCCCAAAACTTGCTACAAGGGGCCAGAGGGGCGGCCTGAATGAAAAATGTGTAAAATCAAGCACCGTGAGGGCATTGTGTGAAAATTTTGAAGGATTTTCCAAAGCGGGCAAAAATTGAAAAAAACGACAGGGCCGGTAGTGTCGAAAAAGTCAAAAATGGGAAGGGTGGGGGATTGTCCCAAAACTTGCTACAAGGGGCCAGAGGGGCGGGCTGAATGAAAAATGTGTAAAATCAAGCACCGTGAGGGCATTGTGTGAAAATTGTGAAGGATTTTCCAAAGCGGGCAAAAATTGAAAAAAACGACAGGGCCGGTAGTGTCGAAAAAGTCAAAAATGGGAAGGGTGGGGGATTGTCCCAAAACTTGCTACAAGGGGCCAGAGGGGCGGCCTGAATGAAAAATGTGTAAAATCAAGCACCGTGAGGGCATTGTGTGAAAATTGTGAAGGATTTTCCAAAGCGGCCAAAAATTGAAAAAAACGACAGGGCCGGTAGTGTCGAAAAAGTCAAAAATGGGAAGGGTGGGGGATTGTCCCAAAACTTGCTACAAGGGGCCAGAGGGGCGGGCTGATTGAAAAATGTGTAAAATCAAGCACCGTGAAGGCATTGTGTGAAAATTGTGAAGGATTTTCCATAGGGGTAAAAATTGAAAAAAATGACAGGGTCGGTAGTGTCGAAAAAGTCAAAAATGGGAAGGGTGGGGGATTGTCCCAAAACTTGCTACAAGGGGCCAGAGGGGCGGCCTGAATGAAAAATTCGTAAAATCAAGCACCGTGAGGGCATTGTGTGAAAATTATGAAGGATTTTCCAAAGCGGCCAAAAATTGAAAAAAACGACAGGGCCGGTAGTGTCGAAAAATTCAAAAATGGGAAGGGTGGGGGATTGTCCCAAAACTTGCTACAAGGGGCCAGAGGGGCGGCCTGAATGAAAAATTTGTAAAATCAAGCACCGTGAGGGCATTGTGTGAAAATTATGAAGGATTTTCCAAAGCGGCCAAAAATTGAAAAAAACGACAGGGCCGGTAGTGTCGAAAAATTCAAAAATGGGAAGGGTGGGGGATTGTCCCAAAACTTGCTACAAGGGGCCAGAGGGGCGGGCTGATTGAAAAATGTGTAAAATCAAGCACCGTGAAGGCATTGTGTGAAAATTGTGAAGGATTTTCCATAGGGGTAAAAACTTGAAAAAAATGACAGGGTCGGTAGTGTCGAAAAAGTCAAAAATGGGAAGGGTGGGGGATTGTCCCAAAACTTGCTACAAGGGGCCAGAGGGGCGGCCTGAATGAAAAATGTGTAAAATCAAGCACCGTGAGGGCATTGTGTGAAAATTGTGAAGGATTTTCCAAAGCGGGCAAAAATTGAAAAAAACGACAGGGCCGGTAGTGTCGAAAAAGTCAAAAATGGGAAGGGTGGGGGATTGTCCCAAAACTTGCTACAAGGGGCCAGAGGGGCGGGCTGATTGAAAAATGTGTAAAATCAAGCACCGTGAAGGCATTGTGTGAAAATTGTGAAGGATTTTCCATAGGGGTAAAAATTGAAAAAAATGACAGGGTCGGTAGTGTCGAAAAAGTCAAAAATGGGAAGGGTGGGGGATTGTCCCAAAACTTGCTACAAGGGGCCAGAGGGGCGGCCTGAATGAAAAATTCGTAAAATCAAGCACCGTGAGGGCATTGTGTGAAAATTATGAAGGATTTTCCAAAGCGGCCAAAAATTGAAAAAAACGACAGGGCCGGTAGTGTCGAAAAATTCAAAAATGGGAAGGGTGGGGGATTGTCCCAAAACTTGCTACAAGGGGCCAGAGGGGCGGCCTGAATGAAAAATTTGTAAAATCAAGCACCGTGAGGGCATTGTGTGAAAATTATGAAGGATTTTCCAAAGCGGCCAAAAATTGAAAAAAACGACAGGGCCGGTAGTGTCGAAAAATTCAAAAATGGGAAGGGTGGGGGATTGTCCCAAAACTTGCTACAAGGGGCCAGAGGGGCGGCCTGAATGAAAAATTTGTAAAATCAAGCACCGTGAGGGCATTGTGTGAAAATTATGAAGGATTTTCCAAAGCGGCCAAAAATTGAAAAAAACGACAGGGCCGGTAGTGTCGAAAAAGTCAAAAATGGGAAGGGTGGGGGATTGTCCCAAAACTTGCTACAAGGGGCCAGAGGGGCGGGCTGATTGAAAAATGTGTAAAATCAAGCACCGTGAAGGCATTGTGTGAAAATTGTGAAGGATTTTCCATAGGGGTAAAAACTTGAAAAAAATGACAGGGTCGGTAGTGTCGAAAAAGTCAAAAATGGGAAGGGTGGGGGATTGTCCCAAAACTTGCTACAAGGGGCCAGAGGGGCGGCCTGAATGAAAAATGTGTAAAATCAAGCACCGTGAGGGCATTGTGTGAAAATTGTGAAGGATTTTCCAAAGCGGGCAAAAATTGAAAAAAACGACAGGGCCGGTAGTGTCGAAAAAGTCAAAAATGGGAAGGGTGGGGGATTGTCCCAAAACTTGCTACAAGGGGCCAGAGGGGCGGGCTGATTGAAAAATGTGTAAAATCAAGCACCGTGAAGGCATTGTGTGAAAATTGTGAAGGATTTTCCATAGGGGTAAAAATTGAAAAAAATGACAGGGTCGGTAGTGTCGAAAAAGTCAAAAATGGGAAGGGTGGGGGATTGTCCCAAAACTTGCTACAAGGGGCCAGAGGGGCGGCCTGAATGAAAAATGTGTAAAATCAAGCACCGTGAGGGCATTGTGTGAAAATTGTGAAGGATTTTACAAAGCGGCCAAAAATTGAAAAAAACGACAGGGCCGGTAGTGTCGAAAAAGTCAAAAATGGGAAGGGTGGGGGATTGTCCCAAAACTTGCTACAAGGGGCCAGAGGGGCGGCCTGAATGAAAAATTCGTAAAATCAAGCACCGTGAGGGCATTGTGTGAAAATTATGAAGGATTTTCCAAAGCGGCCAAAAATTGAAAAAAACGACAGGGCCGGTAGTGTCGAAAAATTCAAAAATGGGAAGGGTGGGGGATTGTCCCAAAACTTGCTACAAGGGGCCAGAGGGGCGGCCTGAATGAAAAATTTGTAAAATCAAGCACCGTGAGGGCATTGTGTGAAAATTATGAAGGATTTTCCAAAGCGGCCAAAAATTGAAAAAAACGACAGGGCCGGTAGTGTCGAAAAAGTCAAAAATGGGAAGGGTGGGGGATTGTCCCAAAACTTGCTACAAGGGGCCAGAGGGGCGGGCTGATTGAAAAATGTGTAAAATCAAGCACCGTGAAGGCATTGTGTGGAAATTGTGAAGGATTTTCCATAGGGGTAAAAATTGAAAAAAATGACAGGGTCGGTAGTGTCGAAAAAGTCAAAAATGGGAAGGGTGGGGGATTGTCCCAAAACTTGCTACAAGGGGCCAGAGGGGCGGCCTGAATGAAAAATGTGTAAAATCAAGCACCGTGAGGACATTGTGTGAAAATTGTGAAGGATTTTCCAAAGCGGCCAAAAATTGAAAAAAACGACAGGGCCGGTAGTGTCGAAAAATTCAAAAATGGGAAGGGTGGGGGATTGTCCCAAAACTTGCTACAAGGGGCCAGAGGGGCAGCCTGAATGAAAAATTTGTAAAATCAAGCACCGTGAGGGCATTGTGTGAAAATTATGAAGGATTTTCCAAAGCGGCCAAAAATTGAAAAAAACGACAGGGCCGGTAGTGTCGAAAAAGTCAAAAATGGGAAGGGTGGGGGATTGTCCCAAAACTTGCTACAAGGGGCCAGAGGGGCGGGCTGATTGAAAAATGTGTAAAATCAAGCACCGTGAGGGCATTGTGTGAAAATTGTGAAGGATTTTCCATAGGGGTAAAAATTGAAAAAAATGACAGGGTCGGTAGTGTCAAAAAAGTCAAAAATGGGAAGGGTGGGGGATTGTCCCAAAACTTGCTACAAGGGGCCAGAGGGGCGGCCTGAATGAAAAATGTGTAAAATCAAGCACCGTGAGGGCATTGTGTGAAAATTATGAAGGATTTTCCAAAGCGGCCAAAAATTGAAAAAAACGACAGGGCCGGTAGTGTCGAAAAATTCAAAAATGGGAAGGGTGGGGGATTGTCCCAAAACTTGCTACAAGGGGCCAGAGGGGCGGCCTGAATGAAAAATGTGTAAAATCAAGCACCGTGAGGGCATTGTGTGAAAATTTTGAAGGATTTTCCAAAGCGGGCAAAAATTGAAAAAAACGACAGGGCCGGTAGTGTCGAAAAATTCAAAAATGGGAAGGGTGGGGGATTGTCCCAAAACTTGCTACAAGGGGCCAGAGGGGCGGGCTGATTGAAAAATGTGTAAAATCAAGCACCGTGAGGGCATTGTGTGAAAATTGTGAAGGATTTTCCATAGGGGTAAAAATTGAAAAAAATGACAGGGTCGGTAGTGTCAAAAAAGTCAAAAATGGGAAGGGTGGGGGATTGTCCCAAAACTTGCTACAAGGGGCCAGAGGGGCGGCCTGAATGAAAAATGTGTAAAATCAAGCACCGTGAGGGCATTGTGTGAAAATTGTGAAGGATTTTCCAAAGCGGCCAAAAATTGAAAAAAACGACAGGGCCGGTAGTGTCGAAAAAGTCAAAAATGGGAAGGGTGGGGGATTGTCCCAAAACTTGCTACAAGGGGCCAGAGGGGCGGCCTGAATGAAAAATGTGTAAAATCAAGCACCGTGAGGGCATTGTGTGAAAATTGTGAAGGATTTTCCAAAGCGGCCAAAAATTGAAAAAAACGACAGGGCCGGTAGTGTCGAAAAAGTCAAAAATGGGAAGGGTGGGGGATTGTCCCAAAACTTGCTACAAGGGGCCAGAGGGGCGGGCTGATTGAAAAATGTGTAAAATCAAGCACCGTGAGGGCATTGTGTGAAAATTGTGAAGGATTTTCCATAGGGGTAAAAATTGAAAAAAATGACAGGGTCGGTAGTGTCGAAAAAGTCAAAAATGGGAAGGGTGGGGGATTGTCCCAAAACTTGCTACAAGGGGCCAGAGGGGCGGCCTGAATGAAAAATGTGTAAAATCAAGCACCGTGAGGGCATTGTGTGAAAATTGTGAAGGATTTTCCAAAGCGGCCAAAAATGGAAAAAAATGACAGGGCCGGTAGTGTCGAAAAAGTCAAAAATGGGAAGGGTGGGGGATTGTCCCAAAACTTGCTACAAGGGGCCAGAGGGGCGGCCTGAATGAAAAATTTGTAAAATCAAGCACTGTGAGGGCATTGTGTGAAAATTATGAAGGATTTTCCAAAGCGGCCAAAAATTGAAAAAAACGACAGGGCCGGTAGTGTCGAAAAATTCAAAAATGGGAAGGGTGGGGGATTGTCCCAAAACTTGCTACAAGGGGCCAGAGGGGCGGCCTGAATGAAAAATGTGTAAAATCAAGCACCGTGAGGGCATTGTGTGAAAATTGTGAAGGATTTTCCAAAGCGGCCAAAAATTGAAAAAAACGACAGGGCCGGTAGTGTCGAAAAAGTCAAAAATGGGAAGGGTGGGGGATTGTCCCAAAACTTGCTACAAGGGGCCAGAGGGGCGGCCTGAATGAAAAATTTGTAAAATCAAGCACCGTGAGGGCATTGTGTGAAAATTATGAAGGATTTTCCAAAGCGGCCAAAAATTGAAAAAAACGACAGGGCCGGTAGTGTCGAAAAAGTCAAAAATGGGAAGGGTGGGGGATTGTCCCAAAACTTGCTACAAGGGGCCAGAGGGGCGGCCTGAATGAAAAATTTGTAAAATCAAGCACCGTGAGGGCATTGTGTGAAAATTATGAAGGATTTTCCAAAGCGGCCAAAAATTGAAAAAAACGACAGGGCCGGTAGTGTCGAAAAAGTCAAAAATGGGAAGGGTGGGGGATTGTCCCAAAACTTGCTACAAGGGGCCAGAGGGGCGGGCTGAATGAAAAATTTGTAAAATCAAGCACCGTGAGGGCATTGTGTGAAAATTATGAAGGATTTTCCAAAGCGGCCAAAAATTGAAAAAAACGACAGGGCCGGTAGTGTCGAAAAAGTCAAAAATGGGAAGGGTGGGGGATTGTCCCAAAACTTGCTACAAGGGGCCAGAGGGGCGGCCTGAATGAAAAATTTGTAAAATCAAGCACCGTGAGGGCATTGTGTGAAAATTATGAAGGATTTTCCAAAGCGGCCAAAAATTGAAAAAAACGACAGGGCCGGTAGTGTCGAAAAAGTCAAAAATGGGAAGGGTGGGGGATTGTCCCAAAACTTGCTACAAGGGGCCAGAGGGGCGGCCTGAATGAAAAATTTGTAAAATCAAGCACCGTGAGGGCATTGTGTGAAAATTGTGAAGGATTTTCCAAAGCGGCCAAAAATTGAAAAAAACGACAGGGCCGGTAGTGTCGAAAAAGTCAAAAATGGGAAGGGTGGGGGATTGTCCCAAAACTTGCTACAAGGGGCCAGAGGGGCGGCCTGAATGAAAAATTTGTAAAATCAAGCACCGTGAGGGCATTGTGTGAAAATTATGAAGGATTTTCCAAAGCGGCCAAAAATTGAAAAAAACGACAGGGCCGGTAGTGTCGAAAAAGTCAAAAATGGGAAGGGTGGGGGATTGTCCCAAAACTTGCTACAAGGGGCCAGAGGGGCGGCCTGAATGAAAAATTTGTAAAATCAAGCACCGTGAGGGCATTGTGTGAAAATTGTGAAGGATTTTCCAAAGCGGCCAAAAATTGAAAAAAACGACAGGGCCGGTAGTGTCGAAAAAGTCAAAAATGGGAAGGGTGGGGGATTGTCCCAAAACTTGCTACAAGGGGCCAGAGGGGCGGCCTGAATGAAAAATGTGTAAAATCAAGCACCGTGAGGGCATTGTGTGAAAATTATGAAGGATTTTCCAAAGCGGCCAAAAATTGAAAAAAACGACAGGGCCGGTAGTGTCGAAAAAGTCAAAAATGGGAAGGGTGGGGGATTGTCCCAAAACTTGCTACAAGGGGCCAGAGGGGCGGCCTGAATGAAAAATGTGTAAAATCAAGCACCGTGAGGGCATTGTGTGAAAATTTTGAAGGATTTTCCAAAGCGGGCAAAAATTGAAAAAAACG
This sequence comes from Scomber japonicus, assembly GCF_027409825.1. NCBI lineage: Eukaryota > Metazoa > Chordata > Actinopteri > Scombriformes > Scombridae > Scomber > Scomber japonicus. Next base: position 17,006,151 of record NC_070596.1, on the reverse strand, counting down.
ACAGGGCCGGTAGTGTCGAAAAAGTCAAAAATGGGAAGGGTGGGGGATTGTCCCAAAACTTGCTACAAGGGGCCAGAGGGGCGGGCTGATTGAAAAATGTGTAAAATCAAGCACCGTGAGGGCATTGTGTGAAAATTGTGAAGGATTTTCCAAAGCGGCCAAAAATTGAAAAAAACGACAGGGCCGGTAGTGTCGAAAAATTCAAAAATGGGAAGGGTGGGGGATTGTCCCAAAACTTGCTACAAGGGGCCAGAGGGGCAGCCTGAATGAAAAATTTGTAAAATCAAGCACCGTGAGGGCATTGTGTGAAAATTATGAAGGATTTTCCAAAGCGGCCAAAAATTGAAAAAAACGACAGGGCCGGTAGTGTCGAAAAAGTCAAAAATGGGAAGGGTGGGGGATTGTCCCAAAACTTGCTACAAGGGGCCAGAGGGGCGGGCTGATTGAAAAATGTGTAAAATCAAGCACCGTGAGGGCATTGTGTGAAAATTGTGAAGGATTTTCCATAGGGGTAAAAATTGAAAAAAATGACAGGGTCGGTAGTGTCAAAAAAGTCAAAAATGGGAAGGGTGGGGGATTGTCCCAAAACTTGCTACAAGGGGCCAGAGGGGCGGCCTGAATGAAAAATGTGTAAAATCAAGCACCGTGAGGGCATTGTGTGAAAATTGTGAAGGATTTTCCAAAGCGGCCAAAAATTGAAAAAAACGACAGGGCCGGTAGTGTCGAAAAATTCAAAAATGGGAAGGGTGGGGGATTGTCCCAAAACTTGCTACAAGGGGCCAGAGGGGCGGCCTGAATGAAAAATTTGTAAAATCAAGCACCGTGAGGGCATTGTGTGAAAATTATGAAGGATTTTCCAAAGCGGCCAAAAATTGAAAAAAACGACAGGGCCGGTAGTGTCGAAAAAGTCAAAAATGGGAAGGGTGGGGGATTGTCCCAAAACTTGCTACAAGGGGCCAGAGGGGCGGCCTGAATGAAAAATTTGTAAAATCAAGCACCGTGAGGGCATTGTGTGAAAATTGTGAAGGATTTTCCAAAGCGGCCAAAAATTGAAAAAAACGACAGGGCCGGTAGTGTCGAAAAAGTCAAAAATGGGAAGGGTGGGGGATTGTCCCAAAACTTGCTACAAGGGGCCAGAGGGGCGGCCTGAATGAAAAATGTGTAAAATCAAGCACCGTGAGGGCATTGTGTGAAAATTATGAAGGATTTTCCAAAGCGGCCAAAAATTGAAAAAAACGACAGGGCCGGTAGTGTCGAAAAAGTCAAAAATGGGAAGGGTGGGGGATTGTCCCAAAACTTGCTACAAGGGGCCAGAGGGGCGGCCTGAATGAAAAATGTGTAAAATCAAGCACCGTGAGGGCATTGTGTGAAAATTTTGAAGGATTTTCCAAAGCGGGCAAAAATTGAAAAAAACGACAGGGCCGGTAGTGTCGAAAAAGTCAAAAATGGGAAGGGTGGGGGATTGTCCCAAAACTTGCTACAAGGGGCCAGAGGGGCGGGCTGATTGAAAAATGTGTAAAATCAAGCACCGTGAGGGCATTGTGTGAAAATTGTGAAGGATTTTCCAAAGCGGCCAAAAATTGAAAAAAACGACAGGGCCGGTAGTGTCGAAAAATTCAAAAATGGGAAGGGTGGGGGATTGTCCCAAAACTTGCTACAAGGGGCCAGAGGGGCAGCCTGAATGAAAAATTTGTAAAATCAAGCACCGTGAGGGCATTGTGTGAAAATTATGAAGGATTTTCCAAAGCGGCCAAAAATTGAAAAAAACGACAGGGCCGGTAGTGTCGAAAAAGTCAAAAATGGGAAGGGTGGGGGATTGTCCCAAAACTTGCTACAAGGGGCCAGAGGGGCGGGCTGATTGAAAAATGTGTAAAATCAAGCACCGTGAGGGCATTGTGTGAAAATTGTGAAGGATTTTCCATAGGGGTAAAAATTGAAAAAAATGACAGGGTCGGTAGTGTCAAAAAAGTCAAAAATGGGAAGGGTGGGGGATTGTCCCAAAACTTGCTACAAGGGGCCAGAGGGGCGGCCTGAATGAAAAATGTGTAAAATCAAGCACCGTGAGGGCATTGTGTGAAAATTGTGAAGGATTTTCCAAAGCGGCCAAAAATTGAAAAAAACGACAGGGCCGGTAGTGTCGAAAAATTCAAAAATGGGAAGGGTGGGGGATTGTCCCAAAACTTGCTACAAGGGGCCAGAGGGGCGGCCTGAATGAAAAATTTGTAAAATCAAGCACCGTGAGGGCATTGTGTGAAAATTATGAAGGATTTTCCAAAGCGGCCAAAAATTGAAAAAAACGACAGGGCCGGTAGTGTCGAAAAAGTCAAAAATGGGAAGGGTGGGGGATTGTCCCAAAACTTGCTACAAGGGGCCAGAGGGGCGGCCTGAATGAAAAATTTGTAAAATCAAGCACCGTGAGGGCATTGTGTGAAAATTGTGAAGGATTTTCCAAAGCGGCCAAAAATTGAAAAAAACGACAGGGCCGGTAGTGTCGAAAAAGTCAAAAATGGGAAGGGTGGGGGATTGTCCCAAAACTTGCTACAAGGGGCCAGAGGGGCGGCCTGAATGAAAAATGTGTAAAATCAAGCACCGTGAGGGCATTGTGTGAAAATTATGAAGGATTTTCCAAAGCGGCCAAAAATTGAAAAAAACGACAGGGCCGGTAGTGTCGAAAAAGTCAAAAATGGGAAGGGTGGGGGATTGTCCCAAAACTTGCTACAAGGGGCCAGAGGGGCGGCCTGAATGAAAAATGTGTAAAATCAAGCACCGTGAGGGCATTGTGTGAAAATTTTGAAGGATTTTCCAAAGCGGGCAAAAATTGAAAAAAACGACAGGGCCGGTAGTGTCGAAAAAGTCAAAAATGGGAAGGGTGGGGGATTGTCCCAAAACTTGCTACAAGGGGCCAGAGGGGCGGGCTGATTGAAAAATGTGTAAAATCAAGCACCGTGAGGGCATTGTGTGAAAATTGTGAAGGATTTTCCAAAGCGGCCAAAAATTGAAAAAAACGACAGGGCCGGTAGTGTCGAAAAATTCAAAAATGGGAAGGGTGGGGGATTGTCCCAAAACTTGCTACAAGGGGCCAGAGGGGCAGCCTGAATGAAAAATTTGTAAAATCAAGCACCGTGAGGGCATTGTGTGAAAATTATGAAGGATTTTCCAAAGCGGCCAAAAATTGAAAAAAACGACAGGGCCGGTAGTGTCGAAAAAGTCAAAAATGGGAAGGGTGGGGGATTGTCCCAAAACTTGCTACAAGGGGCCAGAGGGGCGGGCTGATTGAAAAATGTGTAAAATCAAGCACCGTGAGGGCATTGTGTGAAAATTGTGAAGGATTTTCCATAGGGGTAAAAATTGAAAAAAATGACAGGGTCGGTAGTGTCAAAAAAGTCAAAAATGGGAAGGGTGGGGGATTGTCCCAAAACTTGCTACAAGGGGCCAGAGGGGCGGCCTGAATGAAAAATGTGTAAAATCAAGCACCGTGAGGGCATTGTGTGAAAATTGTGAAGGATTTTCCAAAGCGGCCAAAAATTGAAAAAAACGACAGGGCCGGTAGTGTCGAAAAATTCAAAAATGGGAAGGGTGGGGGATTGTCCCAAAACTTGCTACAAGGGGCCAGAGGGGCGGCCTGAATGAAAAATGTGTAAAATCAAGCACCGTGAGGGCATTGTGTGAAAATTTTGAAGGATTTTCCAAAGCGGGCAAAAATTGAAAAAAACGACAGGGCCGGTAGTGTCGAAAAATTCAAAAATGGGAAGGGTGGGGGATTGTCCCAAAACTTGCTACAAGGGGCCAGAGGGGCGGGCTGATTGAAAAATGTGTAAAATCAAGCACCGTGAGGGCATTGTGTGAAAATTGTGAAGGATTTTCCATAGGGGTAAAAATTGAAAAAAATGACAGGGTCGGTAGTGTCAAAAAAGTCAAAAATGGGAAGGGTGGGGGATTGTCCCAAAACTTGCTACAAGGGGCCAGAGGGGCGGCCTGAATGAAAAATGTGTAAAATCAAGCACCGTGAGGGCATTGTGTGAAAATTGTGAAGGATTTTCCAAAGCGGCCAAAAATTGAAAAAAACGACAGGGCCGGTAGTGTCGAAAAAGTCAAAAATGGGAAGGGTGGGGGATTGTCCCAAAACTTGCTACAAGGGGCCAGAGGGGCGGGCTGATTGAAAAATGTGTAAAATCAAGCACCGTGAGGGCATTGTGTGAAAATTGTGAAGGATTTTCCATAGGGGTAAAAATTGAAAAAAATGACAGGGTCGGTAGTGTCAAAAAAGTCAAAAATGGGAAGGGTGGGGGATTGTCCCAAAACTTGCTACAAGGGGCCAGAGGGGCGGCCTGAATGAAAAATGTGTAAAATCAAGCACCGTGAGGGCATTGTGTGAAAATTGTGAAGGATTTTCCAAAGCGGCCAAAAATTGAAAAAAACGACAGGGCCGGTAGTGTCGAAAAATTCAAAAATGGGAAGGGTGGGGGATTGTCCCAAAACTTGCTACAAGGGGCCAGAGGGGCGGCCTGAATGAAAAATGTGTAAAATCAAGCACCGTGAGGGCATTGTGTGAAAATTTTGAAGGATTTTCCAAAGCGGGCAAAAATTGAAAAAAACGACAGGGCCGGTAGTGTCGAAAAATTCAAAAATGGGAAGGGTGGGGGATTGTCCCAAAACTTGCTACAAGGGGCCAGAGGGGCGGGCTGATTGAAAAATGTGTAAAATCAAGCACCGTGAGGGCATTGTGTGAAAATTGTGAAGGATTTTCCATAGGGGTAAAAATTGAAAAAAATGACAGGGTCGGTAGTGTCAAAAAAGTCAAAAATGGGAAGGGTGGGGGATTGTCCCAAAACTTGCTACAAGGGGCCAGAGGGGCGGCCTGAATGAAAAATGTGTAAAATCAAGCACCGTGAGGGCATTGTGTGAAAATTGTGAAGGATTTTCCAAAGCGGCCAAAAATTGAAAAAAACGACAGGGCCGGTAGTGTCGAAAAAGTCAAAAATGGGAAGGGTGGGGGATTGTCCCAAAACTTGCTACAAGGGGCCAGAGGGGCGGGCTGATTGAAAAATGTGTAAAATCAAGCACCGTGAGGGCATTGTGTGAAAATTGTGAAGGATTTTCCATAGGGGTAAAAATTGAAAAAAATGACAGGGTCGGTAGTGTCGAAAAAGTCAAAAATGGGAAGGGTGGGGGATTGTCCCAAAACTTGCTACAAGGGGCCAGAGGGGCGGCCTGAATGAAAAATGTGTAAAATCAAGCACCGTGAGGGCATTGTGTGAAAATTGTGAAGGATTTTCCAAAGCGGCCAAAAATGGAAAAAAATGACAGGGCCGGTGGTGTCGAAAAAGTCAAAAATGGGAAGGGTGGGGGATTGTCCCAAAACTTGCTACAAGGGGCCAGAGGGGCGGCCTGAATGAAAAATGTGTAAAATCAAGCACCGTGAGGGCATTGTGTGAAAATTGTGAAGGATTTTCCAAAGCGGCCAAAAATTGAAAAAAACGACAGGGCCGGTAGTGTCGAAAAATTCAAAAATGGGAAGGGTGGGGGATTGTCCCAAAACTTGCTACAAGGGGCCAGAGGGGCGGCCTGAATGAAAAATGTGTAAAATCAAGCACCGTGAGGGCATTGTGTGAAAATTTTGAAGGATTTTCCAAAGCGGGCAAAAATTGAAAAAAACGACAGGGCCGGTAGTGTCGAAAAATTCAAAAATGGGAAGGGTGGGGGATTGTCCCAAAACTTGCTACAAGGGGCCAGAGGGGCGGGCTGATTGAAAAATGTGTAAAATCAAGCACCGTGAGGGCATTGTGTGAAAATTGTGAAGGATTTTCCATAGGGGTAAAAATTGAAAAAAATGACAGGGTCGGTAGTGTCAAAAAAGTCAAAAATGGGAAGGGTGGGGGATTGTCCCAAAACTTGCTACAAGGGGCCAGAGGGGCGGCCTGAATGAAAAATGTGTAAAATCAAGCACCGTGAGGGCATTGTGTGAAAATTGTGAAGGATTTTCCAAAGCGGCCAAAAATTGAAAAAAACGACAGGGCCGGTAGTGTCGAAAAAGTCAAAAATGGGAAGGGTGGGGGATTGTCCCAAAACTTGCTACAAGGGGCCAGAGGGGCGGGCTGATTGAAAAATGTGTAAAATCAAGCACCGTGAGGGCATTGTGTGAAAATTGTGAAGGATTTTCCATAGGGGTAAAAATTGAAAAAAATGACAGGGTCGGTAGTGTCGAAAAAGTCAAAAATGGGAAGGGTGGGGGATTGTCCCAAAACTTGCTACAAGGGGCCAGAGGGGCGGCCTGAATGAAAAATGTGTAAAATCAAGCACCGTGAGGGCATTGTGTGAAAATTGTGAAGGATTTTCCAAAGCGGCCAAAAATTGAAAAAAACGACAGGGCCGGTAGTGTCGAAAAATTCAAAAATGGGAAGGGTGGGGGATTGTCCCAAAACTTGCTACAAGGGGCCAGAGGGGCAGCCTGAATGAAAAATTTGTAAAATCAAGCACCGTGAGGGCATTGTGTGAAAATTATGAAGGATTTTCCAAAGCGGCCAAAAATTGAAAAAAACGACAGGGCCGGTAGTGTCGAAAAAGTCAAAAATGGGAAGGGTGGGGGATTGTCCCAAAACTTGCTACAAGGGGCCAGAGGGGCGGGCTGATTGAAAAATGTGTAAAATCAAGCACCGTGAGGGCATTGTGTGAAAATTGTGAAGGATTTTCCATAGGGGTAAAAATTGAAAAAAATGACAGGGTCGGTAGTGTCAAAAAAGTCAAAAATGGGAAGGGTGGGGGATTGTCCCAAAACTTGCTACAAGGGGCCAGAGGGGCGGCCTGAATGAAAAATGTGTAAAATCAAGCACCGTGAGGGCATTGTGTGAAAATTGTGAAGGATTTTACAAAGCGGCCAAAAATTGAAAAAAACGACAGGGCCGGTAGTGTCGAAAAATTCAAAAATGGGAAGGGTGGGGGATTGTCCCAAAACTTGCTACAAGGGGCCAGAGGGGCGGCCTGAATGAAAAATGTGTAAAATCAAGCACCGTGAGGGCATTGTGTGAAAATTTTGAAGGATTTTCCAAAGCGGGCAAAAATTGAAAAAAACGACAGGGCCGGTAGTGTCGAAAAATTCAAAAATGGGAAGGGTGGGGGATTGTCCCAAAACTTGCTACAAGGGGCCAGAGGGGCGGGCTGATTGAAAAATGTGTAAAATCAAGCACCGTGAGGGCATTGTGTGAAAATTGTGAAGGATTTTCCATAGGGGTAAAAATTGAAAAAAATGACAGGGTCGGTAGTGTCGAAAAAGTCAAAAATGGGAAGGGTGGGGGATTGTCCCAAAACTTGCTACAAGGGGCCAGAGGGGCGGCCTGAATGAAAAATGTGTAAAATCAAGCACCGTGAGGGCATTGTGTGAAAATTGTGAAGGATTTTCCAAAGCGGCCAAAAATGGAAAAAAATGACAGGGCCGGTAGTGTCGAAAAAGTCAAAAATGGGAAGGGTGGGGGATTGTCCCAAAACTTGCTACAAGGGGCCAGAGGGGCGGCCTGAATGAAAAATGTGTAAAATCAAGCACCGTGAGGGCATTGTGTGAAAATTGTGAAGGATTTTCCAAAGCGGCCAAAAATTGAAAAAAACGACAGGGCCGGTAGTGTCGAAAAATTCAAAAATGGGAAGGGTGGGGGATTGTCCCAAAACTTGCTACAAGGGGCCAGAGGGGCGGCCTGAATGAAAAATGTGTAAAATCAAGCACCGTGAGGGCATTGTGTGAAAATTTTGAAGGATTTTCCAAAGCGGGCAAAAATTGAAAAAAACGACAGGGCCGGTAGTGTCGAAAAAGTCAAAAATGGGAAGGGTGGGGGATTGTCCCAAAACTTGCTACAAGGGGCCAGAGGGGCGGCCTGAATGAAAAATTTGTAAAATCAAGCACCGTGAGGGCATTGTGTGAAAATTGTGAAGGATTTTCCAAAGCGGCCAAAAATTGAAAAAAACGACAGGGCCGGTAGTGTCGAAAAATTCAAAAATGGGAAGGGTGGGGGATTGTCCCAAAACTTGCTACAAGGGGCCAGAGGGGCGGCCTGAATGAAAAATTTGTAAAATCAAGCACCGTGAGGGCATTGTGTGAAAATTATGAAGGATTTTCCAAAGCGGCCAAAAATTGAAAAAAACGACAGGGCCGGTAGTGTCGAAAAAGTCAAAAATGGGAAGGGTGGGGGATTGTCCCAAAACTTGCTACAAGGGGCCAGAGGGGCGGGCTGATTGAAAAATGTGTAAAATCAAGCACCGTGAGGGCATTGTGTGAAAATTGTGAAGGATTTTCCATAGGGGTAAAAATTGAAAAAAATGACAGGGTCGGTAGTGTCGAAAAAGTCAAAAATGGGAAGGGTGGGGGATTGTCCCAAAACTTGCTACAAGGGGCCAGAGGGGCGGCCTGAATGAAAAATGTGTAAAATCAAGCACCGTGAGGGCATTGTGTGAAAATTTTGAAGGATTTTCCAAAGCGGGCAAAAATTGAAAAAAACGACAGGGCCGGTAGTGTCGAAAAATTCAAAAATGGGAAGGGTGGGGGATTGTCCCAAAACTTGCTACAAGGGGCCAGAGGGGCGGGCTGATTGAAAAATGTGTAAAATCAAGCACCGTGAGGGCATTGTGTGAAAATTGTGAAGGATTTTCCATAGGGGTAAAAATTGAAAAAAATGACAGGGTCGGTAGTGTCAAAAAAGTCAAAAATGGGAAGGGTGGGGGATTGTCCCAAAACTTGCTACAAGGGGCCAGAGGGGCGGCCTGAATGAAAAATGTGTAAAATCAAGCACCGTGAGGGCATTGTGTGAAAATTGTGAAGGATTTTCCAAAGCGGCCAAAAATTGAAAAAAACGACAGGGCCGGTAGTGTCGAAAAAGTCAAAAATGGGAAGGGTGGGGGATTGTCCCAAAACTTGCTACAAGGGGCCAGAGGGGCGGGCTGATTGAAAAATGTGTAAAATCAAGCACCGTGAGGGCATTGTGTGAAAATTGTGAAGGATTTTCCATAGGGGTAAAAATTGAAAAAAATGACAGGGTCGGTAGTGTCGAAAAAGTCAAAAATGGGAAGGGTGGGGGATTGTCCCAAAACTTGCTACAAGGGGCCAGAGGGGCGGCCTGAATGAAAAATGTGTAAAATCAAGCACCGTGAGGGCATTGTGTGAAAATTGTGAAGGATTTTCCAAAGCGGCCAAAAATGGAAAAAAATGACAGGGCCGGTGGTGTCGAAAAAGTCAAAAATGGGAAGGGTGGGGGATTGTCCCAAAACTTGCTACAAGGGGCCAGAGGGGCGGCCTGAATGAAAAATTTGTAAAATCAAGCACCGTGAGGGCATTGTGTGAAAATTGTGAAGGATTTTCCAAAGCGGCCAAAAATTGAAAAAAACGACAGGGCCGGTAGTGTCGAAAAAGTCAAAAATGGGAAGGGTGGGGGATTGTCCCAAAACTTGCTACAAGGGGCCAGAGGGGCGGCCTGAATGAAAAATTTGTAAAATCAAGCACCGTGAGGGCATTGTGTGAAAATTGTGAAGGATTTTCCAAAGCGGCCAAAAATTGAAAAAAACGACAGGGCCGGTAGTGTCGAAAAAGTCAAAAATGGGAAGGGTGGGGGATTGTCCCAAAACTTGCTACAAGGGGCCAGAGGGGCGGGCTGATTGAAAAATGTGTAAAATCAAGCACCGTGAGGGCATTGTGTGAAAATTGTGAAGGATTTTCCATAGGGGTAAAAATTGAAAAAAATGACAGGGTCGGTAGTGTCGAAAAAGTCAAAAATGGGAAGGGTGGGGGATTGTCCCAAAACTTGCTACAAGGGGCCAGAGGGGCGGCCTGAATGAAAAATGTGTAAAATCAAGCACCGTGAGGGCATTGTGTGAAAATTGTGAAGGATTTTCCAAAGCGGCCAAAAATGGAAAAAAATGACAGGGCCGGTAGTGTCGAAAAAGTCAAAAATGGGAAGGGTGGGGGATTGTCCCAAAACTTGCTACAAGGGGCCAGAGGGGCGGCCTGAATGAAAAATTTGTAAAATCAAGCACCGTGAGGGCATTGTGTGAAAATTATGAAGGATTTTCCAAAGCGGCCAAAAATTGAAAAAAACGACAGGGCCGGTAGTGTCGAAAAATTCAAAAATGGGAAGGGTGGGGGATTGTCCCAAAACTTGCTACAAGGGGCCAGAGGGGCGGCCTGAATGAAAAATGTGTAAAATCAAGCACCGTGAGGGCATTGTGTGAAAATTGTGAAGGATTTTCCAAAGCGGCCAAAAATTGAAAAAAACGACAGGGCCGGTAGTGTCGAAAAAGTCAAAAATGGGAAGGGTGGGGGATTGTCCCAAAACTTGCTACAAGGGGCCAGAGGGGCGGCCTGAATGAAAAATTTGTAAAATCAAGCACCGTGAGGGCATTGTGTGAAAATTATGAAGGATTTTCCAAAGCGGCCAAAAATTGAAAAAAACGACAGGGCCGGTAGTGTCGAAAAAGTCAAAAATGGGAAGGGTGGGGGATTGTCCCAAAACTTGCTACAAGGGGCCAGAGGGGCGGCCTGAATGAAAAATTTGTAAAATCAAGCACCGTGAGGGCATTGTGTGAAAATTGTGAAGGATTTTCCAAAGCGGCCAAAAATTGAAAAAAACGACAGGGCCGGTAGTGTCGAAAAAGTCAAAAATGGGAAGGGTGGGGGATTGTCCCAAAACTTGCTACAAGGGGCCAGAGGGGCGGCCTGAATGAAAAATTTGTAAAATCAATCACCGTGAGGGCATTGTGTGAAAATTATGAAGGATTTTCCAAAGCGGCCAAAAATTGAAAAAAACGACAGGGCCGGTAGTGTCGAAAAAGTCAAAAATGGGAAGGGTGGGGGATTGTCCCAAAACTTGCTACAAGGGGCCAGAGGGGCGGCCTGAATGAAAAATGTGTAAAATCAAGCACCGTGAGGGCATTGTGTGAAAATTTTGAAGGATTTTCCAAAGCGGGCAAAAATTGAAAAAAACGACAGGGCCGGTAGTGTCGAAAAAGTCAAAAATGGGAAGGGTGGGGGATTGTCCCAAAACTTGCTACAAGGGGCCAGAGGGGCGGCCTGAATGAAAAATTTGTAAAATCAAGCACCGTGAGGGCATTGTGTGAAAATTGTGAAGGATTTTCCAAAGCGGCCAAAAATTGAAAAAAACGACAGGGCCGGTAGTGTCGAAAAAGTCAAAAATGGGAAGGGTGGGGGATTGTCCCAAAACTTGCTACAAGGGGCCAGAGGGGCGGCCTGAATGAAAAATTTGTAAAATCAATCACCGTGAGGGCATTGTGTGAAAATTATGAAGGATTTTCCAAAGCGGCCAAAAATTGAAAAAAACGACAGGGCCGGTAGTGTCGAAAAAGTCAAAAATGGGAAGGGTGGGGGATTGTCCCAAAACTTGCTACAAGGGGCCAGAGGGGCGGCCTGAATGAAAAATGTGTAAAATCAAGCACCGTGAGGGCATTGTGTGAAAATTTTGAAGGATTTTCCAAAGCGGGCAAAAATTGAAAAAAACGACAGGGCCGGTAGTGTCGAAAAATTCAAAAATGGGAAGGGTGGGGGATTGTCCCAAAACTTGCTACAAGGGGCCAGAGGGGCGGGCTGATTGAAAAATGTGTAAAATCAAGCACCGTGAAGGCATTGTGTGGAAATTGTGAAGGATTTTCCATAGGGGTAAAAATTGAAAAAAATGACAGGGTCGGTAGTGTCGAAAAAGTCAAAAATGGGAAGGGTGGGGGATTGTCCCAAAACTTGCTACAAGGGGCCAGAGGGGCAGCCTGAATGAAAAATGTGTAAAATCAAGCACCGTGAGGGCATTGTGTGAAAATTGTGAAGGATTTTCCAAAGCGGCCAAAAATTGAAAAAAACGACAGGGCCGGTAGTGTCGAAAAAGTCAAAAATGGGAAGGGTGGGGGATTGTCCCAAAACTTGCTACAAGGGGCCAGAGGGGCGGCCTGAATGAAAAATTTGTAAAATCAAGCACCGTGAGGGCATTGTGTGAAAATTGTGAAGGATTTTCCAAAGCGGCCAAAAATTGAAAAAAACGACAGGGCCGGTAGTGTCGAAAAATTCAAAAATGGGAAGGGTGGGGGATTGTCCCAAAACTTGCTACAAGGGGCCAGAGGGGCAGCCTGAATGAAAAATTTGTAAAATCAAGCACCGTGAGGGCATTGTGTGAAAATTATGAAGGATTTTCCAAAGCGGCCAAAAATTGAAAAAAACGACAGGGCCGGTAGTGTCGAAAAAGTCAAAAATGGGAAGGGTGGGGGATTGTCCCAAAACTTGCTACAAGGGGCCAGAGGGGCGGGCTGATTGAAAAATGTGTAAAATCAAGCACCGTGAGGGCATTGTGTGAAAATTGTGAAGGATTTTCCATAGGGGTAAAAATTGAAAAAAATGACAGGGTCGGTAGTGTCAAAAAAGTCAAAAATGGGAAGGGTGGGGGATTGTCCCAAAACTTGCTACAAGGGGCCAGAGGGGCGGCCTGAATGAAAAATGTGTAAAATCAAGCACCGTGAGGGCATTGTGTGAAAATTGTGAAGGATTTTACAAAGCGGCCAAAAATTGAAAAAAACGACAGGGCCGGTAGTGTCGAAAAATTCAAAAATGGGAAGGGTGGGGGATTGTCCCAAAACTTGCTACAAGGGGCCAGAGGGGCGGCCTGAATGAAAAATGTGTAAAATCAAGCACCGTGAGGGCATTGTGTGAAAATTTTGAAGGATTTTCCAAAGCGGGCAAAAATTGAAAAAAACGACAGGGCCGGTAGTGTCGAAAAATTCAAAAATGGGAAGGGTGGGGGATTGTCCCAAAACTTGCTACAAGGGGCCAGAGGGGCGGGCTGATTGAAAAATGTGTAAAATCAAGCACCGTGAGGGCATTGTGTGAAAATTGTGAAGGATTTTCCATAGGGGTAAAAATTGAAAAAAATGACAGGGTCGGTAGTGTCGAAAAAGTCAAAAATGGGAAGGGTGGGGGATTGTCCCAAAACTTGCTACAAGGGGCCAGAGGGGCGGCCTGAATGAAAAATGTGTAAAATCAAGCACCGTGAGGGCATTGTGTGAAAATTGTGAAGGATTTTCCAAAGCGGCCAAAAATGGAAAAAAATGACAGGGCCGGTAGTGTCGAAAAAGTCAAAAATGGGAAGGGTGGGGGATTGTCCCAAAACTTGCTACAAGGGGCCAGAGGGGCGGCCTGAATGAAAAATGTGTAAAATCAAGCACCGTGAGGGCATTGTGTGAAAATTGTGAAGGATTTTCCAAAGCGGCCAAAATTTGAAAAAAACGACAGGGCCGGTAGTGTCGAAAAATTCAAAAATGGGAAGGGTGGGGGATTGTCCCAAAACTTGCTACAAGGGGCCAGAGGGGCGGCCTGAATGAAAAATGTGTAAAATCAAGCACCGTGAGGGCATTGTGTGAAAATTTTGAAGGATTTTCCAAAGCGGGCAAAAATTGAAAAAAACGACAGGGCCGGTAGTGTCGAAAAAGTCAAAAATGGGAAGGGTGGGGGATTGTCCCAAAACTTGCTACAAGGGGCCAGAGGGGCGGCCTGAATGAAAAATTTGTAAAATCAAGCACCGTGAGGGCATTGTGTGAAAATTGTGAAGGATTTTCCAAAGCGGCCAAAAATTGAAAAAAACGACAGGGCCGGTAGTGTCGAAAAATTCAAAAATGGGAAGGGTGGGGGATTGTCCCAAAACTTGCTACAAGGGGCCAGAGGGGCGGCCTGAATGAAAAATTTGTAAAATCAAGCACCGTGAGGGCATTGTGTGAAAATTATGAAGGATTTTCCAAAGCGGCCAAAAATTGAAAAAAACGACAGGGCCGGTAGTGTCGAAAAAGTCAAAAATGGGAAGGGTGGGGGATTGTCCCAAAACTTGCTACAAGGGGCCAGAGGGGCGGGCTGATTGAAAAATGTGTAAAATCAAGCACCGTGAGGGCATTGTGTGAAAATTGTGAAGGATTTTCCATAGGGGTAAAAATTGAAAAAAATGACAGGGTCGGTAGTGTCGAAAAAGTCAAAAATGGGAAGGGTGGGGGATTGTCCCAAAACTTGCTACAAGGGGCCAGAGGGGCGGCCTGAATGAAAAATGTGTAAAATCAAGCACCGTGAGGGCATTGTGTGAAAATTATGAAGGATTTTCCAAAGCGGCCAAAAATTGAAAAAAACGACAGGGCCGGTAGTGTCGAAAAAGTCAAAAATGGGAAGGGTGGGGGATTGTCCCAAAACTTGCTACAAGGGGCCAGAGGGGCGGCCTGAATGAAAAATTTGTAAAATCAAGCACCGTGAGGGCATTGTGTGAAAATTGTGAAGGATTTTCCAAAGCGGCCAAAAATTGAAAAAAACGACAGGGCCGGTAGTGTCGAAAAATTCAAAAATGGGAAGGGTGGGGGATTGTCCCAAAACTTGCTACAAGGGGCCAGAGGGGCGGCCTGAATGAAAAATTTGTAAAATCAAGCACCGTGAGGGCATTGTGTGAAAATTATGAAGGATTTTCCAAAGCGGCCAAAAATTGAAAAAAACGACAGGGCCGGTAGTGTCGAAAAAGTCAAAAATGGGAAGGGTGGGGGATTGTCCCAAAACTTGCTACAAGGGGCCAGAGGGGCGGGCTGATTGAAAAATGTGTAAAATCAAGCACCGTGAGGGCATTGTGTGAAAATTGTGAAGGATTTTCCATAGGGGTAAAAATTGAAAAAAATGACAGGGTCGGTAGTGTCGAAAAAGTCAAAAATGGGAAGGGTGGGGGATTGTCCCAAAACTTGCTACAAGGGGCCAGAGGGGCGGCCTGAATGAAAAATGTGTAAAATCAAGCACCGTGAGGGCATTGTGTGAAAATTTTGAAGGATTTTCCAAAGCGGGCAAAAATTGAAAAAAACGACAGGGCCGGTAGTGTCGAAAAAGTCAAAAATGGGAAGGGTGGGGGATTGTCCCAAAACTTGCTACAAGGGGCCAGAGGGGCGGCATGAATGAAAAATGTGTAAAATCAAGCACCGTGAGGGCATTGTGTGGAAATTATGAAGGATTTTCCAAAGCGGCCAAAAATTGAAAAAAACGACAGGGCCGGTAGTGTCGAAAAATTCAAAAATGGGAAGGGTGGGGGATTGTCCCAAAACTTGCTACAAGGGGCCAGAGGGGCGGCCTGAATGAAAAATTTGTAAAATCAAGCACCGTGAGGGCATTGTGTGAAAATTATGAAGGATTTTCCAAAGCGGCCAAAAATTGAAAAAAACGACAGGGCCGGTAGTGTCGAAAAAGTCAAAAATGGGAAGGGTGGGGGATTGTCCCAAAACTTGCTACAAGGGGCCAGAGGGGCGGGCTGATTGAAAAATGTGTAAAATCAAGCACCGTGAGGGCATTGTGTGAAAATTGTGAAGGATTTTCCATAGGGGTAAAAATTGAAAAAAATGACAGGGTCGGTAGTGTCGAAAAAGTCAAAAATGGGAAGGGTGGGGGATTGTCCCAAAACTTGCTACAAGGGGCCAGAGGGGCGGCCTGAATGAAAAATGTGTAAAATCAAGCACCGTGAGGGCATTGTGTGGAAATTGTGAAGGATTTTCCATAGGGGTAAAAATTGAAAAAAATGACAGGGTCGGTAGTGTCGAAAAAGTCAAAAATGGGAAGGGTGGGGGATTGTCCCAAAACTTGCTACAAGGGGCCAGAGGGGCGGCCTGAATGAAAAATTTGTAAAATCAAGCACCGTGAGGGCATTGTGTGAAAATTTTGAAGGATTTTCCAAAGCGGGCAAAAATTGAAAAAAACGACAGGGCCGGTAGTGTCGAAAAAGTCAAAAATGGGAAGGGTGGGGGATTGTCCCAAAACTTGCTACAAGGGGCCAGAGGGGCGGGCTGATTGAAAAATGTGTAAAATCAAGCACCGTGAAGGCATTGTGTGGAAATTGTGAAGGATTTTCCATAGGGGTAAAAATTGAAAAAAATGACAGGGTCGGTAGTGTCGAAAAAGTCAAAAATGGGAAGGGTGGGGGATTGTCCCAAAACTTGCTACAAGGGGCCAGAGGGGCGGCCTGAATGAAAAATTTGTAAAATCAAGCACCGTGAGGGCATTGTGTGAAAATTATGAAGGATTTTCCAAAGCGGGCAAAAATTGAAAAAAATGACAGGGTCGGTAGTGTCGAAAAAGTCAAAAATGGGAAGGGTGGGGGATTGTCCCAAAACTTGCTACAAGGGGCCAGAGGGGCGGCCTGAATGAAAAATGTGTAAAATCAAGCACCGTGAGGGCATTGTGTGAAAATTATGAAGGATTTTCCAAAGCGGCCAAAAATTGAAAAAAACGACAGGGCCGGTAGTGTCGAAAAATTCAAAAATGGGAAGGGTGGGGGATTGTCCCAAAACTTGCTACAAGGGGCCAGAGGGGCTGGCTGATTGAAAAATGTGTAAAATCAAGCACCGTGAGGGCATTGTGTGAAAATTGTGAAGGATTTTCGAGAGGGGTAAAAATTGAAAAAAATGACAGGGTCGGTAGTGTCGAAAAAGTCAAAAATGGGAAGGGTGGGGGATTGTCCCAAAACTTGCTACAAGGGGCCAGAGGGGCGGCCTGAATGAAAAATGTGTAAAATCAAGCACCGTGAGGGCATTGTGTGAAAATTGTGAAGGATTTTCCAAAGCGGCCAAAAATTGAAAAAAACGACAGGGCCGGTAGTGTCGAAAAAGTCAAAAATGGGAAGGGTGGGGGATTGTCCCAAAACTTGCTACAAGGGGCCAGAGGGGCGGCCTGAATGAAAAATGTGTAAAATCAAGCACCGTGAGGGCATTGTGTGAAAATTGTGAAGGATTTTCCAAAGCGGGCAAAAATTGAAAAAAATGACAGGGCCGGTAGTGTCGAAAAAGTCAAAAATGGGAAGGGTGGGGGATTGTCCCAAAACTTGCTACAAGGGGCCAGAGGGGCGGCCTGAATGAAAAATGTGTAAAATCAAGCACCGTGAGGGCATTGTGTGAAAATTGTGAAGGATTTTCCAAAGCGGCCAAAAATTGAAAAAAACGACAGGGCCGGTAGTGTCGAAAAAGTCAAAAATGGGAAGGGTGGGGGATTGTCCCAAAACTTGCTACAAGGGGCCAGAGGGGCGGCCTGAATGAAAAATTTGTAAAATCAAGCACCGTGAGGGCATTGTGTGAAAATTATGAAGGATTTTCCAAAGCGGCCAAAAATTGAAAAAAACGACAGGGCCGGTAGTGTCGAAAAATTCAAAAATGGGAAGGGTGGGGGATTGTCCCAAAACTTGCTACAAGGGGCCAGAGGGGCGGGCTGATTGAAAAATGTGTAAAATCAAGCACCGTGAGGGCATTGTGTGAAAATTGTGAAGGATTTTCCAGAGGGGTAAAAATTGAAAAAAATGACAGGGTCGGTAGTGTCGAAAAAGTCAAAAATGGGAAGGGTGGGGGATTGTCCCAAAACTTGCTACAAGGGGCCAGAGGGGCGGCCTGAATGAAAAATGTGTAAAATCAAGCACCGTGAGGGCATTGTGTGAAAATTGTGAAGGATTTTCCAAAGCGGCCAAAAATTGAAAAAAACGACAGGGCCGGTAGTGTCGAAAAAGTCAAAAATGGGAAGGGTGGGGGATTGTCCCAAAACTTGCTACAAGGGGCCAGAGGGGCGGCCTGAATGAAAAATGTGTAAAATCAAGCACCGTGAGGGCATTGTGTGAAAATTGTGAAGGATTTTCCAAAGCGGGCAAAAATTGAAAAAAATGACAGGGCCGGTAGTGTCGAAAAAGTCAAAAATGGGAAGGGTGGGGGATTGTCCCAAAACTTGCTACAAGGGGCCAGAGGGGCGGCCTGAATGAAAAATGTGTAAAATCAAGCACCGTGAGGGCATTGTGTGAAAATTGTGAAGGATTTTCCAAAGCGGCCAAAAATTGAAAAAAACGACAGGGCCGGTAGTGTCGAAAAAGTCAAAAATGGGAAGGGTGGGGGATTGTCCCAAAACTTGCTACAAGGGGCCAGAGGGGCGGCCTGAATGAAAAATGTGTAAAATCAAGCACCGTGAGGGCATTGTGTGAAAATTTTGAAGGATTTTCCAAAGCGGGCAAAAATTGAAAAAAACGACAGGGCCGGTAGTGTCGAAAAAGTCAAAAATGGGAAGGGTGGGGGATTGTCCCAAAACTTGCTACAAGGGGCCAGAGGGGCGGCATGAATGAAAAATGTGTAAAATCAAGCACCGTGAGGGCATTGTGTGGAAATTATGAAGGATTTTCCAAAGCGGCCAAAAATTGAAAAAAACGACAGGGCCGGTAGTGTCGAAAAATTCAAAAATGGGAAGGGTGGGGGATTGTCCCAAAACTTGCTACAAGGGGCCAGAGGGGCGGCCTGAATGAAAAATTTGTAAAATCAAGCACCGTGAGGGCATTGTGTGAAAATTATGAAGGATTTTCCAAAGCGGCCAAAAATTGAAAAAAACGACAGGGCCGGTAGTGTCGAAAAAGTCAAAAATGGGAAGGGTGGGGGATTGTCCCAAAACTTGCTACAAGGGGCCAGAGGGGCGGGCTGATTGAAAAATATGTAAAATCAAGCACCGTGAGGGCATTGTGTGAAAATTGTGAAGGATTTTCCATAGGGGTAAAAATTGAAAAAAATGACAGGGTCGGTAGTGTCGAAAAAGTCAAAAATGGGAAGGGTGGGGGATTGTCCCAAAACTTGCTACAAGGGGCCAGAGGGGCGGCCTGAATGAAAAATGTGTAAAATCAAGCACCGTGAGGGCATTGTGTGGAAATTGTGAAGGATTTTCCATAGGGGTAAAAATTGAAAAAAATGACAGGGTCGGTAGTGTCGAAAAAGTCAAAAATGGGAAGGGTGGGGGATTGTCCCAAAACTTGCTACAAGGGGCCAGAGGGGCGGCCTGAATGAAAAATTTGTAAAATCAAGCACCGTGAGGGCATTGTGTGAAAATTTTGAAGGATTTTCCAAAGCGGGCAAAAATTGAAAAAAACGACAGGGCCGGTAGTGTCGAAAAAGTCAAAAATGGGAAGGGTGGGGGATTGTCCCAAAACTTGCTACAAGGGGCCAGAGGGGCGGGCTGATTGAAAAATGTGTAAAATCAAGCACCGTGAAGGCATTGTGTGGAAATTGTGAAGGATTTTCCATAGGGGTAAAAATTGAAAAAAATGACAGGGTCGGTAGTGTCGAAAAAGTCAAAAATGGGAAGGGTGGGGGATTGTCCCAAAACTTGCTACAAGGGGCCAGAGGGGCGGCCTGAATGAAAAATTTGTAAAATCAAGCACCGTGAGGGCATTGTGTGAAAATTATGAAGGATTTTCCAAAGCGGGCAAAAATTGAAAAAAATGACAGGGTCGGTAGTGTCGAAAAAGTCAAAAATGGGAAGGGTGGGGGATTGTCCCAAAACTTGCTACAAGGGGCCAGAGGGGCGGCCTGAATGAAAAATGTGTAAAATCAAGCACCGTGAGGGCATTGTGTGAAAATTATGAAGGATTTTCCAAAGCGGCCAAAAATTGAAAAAAACGACAGGGCCGGTAGTGTCGAAAAATTCAAAAATGGGAAGGGTGGGGGATTGTCCCAAAACTTGCTACAAGGGGCCAGAGGGGCGGGCTGATTGAAAAATGTGTAAAATCAAGCACCGTGAGGGCATTGTGTGAAAATTGTGAAGGATTTTCCAGAGGGGTAAAAATTGAAAAAAATGACAGGGTCGGTAGTGTCGAAAAAGTCAAAAATGGGAAGGGTGGGGGATTGTCCCAAAACTTGCTACAAGGGGCCAGAGGGGCGGCCTGAATGAAAAATGTGTAAAATCAAGCACCGTGAGGGCATTGTGTGAAAATTGTGAAGGATTTTCCAAAGCGGCCAAAAATTGAAAAAAACGACAGGGCCGGTAGTGTCGAAAAAGTCAAAAATGGGAAGGGTGGGGGATTGTCCCAAAACTTGCTACAAGGGGCCAGAGGGGCGGCCTGAATGAAAAATGTGTAAAATCAAGCACCGTGAGGGCATTGTGTGAAAATTGTGAAGGATTTTCCAAAGCGGGCAAAAATTGAAAAAAATGACAGGGCCGGTAGTGTCGAAAAAGTCAAAAATGGGAAGGGTGGGGGATTGTCCCAAAACTTGCTACAAGGGGCCAGAGGGGCGGCCTGAATGAAAAATGTGTAAAATCAAGCACCGTGAGGGCATTGTGTGAAAATTGTGAAGGATTTTCCAAAGCGGCCAAAAATTGAAAAAAACGACAGGGCCGGTAGTGTCGAAAAAGTCAAAAATGGGAAGGGTGGGGGATTGTCCCAAAACTTGCTACAAGGGGCCAGAGGGGCGGCCTGAATGAAAAATTTGTAAAATCAAGCACCGTGAGGGCATTGTGTGAAAATTATGAAGGATTTTCCAAAGCGGCCAAAAATTGAAAAAAACGACAGGGCCGGTAGTGTCGAAAAATTCAAAAATGGGAAGGGTGGGGGATTGTCCCAAAACTTGCTACAAGGGGCCAGAGGGGCGGCCTGAATGAAAAATGTGTAAAATCAAGCACCGTGAGGGCATTGTGTGAAAATTGTGAAGGATTTTCCAAAGCGGCCAAAAATTGAAAAAAACGACAGGGCCGGGTAGTGTCGAAAAAGTCAAAAATGGGAAGGGTGGGGGATTGTCCCAAAACTTGCTACAAGGGGCCAGAGGGGCGGGCTGATTGAAAAATGTGTAAA
This sequence comes from Scomber japonicus, assembly GCF_027409825.1. Lineage (NCBI taxonomy): Eukaryota > Metazoa > Chordata > Actinopteri > Scombriformes > Scombridae > Scomber > Scomber japonicus. The sequence goes on along the minus strand of NC_070596.1, from coordinate 16,985,542 downwards.
ATCAAGCACCGTGAAGGCATTGTGTGAAAATTGTGAAGGATTTTCCATAGGGGTAAAAATTGAAAAAAATGACAGGGTCGGTAGTGTCGAAAAAGTCAAAAATGGGAAGGGTGGGGGATTGTCCCAAAACTTGCTACAAGGGGCCAGAGGGGCGGGCTGATTGAAAAATGTGTAAAATCAAGCACCGTGAAGGCATTGTGTGAAAATTGTGAAGGATTTTCCATAGGGGTAAAAATTGAAAAAAATGACAGGGTCGGTAGTGTCGAAAAAGTCAAAAATGGGAAGGGTGGGGGATTGTCCCAAAACTTGCTACAAGGGGCCAGAGGGGCGGCCTGAATGAAAAATTTGTAAAATCAAGCACCGTGAGGGCATTGTGTGAAAATTATGAAGGATTTTCCAAAGCGGCCAAAAATTGAAAAAAACAACAGGGCCGGTAGTGTCGAAAAATTCAAAAATGGGAAGGGTGGGGGATTGTCCCAAAACTTGCTACAAGGGGCCAGAGGGGCGGCCTGAATGAAAAATGTGTAAAATCAAGCACCGTGAGGGCATTGTGTGAAAATTGTGAAGGATTTTCCAAAGCGGCCAAAAATTGAAAAAAACGACAGGGCCGGTAGTGTCGAAAAAGTCAAAAATGGGAAGGGTGGGGGATTGTCCCAAAACTTGCTACAAGGGGCCAGAGGGGCGGGCTGATTGAAAAATGTGTAAAATCAAGCACCGTGAAGGCATTGTGTGAAAATTGTGAAGGATTTTCCATAGGGGTAAAAATTGAAAAAAATGACAGGGTCGGTAGTGTCGAAAAAGTCAAAAATGGGAAGGGTGGGGGATTGTCCCAAAACTTGCTACAAGGGGCCAGAGGGGCGGCCTGAATGAAAAATGTGTAAAATCAAGCACCGTGAGGGCATTGTGTGAAAATTGTGAAGGATTTTCCAAAGCGGGCAAAAATTGAAAAAAACGACAGGGCCGGTAGTGTCGAAAAAGTCAAAAATGGGAAGGGTGGGGGATTGTCCCAAAACTTGCTACAAGGGGCCAGAGGGGCGGGCTGATTGAAAAATGTGTAAAATCAAGCACCGTGAAGGCATTGTGTGAAAATTGTGAAGGATTTTCCATAGGGGTAAAAATTGAAAAAAATGACAGGGTCGGTAGTGTCGAAAAAGTCAAAAATGGGAAGGGTGGGGGATTGTCCCAAAACTTGCTACAAGGGGCCAGAGGGGCGGGCTGATTGAAAAATGTGTAAAATCAAGCACCGTGAAGGCATTGTGTGAAAATTGTGAAGGATTTTCCATAGGGGTAAAAATTGAAAAAAATGACAGGGTCGGTAGTGTCGAAAAAGTCAAAAATGGGAAGGGTGGGGGATTGTCCCAAAACTTGCTACAAGGGGCCAGAGGGGCGGCCTGAATGAAAAATTTGTAAAATCAAGCACCGTGAGGGCATTGTGTGAAAATTATGAAGGATTTTCCAAAGCGGCCAAAAATTGAAAAAAACAACAGGGCCGGTAGTGTCGAAAAATTCAAAAATGGGAAGGGTGGGGGATTGTCCCAAAACTTGCTACAAGGGGCCAGAGGGGCGGCCTGAATGAAAAATGTGTAAAATCAAGCACCGTGAGGGCATTGTGTGAAAATTGTGAAGGATTTTCCAAAGCGGCCAAAAATTGAAAAAAACGACAGGGCCGGTAGTGTCGAAAAAGTCAAAAATGGGAAGGGTGGGGGATTGTCCCAAAACTTGCTACAAGGGGCCAGAGGGGCGGGCTGATTGAAAAATGTGTAAAATCAAGCACCGTGAAGGCATTGTGTGAAAATTGTGAAGGATTTTCCATAGGGGTAAAAATTGAAAAAAATGACAGGGTCGGTAGTGTCGAAAAAGTCAAAAATGGGAAGGGTGGGGGATTGTCCCAAAACTTGCTACAAGGGGCCAGAGGGGCGGCCTGAATGAAAAATGTGTAAAATCAAGCACCGTGAGGGCATTGTGTGAAAATTGTGAAGGATTTTCCAAAGCGGGCAAAAATTGAAAAAAACGACAGGGCCGGTAGTGTCGAAAAAGTCAAAAATGGGAAGGGTGGGGGATTGTCCCAAAACTTGCTACAAGGGGCCAGAGGGGCGGGCTGATTGAAAAATGTGTAAAATCAAGCACCGTGAAGGCATTGTGTGAAAATTGTGAAGGATTTTCCATAGGGGTAAAAATTGAAAAAAATGACAGGGTCGGTAGTGTCGAAAAAGTCAAAAATGGGAAGGGTGGGGGATTGTCCCAAAACTTGCTACAAGGGGCCAGAGGGGCGGGCTGATTGAAAAATGTGTAAAATCAAGCACCGTGAAGGCATTGTGTGAAAATTGTGAAGGATTTTCCATAGGGGTAAAAATTGAAAAAAATGACAGGGTCGGTAGTGTCGAAAAAGTCAAAAATGGGAAGGGTGGGGGATTGTCCCAAAACTTGCTACAAGGGGCCAGAGGGGCGGCCTGAATGAAAAATTTGTAAAATCAAGCACCGTGAGGGCATTGTGTGAAAATTATGAAGGATTTTCCAAAGCGGCCAAAAATTGAAAAAAACAACAGGGCCGGTAGTGTCGAAAAATTCAAAAATGGGAAGGGTGGGGGATTGTCCCAAAACTTGCTACAAGGGGCCAGAGGGGCGGCCTGAATGAAAAATGTGTAAAATCAAGCACCGTGAGGGCATTGTGTGAAAATTGTGAAGGATTTTCCAAAGCGGCCAAAAATTGAAAAAAACGACAGGGCCGGTAGTGTCGAAAAAGTCAAAAATGGGAAGGGTGGGGGATTGTCCCAAAACTTGCTACAAGGGGCCAGAGGGGCGGGCTGATTGAAAAATGTGTAAAATCAAGCACCGTGAGGGCATTGTGTGAAAATTGTGAAGGATTTTCCAAAGCGGCCAAAAATTGAAAAAAACGACAGGGCCGGTAGTGTCGAAAAAGTCAAAAATGGGAAGGGTGGGGGATTGTCCCAAAACTTGCTACAAGGGGCCAGAGGGGCGGGCTGATTGAAAAATGTGTAAAATCAAGCACCGTGAAGGCATTGTGTGAAAATTGTGAAGGATTTTCCATAGGGGTAAAAATTGAAAAAAATGACAGGGTCGGTAGTGTCGAAAAAGTCAAAAATGGGAAGGGTGGGGGATTGTCCCAAAACTTGCTACAAGGGGCCAGAGGGGCGGCCTGAATGAAAAATGTGTAAAATCAAGCACCGTGAGGGCATTGTGTGAAAATTGTGAAGGATTTTCCAAAGCGGGCAAAAATTGAAAAAAACGACAGGGCCGGTAGTGTCGAAAAAGTCAAAAATGGGAAGGGTGGGGGATTGTCCCAAAACTTGCTACAAGGGGCCAGAGGGGCGGGCTGATTGAAAAATGTGTAAAATCAAGCACCGTGAAGGCATTGTGTGAAAATTGTGAAGGATTTTCCATAGGGGTAAAAATTGAAAAAAATGACAGGGTCGGTAGTGTCGAAAAAGTCAAAAATGGGAAGGGTGGGGGATTGTCCCAAAACTTGCTACAAGGGGCCAGAGGGGCGGGCTGATTGAAAAATGTGTAAAATCAAGCACCGTGAAGGCATTGTGTGAAAATTGTGAAGGATTTTCCATAGGGGTAAAAATTGAAAAAAATGACAGGGTCGGTAGTGTCGAAAAAGTCAAAAATGGGAAGGGTGGGGGATTGTCCCAAAACTTGCTACAAGGGGCCAGAGGGGCGGCCTGAATGAAAAATTTGTAAAATCAAGCACCGTGAGGGCATTGTGTGAAAATTATGAAGGATTTTCCAAAGCGGCCAAAAATTGAAAAAAACAACAGGGCCGGTAGTGTCGAAAAATTCAAAAATGGGAAGGGTGGGGGATTGTCCCAAAACTTGCTACAAGGGGCCAGAGGGGCGGCCTGAATGAAAAATGTGTAAAATCAAGCACCGTGAGGGCATTGTGTGAAAATTGTGAAGGATTTTCCAAAGCGGCCAAAAATTGAAAAAAACGACAGGGCCGGTAGTGTCGAAAAAGTCAAAAATGGGAAGGGTGGGGGATTGTCCCAAAACTTGCTACAAGGGGCCAGAGGGGCGGGCTGATTGAAAAATGTGTAAAATCAAGCACCGTGAAGGCATTGTGTGAAAATTGTGAAGGATTTTCCATAGGGGTAAAAATTGAAAAAAATGACAGGGTCGGTAGTGTCGAAAAAGTCAAAAATGGGAAGGGTGGGGGATTGTCCCAAAACTTGCTACAAGGGGCCAGAGGGGCGGCCTGAATGAAAAATGTGTAAAATCAAGCACCGTGAGGGCATTGTGTGAAAATTGTGAAGGATTTTCCAAAGCGGGCAAAAATTGAAAAAAACGACAGGGCCGGTAGTGTCGAAAAAGTCAAAAATGGGAAGGGTGGGGGATTGTCCCAAAACTTGCTACAAGGGGCCAGAGGGGCGGGCTGATTGAAAAATGTGTAAAATCAAGCACCGTGAAGGCATTGTGTGAAAATTGTGAAGGATTTTCCATAGGGGTAAAAATTGAAAAAAATGACAGGGTCGGTAGTGTCGAAAAAGTCAAAAATGGGAAGGGTGGGGGATTGTCCCAAAACTTGCTACAAGGGGCCAGAGGGGCGGCCTGAATGAAAAATGTGTAAAATCAAGCACCGTGAAGGCATTGTGTGAAAATTGTGAAGGATTTTCCATAGGGGTAAAAATTGAAAAAAATGACAGGGTCGGTAGTGTCGAAAAAGTCAAAAATGGGAAGGGTGGGGGATTGTCCCAAAACTTGCTACAAGGGGCCAGAGGGGCGGCCTGAATGAAAAATGTGTAAAATCAAGCACCGTGAGGGCATTGTGTGAAAATTGTGAAGGATTTTCCAAAGCGGGCAAAAATTGAAAAAAATGACAGGGCCGGTAGTGTCGAAAAAGTCAAAAATGGGAAGGGTGGGGGATTGTCCCAAAACTTGCTACAAGGGGCCAGAGGGGCGGCCTGAATGAAAAATGTGTAAAATCAAGCACCGTGAGGGCATTGTGTGAAAATTGTGAAGGATTTTCCAAAGCGGCCAAAAATTGAAAAAAACGACAGGGCCGGTAGTGTCGAAAAAGTCAAAAATGGGAAGGGTGGGGGATTGTCCCAAAACTTGCTACAAGGGGCCAGAGGGGCGGGCTGATTGAAAAATGTGTAAAATCAAGCACCGTGAAGGCATTGTGTGAAAATTGTGAAGGATTTTCCATAGGGGTAAAAATTGAAAAAAATGACAGGGTCGGTAGTGTCGAAAAAGTCAAAAATGGGAAGGGTGGGGGATTGTCCCAAAACTTGCTACAAGGGGCCAGAGGGGCGGGCTGATTGAAAAATGTGTAAAATCAAGCACCGTGAAGGCATTGTGTGAAAATTGTGAAGGATTTTCCATAGGGGTAAAAATTGAAAAAAATGACAGGGTCGGTAGTGTCGAAAAAGTCAAAAATGGGAAGGGTGGGGGATTGTCCCAAAACTTGCTACAAGGGGCCAGAGGGGCGGCCTGAATGAAAAATTTGTAAAATCAAGCACCGTGAGGGCATTGTGTGAAAATTATGAAGGATTTTCCAAAGCGGCCAAAAATTGAAAAAAACAACAGGGCCGGTAGTGTCGAAAAATTCAAAAATGGGAAGGGTGGGGGATTGTCCCAAAACTTGCTACAAGGGGCCAGAGGGGCGGCCTGAATGAAAAATGTGTAAAATCAAGCACCGTGAGGGCATTGTGTGAAAATTGTGAAGGATTTTCCAAAGCGGCCAAAAATTGAAAAAAACGACAGGGCCGGTAGTGTCGAAAAAGTCAAAAATGGGAAGGGTGGGGGATTGTCCCAAAACTTGCTACAAGGGGCCAGAGGGGCGGGCTGATTGAAAAATGTGTAAAATCAAGCACCGTGAAGGCATTGTGTGAAAATTGTGAAGGATTTTCCATAGGGGTAAAAATTGAAAAAAATGACAGGGTCGGTAGTGTCGAAAAAGTCAAAAATGGGAAGGGTGGGGGATTGTCCCAAAACTTGCTACAAGGGGCCAGAGGGGCGGCCTGAATGAAAAATGTGTAAAATCAAGCACCGTGAAGGCATTGTGTGAAAATTGTGAAGGATTTTCCATAGGGGTAAAAATTGAAAAAAATGACAGGGTCGGTAGTGTCGAAAAAGTCAAAAATGGGAAGGGTGGGGGATTGTCCCAAAACTTGCTACAAGGGGCCAGAGGGGCGGCCTGAATGAAAAATGTGTAAAATCAAGCACCATGAGGGCATTGTGTGAAAATTGTGAAGGATTTTCCAAAGCGGCCAAAAATTGAAAAAAACGACAGGGCCGGTAGTGTCGAAAAAGTCAAAAATGGGAAGGGTGGGGGATTGTCCCAAAACTTGCTACAAGGGGCCAGAGGGGCGGCCTGAATGAAAAATTTGTAAAATCAAGCACCGTGAGGGCATTGTGTGAAAATTATGAAGGATTTTCCAAAGCGGCCAAAAATTGAAAAAAACGACAGGGCCGGTAGTGTCGAAAAAGTCAAAAATGGGAAGGGTGGGGGATTGTCCCAAAACTTGCTACAAGGGGCCAGAGGGGCGGGCTGAATGAAAAATGTGTAAAATCAAGCACCGTGAAGGCATTGTGTGAAAATTGTGAAGGATTTTCCATAGGGGTAAAAATTGAAAAAAATGACAGGGTCGGTAGTGTCGAAAAAGTCAAAAATGGGAAGGGTGGGGGATTGTCCCAAAACTTGCTACAAGGGGCCAGAGGGGCGGCCTGAATGAAAAATGTGTAAAATCAAGCACCGTGAGGGCATTGTGTGAAAATTGTGAAGGATTTTCCAAAGCGGCCAAAAATTGAAAAAAACGACAGGGCCGGTAGTGTCGAAAAAGTCAAAAATGGGAAGGGTGGGGGATTGTCCCAAAACTTGCTACAAGGGGCCAGAGGGGCGGCCTGAATGAAAAATTTGTAAAATCAAGCACCGTGAGGGCATTGTGTGAAAATTATGAAGGATTTTCCAAAGCGGCCAAAAATTGAAAAAAACGACAGGGCCGGTAGTGTCGAAAAAGTCAAAAATGGGAAGGGTGGGGGATTGTCCCAAAACTTGCTACAAGGGGCCAGAGGGGCGGGCTGATTGAAAAATGTGTAAAATCAAGCACCGTGAGGGCATTGTGTGAAAATTGTGAAGGATTTTCAATAGGGGTAAAAATTGAAAAAAATGACAGGGTCGGTAGTGTCGAAAAAGTCAAAAATGGGAAGGGTGGGGGATTGTCCCAAAACTTGCTACAAGGGGCCAGAGGGGCGGCCTGAATGAAAAATGTGTAAAATCAAGCACCGTGAGGGCATTGTGTGGAAATTGTGAAGGATTTTCCATAGGGGTAAAAACTTGAAAAAAATGACAGGGTCGGTAGTGTCGAAAAAGTCAAAAATGGGAAGGGTGGGGGATTGTCCCAAAACTTGCTACAAGGGGCCAGAGGGGCGGCCTGAATGAAAAATTTGTAAAATCAAGCACCGTGAGGGCATTGTGTGAAAATTTTGAAGGATTTTCCAAAGCGGGCAAAAATTGAAAAAAACGACAGGGCCGGTAGTGTCGAAAAAGTCAAAAATGGGAAGGGTGGGGGATTGTCCCAAAACTTGCTACAAGGGGCCAGAGGGGCGGGCTGATTGAAAAATGTGTAAAATCAAGCACCGTGAAGGCATTGTGTGGAAATTGTGAAGGATTTTCCATAGGGGTAAAAATTGAAAAAAATGACAGGGTCGGTAGTGTCGAAAAAGTCAAAAATGGGAAGGGTGGGGGATTGTCCCAAAACTTGCTACAAGGGGCCAGAGGGGCGGCCTGAATGAAAAATTTGTAAAATCAAGCACCGTGAGGGCATTGTGTGAAAATTATGAAGGATTTTCCAAAGCGGGCAAAAATTGAAAAAAATGACAGGGTCGGTAGTGTCGAAAAAGTCAAAAATGGGAAGGGTGGGGGATTGTCCCAAAACTTGCTACAAGGGGCCAGAGGGGCGGCCTGAATGAAAAATGTGTAAAATCAAGCACCGTGAGGGCATTGTGTGAAAATTGTGAAGGATTTTCCAAAGCGGCCAAAAATTGAAAAAAACGACAGGGCCGGTAGTGTCGAAAAAGTCAAAAATGGGAAGGGTGGGGGATTGTCCCAAAACTTGCTACAAGGGGCCAGAGGGGCGGCCTGAATGAAAAATGTGTAAAATCAAGCACCGTGAGGGCATTGTGTGAAAATTGTGAAGGATTTTCCAAAGCGGGCAAAAATTGAAAAAAATGACAGGGCCGGTAGTGTCGAAAAAGTCAAAAATGGGAAGGGTGGGGGATTGTCCCAAAACTTGCTACAAGGGGCCAGAGGGGCGGCCTGAATGAAAAATGTGTAAAATCAAGCACCGTGAGGGCATTGTGTGAAAATTGTGAAGGATTTTCCAAAGCGGCCAAAAATTGAAAAAAACGACAGGGCCGGTAGTGTCGAAAAAGTCAAAAATGGGAAGGGTGGGGGATTGTCCCAAAACTTGCTACAAGGGGCCAGAGGGGCGGCCTGAATGAAAAATTTGTAAAATCAAGCACCGTGAGGGCATTGTGTGAAAATTATGAAGGATTTTCCAAAGCGGCCAAAAATTGAAAAAAACGACAGGGCCGGTAGTGTCGAAAAATTCAAAAATGGGAAGGGTGGGGGATTGTCCCAAAACTTGCTACAAGGGGCCAGAGGGGCGGGCTGATTGAAAAATGTGTAAAATCAAGCACCGTGAGGGCATTGTGTGAAAATTGTGAAGGATTTTCCAGAGGGGTAAAAATTGAAAAAAATGACAGGGTCGGTAGTGTCGAAAAAGTCAAAAATGAAAAGGGTGGGGGATTGTCCCAAAACTTGCTACAAGGGGCCAGAGGGGCGGCCTGAATGAAAAATGTGTAAAATCAAGCACCGTGAGGGCATTGTGTGAAAATTGTGAAGGATTTTCCAAAGCGGCCAAAAATTGAAAAAAACGACAGGGCCGGTAGTGTCGAAAAAGTCAAAAATGGGAAGGGTGGGGGATTGTCCCAAAACTTGCTACAAGGGGCCAGAGGGGCGGCCTGAATGAAAAATGTGTAAAATCAAGCACCGTGAGGGCATTGTGTGAAAATTGTGAAGGATTTTCCAAAGCGGGCAAAAATTGAAAAAAATGACAGGGCCGGTAGTGTCGAAAAAGTCAAAAATGGGAAGGGTGGGGGATTGTCCCAAAACTTGCTACAAGGGGCCAGAGGGGCGGCCTGAATGAAAAATGTGTAAAATCAAGCACCGTGAGGGCATTGTGTGAAAATTGTGAAGGATTTTCCAAAGCGGCCAAAAATTGAAAAAAACGACAGGGCCGGTAGTGTCGAAAAAGTCAAAAATGGGAAGGGTGGGGGATTGTCCCAAAACTTGCTACAAGGGGCCAGAGGGGCGGCCTGAATGAAAAATGTGTAAAATCAAGCACCGTGAGGGCATTGTGTGAAAATTTTGAAGGATTTTCCAAAGCGGGCAAAAATTGAAAAAAACGACAGGGCCGGTAGTGTCGAAAAAGTCAAAAATGGGAAGGGTGGGGGATTGTCCCAAAACTTGCTACAAGGGGCCAGAGGGGCGGCATGAATGAAAAATGTGTAAAATCAAGCACCGTGAGGGCATTGTGTGGAAATTATGAAGGATTTTCCAAAGCGGCCAAAAATTGAAAAAAACGACAGGGCCGGTAGTGTCGAAAAATTCAAAAATGGGAAGGGTGGGGGATTGTCCCAAAACTTGCTACAAGGGGCCAGAGGGGCGGGCTGATTGAAAAATGTGTAAAATCAAGCACCGTGAAGGCATTGTGTGAAAATTGTGAAGGATTTTCCATAGGGGTAAAAATTGAAAAAAATGACAGGGTCGGTAGTGTCGAAAAAGTCAAAAATGGGAAGGGTGGGGGATTGTCCCAAAACTTGCTACAAGGGGCCAGAGGGGCGGGCTGATTGAAAAATGTGTAAAATCAAGCACCGTGAGGGCATTGTGTGAAAATTGTGAAGGATTTTCCATAGGGGTAAAAATTGAAAAAAATGACAGGGTCGGTAGTGTCGAAAAAGTCAAAAATGGGAAGGGTGGGGGATTGTCCCAAAACTTGCTACAAGGGGCCAGAGGGGCGGCCTGAATGAAAAATGTGTAAAATCAAGCACCGTGAGGGCATTGTGTGGAAATTGTGAAGGATTTTCCATAGGGGTAAAAATTGAAAAAAATGACAGGGTCGGTAGTGTCGAAAAAGTCAAAAATGGGAAGGGTGGGGGATTGTCCCAAAACTTGCTACAAGGGGCCAGAGGGGCGGCCTGAATGAAAAATGTGTAAAATCAAGCACCGTGAGGGCATTGTGTGAAAATTTTGAAGGATTTTCCAAAGCGGGCAAAAATTGAAAAAAACGACAGGGCCGGTAGTGTCGAAAAAGTCAAAAATGGGAAGGGTGGGGGATTGTCCCAAAACTTGCTACAAGGGGCCAGAGGGGCGGGCTGATTGAAAAATGTGTAAAATCAAGCACCGTGAAGGCATTGTGTGGAAATTGTGAAGGATTTTCCATAGGGGTAAAAATTGAAAAAAATGACAGGGTCGGTAGTGTCGAAAAAGTCAAAAATGGGAAGGGTGGGGGATTGTCCCAAAACTTGCTACAAGGGGCCAGAGGGGCGGCCTGAATGAAAAATTTGTAAAATCAAGCACCGTGAGGGCATTGTGTGAAAATTATGAAGGATTTTCCAAAGCGGGCAAAAATTGAAAAAAATGACAGGGTCGGTAGTGTCGAAAAAGTCAAAAATGGGAAGGGTGGGGGATTGTCCCAAAACTTGCTACAAGGGGCCAGAGGGGCGGCCTGAATGAAAAATGTGTAAAATCAAGCACCGTGAGGGCATTGTGTGAAAATTATGAAGGATTTTCCAAAGCGGCCAAAAATTGAAAAAAACGACAGGGCCGGTAGTGTCGAAAAATTCAAAAATGGGAAGGGTGGGGGATTGTCCCAAAACTTGCTACAAGGGGCCAGAGGGGCGGGCTGATTGAAAAATGTGTAAAATCAAGCACCGTGAGGGCATTGTGTGAAAATTGTGAAGGATTTTCCAGAGGGGTAAAAATTGAAAAAAATGACAGGGTCGGTAGTGTCGAAAAAGTCAAAAATGGGAAGGGTGGGGGATTGTCCCAAAACTTGCTACAAGGGGCCAGAGGGGCGGCCTGAATGAAAAATGTGTAAAATCAAGCACCGTGAGGGCATTGTGTGAAAATTGTGAAGGATTTTCCAAAGCGGCCAAAAATTGAAAAAAACGACAGGGCCGGTAGTGTCGAAAAAGTCAAAAATGGGAAGGGTGGGGGATTGTCCCAAAACTTGCTACAAGGGGCCAGAGGGGCGGCCTGAATGAAAAATGTGTAAAATCAAGCACCGTGAGGGCATTGTGTGAAAATTGTGAAGGATTTTCCAAAGCGGGCAAAAATTGAAAAAAATGACAGGGTCGGTAGTGTCGAAAAAGTCAAAAATGGGAAGGGTGGGGGATTGTCCCAAAACTTGCTACAAGGGGCCAGAGGGGCGGCCTGAATGAAAAATTTGTAAAATCAAGCACCGTGAGGGTATTGTGTGAAAATTATGAAGGATTTTCCAAAGCGGGCAAAAATTGAAAAAAATGACAGGGTCGGTAGTGTCGAAAAAGTCAAAAATGGGAAGGGTGGGGGATTGTCCCAAAACTTGCTACAAGGGGCCAGAGGGGCGGCCTGAATGAAAAATGTGTAAAATCAAGCACCGTGAGGGCATTGTGTGAAAATTATGAAGGATTTTCCAAAGCGGCCAAAAATTGAAAAAAACGACAGGGCCGGTAGTGTCGAAAAATTCAAAAATGGGAAGGGTGGGGGATTGTCCCAAAACTTGCTACAAGGGGCCAGAGGGGCGGGCTGATTGAAAAATGTGTAAAATCAAGCACCGTGAGGGCATTGTGTGAAAATTGTGAAGGATTTTCCAGAGGGGTAAAAATTGAAAAAAATGACAGGGTCGGTAGTGTCGAAAAAGTCAAAAATGGGAAGGGTGGGGGATTGTCCCAAAACTTGCTACAAGGGGCCAGAGGGGCGGCCTGAATGAAAAATGTGTAAAATCAAGCACCGTGAGGGCATTGTGTGAAAATTGTGAAGGATTTTCCAAAGCGGCCAAAAATTGAAAAAAACGACAGGGCCGGTAGTGTCGAAAAAGTCAAAAATGGGAAGGGTGGGGGATTGTCCCAAAACTTGCTACAAGGGGCCAGAGGGGCGGCCTGAATGAAAAATGTGTAAAATCAAGCACCGTGAGGGCATTGTGTGAAAATTGTGAAGGATTTTCCAAAGCGGGCAAAAATTGAAAAAAATGACAGGGCCGGTAGTGTCGAGAAAGTCAAAAATGGGAAGGGTGGGGGATTGTCCCAAAACTTGCTACAAGGGGCCAGAGGGGCGGCCTGAATGAAAAATGTGTAAAATCAAGCACCGTGAGGGCATTGTGTGAAAATTGTGAAGGATTTTCCATAGGGGTAAAAATTGAAAAAAATGACAGGGTCGGTAGTGTCGAAAAAGTCAAAAATGGGAAGGGTGGGGGATTGTCCCAAAACTTGCTACAAGGGGCCAGAGGGGCGGGCTGATTGAAAAATGTGTAAAATCAAGCACCGTGAAGGCATTGTGTGAAAATTGTGAAGGATTTTCCATAGGGGTAAAAATTGAAAAAAATGACAGGGTCGGTAGTGTCGAAAAAGTCAAAAATGGGAAGGGTGGGGGATTGTCCCAAAACTTGCTACAAGGGGCCAGAGGGGCGGGCTGATTGAAAAATGTGTAAAATCAAGCACCGTGAAGGCATTGTGTGAAAATTGTGAAGGATTTTCCATAGGGGTAAAAATTGAAAAAAATGACAGGGTCGGTAGTGTCGAAAAAGTCAAAAATGGGAAGGGTGGGGGATTGTCCCAAAACTTGCTACAAGGGGCCAGAGGGGCGGCCTGAATGAAAAATTTGTAAAATCAAGCACCGTGAGGGCATTGTGTGAAAATTATGAAGGATTTTCCAAAGCGGCCAAAAATTGAAAAAAACAACAGGGCCGGTAGTGTCGAAAAATTCAAAAATGGGAAGGGTGGGGGATTGTCCCAAAACTTGCTACAAGGGGCCAGAGGGGCGGCCTGAATGAAAAATGTGTAAAATCAAGCACCGTGAGGGCATTGTGTGAAAATTGTGAAGGATTTTCCATAGGGGTAAAAATTGAAAAAAATGACAGGGTCGGTAGTGTCGAAAAAGTCAAAAATGGGAAGGGTGGGGGATTGTCCCAAAACTTGCTACAAGGGGCCAGAGGGGCGGCCTGAATGAAAAATGTGTAAAATCAAGCACCGTGAGGGCATTGTGTGAAAATTGTGAAGGATTTTCCAAAGCGGCCAAAAATTGAAAAAAACGACAGGGCCGGTAGTGTCGAAAAAGTCAAAAATGGGAAGGGTGGGGGATTGTCCCAAAACTTGCTACAAGGGGCCAGAGGGGCGGGCTGATTGAAAAATGTGTAAAATCAAGCACCGTGAAGGCATTGTGTGAAAATTGTGAAGGATTTTCCATAGGGGTAAAAATTGAAAAAAATGACAGGGTCGGTAGTGTCGAAAAAGTCAAAAATGGGAAGGGTGGGGGATTGTCCCAAAACTTGCTACAAGGGGCCAGAGGGGCGGCCTGAATGAAAAATGTGTAAAATCAAGCACCGTGAAGGCATTGTGTGAAAATTGTGAAGGATTTTCCATAGGGGTAAAAATTGAAAAAAATGACAGGGTCGGTAGTGTCGAAAAAGTCAAAAATGGGAAGGGTGGGGGATTGTCCCAAAACTTGCTACAAGGGGCCAGAGGGGCGGCCTGAATGAAAAATGTGTAAAATCAAGCACCATGAGGGCATTGTGTGAAAATTGTGAAGGATTTTCCAAAGCGGCCAAAAATTGAAAAAAACGACAGGGCCGGTAGTGTCGAAAAAGTCAAAAATGGGAAGGGTGGGGGATTGTCCCAAAACTTGCTACAAGGGGCCAGAGGGGCGGCCTGAATGAAAAATTTGTAAAATCAAGCACCGTGAGGGCATTGTGTGAAAATTATGAAGGATTTTCCAAAGCGGCCAAAAATTGAAAAAAACGACAGGGCCGGTAGTGTCGAAAAAGTCAAAAATGGGAAGGGTGGGGGATTGTCCCAAAACTTGCTACAAGGGGCCAGAGGGGCGGGCTGAATGAAAAATGTGTAAAATCAAGCACCGTGAAGGCATTGTGTGAAAATTGTGAAGGATTTTCCATAGGTGTAAAAATTGAAAAAAATGACAGGGTCGGTAGTGTCGAAAAAGTCAAAAATGGGAAGGGTGGGGGATTGTCCCAAAACTTGCTACAAGGGGCCAGAGGGGCGGCCTGAATGAAAAATGTGTAAAATCAAGCACCATGAGGGCATTGTGTGAAAATTGTGAAGGATTTTCCAAAGCGGCCAAAAATTGAAAAAAACGACAGGGCCGGTAGTGTCGAAAAAGTCAAAAATGGGAAGGGTGGGGGATTGTCCCAAAACTTGCTACAAGGGGCCAGAGGGGCGGCCTGAATGAAAAATTTGTAAAATCAAGCACCGTGAGGGCATTGTGTGAAAATTATGAAGGATTTTCCAAAGCGGCCAAAAATTGAAAAAAACGACAGGGCCGGTAGTGTCGAAAAAGTCAAAAATGGGAAGGGTGGGGGATTGTCCCAAAACTTGCTACAAGGGGCCAGAGGGGCGGGCTGAATGAAAAATGTGTAAAATCAAGCACCGTGAAGGCATTGTGTGAAAATTGTGAAGGATTTTCCATAGGGGTAAAAATTGAAAAAAATGACAGGGTCGGTAGTGTCGAAAAAGTCAAAAATGGGAAGGGTGGGGGATTGTCCCAAAACTTGCTACAAGGGGCCAGAGGGGCGGCCTGAATGAAAAATGTGTAAAATCAAGCACCGTGAGGGCATTGTGTGAAAATTGTGAAGGATTTTCCAAAGCGGCCAAAAATTGAAAAAAACGACAGGGCCGGTAGTGTCGAAAAATTCAAAAATGGGAAGGGTGGGGGATTGTCCCAAAACTTGCTACAAGGGGCCAGAGGGGCGGCCTGAATGAAAAATTTGTAAAATCAAGCACCGTGAGGGCATTGTGTGAAAATTATGAAGGATTTTCCAAAGCGGCCAAAAATTGAAAAAAACGACAGGGCCGGTAGTGTCGAAAAAGTCAAAAATGGGAAGGGTGGGGGATTGTCCCAAAACTTGCTACAAGGGGCCAGAGGGGCGGGCTGATTGAAAAATGTGTAAAATCAAGCACCGTGAGGGCATTGTGTGAAAATTGTGAAGGATTTTCCATAGGGGTAAAAATTGAAAAAAATGACAGGGTCGGTAGTGTCGAAAAAGTCAAAAATGGGAAGGGTGGGGGATTGTCCCAAAACTTGCTACAAGGGGCCAGAGGGGCGGCCTGAATGAAAAATGTGTAAAATCAAGCACCGTGAGGGCATTGTGTGAAAATTTTGAAGGATTTTCCAAAGCGGGCAAAAATTGAAAAAAACGACAGGGCCGGTAGTGTCGAAAAAGTCAAAAATGGGAAGGGTGGGGGATTGTCCCAAAACTTGCTACAAGGGGCCAGAGGGGCGGGCTGATTGAAAAATGTATAAAATCAAGCACCGTGAAGGCATTGTGTGAAAATTGTGAAGGATTTTCCATAGGGGTAAAAATTGTAAAAAATGACAGGGCCGGTAGTGTCGAAAAAGTCAAAAATGGGAAGGGTGGGGGATTGTCCCAAAACTTGCTACAAGGGGCCAGAGGGGCGGGCTGATTGAAAAATGTGTAAAATCAAGCACCGTGAGGGCATTGTGTGAAAATTGTGAAGGATTTTCCATAGGGGTAAAAACTTGAAAAAAATGACAGGGTCGGTAGTGTCGAAAAAGTCAAAAATGGGAAGGGTGGGGGATTGTCCCAAAACTTGCTACAAGGGGCCAGAGGGGCGGCCTGAATGAAAAATGTGTAAAATCAAGCACCGTGAGGGCATTGTGTGAAAATTGTGAAGGATTTTCCAAAGCGGGCAAAAATTGAAAAAAACGACAGTGCCGGTAGTGTCGAAAAAGTCAAAAATGGGAAGGGTGGGGGATTGTCCCAAAACTTGCTACAAGGGGCCAGAGGGGCGGGCTGATTGAAAAATGTGTAAAATCAAGCACCGTGAAGGCATTGTGTGAAAATTGTGAAGGATTTTCCATAGGGGTAAAAACTTGAAAAAAATGACAGGGTCGGTAGTGTCGAAAAAGTCAAAAATGGGAAGGGTGGGGGATTGTCCCAAAACTTGCTACAAGGGGCCAGAGGGGCGGCCTGAATGAAAAATGTGTAAAATCAAGCACCGTGAGGGCATTGTGTGAAAATTGTGAAGGATTTTCCAAAGTGGGCAAAAATTGAAAAAAACGACAGGGCCGGTAGTGTCGAAAAAGTCAAAAATGGGAAGGGTGGGGGATTGTCCCAAAACTTGCTACAAGGGGCCAGAGGGGCGGGCTGATTGAAAAATGTGTAAAATCAAGCACCGTGAAGGCATTGTGTGAAAATTGTGAAGGATTTTCCATAGGGGTAAAAATTGAAAAAAATGACAGGGTCGGTAGTGTCGAAAAAGTCAAAAATGGGAAGGGTGGGGGATTGTCCCAAAACTTGCTACAAGGGGCCAGAGGGGCGGCCTGAATGAAAAATGTGTAAAATCAAGCACCGTGAGGGCATTGTGTGAAAATTGTGAAGGATTTTCCAAAGCGGCCAAAAATTGAAAAAAACGACAGGGCCGGTAGTGTCGAAAAATTCAAAAATGGGAAGGGTGGGGGATTGTCCCAAAACTTGCTACAAGGGGCCAGAGGGGCAGCCTGAATGAAAAATTTGTAAAATCAAGCACCGTGAGGGCATTGTGTGAAAATTATGAAGGATTTTCCAAAGCGGTCAAAAATTGAAAAAAACGACAGGGCCGGTAGTGTCGAAAAAGTCAAAAATGGGAAGGGTGGGGGATTGTCCCAAAACTTGCTACAAGGGGCCAGAGGGGCGGGCTGATTGAAAAATGTGTAAAATCAAGCACCGTGAGGGCATTGTGTGAAAATTGTGAAGGATTTTCCATAGGGGTAAAAATTGAAAAAAATGACAGGGTCGGTAATGTCAAAAAAGTCAAAAATGGGAAGGGTGGGGGATTGTCCCAAAACTTGCTACAAGGGGCCAGAGGGGCGGCCTGAATGAAAAATGTGTAAAATCAAGCACCGTGAGGGCATTGTGTGAAAATTGTGAAGGATTTTACAAAGCGGCCAAAAATTGAAAAAAACGACAGGGCCGGTAGTGTCGAAAAATTCAAAAATGGGAAGGGTGGGGGATTGTCCCAAAACTTGCTACAAGGGGCCAGAGGGGCGGCCTGAATGAAAAATGTGTAAAATCAAGCACCGTGAGGGCATTGTGTGAAAATTTTGAAGGATTTTCCAAAGCGGGCAAAAATTGAAAAAAACGACAGGGCCGGTAGTGTCGAAAAAGTCAAAAATGGGAAGGGTGGGGGATTGTCCCAAAACTTGCTACAAGGGGCCAGAGGGGCGGCCTGAATGAAAAATGTGTAAAATCAAGCACCGTGAAGGCATTGTGTGAAAATTGTGAAGGATTTTCCAAAGCGGGCAAAAATTGAAAAAAATGACAGGGTCGGTAATGTCGAAAAAGTCAAAAATGGGAAGGGTGGGGGATTGTCCCAAAACTTGCTACAAGGGGCCAGAGGGGCGGCCTGAATGAAAAATTTGTAAAATCAAGCACCGTGAGGGCATTGTGTGAAAATTGTGAAGGATTTTCCATAGGGGTAAAAATTGAAAAAAATGACAGGGTCGGTAGTGTCGAAAAAGTCAAAAATGGGAAGGGTGGGGGATTGTCCCAAAACTTGCTACAAGGGGCCAGAGGGGCGGCCTGAATGAAAAATGTGTAAAATCAAGCACCGTGAGGGCATTGTGTGAAAATTGTGAAGGATTTTCCAAAGCGGGCAAAAATTGAAAAAAACGACAGGGCCGGTAGTGTCGAAAAAGTCAAAAATGGGAAGGGTGGGGGATTGTCCCAAAACTTGCTACAAGGGGCCAGAGGGGCGGGCTGATTGAAAAATGTGTAAAATCAAGCACCGTGAAGGCATTGTGTGAAAATTGTGAAGGATTTTCCATAGGGGTAAAAATTGAAAAAAATGACAGGGTCGGTAGTGTCGAAAAAGTCAAAAATGGGAAGGGTGGGGGATTGTCCCAAAACTTGCTACAAGGGGCCAGAGGGGCGGCCTGAATGAAAAATGTGTAAAATCAAGCACCGTGAAGGCATTGTGTGAAAATTGTGAAGGATTTTCCATAGGGGTAAAAATTGAAAAAAATGACAGGGTCGGTAGTGTCGAAAAAGTCAAAAATGGGAAGGGTGGGGGATTGTCCCAAAACTTGCTACAAGGGGCCAGAGGGGCGGCCTGAATGAAAAATGTGTAAAATCAAGCACCATGAGGGCATTGTGTGAAAATTGTGAAGGATTTTCCAAAGCGGCCAAAAATTGAAAAAAACGACAGGGCCGGTAGTGTCGAAAAAGTCAAAAATGGGAAGGGTGGGGGATTGTCCCAAAACTTGCTACAAGGGGCCAGAGGGGCGGCCTGAATGAAAAATTTGTAAAATCAAGCACCGTGAGGGCATTGTGTGAAAATTATGAAGGATTTTCCAAAGCGGCCAAAAATTGAAAAAAACGACAGGGCCGGTAGTGTCGAAAAAGTCAAAAATGGGAAGGGTGGGGGATTGTCCCAAAACTTGCTACAAGGGGCCAGAGGGGCGGGCTGAATGAAAAATGTGTAAAATCAAGCACCGTGAAGGCATTGTGTGAAAATTGTGAAGGATTTTCCATAGGTGTAAAAATTGAAAAAAATGACAGGGTCGGTAGTGTCGAAAAAGTCAAAAATGGGAAGGGTGGGGGATTGTCCCAAAACTTGCTACAAGGGGCCAGAGGGGCGGCCTGAATGAAAAATGTGTAAAATCAAGCACCGTGAGGGCATTGTGTGAAAATTGTGAAGGATTTTCCAAAGCGGCCAAAAATTGAAAAAAACGACAGGGCCGGTAGTGTCGAAAAAGTCAAAAATGGGAAGGGTGGGGGATTGTCCCAAAACTTGCTACAAGGGGCCAGAGGGGCGGCCTAAATGAAAAATTTGTAAAATCAAGCACCGTGAGGGCATTGTGTGAAAATTATGAAGGATTTTCCAAAGCGGCCAAAAATTGAAAAAAACGACAGGGCCGGTAGTGTCGAAAAATTCAAAAATGGGAAGGGTGGGGGATTGTCCCAAAACTTGCTACAAGGGGCCAGAGGGGCGGCCTGAATGAAAAATTTGTAAAATCAAGCACCGTGAGGGCATTGTGTGAAAATTATGAAGGATTTTCCAAAGCGGCCAAAAATTGAAAAAAACGACAGGGCCGGTAGTGTCGAAAAAGTCAAAAATGGGAAGGGTGGGGGATTGTCCCAAAACTTGCTACAAGGGGCCAGAGGGGCGGGCTGATTGAAAAATGTGTAAAATCAAGCACCGTGAGGGCATTGTGTGAAAATTGTGAAGGATTTTCCATAGGGGTAAAAATTGAAAAAAATGACAGGGTCGGTAGTGTCGAAAAAGTCAAAAATGGGAAGGGTGGGGGATTGTCCCAAAACTTGCTACAAGGGGCCAGAGGGGCGGCCTGAATGAAAAATGTGTAAAATCAAGCACCGTGAGGGCATTGTGTGAAAATTTTGAAGGATTTTCCAAAGCGGGCAAAAATTGAAAAAAACGACAGGGCCGGTAGTGTCGAAAAAGTCAAAAATGGGAAGGGTGGGGGATTGTCCCAAAACTTGCTACAAGGGGCCAGAGGGGCGGGCTGATTGAAAAATGTATAAAATCAAGCACCGTGAAGGCATTGTGTGAAAATTGTGAAGGATTTTCCATAGGGGTAAAAATTGAAAAAAATGACAGGGCCGGTAGTGTCGAAAAAGTCAAAAATGGGAAGGGTGGGGGATTGTCCCAAAACTTGCTACAAGGGGCCAGAGGGGCGGGCTGATTGAAAAATGTGTAAAATCAAGCACCGTGAGGGCATTGTGTGAAAATTGTGAAGGATTTTCCATAGGGGTAAAAACTTGAAAAAAATGACAGGGTCGGTAGTGTCGAAAAAGTCAAAAATGGGAAGGGTGGGGGATTGTCCCAAAACTTGCTACAAGGGGCCAGAGGGGCGGCCTGAATGAAAAATGTGTAAAATCAAGCACCGTGAGGGCATTGTGTGAAAATTGTGAAGGATTTTCCAAAGCGGGCAAAAATTGAAAAAAACGACAGGGCCGGTAGTGTCGAAAAAGTCAAAAATGGGAAGGGTGGGGGATTGTCCCAAAACTTGCTACAAGGGGCCAGAGGGGCGGGCTGATTGAAAAATGTGTAAAATCAAGCACCGTGAAGGCATTGTGTGAAAATTGTGAAGGATTTTCCATAGGGGTAAAAATTGAAAAAAATGACAGGGTCGGTAGTGTCGAAAAAGTCAAAAATGGGAAGGGTGGGGGATTGTCCCAAAACTTGCTACAAGGGGCCAGAGGGGCGGCCTGAATGAAAAATGTGTAAAATCAAGCACCGTGAAGGCATTGTGTGAAAATTGTGAAGGATTTTCCATAGGGGTAAAAATTGAAAAAAATGACAGGGTCGGTAGTGTCGAAAAAGTCAAAAATGGGAAGGGTGGGGGATTGTCCCAAAACTTGCTACAAGGGGCCAGAGGGGCGGCCTGAATGAAAAATGTGTAAAATCAAGCACCATGAGGGCATTGTGTGAAAATTGTGAAGGATTTTCCAAAGCGGCCAAAAATTGAAAAAAACGACAGGGCCGGTAGTGTCGAAAAAGTCAAAAATGGGAAGGGTGGGGGATTGTCCCAAAACTTGCTACAAGGGGCCAGAGGGGCGGCCTGAATGAAAAATTTGTAAAATCAAGCACCGTGAGGGCATTGTGTGAAAATTATGAAGGATTTTCCAAAGCGGCCAAAAATTGAAAAAAACGACAGGGCCGGTAGTGTCGAAAAAGTCAAAAATGGGAAGGGTGGGGGATTGTCCCAAAACTTGCTACAAGGGGCCAGAGGGGCGGGCTGAATGAAAAATGTGTAAAATCAAGCACCGTGAAGGCATTGTGTGAAAATTGTGAAGGATTTTCCATAGGTGTAAAAATTGAAAAAAATGACAGGGTCGGTAGTGTCGAAAAAGTCAAAAATGGGAAGGGTGGGGGATTGTCCCAAAACTTGCTACAAGGGGCCAGAGGGGCGGCCTGAATGAAAAATGTGTAAAATCAAGCACCGTGAGGGCATTGTGTGAAAATTGTGAAGGATTTTCCAAAGCGGCCAAAAATTGAAAAAAACGACAGGGCCGGTAGTGTCGAAAAAGTCAAAAATGGGAAGGGTGGGGGATTGTCCCAAAACTTGCTACAAGGGGCCAGAGGGGCGGCCTGAATGAAAAATTTGTAAAATCAAGCACCGTGAGGGCATTGTGTGAAAATTATGAAGGATTTTCCAAAGCGGCCAAAAATTGAAAAAAACGACAGGGCCGGTAGTGTCGAAAAATTCAAAAATGGGAAGGGTGGGGGATTGTCCCAAAACTTGCTACAAGGGGCCAGAGGGGCGGCCTGAATGAAAAATTTGTAAAATCAAGCACCGTGAGGGCATTGTGTGAAAATTATGAAGGATTTTCCAAAGCGGCCAAAAATTGAAAAAAACGACAGGGCCGGTAGTGTCGAAAAAGTCAAAAATGGGAAGGGTGGGGGATTGTCCCAAAACTTGCTACAAGGGGCCAGAGGGGCGGGCTGATTGAAAAATGTGTAAAATCAAGCACCGTGAGGGCATTGTGTGAAAATTGTGAAGGATTTTCCATAGGGGTAAAAATTGAAAAAAATGACAGGGTCGGTAGTGTCGAAAAAGTCAAAAATGGGAAGGGTGGGGGATTGTCCCAAAACTTGCTACAAGGGGCCAGAGGGGCGGCCTGAATGAAAAATGTGTAAAATCAAGCACCGTGAGGGCATTGTGTGAAAATTTTGAAGGATTTTCCAAAGCGGGCAAAAATTGAAAAAAACGACAGGGCCGGTAGTGTCGAAAAAGTCAAAAATGGGAAGGGTGGGGGATTGTCCCAAAACTTGCTACAAGGGGCCAGAGGGGCGGGCTGATTGAAAAATGTGTAAAATCAAGCACCGTGAGGGCATTGTGTGAAAATTGTGAAGGATTTTCCATAGGGGTAAAAACTTGAAAAAAATGACAGGGTCGGTAGTGTCGAAAAAGTCAAAAATGGGAAGGGTGGGGGATTGTCCCAAAACTTGCTACAAGGGGCCAGAGGGGCGGCCTGAATGAAAAATGTGTAAAATCAAGCACCGTGAGGGCATTGTGTGAAAATTGTGAAGGATTTTCCAAAGCGGGCAAAAATTGAAAAAAACGACAGTGCCGGTAGTGTCGAAAAAGTCAAAAATGGGAAGGGTGGGGGATTGTCCCAAAACTTGCTACAAGGGGCCAGAGGGGCGGGCTGATTGAAAAATGTGTAAAATCAAGCACCGTGAAGGCATTGTGTGAAAATTGTGAAGGATTTTCCATAGGGGTAAAAACTTGAAAAAAATGACAGGGTCGGTAGTGTCGAAAAAGTCAAAAATGGGAAGGGTGGGGGATTGTCCCAAAACTTGCTACAAGGGGCCAGAGGGGCGGCCTGAATGAAAAATGTGTAAAATCAAGCACCGTGAGGGCATTGTGTGAAAATTGTGAAGGATTTTCCAAAGCGGGCAAAAATTGAAAAAAACGACAGGGCCGGTAGTGTCGAAAAAGTCAAAAATGGGAAGGGTGGGGGATTGTCCCAAAACTTGCTACAAGGGGCCAGAGGGGCGGGCTGATTGAAAAATGTGTAAAATCAAGCACCGTGAAGGCATTGTGTGAAAATTGTGAAGGATTTTCCATAGGGGTAAAAATTGAAAAAAATGACAGGGTCGGTAGTGTCGAAAAAGTCAAAAATGGGAAGGGTGGGGGATTGTCCCAAAACTTGCTACAAGGGGCCAGAGGGGCGGCCTGAATGAAAAATGTGTAAAATCAAGCACCGTGAGGGCATTGTGTGAAAATTGTGAAGGATTTTCCAAAGCGGCCAAAAATTGAAAAAAACGACAGGGCCGGTAGTGTCGAAAAATTCAAAAATGGGAAGGGTGGGGGATTGTCCCAAAACTTGCTACAAGGGGCCAGAGGGGCAGCCTGAATGAAAAATTTGTAAAATCAAGCACCGTGAGGGCATTGTGTGAAAATTATGAAGGATTTTCCAAAGCGGTCAAAAATTGAAAAAAACGACAGGGCCGGTAGTGTCGAAAAAGTCAAAAATGGGAAGGGTGGGGGATTGTCCCAAAACTTGCTACAAGGGGCCAGAGGGGCGGGCTGATTGAAAAATGTGTAAAATCAAGCACCGTGAGGGCATTGTGTGAAAATTGTGAAGGATTTTCCATAGGGGTAAAAATTGAAAAAAATGACAGGGTCGGTAGTGTCAAAAAAGTCAAAAATGGGAAGGGTGGGGGATTGTCCCAAAACTTGCTACAAGGGGCCAGAGGGGCGGCCTGAATGAAAAATGTGTAAAATCAAGCACCGTGAGGGCATTGTGTGAAAATTGTGAAGGATTTTACAAAGCGGCCAAAAATTGAAAAAAACGACAGGGCCGGTAGTGTCGAAAAATTCAAAAATGGGAAGGGTGGGGGATTGTCCCAAAACTTGCTACAAGGGGCCAGAGGGGCGGCCTGAATGAAAAATGTGTAAAATCAAGCACCGTGAGGGCATTGTGTGAAAATTTTGAAGGATTTTCCAAAGCGGGCAAAAATTGAAAAAAACGACAGGGCCGGTAGTGTCGAAAAAGTCAAAAATGGGAAGGGTGGGGGATTGTCCCAAAACTTGCTACAAGGGGCCAGAGGGGCGGCCTGAATGAAAAATGTGTAAAATCAAGCACCGTGAAGGCATTGTGTGAAAATTGTGAAGGATTTTCCAAAGCGGGCAAAAATTGAAAAAAATGACAGGGTCGGTAATGTCGAAAAAGTCAAAAATGGGAAGGGTGGGGGATTGTCCCAAAACTTGCTACAAGGGGCCAGAGGGGCGGCCTGAATGAAAAATTTGTAAAATCAAGCACCGTGAGGGCATTGTGTGAAAATTGTGAAGGATTTTCCATAGGGGTAAAAATTGAAAAAAATGACAGGGCCGGTAGTGTCGAAAAAGTCAAAAATGGGAAGGGTGGGGGATTGTCCCAAAACTTGCTACAAGGGGCCAGAGGGGCGGGCTGATTGAAAAATGTGTAAAATCAAGCACCGTGAGGGCATTGTGTGAAAATTGTGAAGGATTTTCCATAGGGGTAAAAACTTGAAAAAAATGACAGGGTCGGTAGTGTCGAAAAAGTCAAAAATGGGAAGGGTGGGGGATTGTCCCAAAACTTGCTACAAGGGGCCAGAGGGGCGGCCTGAATGAAAAATGTGTAAAATCAAGCACCGTGAGGGCATTGTGTGAAAATTGTGAAGGATTTTCCAAAGCGGGCAAAAATTGAAAAAAACGACAGTGCCGGTAGTGTCGAAAAAGTCAAAAATGGGAAGGGTGGGGGATTGTCCCAAAACTTGCTACAAGGGGCCAGAGGGGCGGGCTGATTGAAAAATGTGTAAAATCAAGCACCGTGAAGGCATTGTGTGAAAATTGTGAAGGATTTTCCATAGGGGTAAAAACTTGAAAAAAATGACAGGGTCGGTAGTGTCGAAAAAGTCAAAAATGGGAAGGGTGGGGGATTGTCCCAAAACTTGCTACAAGGGGCCAGAGGGGCGGCCTGAATGAAAAATGTGTAAAATCAAGCACCGTGAGGGCATTGTGTGAAAATTGTGAAGGATTTTCCAAAGCGGGCAAAAATTGAAAAAAACGACAGGGCCGGTAGTGTCGAAAAAGTCAAAAATGGGAAGGGTGGGGGATTGTCCCAAAACTTGCTACAAGGGGCCAGAGGGGCGGGCTGATTGAAAAATGTGTAAAATCAAGCACCGTGAAGGCATTGTGTGAAAATTGTGAAGGATTTTCCATAGGGGTAAAAATTGAAAAAAATGACAGGGTCGGTAGTGTCGAAAAAGTCAAAAATGGGAAGGGTGGGGGATTGTCCCAAAACTTGCTACAAGGGGCCAGAGGGGCGGGCTGATTGAAAAATGTGTAAAATCAAGCACCGTGAGGGCATTGTGTGAAAATTGTGAAGGATTTTCCAAAGCGGCCAAAAATTGAAAAAAACGACAGGGCCGGTAGTGTCGAAAAATTCAAAAATGGGAAGGGTGGGGGATTGTCCCAAAACTTGCTACAAGGGGCCAGAGGGGCAGCCTGAATGAAAAATTTGTAAAATCAAGCACCGTGAGGGCATTGTGTGAAAATTATGAAGGATTTTCCAAAGCGGCCAAAAATTGAAAAAAACGACAGGACCGGTAGTGTCGAAAAAGTCAAAAATGGGAAGGGTGGGGGATTGTCCCAAAACTTGCTACAAGGGGCCAGAGGGGCGGGCTGATTGAAAAATGTGTAAAATCAAGCACCGTGAGGGCATTGTGTGAAAATTGTGAAGGATTTTCCATAGGGGTAAAAATTGAAAAAAATGACAGGGTCGGTAGTGTCAAAAAAGTCAAAAATGGGAAGGGTGGGGGATTGTCCCAAAACTTGCTACAAGGGGCCAGAGGGGCGGCCTGAATGAAAAATGTGTAAAATCAAGCACCGTGAGGGCATTGTGTGAAAATTGTGAAGGATTTTACAAAGCGGCCAAAAATTGAAAAAAACGACAGGGCCGGTAGTGTCGAAAAATTCAAAAATGGGAAGGGTGGGGGATTGTCCCAAAACTTGCTACAAGGGGCCAGAGGGACGGCCTGAATGAAAAATGTGTAAAATCAAGCACCGTGAGGGCATTGTGTGAAAATTTTGAAGGATTTTCCAAAGCGGGCAAAAATTGAAAAAAACGACAGGGCCGGTAGTGTCGAAAAATTCAAAAATGGGAAGGGTGGGGGATTGTCCCAAAACTTGCTACAAGGGGCCAGAGGGGCGGGCTGATTGAAAAATGTGTAAAATCAAGCACCGTGAGGGCATTGTGTGAAAATTGTGAAGGATTTTCCATAGGGGTAAAAATTGAAAAAAATGACAGGGTCGGTAGTGTCGAAAAAGTCAAAAATGGGAAGGGTGGGGGATTGTCCCAAAACTTGCTACAAGGGGCCAGAGGGGCGGCCTGAATGAAAAATGTGTAAAATCAAGCACCGTGAGGGCATTGTGTGAAAATTGTGAAGGATTTTCCAAAGCGGCCAAAAATGGAAAAAAATGACAGGGCCGGTAGTGTCGAAAAAGTCAAAAATGGGAAGGGTGGGGGATTGTCCCAAAACTTGCTACAAGGGGCCAGAGGGGCGGCCTGAATGAAAAATTTGTAAAATCAAGCACCGTGAGGGCATTGTGTGAAAATTATGAAGGATTTTCCAAAGCGGCCAAAAATTGAAAAAAACGACAGGGCCGGTAGTGTCGAAAAATTCAAAAATGGGAAGGGTGGGGGATTGTCCCAAAACTTGCTACAAGGGGCCAGAGGGGCGGCCTGAATGAAAAATGTGTAAAATCAAGCACCGTGAGGGCATTGTGTGAAAATTGTGAAGGATTTTCCAAAGCGGCCAAAAATTGAAAAAAACGACAGGGCCGGTAGTGTCGAAAAAGTCAAAAATGGGAAGGGTGGGGGATTGTCCCAAAACTTGCTACAAGGGGCCAGAGGGGCGGCCTGAATGAAAAATTTGTAAAATCAAGCACCGTGAGGGCATTGTGTGAAAATTATGAAGGATTTTCCAAAGCGGCCAAAAATTGAAAAAAACGACAGGGCCGGTAGTGTCGAAAAAGTCAAAAATGGGAAGGGTGGGGGATTGTCCCAAAACTTGCTACAAGGGGCCAGAGGGGCGGCCTGAATGAAAAATTTGTAAAATCAAGCACCGTGAGGGCATTGTGTGAAAATTGTGAAGGATTTTCCAAAGCGGCCAAAAATTGAAAAAAACGACAGGGCCGGTAGTGTCGAAAAATTCAAAAATGGGAAGGGTGGGGGATTGTCCCAAAACTTGCTACAAGGGGCCAGAGGGGCGGCCTGAATGAAAAATTTGTAAAATCAAGCACCGTGAGGGCATTGTGTGAAAATTGTGAAGGATTTTCCAAAGCGGCCAAAAATTGAAAAAAACGACAGGGCCGGTAGTGTCGAAAAATTCAAAAATGGGAAGGGTGGGGGATTGTCCCAAAACTTGCTACAAGGGGCCAGAGGGGCGGCCTGAATAAAAAATTTGTAAAATCAAGCACCGTGAGGGCATTGTGTGAAAATTATGAAGGATTTTCCAAAGCGGCCAAAAATTGAAAAAAACGACAGGGTCGGTAGTGTCGAAAAAGTCAAAAATGGGAAGGGTGGGGGATTGTCCCAAAACTTGCTACAAGGGGCCAGAGGGGCGGCCTGAATGAAAAATTTGTAAAATCAAGCACCGTGAGGGCATTGTGTGAAAATTATGAAGGATTTTCCAAAGCGGCCAAAAATTGAAAAAAACGACAGGGCCGGTAGTGTCGAAAAAGTCAAAAATGGGAAGGGTGGGGGATTGTCCCAAAACTTGCTACAAGGGGCCAGAGGGGCGGGCTGATTGAAAAATGTGTAAAATCAAGCACCGTGAGGGCATTGTGTGAAAATTGTGAAGGATTTTCCATAGGGGTAAAAATTGAAAAAAATGACAGGGTCGGTAGTGTCGAAAAAGTCAAAAATGGGAAGGGTGGGGGATTGTCCCAAAACTTGCTACAAGGGGCCAGAGGGGCGGCCTGAATGAAAAATGTGTAAAATCAAGCACCGTGAGGGCATTGTGTGGAAATTGTGAAGGATTTTCCATAGGGGTAAAAATTGAAAAAAATGACAGGGTCGGTAGTGTCGAAAAAGTCAAAAATGGGAAGGGTGGGGGATTGTCCCAAAACTTGCTACAAGGGGCCAGAGGGGCGGCCTGAATGAAAAATTTGTAAAATCAAGCACCGTGAGGGCATTGTGTGAAAATTTTGAAGGATTTTCCAAAGCGGGCAAAAATTGAAAAAAACGACAGGGCCGGTAGTGTCGAAAAAGTCAAAAATGGGAAGGGTGGGGGATTGTCCCAAAACTTGCTACAAGGGGCCAGAGGGGCGGGCTGATTGAAAAATGTGTAAAATCAAGCACCGTGAAGGCATTGTGTGGAAATTGTGAAGGATTTTCCATAGGGGTAAAAATTGAAAAAAATGACAGGGTCGGTAGTGTCGAAAAAGTCAAAAATGGGAAGGGTGGGGGATTGTCCCAAAACTTGCTACAAGGGGCCAGAGGGGCGGCCTGAATGAAAAATTTGTAAAATCAAGCACCGTGAGGGCATTGTGTGAAAATTATGAAGGATTTTCCAAAGCGGCCAAAAATTGAAAAAAACGACAGGGCCGGTAGTGTCGAAAAATTCAAAAATGGGAAGGGTGGGGGATTGTCCCAAAACTTGCTACAAGGGGCCAGAGGGGCGGCCTGAATGAAAAATTTGTAAAATCAAGCACCGTGAGGGCATTGTGTGAAAATTATGAAGGATTTTCCAAAGCGGCCAAAAATTGAAAAAAACGACAGGGCCGGTAGTGTCGAAAAAGTCAAAAATGGGAAGGGTGGTGGATTGTCCCAAAACTTGCTACAAGGGGCCAGAGGGGCGGGCTGATTGAAAAATGTGTAAAATCAAGCACCGTGAGGGCATTGTGTGAAAATTGTGAAGGATTTTCCATAGGGGTAAAAATTGAAAAAAATGACAGGGTCGGTAGTGTCGAAAAAGTCAAAAATGGGAAGGGTGGGGGATTGTCCCAAAACTTGCTACAAGGGGCCAGAGGGGCGGCCTGAATGAAAAATGTGTAAAATCAAGCACCGTGAGGGCATTGTGTGAAAATTTTGAAGGATTTTCCAAAGCGTGCAAAAATTGAAAAAAACGACAGGGCCGGTAGTGTCGAAAAAGTCAAAAATGGGAAGGGTGGGGGATTGTCCCAAAACTTGCTACAAGGGGCCAGAGGGGCGGGCTGATTGAAAAATGTGTAAAATCAAGCACCGTGAAGGCATTGTGTGGAAATTGTGAAGGATTTTCCATAGGGGTAAAAATTGAAAAAAATGACAGGGTCGGTAGTGTCGAAAAAGTCAAAAATGGGAAGGGTGGGGGATTGTCCCAAAACTTGCTACAAGGGGCCAGAGGGGCGGCCTGAATGAAAAATGTGTAAAATCAAGCACCGTGAGGGCATTGTGTGAAAATTGTGAAGGATTTTCCAAAGCGGCCAAAAATTGAAAAAAACGACAGGGCCGGTAGTGTCGAAAAAGTCAAAAATGGGAAGGGTGGGGGATTGTCCCAAAACTTGCTACAAGGGGCCAGAGGGGCGGCCTGAATGAAAAATTTGTAAAATCAAGCACAGTGAGGGCATTGTGTGAAAATTATGAAGGATTTTCCAAAGCGGCCAAAAATTGAAAAAAATGACAGGGTCGGTAGTGTCGAAAAAGTCAAAAATGGGAAGGGTGGGGGATTGTCCCAAAACTTGCTACAAGGGGCCAGAGGGGCGGGCTGATTGAAAAATGTGTAAAATCAAGCACCGTGAAGGCATTGTGTGAAAATTGTGAAGGATTTTCCATAGGGGTAAAAATTGAAAAAAATGACAGGGTCGGTAGTGTCGAAAAAGTCAAAAATGGGAAGGGTGGGGGATTGTCCCAAAACTTGCTACAAGGGGCCAGAGGGGCGGCCTGAATGAAAAATGTGTAAAATCAAGCACCGTGAGGGCATTGTGTGAAAATTGTGAAGGATTTTCCAAAGCGGCCAAAAATTGAAAAAAACGACAGGGCCGGTAGTGTCGAAAAAGTCAAAAATGGGAAGGGTGGGGGATTGTCCCAAAACTTGCTACAAGGGGCCAGAGGGGCGGGCTGATTGAAATATGTGTAAAATCAAGCACCGTGAGGGCATTGTGTGAAAATTGTGAAGGATTTTCCAAAGCGGCCAAAAATTGAAAAAAACGACAGGGCCGGTAGTGTCGAAAAATTCAAAAATGGGAAGGGTGGGGGATTGTCCCAAAACTTGCTACAAGGGGCCAGAGGGGCAGCCTGAATGAAAAATTTGTAAAATCAAGCACCGTGAGGGCATTGTGTGAAAATTATGAAGGATTTTCCAAAGCGGCCAAAAATTGAAAAAAACGACAGGGCCGGTAGTGTCGAAAAAGTCAAAAATGGGAAGGGTGGGGGATTGTCCCAAAACTTGCTACAAGGGGCCAGAGGGGCGGGCTGATTGAAAAATGTGTAAAATCAAGCACCGTGAGGGCATTGTGTGAAAATTGTGAAGGATTTTCCATAGGGGTAAAAATTGAAAAAAATGACAGGGTCGGTAGTGTCAAAAAAGTCAAAAATGGGAAGGGTGGGGGATTGTCCCAAAACTTGCTACAAGGGGCCAGAGGGGCGGCCTGAATGAAAAATGTGTAAAATCAAGCACCGTGAGGGCATTGTGTGAAAATTGTGAAGGATTTTACAAAGCGGCCAAAAATTGAAAAAAACGACAGGGCCGGTAGTGTCGAAAAATTCAAAAATGGGAAGGGTGGGGGATTGTCCCAAAACTTGCTACAAGGGGCCAGAGGGGCGGCCTGAATGAAAAATGTGTAAAATCAAGCACCGTGAGGGCATTGTGTGAAAATTTTGAAGGATTTTCCAAAGCGGGCAAAAATTGAAAAAAACGACAGGGCCGGTAGTGTCGAAAAATTCAAAAATGGGAAGGGTGGGGGATTGTCCCAAAACTTGCTACAAGGGGCCAGAGGGGCGGCCTGAATGAAAAATGTGTAAAATCAAGCACCGTGAGGGCATTGTGTGAAAATTGTGAAGGATTTTCCAAAGCGGCCAAAAATTGAAAAAAACGACAGGGCCGGTAGTGTCGAAAAAGTCAAAAATGGGAAGGGTGGGGGATTGTCCCAAAACTTGCTACAAGGGGCCAGAGGGGCGGCCTGAATGAAAAATTTGTAAAATCAAGCACCGTGAGGGCATTGTGTGAAAATTTTGAAGGATTTTCCAAAGCGTGCAAAAATTGAAAAAAACGACAGGGCCGGTAGTGTCAAAAAAGTCAAAAATGGGAAGGGTGGGGGATTGTCCCAAAACTTGCTACAAGGGGCCAGAGGGGCGGGCTGATTGAAAAATGTGTAAAATCAAGCACCGTGAAGGCATTGTGTGGAAATTGTGAAGGATTTTCCATAGGGGTAAAAATTGAAAAAAATGACAGGGTCGGTAGTGTCGAAAAAGTCAAAAATGGGAAGGGTGGGGGATTGTCCCAAAACTTGCTACAAGGGGCCAGAGGGGCGGCCTGAATGAAAAATGTGTAAAATCAAGCACCGTGAGGGCATTGTGTGAAAATTGTGAAGGATTTTCCAAAGCGGCCAAAAATTGAAAAAAACGACAGGGCCGGTAGTGTCGAAAAAGTCAAAAATGGGAAGGGTGGGGGATTGTCCCAAAACTTGCTACAAGGGGCCAGAGGGGCGGCCTGAATGAAAAATTTGTAAAATCAAGCACCGTGAGGGCATTGTGTGAAAATTATGAAGGATTTTCCAAAGCGGCCAAAAATTGAAAAAAATGACAGGGTCGGTAGTGTCGAAAAAGTCAAAAATGGGAAGGGTGGGGGATTGTCCCAAAACTTGCTACAAGGGGCCAGAGGGGCGGGCTGATTGAAAAATGTGTAAAATCAAGCACCGTGAAGGCATTGTGTGAAAATTGTGAAGGATTTTCCATAGGGGTAAAAATTGAAAAAAATGACAGGGTCGGTAGTGTCGAAAAAGTCAAAAATGGGAAGGGTGGGGGATTGTCCCAAAACTTGCTACAAGGGGCCAGAGGGGCGGCCTGAATGAAAAATGTGTAAAATCAAGCACCGTGAGGGCATTGTGTGAAAATTGTGAAGGATTTTCCAAAGCGGCCAAAAATTGAAAAAAACGACAGGGCCGGTAGTGTCGAAAAAGTCAAAAATGGGAAGGGTGGGGGATTGTCCCAAAACTTGCTACAAGGGGCCAGAGGGGCGGGCTGATTGAAAAATGTGTAAAATCAAGCACCGTGAGGGCATTGTGTGAAAATTGTGAAGGATTTTCCAAAGCGGCCAAAAATTGAAAAAAACGACAGGGCCGGTAGTGTCGAAAAATTCAAAAATGGGAAGGGTGGGGGATTGTCCCAAAACTTGCTACAAGGGGCCAGAGGGGCAGCCTGAATGAAAAATTTGTAAAATCAAGCACCGTGAGGGCATTGTGTGAAAATTATGAAGGATTTTCCAAAGCGGCCAAAAATTGAAAAAAACGACAGGGCCGGTAGTGTCGAAAAAGTCAAAAATGGGAAGGGTGGGGGATTGTCCCAAAACTTGCTACAAGGGGCCAGAGGGGCGGGCTGATTGAAAAATGTGTAAAATCAAGCACCGTGAGGGCATTGTGTGAAAATTGTGAAGGATTTTCCATAGGGGTAAAAATTGAAAAAAATGACAGGGTCGGTAGTGTCAAAAAAGTCAAAAATGGGAAGGGTGGGGGATTGTCCCAAAACTTGCTACAAGGGGCCAGAGGGGCGGCCTGAATGAAAAATGTGTAAAATCAAGCACCGTGAGGGCATTGTGTGAAAATTGTGAAGGATTTTACAAAGCGGCCAAAAATTGAAAAAAACGACAGGGCCGGTAGTGTCGAAAAATTCAAAAATGGGAAGGGTGGGGGATTGTCCCAAAACTTGCTACAAGGGGCCAGAGGGGCGGCCTGAATGAAAAATGTGTAAAATCAAGCACCGTGAGGGCATTGTGTGAAAATTTTGAAGGATTTTCCAAAGCGGGCAAAAATTGAAAAAAACGACAGGGCCGGTAGTGTCGAAAAATTCAAAAATGGGAAGGGTGGGGGATTGTCCCAAAACTTGCTACAAGGGGCCAGAGGGGCGGCCTGAATGAAAAATGTGTAAAATCAAGCACCGTGAAGGCATTGTGTGAAAATTGTGAAGGATTTTCCAAAGCGGGCAAAAATTGAAAAAAATGACAGGGTCGGTAATGTCGAAAAAGTCAAAAATGGGAAGGGTGGGGGATTGTCCCAAAACTTGCTACAAGGGGCCAGAGGGGCGGCCTGAATGAAAAATTTGTAAAATCAAGCACCGTGAGGGCATTGTGTGAAAATTGTGAAGGATTTTCCATAGGGGTAAAAATTGAAAAAAATGACAGGGCCGGTAGTGTCGAAAAAGTCAAAAATGGGAAGGGTGGGGGATTGTCCCAAAACTTGCTACAAGGGGCCAGAGGGGCGGGCTGATTGAAAAATGTGTAAAATCAAGCACCGTGAGGGCATTGTGTGAAAATTGTGAAGGATTTTCCATAGAGGTAAAAACTTGAAAAAAATGACAGGGTCGGTAGTGTCGAAAAAGTCAAAAATGGGAAGGGTGGGGGATTGTCCCAAAACTTGCTACAAGGGGCCAGAGGGGCGGCCTGAATGAAAAATGTGTAAAATCAAGCACCGTGAGGGCATTGTGTGAAAATTGTGAAGGATTTTCCAAAGCGGGCAAAAATTGAAAAAAACGACAGTGCCGGTAGTGTCGAAAAAGTCAAAAATGGGAAGGGTGGGGGATTGTCCCAAAACTTGCTACAAGGGGCCAGAGGGGCGGGCTGATTGAAAAATGTGTAAAATCAAGCACCGTGAAGGCATTGTGTGAAAATTGTGAAGGATTTTCCATAGGGGTAAAAACTTGAAAAAAATGACAGGGTCGGTAGTGTCGAAAAAGTCAAAAATGGGAAGGGTGGGGGATTGTCCCAAAACTTGCTACAAGGGGCCAGAGGGGCGGCCTGAATGAAAAATGTGTAAAATCAAGCACCGTGAGGGCATTGTGTGAAAATTGTGAAGGATTTTCCAAAGCGGGCAAAAATTGAAAAAAACGACAGGGCCGGTAGTGTCGAAAAAGTCAAAAATGGGAAGGGTGGGGGATTGTCCCAAAACTTGCTACAAGGGGCTAGAGGGGCGGGCTGATTGAAAAATGTGTAAAATCAAGCACCGTGAAGGCATTGTGTGAAAATTGTGAAGGATTTTCCATAGGGGTAAAAATTGAAAAAAATGACAGGGTCGGTAGTGTCGAAAAAGTCAAAAATGGGAAGGGTGGGGGATTGTCCCAAAACTTGCTACAAGGGGCCAGAGGGGCGGCCTGAATGAAAAATGTGTAAAATCAAGCACCGTGAGGGCATTGTGTGAAAATTGTGAAGGATTTTCCAAAGCGGCCAAAAATTGAAAAAAACGACAGGGCCGGTAGTGTCGAAAAAGTCAAAAATGGGAAGGGTGGGGGATTGTCCCAAAACTTGCTACAAGGGGCCAGAGGGGCGGGCTGATTGAAAAATGTGTAAAATCAAGCACCGTGAGGGCATTGTGTGAAAATTGTGAAGGATTTTCCAAAGCGGCCAAAAATTGAAAAAAACGACAGGGCCGGTAGTGTCGAAAAATTCAAAAATGGGAAGGGTGGGGGATTGTCCCAAAACTTGCTACAAGGGGCCAGAGGGGCAGCCTGAATGAAAAATTTGTAAAATCAAGCACCGTGAGGGCATTGTGTGAAAATTATGAAGGATTTTCCAAAGCGGCCAAAAATTGAAAAAAACGACAGGGCCGGTAGTGTCGAAAAAGTCAAAAATGGGAAGGGTGGGGGATTGTCCCAAAACTTGCTACAAGGGGCCAGAGGGGCGGGCTGATTGAAAAATGTGTAAAATCAAGCACCGTGAGGGCATTGTGTGAAAATTGTGAAGGATTTTCCATAGGGGTAAAAATTGAAAAAAATGACAGGGTCGGTAGTGTCAAAAAAGTCAAAAATGGGAAGGGTGGGGGATTGTCCCAAAACTTGCTACAAGGGGCCAGAGGGGCGGCCTGAATGAAAAATGTGTAAAATCAAGCACCGTGAGGGCATTGTGTGAAAATTGTGAAGGATTTTACAAAGCGGCCAAAAATTGAAAAAAACGACAGGGCCGGTAGTGTCGAAAAATTCAAAAATGGGAAGGGTGGGGGATTGTCCCAAAACTTGCTACAAGGGGCCAGAGGGGCGGCCTGAATGAAAAATGTGTAAAATCAAGCACCGTGAGGGCATTGTGTGAAAATTTTGAAGGATTTTCCAAAGCGGGCAAAAATTGAAAAAAACGACAGGGCCGGTAGTGTCGAAAAATTCAAAAATGGGAAGGGTGGGGGATTGTCCCAAAACTTGCTACAAGGGGCCAGAGGGGCGGCCTGAATGAAAAATGTGTAAAATCAAGCACCGTGAGGGCATTGTGTGAAAATTGTGAAGGATTTTCCAAAGCGGCCAAAAATGGAAAAAAATGACAGGGCCGGTAGTGTCGAAAAAGTCAAAAATGGGAAGGGTGGGGGATTGTCCCAAAACTTGCTACAAGGGGCCAGAGGGGCGGCCTGATTGAAAAATGTGTAAAATCAAGCACCGTGAGGGCATTGTGTGAAAATTATGAAGGATTTTCCAAAGCGGCCAAAAATGGAAAAAAATGACAGGGCCGGTAGTGTCGAAAAATTCAAAAATGGGAAGGGTGGGGGATTGTCCCAAAACTTGCTACAAGGGGCCAGAGGGGCGGCCTGAATGAAAAATGTGTAAAATCAAGCACCGTGAGGGCATTGTGTGAAAATTGTGAAGGATTTTCCAAAGCGGCCAAAAATGGAAAAAAATGACAGGGCCGGTAGTGTCGAAAAAGTCAAAAATGGGAAGGGTGGGGGATTGTCCCAAAACTTGCTACAAGGGGCCAGAGGGGCGGCCTGAATGAAAAATTTGTAAAATCAAGCACCGTGAGGGCATTGTGTGAAAATTGTGAAGGATTTTCCATAGGGGTAAAAATTGAAAAAAATGACAGGGTCGGTAGTGTCGAAAAAGTCAAAAATGGGAAGGGTGGGGGATTGTCCCAAAACTTGCTACAAGGGGCCAGAGGGGCGGGCTGAATGAAAAATGTGTAAAATCAAGCACCGTGAGGGCATTGTGTGAAAATTGTGAAGGATTTTCCATAGGGGTAAAAATTGAAAAAAATGACAGGGTCGGTAGTGTCGAAAAAGTCAAAAATGGGAAGGGTGGGGGATTGTCCCAAAACTTGCTACAAGGGGCCAGAGGGGCGGCCTGAATGAAAAATGTGTAAAATCAAGCACCGTGAGGGCATTGTGTGAAAATTTTGAAGGATTTTCCAAAGCGGGCAAAAATTGAAAAAAACGACAGGGCCGGTAGTGTCGAAAAATTCAAAAATGGGAAGGGTGGGGGATTGTCCCAAAACTTGCTACAAGGGGCCAGAGGGGCGGCCTGATTGAAAAATGTGTAAAATCAAGCACCGTGAGGGCATTGTGTGAAAATTATGAAGGATTTTCCAAAGCGGCCAAAAATGGAAAAAAATGACAGGGCCGGTAGTGTCGAAAAATTCAAAAATGGGAAGGGTGGGGGATTGTCCCAAAACTTGCTACAAGGGGCCAGAGGGGCGGCCTGAATGAAAAATGTGTAAAATCAAGCACCGTGAGGGCATTGTGTGAAAATTGTGAAGGATTTTCCAAAGCGGCCAAAAATGGAAAAAAATGACAGGGCCGGTATTGTCGAAAAAGTCAAAAATGGGAAGGGTGGGGGATTGTCCCAAAACTTGCTACAAGGGGCCAGAGGGGCGGCCTGAATGAAAAATTTGTAAAATCAAGCACCGTGAGGGCATTGTGTGAAAATTATGAAGGATTTTCCAAAGCGGCCAAAAATTGAAAAAAACGACAGGGCCGGTAGTGTCGAAAAATTCAAAAATGGGAAGGGTGGGGGATTGTCCCAAAACTTGCTACAAGGGGCCAGAGGGGCGGCCTGAATGAAAAATTTGTAAAATCAAGCACCGTGAGGGCATTGTGTGAAAATTATGAAGGATTTTCCAAAGCGGCCAAAAATTGAAAAAAACGACAGGGCCGGTAGTGTCGAAAAATTCAAAAATGGGAAGGGTGGGGGATTGTCCCAAAACTTGCTACAAGGGGCCAGAGGGGCGGCCTGAATGAAAAATTTGTAAAATCAAGCACCGTGAGGGCATTGTGTGAAAATTTTTAAGGATTTTCCAAAGCGGGCAAAAATTGAAAAAAATGACAGGGTCGGTAGTGTCGAAAAAGTCAAAAATGGGAAGGGTGGGGGATTGTCCCAAAACTTGCTACAAGGGGCCAGAGGGGCGGGCTGATTGAAAAATGTGTAAAATCAAGCACCGTGAAGGCATTGTGTGGAAATTGTGAAGGATTTTCCATAGGGGTAAAAATTGAAAAAAATGACAGGGTCGGTAGTGTCGAAAAAGTCAAAAATGGGAAGGGTGGGGGATTGTCCCAAAACTTGCTACAAGGGGCCAGAGGGGCGGCCTGAATGAAAAATGTGTAAAATCAAGCACCGTGAGGGCATTGTGTGAAAATTGTGAAGGATTTTCCAAAGCGGCCAAAAATTGAAAAAAACGACAGGGCCGGTAGTGTCGAAAAAGTCAAAAATGGGAAGGGTGGGGGATTGTCCCAAAACTTGCTACAAGGGGCCAGAGGGGCGGCCTGAATGAAAAATTTGTAAAATCAAGCACCGTGAGGGCATTGTGTGAAAATTATGAAGGATTTTCCAATGCGGCCAAAAATTGAAAAAAACGACAGGGCCGGTAGTGTCGAAAAATTCAAAAATGGGAAGGGTGGGGGATTGTCCCAAAACTTGCTACAAGGGGCCAGAGGGGCGGCCTGAATGAAAAATGTGTAAAATCAAGCACCGTGAGGGCATTGTGTGAAAATTTTGAAGGATTTTCCAAAGCGGGCAAAAATTGAAAAAAATGACAGGGCCGGTAGTGTCGAAAAATTCAAAAATGGGAAGGGTGGGGGATTGTCCCAAAACTTGCTACAAGGGGCCAGAGGGGCGGCCTGAATGAAAAATTTGTAAAATCAAGCACCGTGAGGGCATTGTGTGAAAATTGTGAAGGATTTTCCAAAGCGGCCAAAAATTGAAAAAAACGACAGGGCCGGTAGTGTCGAAAAAGTCAAAAATGGGAAGGGTGGGGGATTGTCCCAAAACTTGCTACAAGGGGCCAGAGGGGCGGCCTGAATGAAAAATTTGTAAAATCAAGCACCGTGAGGGCATTGTGTGAAAATTATGAAGGATTTTCCAAAGCGGCCAAAAATTGAAAAAAACGACAGGGCCGGTAGTGTCGAAAAATTCAAAAATGGGAAGGGTGGGGGATTGTCCCAAAACTTGCTACAAGGGGCCAGAGGGGCGGCCTGAATGAAAAATGTGTAAAATCAAGCACCGTGAGGGCATTGTGTGAAAATTTTTAAGGATTTTCCAAAGCGGGCAAAAATTGAAAAAAACGACAGGGCCGGTAGTGTCGAAAAAGTCAAAAATGGGAAGGGTGGGGGATTGTCCCAAAACTTGCTACAAGGGGCCAGAGGGGCGGCCTGAATGAAAAATGTGTAAAATCAAGCATTGTGAAGGCATTGTGTGAAAATTGTGAAGGATTTTCCATAGGGGTAAAAATTGAAAAAAATGACAGGGTCGGTAGTGTCGAAAAAGTCAAAAATGGGAAGGGTGGGGGATTGTCCCAAAACTTGCTACAAGGGGCCAGAGGGGCGGGCTGATTGAAAAATGTGTAAAATCAAGCACCGTGAAGGCATTGTGTGAAAATTGTGAAGGATTTTCCATAGGGGTAAAAATTGAAAAAAATGACAGGGTCGGTAGTGTCGAAAAAGTCAAAAATGGGAAGGGTGGGGGATTGTCCCAAAACTTGCTACAAGGGGCCAGAGGGGCGGCCTGAATGAAAAATGTGTAAAATCAAGCACCGTGAGGGCATTGTGTGAAAATTGTGAAGGATTTTCCAAAGCGGCCAAAAATTGAAAAAAATGACAGGGCCGGTAGTGTCGAAAAAGTCAAAAATGGGAAGGGTGGGGGATTGTCCCAAAACTTGCTACAAGGGGCCAGAGGGGCGGCCTGAATGAAAAATGTGTAAAATCAAGCACCGTGAGGGCATTGTGTGAAAATTATGAAGGATTTTCCAAAGCGGCCAAAAATTGAAAAAAACGACAGGGCCGGTAGTGTCGAAAAATTCAAAAATGGGAAGGGTGGGGGATTGTCCCAAAACTTGCTACAAGGGGCCAGAGGGGCGGCCTGAATGAAAAATGTGTAAAATCAAGCACCGTGAGGGCATTGTGTGAAAATTATGAAGGATTTTCCAAAGCGGCCAAAAATTGAAAAAAACGACAGGGCCGGTAGTGTCGAAAAATTCAAAAATGGGAAGGGTGGGGGATTGTCCCAAAACTTGCTACAAGGGGCCAGAGGGGCGGGCTGATTGAAAAATGTGTAAAATCAAGCACCGTGAAGGCATTGTGTGGAAATTGTGAAGGATTTTCCATAGGGGTAAAAATTGAAAAAAATGACAGGGTCGGTAGTGTCGAAAAAGTCAAAAATGGGAAGGGTGGGGGATTGTCCCAAAACTTGCTACAAGGGGCCAGAGGGGCGGCCTGAATGAAAAATGTGTAAAATCAAGCACCGTGAGGGCATTGTGTGAAAATTGTGAAGGATTTTCCAAAGCGGCCAAAAATTGAAAAAAACGACAGGGCCGGTAGTGTCGAAAAAGTCAAAAATGGGAAGGGTGGGGGATTGTCCCAAAACTTGCTACAAGGGGCCAGAGGGGCGGCCTGAATGAAAAATTTGTAAAATCAAGCACCGTGAGGGCATTGTGTGAAAATTATGAAGGATTTTCCAAAGCGGCCAAAAATTGAAAAAAACGACAGGGCCGGTAGTGTCGAAAATTCAAAAATGGGAAGGGTGGGGGATTGTCCCAAAACTTGCTACAAGGGGCCAGAGGGGCGGCCTGAATGAAAAATTTGTAAAATCAAGCACCGTGAGGGCATTGTGTGAAAATTATGAAGGATTTTCCAAAGCGGCCAAAAATTGAAAAAAACGACAGGGCCGGTAGTGTCGAAAAAGTCAAAAATGGGAAGGGTGGGGGATTGTCCCAAAACTTGCTACAAGGGGCCAGAGGGGCGGGCTGATTGAAAAATGTGTAAAATCAAGCACCGTGAGGGCATTGTGTGAAAATTGTGAAGGATTTTCCATAGGGGTAAAAATTGAAAAAAATGACAGGGTCGGTAGTGTCGAAAAAGTCAAAAATGGGAAGGGTGGGGGATTGTCCCAAAACTTGCTACAAGGGGCCAGAGGGGCGGCCTGAATGAAAAATGTGTAAAATCAAGCACCGTGAGGGCATTGTGTGAAAATTTTTAAGGATTTTCCAAAGCGGGCAAAAATTGAAAAAAACGACAGGGCCGGTAGTGTCGAAAAAGTCAAAAATGGGAAGGGTGGGGGATTGTCCCAAAACTTGCTACAAGGGGCCAGAGGGGCGGGCTGATTGAAAAATGTGTAAAATCAAGCACCGTGAAGGCATTGTGTGGAAATTGTGAAGGATTTTCCATAGGGGTAAAAATTGAAAAAAATGACAGGGTCGGTAGTGTCGAAAAAGTCAAAAATGGGAAGGGTGGGGGATTGTCCCAAAACTTGCTACAAGGGGCCAGAGGGGCGGCCTGAATGAAAAATGTGTAAAATCAAGCACCGTGAGGGCATTGTGTGAAAATTGTGAAGGATTTTCCAAAGCGGCCAAAAATTGAAAAAAACGACAGGGCCGGTAGTGTCGAAAAAGTCAAAAATGGGAAGGGTGGGGGATTGTCCCAAAACTTGCTACAAGGGGCCAGAGGGGCGGCCTGAATGAAAAATTTGTAAAATCAAGCACCGTGAGGGCATTGTGTGAAAATTATGAAGGATTTTCCAAAGCGGCCAAAAATTGAAAAAAACGACAGGGCCGGGTAGTGTCGAAAAATTCAAAAATGGGAAGGGTGGGGGATTGTCCCAAAACTTGCTACAAGGGGCCAGAGGGGCGGCCTGAATGAAAAATTTGTAAAATCAAGCACCGTGAGGGCATTGTGTGAAAATTATGAAGGATTTTCCAAAGCGGCCAAAAATTGAAAAAAACGACAGGGCCGGGTAGTGTCGAAAAAGTCAAAAATGGGAAGGGTGGGGGATTGTCCCAAAACTTGCTACAAGGGGCCAGAGGGGCGGGCTGATTGAAAAATGTGTAAAATCAAGCACCGTGAGGGCATTGTGTGAAAATTGTGAAGGATTTTCCATAGGGGTAAAAATTGAAAAAAACGACAGGGCCGGTAGTGTCGAAAAAGTCAAAAATGGGAAGGGTGGGGGATTGTCCCAAAACTTGCTACAAGGGGCCAGAGGGGCGGGCTGATTGAAAAATGTGTAAAATCAAGCACCGTGAGGGCATTGTGTGAAAATTGTGAAGGATTTTCCAAAGCGGCCAAAAATTGAAAAAAACGACAGGGCCGGTAGTGTCGAAAAAGTCAAAAATGGGAAGGGTGGGGGATTGTCCCAAAACTTGCTACAAGGGGCCAGAGGGGCGGCCTGAATGAAAAATGTGTAAAATCAAGCACCGTGAGGGCATTGTGTGAAAATTGTGAAGGATTTTCCAAAGCGGCCAAAAATTGAAAAAAACGACAGGGCCGGTAGTGTCGAAAAAGTCAAAAATGGGAAGGGTGGGGGATTGTCCCAAAACTTGCTACAAGGGGCCAGAGGGGCGGGCTGATTGAAAAATGTGTAAAATCAAGCACCGTGAAGGCATTGTGTGAAAATTGTGAAGGATTTTCCATAGGGGTAAAAATTGAAAAAAATGACAGGGTCGGTAGTGTCGAAAAAGTCAAAAATGGGAAGGGTGGGGGATTGTCCCAAAACTTGCTACAAGGGGCCAGAGGGGCGGCCTGAATGAAAAATGTGTAAAATCAAGCACCGTGAGGGCATTGTGTGAAAATTTTGAAGGATTATCCAAAGCGGCCAAAAATTGAAAAAAACGACAGGGCCGGTAGTGTCGAAAAAGTCAAAAATGGGAAGGGTGGGGGATTGTCCCAAAACTTGCTACAAGGGGCCAGAGGGGCGGGCTGATTGAAAAATGTGTAAAATCAAGCACCGTGAAGGCATTGTGTGGAAATTGTGAAGGATTTTCCATAGGGGTAAAAATTGAAAAAAATGACAGGGTCGGTAGTGTCGAAAAAGTCAAAAATGGGAAGGGTGGGGGATTGTCCCAAAACTTGCTACAAGGGGCCAGAGGGGCGGCCTGAATGAAAAATGTGTAAAATCAAGCACCGTGAGGGCATTGTGTGAAAATTGTGAAGGATTTTCCAAAGCGGCCAAAAATTGAAAAAAACGACAGGGCCGGTAGTGTCGAAAAAGTCAAAAATGGGAAGGGTGGGGGATTGTCCCAAAACTTGCTACAAGGGGCCAGAGGGGCGGCCTGAATGAAAAATTTGTAAAATCAAGCACCATGAGGGCATTGTGTGAAAATTTTGAAGGATTTTCCAAAGCGGGCAAAAATTGAAAAAAACGACAGGGCCGGTAGTGTCGAAAAAGTCAAAAATGGGAAGGGTGGGGGATTGTCCCAAAACTTGCTACAAGGGGCCAGAGGGGAGGGCTGATTGAAAAATGTGTA
This sequence comes from Scomber japonicus, assembly GCF_027409825.1. Taxonomy (NCBI): domain Eukaryota; kingdom Metazoa; phylum Chordata; class Actinopteri; order Scombriformes; family Scombridae; genus Scomber; species Scomber japonicus. Next base: position 16,943,143 of record NC_070596.1, on the reverse strand, counting down.
AAATCAAGCACCGTGAGGGCATTGTGTGAAAATTGTGAAGGATTTTCCAAAGCGGCCAAAAATTGAAAAAAACGACAGGGCCGGTAGTGTCGAAAAAGTCAAAAATGGGAAGGGTGGGGGATTGTCCCAAAACTTGCTACAAGGGGCCAGAGGGGCGGCCTGAATGAAAAATTTGTAAAATCAAGCACCGTGAGGGCATTGTGTGAAAATTATGAAGGATTTTCCAAAGCGGCCAAAAATTGAAAAAAACGACAGGGCCGGTAGTGTCGAAAAATTCAAAAATGGGAAGGGTGGGGGATTGTCCCAAAACTTGCTTACAAGGGGCCAGAGGGGCGGCCTGAATGAAAAATTTGTAAAATCAAGCACCGTGAGGGCATTGTGTGAAAATTATGAAGGATTTTCCAAAGCGGCCAAAAATTGAAAAAAACGACCGGTAGTGTCGAAAAAGTCAAAAATGGGAAGGGTGGGGGATTGTCCCAAAACTTGCTACAAGGGGCCAGAGGGGCGGGCTGATTGAAAAATGTGTAAAATCAAGCACCGTGAGGGCATTGTGTGAAAATTGTGAAGGATTTTCCATAGGGGCAAAAATTGAAAAAAACGACCGGTAGTGTCGAAAAAGTCAAAAATGGGAAGGGTGGGGGATTGTCCCAAAACTTGCTACAAGGGGCCAGAGGGGCGGGCTGATTGAAAAATGTGTAAAATCAAGCACCGTGAAGGCATTGTGTGGAAATTGTGAAGGATTTTCCATAGGGGTAAAAATTGAAAAAAATGACAGGGTCGGTAGTGTCGAAAAAGTCAAAAATGGGAAGGGTGGGGGATTGTCCCAAAACTTGCTACAAGGGGCCAGAGGGGCGGCCTGAATGAAAAATGTGTAAAATCAAGCACCGTGAGGGCATTGTGTGAAAATTGTGAAGGATTTTCCAAAGCGGCCAAACATTGAAAAAAACGACAGGGCCGGTAGTGTCGAAAAAGTCAAAAATGGGAAGGGTGGGGGATTGTCCCAAAACTTGCTACAAGGGGCCAGAGGGGCGGCCTGAATGAAAATTGTGTAAAATCAAGCACCGTGAGGGCATTGTGTGAAAATTGTGAAGGATTTTCCAAAGCGGGCAAAAATTGAAAAAAATGACAGGGCCGGGTAGTGTCGAAAAAGTCAAAAATGGGAAGGGTGGGGGATTGTCCCAAAACTTGCTACAAGGGGCCAGAGGGGCGGCCTGAATGAAAAATTTGTAAAATCAAGCACCGTGAGGGCATTGTGTGAAAATTATGAAGGATTTTCCAAAGCGGCCAAAAATTGAAAAAAACGACAGGGCCGGTAGTGTCGAAAAAGTCAAAAATGGGAAGGGTGGGGGATTGTCCCAAAACTTGCTACAAGGGGCCAGAGGGGCGGCCTGAATGAAAAATGTGTAAAATCAAGCACCGTGAGGGCATTGTGTGAAAATTGTGAAGGATTTTCCAAAGCGGCCAAAAATTGAAAAAAACGACAGGGCCGGGTAGTGTCGAAAAAGTCAAAAATGGGAAGGGTGGGGGATTGTCCCAAAACTTGCTACAAGGGGCCAGAGGGGCGGCCTGAATGAAAAATTTGTAAAATCAAGCACCGTGAGGGCATTGTGTGAAAATTATGAAGGATTTTCCAAAGCGGGCAAAAATTGAAAAAAACGACAGGGCCGGTAGTGTCGAAAAATTCAAAAATGGGAAGGGTGGGGGATTGTCCCAAAACTTGCTACAAGGGGCCAGAGGGGCGGGCTGATTGAAAAATGTGTAAAATCAAGCACCGTGAAGGCATTGTGTGAAAATTGTGAAGGATTTTCCATAGGGGTAAAAATTGAAAAAAATGACAGGGTCGGTAGTGTCGAAAAAGTCAAAAATGGGAAGGGTGGGGGATTGTCCCAAAACTTGCTACAAGGGGCCAGAGGGGCGGCCTGAATGAAAAATGTGTAAAATCAAGCACCGTGAGGGCATTGTGTGAAAATTTTGAAGGATTTTCCAAAGCGGGCAAAAATTGAAAAAAACGACAGGGCCGGTAGTGTCGAAAAAGTCAAAAATGGGAAGGGTGGGGGATTGTCCCAAAACTTGCTACAAGGGGCCAGAGGGGCGGGCTGATTGAAAAATGTGTAAAATCAAGCACCGTGAAGGCATTGTGTGGAAATTGTGAAGGATTTTCCATAGGGGTAAAAATTGAAAAAAATGACAGGGTCGGTAGTGTCGAAAAAGTCAAAAATGGGAAGGGTGGGGGATTGTCCCAAAACTTGCTACAAGGGGCCAGAGGGGCGGCCTGAATGAAAAATGTGTAAAATCAAGCACCGTGAGGGCATTGTGTGAAAATTGTGAAGGATTTTCCAAAGCGGCCAAAAATTGAAAAAAACGACAGGGCCGGTAGTGTCGAAAAAGTCAAAAATGGGAAGGGTGGGGGATTGTCCCAAAACTTGCTACAAGGGGCCAGAGGGGCGGCCTTAATGAAAAATTTGTAAAATCAAGCACCGTGAGGGCATTGTGTGAAAATTATGAAGGATTTTCCAAAGCGGCCAAAAATTGAAAAAAATGACAGGGTCGGTAGTGTCAAAAAAGTCAAAAATGGGAAGGGTGGGGGATTGTCCCAAAACTTGCTACAAGGGGCCAGAGGGGCGGCCTGAATGAAAAATTTGTAAAATCAAGCACCATGAGGGCATTGTGTGAAAATTTTGAAGGATTTTCCAAAGCGGGCAAAAATTGAAAAAAACGACAGGGCCGGTAGTGTCGAAAAAGTAAAAAATGGGAAGGGTGGGGGATTGTCCCAAAACTTGCTACAAGGGGCCAGAGGGGAGGGCTGATTGAAAAATGTGTAAAATCAAGCACCGTGAAGGCATTGTGTGGAAATTGTGAAGGATTTTCCATAGGGGTAAAAATTGAAAAAAATGACAGGGTCGGTAGTGTCGAAAAAGTAAAAAATGGGAAGGGTGGGGGATTGTCCCAAAACTTGCTACAAGGGGCCAGAGGGGCGGCCTGAATGAAAAATGTGTAAAATCAAGCACCGTGAGGGCATTGTGTGAAAATTATGAAGGATTTTCCAAAGCGGCCAAAAATTGAAAAAAACGACAGGGCCGGGTAGTGTCGAAAAAGTCAAAAATGGGAAGGGTGGGGGATTGTCCCAAAACTTGCTACAAGGGGCCAGAGGGGCGGGCTGATTGAAAAATGTGTAAAATCAAGCACCGTGAGGGCATTGTGTGAAAATTGTGAAGGATTTTCCATAGGGGTAAAAATTGAAAAAAATGACAGGGTCGGTAGTGTCGAAAAAGTCAAAAATGGGAAGGGTGGGGGATTGTCCCAAAACTTGCTACAAGGGGCCAGAGGGGCGGCCTGAATGAAAAATGTGTAAAATCAAGCACCGTGAGGGCATTGTGTGAAAATTTTGAAGGATTTTCCAAAGCGGGCAAAAATTGAAAAAAACGACAGGGCCGGGTAGTGTCGAAAAAGTCAAAAATGGGAAGGGTGGGGGATTGTCCCAAAACTTGCTACAAGGGGCCAGAGGGGCGGGCTGATTGAAAAATGTGTAAAATCAAGCACCGTGAAGGCATTGTGTGGAAATTGTGAAGGATTTTCCATAGGGGTAAAAATTGAAAAAAATGACAGGGTCGGTAGTGTCGAAAAAGTCAAAAATGGGAAGGGTGGGGGATTGTCCCAAAACTTGCTACAAGGGGCCAGAGGGGCGGCCTGAATGAAAAATGTGTAAAATCAAGCACCGTGAGGGCATTGTGTGAAAATTGTGAAGGATTTTCCAAAGCGGCCAAAAATTGAAAAAAACGACAGGGCCGGTAGTGTCGAAAAAGTCAAAAATGGGAAGGGTGGGGGATTGTCCCAAAACTTGCTACAAGGGGCCAGAGGGGCGGCCTGAATGAAAATTGTGTAAAATCAAGCACCGTGAGGGCATTGTGTGAAAATTGTGAAGGATTTTCCAAAGCGGGCAAAAATTGAAAAAAATGACAGGGCCGGTAGTGTCGAAAAAGTCAAAAATGGGAAGGGTGGGGGATTGTCCCAAAACTTGCTACAAGGGGCCAGAGGGGCGGGCTGATTGAAAAATGTGTAAAATCAAGCACCGTGAAGGCATTGTGTGGAAATTGTGAAAGATTTTCCATAGGGGTAAAAATTGAAAAAAATGACAGGGTCGGTAGTGTCGAAAAAGTCAAAAATGGGAAGGGTGGGGGATTGTCCCAAAACTTGCTACAAGGGGCCAGAGGGGCGGCCTGAATGAAAAATGTGTAAAATCAAGCACCGTGAGGGCATTGTGTGAAAATTGTGAAGGATTTTCCAAAGCGGCCAAAAATTGAAAAAAACGACAGGCCGGTAGTGTCGAAAAAGTCAAAAATGGGAAGGGTGGGGGATTGTCCCAAAACTTGCTACAAGGGGCCAGAGGGGCGGCCTGAATGAAAAATTTGTAAAATCAAGCACCGTGAGGGCATTGTGTGAAAATTATGAAGGATTTTCCAAAGCGGCCAAAATTGAAAAAAACGACAGGGCCGGTAGTGTCGAAAAATTCAAAAATGGGAAGGGTGGGGGATTGTCCCAAAACTTGCTACAAGGGGCCAGAGGGGCGGCCTGAATGAAAAATGTGTAAAATCAAGCACCGTGAAGGCATTGTGTGGAAATTGTGAAAGATTTTCCATAGGGGTAAAAATTGAAAAAAATGACAGGGTCGGTAGTGTCGAAAAAGTCAAAAATGGGAAGGGTGGGGGATTGTCCCAAAACTTGCTACAAGGGGCCAGAGGGGCGGCCTGAATGAAAAATGTGTAAAATCAAGCACCGTGAGGGCATTGTGTGAAAATTGTGAAGGATTTTCCAAAGCGGCCAAAAATTGAAAAAAACGACAGGGCCGGTAGTGTCGAAAAAGTCAAAAATGGGAAGGGTGGGGGATTGTCCCAAAACTTGCTACAAGGGGCCAGAGGGGCGGCCTGAATGAAAAATTTGTAAAATCAAGCACCGTGAGGGCATTGTGTGAAAATTATGAAGGATTTTCCAAAGCGGCCAAAAATTGAAAAAAACGACAGGGCCGGTAGTGTCGAAAAATTCAAAAATGGGAAGGGTGGGGGATTGTCCCAAAACTTGCTACAAGGGGCCAGAGGGGCGGCCTGAATGAAAAATGTGTAAAATCAAGCACCGTGAGGGCATTGTGTGAAAATTATGAAGGATTTTCCAAAGCGGCCAAAAATTGAAAAAAACGACAGGGCCGGTAGTGTCGAAAAAGTCAAAAATGGGAAGGGTGGGGGATTGTCCCAAAACTTGCTACAAGGGGCCAGAGGGGCGGGCTGATTGAAAAATGTGTAAAATCAAGCACCGTGAGGGCATTGTGTGAAAATTGTGAAGGATTTTCCATAGGGGTAAAAATTGAAAAAAATGACAGGGTCGGTAGTGTCGAAAAAGTCAAAAATGGGAAGGGTGGGGGATTGTCCCAAAACTTGCTACAAGGGGCCAGAGGGGCGGCCTGAATGAAAAATGTGTAAAATCAAGCACCGTGAGGGCATTGTGTGAAAATTTTTAAGGATTTTCCAAAGCGGGCAAAAATTGAAAAAAACGACAGGGCCGGTAGTGTCGAAAAAGTCAAAAATGGGAAGGGTGGGGGATTGTCCCAAAACTTGCTACAAGGGGCCAGAGGGGCGGGCTGATTGAAAAATGTGTAAAATCAAGCACCGTGAAGGCATTGTGTGAAAATTATGAAGGATTTTCCATAGGGGTAAAAATTGACAAAAATGACAGGGTCGGTAGTGTCGAAAAAGTCAAAAATGGGAAGGGTGGGGGATTGTCCCAAAACTTGCTACAAGGGGCCAGAGGGGCGGGCTGATTGAAAAATGTGTAAAATCAAGCACCGTGAGGGCATTGTGTGAAAATTGTGAAGGATTTTACATAGGGGTAAAAATTGAAAAAAATGACAGGGTCGGTAGTGTCGAAAAAGTCAAAAATGGGAAGGGTGGGGGATTGTCCCAAAACTTGCTACAAGGGGCCAGAGGGGCGGCCTGAATGAAAAATGTGTAAAATCAAGCACCGTGAGGGCATTGTGTGAAAATTTTTAAGGATTTTCCAAAGCGGGCAAAAATTGAAAAAAACGACAGGGCCGGTAGTGTCGAAAAAGTCAAAAATGGGAAGGGTGGGGGATTGTCCCAAAACTTGCTACAAGGGGCCAGAGGGGCGGGCTGATTGAAAAATGTGTAAAATCAAGCACCGTGAAGGCATTGTGTGGAAATTGTGAAGGATTTTCCATAGGGGTAAAAATTGAAAAAAATGACAGGGTCGGTAGTGTCGAAAAAGTCAAAAATGGGAAGGGTGGGGGATTGTCCCAAAACTTGCTACAAGGGGCCAGAGGGGCGGCCTGAATGAAAAATGTGTAAAATCAAGCACCGTGAGGGCATTGTGTGAAAATTGTGAAGGATTTTCCAAAGCGGCCAAAAATTGAAAAAAACGACAGGGCCGGTAGTGTCGAAAAAGTCAAAAATGGGAAGGGTGGGGGATTGTCCCAAAACTTGCTACAAGGGGCCAGAGGGGCGGCCTGAATGAAAAATTTGTAAAATCAAGCACCGTGAGGGCATTGTGTGAAAATTATGAAGGATTTTCCAAAGCGGCCAAAAATTGAAAAAAACGACAGGGCCGGTAGTGTCGAAAAATTCAAAAATGGGAAGGGTGGGGGATTGTCCCAAAACTTGCTACAAGGGGCCAGAGGGGCGGCCTGAATGAAAAATTTGTAAAATCAAGCACCGTGAGGGCATTGTGTGAAAATTATGAAGGATTTTCCAAAGCGGCCAAAAATTGAAAAAAACGACAGGGCCGGTAGTGTCGAAAAAGTCAAAAATGGGAAGGGTGGGGGATTGTCCCAAAACTTGCTACAAGGGGCCAGAGGGGCGGGCTGATTGAAAAATGTGTAAAATCAAGCACCGTGAGGGCATTGTGTGAAAATTGTGAAGGATTTTCCATAGGGGTAAAAATTGAAAAAAATGACAGGGCCGGTAGTGTCGAAAAAGTAAAAAATGGGAAGGGTGGGGGATTGTCCCAAAACTTGCTACAAGGGGCCAGAGGGGCGGGCTGATTGAAAAATGTGTAAAGTCAAGCAGCGTGAAGGCATTGTGTGGAAATTGTGAAGGATTTTCCATAGGGGTAAAAATTGAAAAAAATGACAGGGTCGGTAGTGTCGAAAAAGTCAAAAATGGGAAGGGTGGGGGATTGTCCCAAAACTTGCTACAAGGGGCCAGAAGGGCGGCCTGAATGAAAAATGTGTAAAATCAAGCACCGTGAGGGCATTGTGTGAAAATTGTGAAGGATTTTCCAAAGCGGCCAAAAATTGAAAAAAACGACAGGGCCGGTAGTGTCGAAAAAGTCAAAAATGGGAAGGGTGGGGGATTGTCCCAAAACTTGCTACAAGGGGCCAGAGGGGCGGCCTGAATGAAAAATTTGTAAAATCAAGCACCGTGAGGGCATTGTGTGAAAATTATGAAGGATTTTCCAAAGCGGCCAAAAATTGAAAAAAACGACAGGGCCGGTAGTGTCGAAAAATTCAAAAATGGGAAGGGTGGGGGATTGTCCCAAAACTTGCTACAAGGGGCCAGAGGGGCGGCCTGAATGAAAAATTTGTAAAATCAAGCACCGTGAGGGCATTGTGTGAAAATTATGAAGGATTTTCCAAAGCGGCCAAAAATTGAAAAAAACGACAGGGCCGGTAGTGTCGAAAAAGTCAAAAATGGGAAGGGTGGGGGATTGTCCCAAAACTTGCTACAAGGGGCCAGAGGGGCGGGCTGATTGAAAAATGTGTAAAATCAAGCACCGTGAAGGCATTGTGTGAAAATTGTGAAGGATTTTCCATAGGGGTAAAAATTGAAAAAAATGACAGGGTCGGTAGTGTCGAAAAAGTCAAAAATGGGAAGGGTGGGGGATTGTCCCAAAACTTGCTACAAGGGGCCAGAGGGGCGGCCTGAATGAAAAATGTGTAAAATCAAGCACCGTGAGGGCATTGTGTGAAAATTTTGAAGGATTTTCCAAAGCGGGCAAAAATTGAAAAAAACGACAGGGCCGGTAGTGTCGAAAAAGTCAAAAATGGGAAGGGTGGGGGATTGTCCCAAAACTTGCTACAAGGGGCCAGAGGGGCGGGCTGATTGAAAAATGTGTAAAATCAAGCACCGTGAAGGCATTGTGTGGAAATTGTGAAGGATTTTCCATAGGGGTAAAAATTGAAAAAAATGACAGGGTCGGTAGTGTCGAAAAAGTCAAAAATGGGAAGGGTGGGGGATTGTCCCAAAACTTGCTACAAGGGGCCAGAGGGGCGGCCTGAATGAAAAATGTGTAAAATCAAGCACCGTGAGGGCATTGTGTGAAAATTGTGAAGTATTTTCCAAAGCGGCCAAAAATTGAAAAAAACGACAGGGCCGGTAGTGTCGAAAAAGTCAAAAATGGGAAGGGTGGGGGATTGTCCCAAAACTTGCTACAAGGGGCCAGAGGGGCGGCCTTAATGAAAAATTTGTAAAATCAAGCACCGTGAGGGCATTGTGTGAAAATTATGAAGGATTTTCCAAAGCGGCCAAAAATTGAAAAAGATGACAGGGTCGGTAGTGTCAAAAAAGTCAAAAATGGGAAGGGTGGGGGATTGTCCCAAAACTTGCTACAAGGGGCCAGAGGGGCGGCCTGAATGAAAAATGTGTAAAATCAAGCACCGTGAGGGCATTGTGTGAAAATTGTGAAGGATTTTCCAAAGCGGCCAAAAATTGAAAAAAACGACAGGGCCGGTAGTGTCGAAAAAGTCAAAAATGGGAAGGGTGGGGGATTGTCCCAAAACTTGCTACAAGGGGCCAGAGGGGCGGCCTGAATGAAAAATTTGTAAAATCAAGCACCGTGAGGGCATTGTGTGAAAATTATGAAGGATTTTCCAAAGCGGCCAAAAATTGAAAAAAACGACAGGGCCGGTAGTGTCGAAAAATTCAAAAATGGGAAGGGTGGGGGATTGTCCCAAAAATTGCTTACAAGGGGCCAGAGGGGCGGCCTGAATGAAAAATTTGTAAAATCAAGCACCGTGAGGGCATTGTGTGAAAATTATGAAGGATTTTCCAAAGCGGCCAAAAATTGAAAAAAACGACAGGGCCGGTAGTGTCGAAAAAGTCAAAAATGGGAAGGGTGGGGGATTGTCCCAAAACTTGCTACAAGGGGCCAGAGGGGCGGGCTGATTGAAAAATGTGTAAAATCAAGCACCGTGAGGGCATTGTGTGAAAATTGTGAAGGATTTTCCATAGGGGTAAAAATTGAAAAAAATGACAGGGTCGGTAGTGTCGAAAAAGTCAAAAATGGGAAGGGTGGGGGATTGTCCCAAAACTTGCTACAAGGGGCCAGAGGGGCGGCCTGAATGAAAAATGTGTAAAATCAAGCACCGTGAGGGCATTGTGTGAAAATTTTGAAGGATTTTCCAAAGCGGGCAAAAATTGAAAAAAACGACAGGGCCGGTAGTGTCGAAAAAGTCAAAAATGGGAAGGGTGGGGGATTGTCCCAAAACTTGCTACAAGGGGCCAGAGGGGCGGGCTGATTGAAAAATGTGTAAAATCAAGCACCGTGAAGGCATTGTGTGGAAATTGTGAAGGATTTTCCATAGGGGTAAAAATTGAAAAAAATGACAGGGTCGGTAGTGTCGAAAAAGTCAAAAATGGGAAGGGTGGGGGATTGTCCCAAAACTTGCTACAAGGGGCCAGAGGGGCGGCCTGAATGAAAAATGTGTAAAATCAAGCACCGTGAGGGCATTGTGTGAAAATTGTGAAGGATTTTCCAAAGCGGCCAAAAATTGAAAAAAACGACAGGGCCGGTAGTGTCGAAAAAGTCAAAAATGGGAAGGGTGGGGGATTGTCCCAAAACTTGCTACAAGGGGCCAGAGGGGCGGCCTGAATGAAAATTGTGTAAAATCAAGCACCGTGAGGGCATTGTGTGAAAATTGTGAAGGATTTTCCAAAGCGGGCAAAAATTGAAAAAAATGACAGGGCCGGTAGTGTCGAAAAAGTCAAAAATGGGAAGGGTGGGGGATTGTCCCAAAACTTGCTACAAGGGGCCAGAGGGGCGGCCTGAATGAAAAATTTGTAAAATCAAGCACCGTGAGGGCATTGTGTGAAAATTATGAAGGATTTTCCAAAGCGGCCAAAAATTGAAAAAAACGACAGGGCCGGTAGTGTCGAAAAAGTCAAAAATGGGAAGGGTGGGGGATTGTCCCAAAACTTGCTACAAGGGGCCAGAGGGGCGGCCTGAATGAAAAATGTGTAAAATCAAGCACCGTGAGGGCATTGTGTGAAAATTGTGAAGGATTTTCCAAAGCGGCCAAAAATTGAAAAAAACGACAGGGCCGGTAGTGTCGAAAAAGTCAAAAATGGGAAGGGTGGGGGATTGTCCCAAAACTTGCTACAAGGGGCCAGAGGGGCGGCCTGAATGAAAAATTTGTAAAATCAAGCACCGTGAGGGCATTGTGTGAAAATTATGAAGGATTTTCCAAAGCGGCCAAAAATTGAAAAAAACGACAGGGCCGGTAGTGTCGAAAAATTCAAAAATGGGAAGGGTGGGGGATTGTCCCAAAACTTGCTACAAGGGGCCAGAGGGGCGGCCTGAATGAAAAATGTGTAAAATCAAGCACCGTGAGGGCATTGTGTGAAAATTATGAAGGATTTTCCAAAGCGGCCAAAAATTGAAAAAAACGACAGGGCCGGTAGTGTCGAAAAAGTCAAAAATGGGAAGGGTGGGGGATTGTCCCAAAACTTGCTACAAGGGGCCAGAGGGGCGGGCTGATTGAAAAATGTGTAAAATCAAGCACCGTGAAGGCATTGTGTGAAAATTGTGAAGGATTTTCCATAGGGGTAAAAATTGAAAAAAATGACAGGGTCGGTAGTGTCGAAAAAGTCAAAAATGGGAAGGGTGGGGGATTGTCCCAAAACTTGCTACAAGGGGCCAGAGGGGCGGCCTGAATGAAAAATGTGTAAAATCAAGCACCGTGAGGGCATTGTGTGAAAATTTTGAAGGATTTTCCAAAGCGGGCAAAAATTGAAAAAAACGACAGGGCCGGTAGTGTCGAAAAAGTCAAAAATGGGAAGGGTGGGGGATTGTCCCAAAACTTGCTACAAGGGGCCAGAGGGGCGGGCTGATTGAAAAATGTGTAAAATCAAGCACCGTGAAGGCATTGTGTGGAAATTGTGAAGGATTTTCCATAGGGGTAAAAATTGAAAAAAATGACAGGGTCGGTAGTGTCGAAAAAGTCAAAAATGGGAAGGGTGGGGGATTGTCCCAAAACTTGCTACAAGGGGCCAGAGGGGCGGCCTGAATGAAAAATGTGTAAAATCAAGCACCGTGAGGGCATTGTGTGAAAATTGTGAAGGATTTTCCAAAGCGGCCAAAAATTGAAAAAAACGACAGGGCCGGTAGTGTCGAAAAAGTCAAAAATGGGAAGGGTGGGGGATTGTCCCAAAACTTGCTACAAGGGGCCAGAGGGGCGGCCTTAATGAAAAATTTGTAAAATCAAGCACCGTGAGGGCATTGTGTGAAAATTATGAAGGATTTTCCAAAGCGGCCAAAAATTGAAAAAAATGACAGGGTCGGTAGTGTCAAAAAAGTCAAAAATGGGAAGGGTGGGGGATTGTCCCAAAACTTGCTACAAGGGGCCAGAGGGGCGGCCTGAATGAAAAATTTGTAAAATCAAGCACCATGAGGGCATTGTGTGAAAATTTTGAAGGATTTTCCAAAGCGGGCAAAAATTGAAAAAAACGACAGGGCCGGTAGTGTCGAAAAAGTCAAAAATGGGAAGGGTGGGGGATTGTCCCAAAACTTGCTACAAGGGGCCAGAGGGGAGGGCTGATTGAAAAATGTGTAAAATCAAGCACCGTGAAGGCATTGTGTGGAAATTGTGAAGGATTTTCCATAGGGGTAAAAATTGAAAAAAATGACAGGGTCGGTAGTGTCGAAAAAGTCAAAAATGGGAAGGGTGGGGGATTGTCCCAAAACTTGCTACAAGGGGCCAGAGGGGCGGCCTGAATGAAAAATGTGTAAAATCAAGCACCGTGAGGGCATTGTGTGAAAATTGTGAAGGATTTTCCAAAGCGGCCAAAAATTGAAAAAAACGACAGGGCCGGTAGTGTCGAAAAAGTCAAAAATGGGAAGGGTGGGGGATTGTCCCAAAACTTGCTACAAGGGGCCAGAGGGGCGGCCTGAATGAAAAATTTGTAAAATCAAGCACCGTGAGGGCATTGTGTGAAAATTATGAAGGATTTTCCAAAGCGGCCAAAAATTGAAAAAAACGACAGGGCCGGTAGTGTCGAAAAATTCAAAAATGGGAAGGGTGGGGGATTGTCCCAAAACTTGCTTACAAGGGGCCAGAGGGGCGGCCTGAATGAAAAATTTGTAAAATCAAGCACCGTGAGGGCATTGTGTGAAAATTATGAAGGATTTTCCAAAGCGGCCAAAAATTGAAAAAAACGACAGGGCCGGTAGTGTCGAAAAAGTCAAAAATGGGAAGGGTGGGGGATTGTCCCAAAACTTGCTACAAGGGGCCAGAGGGGCGGGCTGATTGAAAAATGTGTAAAATCAAGCACCGTGAGGGCATTGTGTGAAAATTGTGAAGGATTTTCCATAGGGGTAAAAATTGAAAAAAATGACAGGGTCGGTAGTGTCGAAAAAGTCAAAAATGGGAAGGGTGGGGGATTGTCCCAAAACTTGCTACAAGGGGCCAGAGGGGCGGCCTGAATGAAAAATGTGTAAAATCAAGCACCGTGAGGGCATTGTGTGAAAATTTTGAAGGATTTTCCAAAGCGGGCAAAAATTGAAAAAAAACGACAGGGCCGGTAGTGTCGAAAAAGTCAAAAATGGGAAGGGTGGGGGATTGTCCCAAAACTTGCTACAAGGGGCCAGAGGGGCGGGCTGATTGAAAAAATGTGTAAAATCAAGCACCGTGAAGGCATTGTGTGGAAATTGTGAAGGATTTTCCATAGGGGTAAAAATTGAAAAAAATGACAGGGTCGGTAGTGTCGAAAAAGTCAAAAATGGGAAGGGTGGGGGATTGTCCCAAAACTTGCTACAAGGGGCCAGAGGGGCGGCCTGAATGAAAAATGTGTAAAATCAAGCACCGTGAGGGCATTGTGTGAAAATTGTGAAGGATTTTCCAAAGCGGCCAAAAATTGAAAAAAACGACAGGGCCGGTAGTGTCGAAAAAGTCAAAAATGGGAAGGGTGGGGGATTGTCCCAAAACTTGCTACAAGGGGCCAGAGGGGCGGCCTGAATGAAAAATTTGTAAAATCAAGCACCATGAGGGCATTGTGTGAAAATTTTGAAGGATTTTCCAAAGCGGGCAAAAATTGAAAAAAACGACAGGGCCGGTAGTGTCGAAAAAGTCAAAAATGGGAAGGGTGGGGGATTGTCCCAAAACTTGCTACAAGGGGCCAGAGGGGAGGGCTGATTGAAAAATGTGTAAAATCAAGCACCGTGAAGGCATTGTGTGGAAATTGTGAAGGATTTTCCATAGGGGTAAAAATTGAAAAAAATGACAGGGTCGGTAGTGTCGAAAAAGTCAAAAATGGGAAGGGTGGGGGATTGTCCCAAAACTTGCTACAAGGGGCCAGAGGGGCGGCCTGAATGAAAAATGTGTAAAATCAAGCACCGTGAGGGCATTGTGTGAAAATTGTGAAGGATTTTCCAAAGCGGCCAAAAATTGAAAAAAACGACAGGGCCGGTAGTGTCGAAAAAGTCAAAAATGGGAAGGGTGGGGGATTGTCCCAAAACTTGCTACAAGGGGCCAGAGGGGCGGCCTGAATGAAAAATTTGTAAAATCAAGCACCGTGAGGGCATTGTGTGAAAATTATGAAGGATTTTCCAAAGCGGCCAAAAATTGAAAAAAACGACAGGGCCGGTAGTGTCGAAAAATTCAAAAATGGGAAGGGTGGGGGATTGTCCCAAAACTTGCTTACAAGGGGCCAGAGGGGCGGCCTGAATGAAAAATTTGTAAAATCAAGCACCGTGAGGGCATTGTGTGAAAATTATGAAGGATTTTCCAAAGCGGCCAAAAATTGAAAAAAACGACAGGGCCGGTAGTGTCGAAAAAGTCAAAAATGGGAAGGGTGGGGGATTGTCCCAAAACTTGCTACAAGGGGCCAGAGGGGCGGGCTGATTGAAAAATGTGTAAAATCAAACACCGTGAGGGCATTGTGTGAAAATTGTGAAGGATTTTCCATAGGGGTAAAAATTGAAAAAAATGACAGGGTCGGTAGTGTCGAAAAAGTCAAAAATGGGAAGGGTGGGGGATTGTCCCAAAACTTGCTACAAGGGGCCAGAGGGGCGGCCTGAATGAAAAATGTGTAAAATCAAGCACCGTGAGGGCATTGTGTGAAAATTTTGAAGGATTTTCCAAAGCGGGCAAAAATTGAAAAAAACGACAGGGCCTGTAGTGTCGAAAAAGTCAAAAATGGGAAGGGTGGGGGATTGTCCCAAAACTTGCTACAAGGGGCCAGAGGGGCGGGCTGATTGAAAAATGTGTAAAATCAAGCACCGTGAAGGCATTGTGTGGAAATTGTGAAGGATTTTCCATAGGGGTAAAAATTGAAAAAAATGACAGGGTCGGTAGTGTCGAAAAAGTCAAAAATGGGAAGGGTGGGGGATTGTCCCAAAACTTGCTACAAGTTTGTGAAGGATTTTCCAAAGCGGGCAAAAATTGAAAAAAACGACAGGGCCGGTAGTGTCGAAAAAGTCAAAAATGGGAAGGGTGGGGGATTGTCCCAAAACTTGCTACAAGGGGCCAGAGGGGCGGCCTGAATGAAAATTGTGTAAAATCAAGCACCGTGAGGGCATTGTGTGAAAATTGTGAAGGATTTTCCAAAGCGGGCAAAAATTGAAAAAAATGACAGGGCCGGTAGTGTCGAAAAAGTCAAAAATGGGAAGGGTGGGGGATTGTCCCAAAACTTGCTACAAGGGGCCAGAGGGGCGGCCTGAATGAAAAATTTGTAAAATCAAGCACCGTGAGGGCATTGTGTGAAAATTATGAAGGATTTTCCAAAGCGGCCAAAAATTGAAAAAAACGACAGGGCCGGTAGTGTCGAAAAAGTAAAAAATGGGAAGGGTGGGGGATTGTCCCAAAACTTGCTACAAGGGGCCAGAGGGGCGGCCTGAATGAAAAATGTGTAAAATCAAGCACCGTGAGGGCATTGTGTGAAAATTGTGAAGGATTTTCCAAAGCGGCCAAAAATTGAAAAAAACGACAGGGCCGGTAGTGTCGAAAAAGTCAAAAATGGGAAGGGTGGGGGATTGTCCCAAAACTTGCTACAAGGGGCCAGAGGGGCGGGCTGATTGAAAAATGTGTAAAATCAAGCACCGTGAAGGCATTGTGTGAAAATTGTGAAGGATTTTCCATAGGGGTAAAAATTGAAAAAAATGACAGGGTCGGTAGTGTCGAAAAAGTCAAAAATGGGAAGGGTGGGGGATTGTCCCAAAACTTGCTACAAGGGGCCAGAGGGGCGGCCTGAATGAAAAATGTGTAAAATCAAGCACCGTGAGGGCATTGTGTGAAAATTGTGAAGGATTTTCCAAAGCGGGCAAAAATTGAAAAAAACGACAGGGCCGGTAGTGTCGAAAAAGTCAAAAATGGGAAGGGTGGGGGATTGTCCCAAAACTTGCTACAAGGGGCCAGAGGGGCGGCCTGAATGAAAAATGTGTAAAATCAAGCACCGTGAGGGCATTGTGTGAAAATTGTGAAGGATTTTCCAAAGCGGGCAAAAATTGAAAAAAACGACAGGGCCGGTAGTGTCGAAAAAGTCAAAAATGGGAAGGGTGGGGGATTGTCCCAAAACTTGCTACAAGGGGCCAGAGGGGCGGGCTGATTGAAAAATGTGTAAAATCAAGCACCGTGAAGGCATTGTGTGAAAATTGTGAAGGATTTTCCATAGGGGTAAAAATTGAAAAAAATGACAGGGTCGGTAGTGTCGAAAAAGTCAAAAATGGGAAGGGTGGGGGATTGTCCCAAAACTTGCTACAAGGGGCCAGAGGGGCGGCCTGAATGAAAAATGTGTAAAATCAAGCACCGTGAGGGCATTGTGTGAAAATTGTGAAGGATTTTCCAAAGCGGCCAAAAATTGAAAAAAACGACAGGGCCGGTAGTGTCGAAAAATTCAAAAATGGGAAGGGTGGGGGATTGTCCCAAAACTTGCTACAAGGGGCCAGAGGGGCGGCCTGAATGAAAAATTTGTAAAATCAAGCACCGTGAGGGCATTGTGTGAAAATTATGAAGGATTTTCCAAAGCGGCCAAAAATTGAAAAAAACGACAGGGCCGGTAGTGTCGAAAAAGTCAAAAATGGGAAAGGTGGGGGATTGTCCCAAAACTTGCTACAAGGGGCCAGAGGGGCGGGCTGATTGAAAAATGTGTAAAATCAAGCACCGTGAGGGCATTGTGTGAAAATTATGAAGGATTTTCCAAAGCGGCCAAAAATTGAAAAAAACGACAGGGCCGGTAGTGTCGAAAAAGTCAAAAATGGGAAAGGTGGGGGATTGTCCCAAAACTTGCTACAAGGGGCCAGAGGGGCGGGCTGATTGAAAAATGTGTAAAATCAAGCACCGTGAAGGCATTGTGTGAAAATTGTGAAGGATTTTCCATAGGGGTAAAAATTGAAAAAAATGACAGGGTCGGTAGTGTCGAAAAAGTCAAAAATGGGAAGGGTGGGGGATTGTCCCAAAACTTGCTACAAGGGGCCAGAGGGGCGGCCTGAATGAAAAATGTGTAAAATCAAGCACCGTGAGGGCATTGTGTGAAAATTTTGAAGGATTTTCCAAAGCGGGCAAAAATTGAAAAAAACGACAGGGCCGGTAGTGTCGAAAAAGTCAAAAATGGGAAGGGTGGGGGATTGTCCCAAAACTTGCTACAAGGGGCCAGAGGGGCGGGCTGATTGAAAAATGTGTAAAATCAAGCACCGTGAAGGCATTGTGTGAAAATTGTGAAGGATTTTCCATAGGGGTAAAAATTGAAAAAAATGACAGGGTCGGTAGTGTCGAAAAAGTCAAAAATGGGAAGGGTGGGGGATTGTCCCAAAACTTGCTACAAGGGGCCAGAGGGGCGGCCTGAATGAAAAATGTGTAAAATCAAGCACCGTGAGGGCATTGTGTGAAAATTGTGAAGGATTTTACAAAGCGGCCAAAAATTGAAAAAAACGACAGGGCCGGTAGTGTCGAAAAAGTCAAAAATGGGAAGGGTGGGGGATTGTCCCAAAACTTGCTACAAGGGGCCAGAGGGGCGGCCTGAATGAAAAATTTGTAAAATCAAGCACCGTGAGGGCATTGTGTGAAAATTATGAAGGATTTTCCAAAGCGGCCAAAAATTGAAAAAAACGACAGGGCCGGTAGTGTCGAAAAATTCAAAAATGGGAAGGGTGGGGGATTGTCCCAAAACTTGCTACAAGGGGCCAGAGGGGCGGCCTGAATGAAAAATTTGTAAAATCAAGCACCGTGAGGGCATTGTGTGAAAATTATGAAGGATTTTCCAAAGCGGCCAAAAATTGAAAAAAACGACAGGGCCGGTAGTGTCGAAAAAGTCAAAAATGGGAAGGGTGGGGGATTGTCCCAAAACTTGCTACAAGGGGCCAGAGGGGCGGGCTGATTGAAAAATGTGTAAAATCAAGCACCGTGAGGGCATTGTGTGAAAATTGTGAAGGATTTTCCATAGGGGTAAAAATTGAAAAAAATGACAGGGTCGGTAGTGTCGAAAAAGTCAAAAATGGGAAGGGTGGGGGATTGTCCCAAAACTTGCTACAAGGGGCCAGAGGGGCGGCCTGAATGAAAAATTTGTAAAATCAAGCACCGTGAGGGCATTGTGTGAAAATTATGAAGGATTTTCCAAAGCGGCCAAAAATTGAAAAAAACGACAGGGCCGGTAGTGTCGAAAAATTCAAAAATGGGAAGGGTGGGGGATTGTCCCAAAACTTGCTACAAGGGGCCAGAGGGGCGGCCTGAATGAAAAATGTGTAAAATCAAGCACCGTGAGGGCATTGTGTGAAAATTGTGAAGGATTTTCCAAAGCGGCCAAAAATTTAAAAAAACGACAGGGCCGGTAGTGTCGAAAAATTCAAAAATGGGAAGGGTGGGGGATTGTCCCAAAACTTGCTACAAGGGGCCAGAGGGGCGGCCTGAATGAAAAATTTGTAAAATCAAGCACCGTGAGGGCATTGTGTGAAAATTATGAAGGATTTTCCAAAGCGGCCAAAAATTGAAAAAAACGACAGGGCCGGTAGTGTCGAAAAAGTCAAAAATGGGAAGGGTGGGGGATTGTCCCAAAACTTGCTACAAGGGGCCAGAGGGGCGGCCTGAATGAAAAATGTGTAAAATCAAGCACCGTGAGGGCATTGTGTGAAAATTTTGAAGGATTTTCCAAAGCGGGCAAAAATTGAAAAAAACGACAGGGCCGGTAGTGTCGAAAAAGTCAAAAATGGGAAGGGTGGGGGATTGTCCCAAAACTTGCTACAAGGGGCCAGAGGGGCGGGCTGATTGAAAAATGTGTAAAATCAAGCACCGTGAGGGCATTGTGTGGAAATTGTGAAGGATTTTCCATAGGGGTAAAAATTGAAAAAAATGACAGGGTCGGTAGTGTCGAAAAAGTCAAAAATGGGAAGGGTGGGGGATTGTCCCAAAACTTGCTACAAGGGGCCAGAGGGGCGGCCTGAATGAAAAATGTGTAAAATCAAGCACCGTGAGGGCATTGTGTGAAAATTGTGAAGGATTTTCCAAAGCGGGCAAAAATTGAAAAAAACGACAGGGCCGGTAGTGTCGAAAAAGTCAAAAATGGGAAGGGTGGGGGATTGTCCCAAAACTTGCTACAAGGGGCCAGAGGGGCGGCCTGAATGAAAAATGTGTAAAATCAAGCACCGTGAGGGCATTGTGTGAAAATTGTGAAGGATTTTCCAAAGCGGGCAAAAATTGAAAAAAACGACAGGGCCGGTAGTGTCGAAAAAGTCAAAAATGGGAAGGGTGGGGGATTGTCCCAAAACTTGCTACAAGGGGCCAGAGGGGCGGGCTGATTGAAAAATGTGTAAAATCAAGCACCGTGAAGGCATTGTGTGAAAATTGTGAAGGATTTTCCATAGGGGTAAAAATTGAAAAAAATGACAGGGTCGGTAGTGTCGAAAAAGTCAAAAATGGGAAGGGTGGGGGATTGTCCCAAAACTTGCTACAAGGGGCCAGAGGGGCGGCCTGAATGAAAAATTTGTAAAATCAAGCACCGTGAGGGCATTGTGTGAAAATTATGAAGGATTTTCCAAAGCGGCCAAAAATTGAAAAAAACGACAGGGCCGGTAGTGTCGAAAAATTCAAAAATGGGAAGGGTGGGGGATTGTCCCAAAACTTGCTACAAGGGGCCAGAGGGGCGGGCTGATTGAAAAATGTGTAAAATCAAGCACCGTGAAGGCATTGTGTGAAAATTGTGAAGGATTTTCCATAGGGGTAAAAATTGAAAAAAATGACAGGGTCGGTAGTGTCGAAAAAGTCAAAAATGGGAAGGGTGGGGGATTGTCCCAAAACTTGCTACAAGGGGCCAGAGGGGCGGCCTGAATGAAAAATGTGTAAAATCAAGCACCGTGAGGGCATTGTGTGAAAATTTTGAAGGATTTTCCAAAGCGGGCAAAAATTGAAAAAAACGACAGGGCCGGTAGTGTCGAAAAAGTCAAAAATGGGAAGGGTGGGGGATTGTCCCAAAACTTGCTACAAGGGGCCAGAGGGGCGGGCTGATTGAAAAATGTGTAAAATCAAGCACCGTGAGGGCATTGTGTGAAAATTGTGAAGGATTTTCCATAGGGGTAAAAATTGAAAAAAATGACAGGGTCGGTAGTGTCAAAAAAGTCAAAAATGGGAAGGGTGGGGGATTGTCCCAAAACTTGCTACAAGGGGCCAGAGGGGCGGCCTGAATGAAAAATGTGTAAAATCAAGCACCGTGAGGGCATTGTGTGAAAATTATGAAGGATTTTCCAAAGCGGCCAAAAATTGAAAAAAACGACAGGGCCGGTAGTGTCGAAAAAGTCAAAAATGGGAAAGGTGGGGGATTGTCCCAAAACTTGCTACAAGGGGCCAGAGGGGCGGGCTGATTGAAAAATGTGTAAAATCAAGCACCGTGAAGGCATTGTGTGAAAATTGTGAAGGATTTTCCATAGGGGTAAAAATTGAAAAAAATGACAGGGTCGGTAGTGTCGAAAAAGTCAAAAATGGGAAGGGTGGGGGATTGTCCCAAAACTTGCTACAAGGGGCCAGAGGGGCGGCCTGAATGAAAAATGTGTAAAATCAAGCACCGTGAGGGCATTGTGTGAAAATTGTGAAGGATTTTACAAAGCGGCCAAAAATTGAAAAAAACGACAGGGCCGGTAGTGTCGAAAAAGTCAAAAATGGGAAGGGTGGGGGATTGTCCCAAAACTTGCTACAAGGGGCCAGAGGGGCGGCCTGAATGAAAAATTTGTAAAATCAAGCACCGTGAGGGCATTGTGTGAAAATTATGAAGGATTTTCCAAAGCGGCCAAAAATTGAAAAAAACGACAGGGCCGGTAGTGTCGAAAAATTCAAAAATGGGAAGGGTGGGGGATTGTCCCAAAACTTGCTACAAGGGGCCAGAGGGGCGGCCTGAATGAAAAATTTGTAAAATCAAGCACCGTGAGGGCATTGTGTGAAAATTATGAAGGATTTTCCAAAGCGGCCAAAAATTGAAAAAAACGACAGGGCCGGTAGTGTCGAAAAAGTCAAAAATGGGAAGGGTGGGGGATTGTCCCAAAACTTGCTACAAGGGGCCAGAGGGGCGGGCTGATTGAAAAATGTGTAAAATCAAGCACCGTGAGGGCATTGTGTGAAAATTGTGAAGGATTTTCCATAGGGGTAAAAATTGAAAAAAATGACAGGGTCGGTAGTGTCGAAAAAGTCAAAAATGGGAAGGGTGGGGGATTGTCCCAAAACTTGCTACAAGGGGCCAGAGGGGCGGCCTGAATGAAAAATTTGTAAAATCAAGCACCGTGAGGGCATTGTGTGAAAATTATGAAGGATTTTCCAAAGCGGCCAAAAATTGAAAAAAACGACAGGGCCGGTAGTGTCGAAAAATTCAAAAATGGGAAGGGTGGGGGATTGTCCCAAAACTTGCTACAAGGGGCCAGAGGGGCGGCCTGAATGAAAAATGTGTAAAATCAAGCACCGTGAGGGCATTGTGTGAAAATTGTGAAGGATTTTCCAAAGCGGCCAAAAATTTAAAAAAACGACAGGGCCGGTAGTGTCGAAAAAGTCAAAAATGGGAAGGGTGGGGGATTGTCCCAAAACTTGCTACAAGGGGCCAGAGGGGCGGCCTGAATGAAAAATGTGTAAAATCAAGCACCGTGAGGGCATTGTGTGAAAATTGTGAAGGATTTTCCAAAGCGGGCAAAAATTGAAAAAAACGACAGGGCCGGTAGTGTCGAAAAAGTCAAAAATGGGAAGGGTGGGGGATTGTCCCAAAACTTGCTACAAGGGGCCAGAGGGGCGGGCTGATTGAAAAATGTGTAAAATCAAGCACCGTGAAGGCATTGTGTGAAAATTGTGAAGGATTTTCCATAGGGGTAAAAATTGAAAAAAATGACAGGGTCGGTAGTGTCGAAAAAGTCAAAAATGGGAAGGGTGGGGGATTGTCCCAAAACTTGCTACAAGGGGCCAGAGGGGCGGCCTGAATGAAAAATTTGTAAAATCAAGCACCGTGAGGGCATTGTGTGAAAATTATGAAGGATTTTCCAAAGCGGCCAAAAATTGAAAAAAACGACAGGGCCGGTAGTGTCGAAAAATTCAAAAATGGGAAGGGTGGGGGATTGTCCCAAAACTTGCTACAAGGGGCCAGAGGGGCGGGCTGATTGAAAAATGTGTAAAATCAAGCACCGTGAAGGCATTGTGTGAAAATTGTGAAGGATTTTCCATAGGGGTAAAAATTGAAAAAAATGACAGGGTCGGTAGTGTCGAAAAAGTCAAAAATGGGAAGGGTGGGGGATTGTCCCAAAACTTGCTACAAGGGGCCAGAGGGGCGGCCTGAATGAAAAATGTGTAAAATCAAGCACCGTGAGGGCATTGTGTGAAAATTTTGAAGGATTTTCCAAAGCGGGCAAAAATTGAAAAAAACGACAGGGCCGGTAGTGTCGAAAAAGTCAAAAATGGGAAGGGTGGGGGATTGTCCCAAAACTTGCTACAAGGGGCCAGAGGGGCGGGCTGATTGAAAAATGTGTAAAATCAAGCACCGTGAGGGCATTGTGTGAAAATTGTGAAGGATTTTCCATAGGGGTAAAAATTGAAAAAAATGACAGGGTCGGTAGTGTCAAAAAAGTCAAAAATGGGAAGGGTGGGGGATTGTCCCAAAACTTGCTACAAGGGGCCAGAGGGGCGGCCTGAATGAAAAATGTGTAAAATCAAGCACCGTGAGGGCATTGTGTGAAAATTGTGAAGGATTTTCCAAAGCGGGCAAAAATTGAAAAAAACGACAGGGCCGGTAGTGTCGAAAAAGTCAAAAATGGGAAGGGTGGGGGATTGTCCCAAAACTTGCTACAAGGGGCCAGAGGGGCGGGCTGATTGAAAAATGTGTAAAATCAAGCACCGTGAGGGCATTGTGTGAAAATTGTGAAGGATTTTCCATAGGGGTAAAAATTGAAAAAAATGACAGGGTCGGTAGTGTCGAAAAAGTCAAAAATGGGAAGGGTGGGGGATTGTCCCAAAACTTGCTACAAGGGGCCAGAGGGGCGGCCTGAATGAAAAATGTGTAAAATCAAGCACCGTGAGGGCATTGTGTGAAAATTGTGAAGGATTTTACAAAGCGGCCAAAAATTGAAAAAAACGACAGGGCCGGTAGTGTCGAAAAAGTCAAAAATGGGAAGGGTGGGGGATTGTCCCAAAACTTGCTACAAGGGGCCAGAGGGGCGGCCTGAATGAAAAATTCGTAAAATCAAGCACCGTGAGGGCATTGTGTGAAAATTATGAAGGATTTTCCAAAGCGGCCAAAAATTGAAAAAAACGACAGGGCCGGTAGTGTCGAAAAATTCAAAAATGGGAAGGGTGGGGGATTGTCCCAAAACTTGCTACAAGGGGCCAGAGGGGCGGCCTGAATGAAAAATTTGTAAAATCAAGCACCGTGAGGGCATTGTGTGAAAATTATGAAGGATTTTCCAAAGCGGCCAAAAATTGAAAAAAACGACAGGGCCGGTAGTGTCGAAAAAGTCAAAAATGGGAAGGGTGGGGGATTGTCCCAAAACTTGCTACAAGGGGCCAGAGGGGCGGGCTGATTGAAAAATGTGTAAAATCAAGCACCGTGAAGGCATTGTGTGGAAATTGTGAAGGATTTTCCATAGGGGTAAAAATTGAAAAAAATGACAGGGTCGGTAGTGTCGAAAAAGTCAAAAATGGGAAGGGTGGGGGATTGTCCCAAAACTTGCTACAAGGGGCCAGAGGGGCGGCCTGAATGAAAAATGTGTAAAATCAAGCACCGTGAGGGCATTGTGTGAAAATTGTGAAGGATTTTCCAAAGCGGCCAAAAATTGAAAAAAACGACAGGGCCGGTAGTGTCGAAAAAGTCAAAAATGGGAAGGGTGGGGGATTGTCCCAAAACTTGCTACAAGGGGCCAGAGGGGCGGCCTGAATGAAAAATGTGTAAAATCAAGCACCGTGAGGGCATTGTGTGAAAATTGTGAAGGATTTTCCAAAGCGGCCAAAAATTGAAAAAAACGACAGGGCCGGTAGTGTCGAAAAATTCAAAAATGGGAAGGGTGGGGGATTGTCCCAAAACTTGCTACAAGGGGCCAGAGGGGCAGCCTGAATGAAAAATTTGTAAAATCAAGCACCGTGAGGGCATTGTGTGAAAATTATGAAGGATTTTCCAAAGCGGCCAAAAATTGAAAAAAACGACAGGGCCGGTAGTGTCGAAAAAGTCAAAAATGGGAAGGGTGGGGGATTGTCCCAAAACTTGCTACAAGGGGCCAGAGGGGCGGGCTGATTGAAAAATGTGTAAAATCAAGCACCGTGAGGGCATTGTGTGAAAATTGTGAAGGATTTTCCATAGGGGTAAAAATTGAAAAAAATGACAGGGTCGGTAGTGTCGAAAAAGTCAAAAATGGGAAGGGTGGGGGATTGTCCCAAAACTTGCTACAAGGGGCCAGAGGGGCGGCCTGAATGAAAAATTTGTAAAATCAAGCACCGTGAGGGCATTGTGTGAAAATTATGAAGGATTTTCCAAAGCGGGCAAAAATTGAAAAAAACGACAGGGCCGGTAGTGTCGAAAAAGTCAAAAATGGGAAGGGTGGGGGATTGTCCCAAAACTTGCTACAAGGGGCCAGAGGGGCGGGCTGATTGAAAAATGTGTAAAATCAAGCACCGTGAAGGCATTGTGTGGAAATTGTGAAGGATTTTCCATAGGGGTAAAAATTGAAAAAAATGACAGGGTCGGTAGTGTCGAAAAATTCAAAAATGGGAAGGGTGGGGGATTGTCCCAAAACTTGCTACAAGGGGCCAGAGGGGCGGCCTGAATGAAAAATGTGTAAAATCAAGCACCGTGAGGGCATTGTGTGAAAATTGTGAAGGATTTTCCAAAGCGGCCAAAAATTGAAAAAAACGACAGGGCCGGTAGTGTCGAAAAAGTCAAAAATGGGAAGGGTGGGGGATTGTCCCAAAACTTGCTACAAGGGGCCAGAGGGGCGGCCTGAATGAAAAATTTGTAAAATCAAGCACCGTGAGGGCATTGTGTGAAAATTGTGAAGGATTTTCCAAAGCGGCCAAAAATTGAAAAAAACGACAGGGCCGGTAGTGTCGAAAAATTCAAAAATGGGAAGGGTGGGGGATTGTCCCAAAACTTGCTACAAGGGGCCAGAGGGGCAGCCTGAATGAAAAATTTGTAAAATCAAGCACCGTGAGGGCATTGTGTGAAAATTATGAAGGATTTTCCAAAGCGGCCAAAAATTGAAAAAAACGACAGGGCCGGTAGTGTCGAAAAAGTCAAAAATGGGAAGGGTGGGGGATTGTCCCAAAACTTGCTACAAGGGGCCAGAGGGGCGGGCTGATTGAAAAATGTGTAAAATCAAGCACCGTGAGGGCATTGTGTGAAAATTGTGAAGGATTTTCCATAGGGGTAAAAATTGAAAAAAATGACAGGGTCGGTAGTGTCAAAAAAGTCAAAAATGGGAAGGGTGGGGGATTGTCCCAAAACTTGCTACAAGGGGCCAGAGGGGCGGCCTGAATGAAAAATGTGTAAAATCAAGCACCGTGAGGGCATTGTGTGAAAATTGTGAAGGATTTTCCAAAGCGGCCAAAAATTGAAAAAAACGACAGGGCCGGTAGTGTCGAAAAATTCAAAAATGGGAAGGGTGGGGGATTGTCCCAAAACTTGCTACAAGGGGCCAGAGGGGCGGCCTGAATGAAAAATTTGTAAAATCAAGCACCGTGAGGGCATTGTGTGAAAATTATGAAGGATTTTCCAAAGCGGCCAAAAATTGAAAAAAACGACAGGGCCGGTAGTGTCGAAAAATTCAAAAATGGGAAGGGTGGGGGATTGTCCCAAAACTTGCTACAAGGGGCCAGAGGGGCGGCCTGAATGAAAAATGTGTAAAATCAAGCACCGTGAGGGCATTGTGTGAAAATTGTGAAGGATTTTCCAAAGCGGCCAAAAATTGAAAAAAACGACAGGGCCGGTAGTGTCGAAAAATTCAAAAATGGGAAGGGTGGGGGATTGTCCCAAAACTTGCTACAAGGGGCCAGAGGGGCAGCCTGAATGAAAAATTTGTAAAATCAAGCACCGTGAGGGCATTGTGTGAAAATTATGAAGGATTTTCCAAAGCGGCCAAAAATTGAAAAAAACGACAGGGCCGGTAGTGTCGAAAAAGTCAAAAATGGGAAGGGTGGGGGATTGTCCCAAAACTTGCTACAAGGGGCCAGAGGGGCGGGCTGATTGAAAAATGTGTAAAATCAAGCACCGTGAGGGCATTGTGTGAAAATTGTGAAGGATTTTCCATAGGGGTAAAAATTGAAAAAAATGACAGGGTCGGTAGTGTCAAAAAAGTCAAAAATGGGAAGGGTGGGGGATTGTCCCAAAACTTGCTACAAGGGGCCAGAGGGGCGGCCTGAATGAAAAATGTGTAAAATCAAGCACCGTGAGGGCATTGTGTGAAAATTATGAAGGATTTTCCAAAGCGGCCAAAAATTGAAAAAAACGACAGGGCCGGTAGTGTCGAAAAATTCAAAAATGGGAAGGGTGGGGGATTGTCCCAAAACTTGCTACAAGGGGCCAGAGGGGCGGCCTGAATGAAAAATGTGTAAAATCAAGCACCGTGAGGGCATTGTGTGAAAATTTTGAAGGATTTTCCAAAGCGGGCAAAAATTGAAAAAAACGACAGGGCCGGTAGTGTCGAAAACTTCAAAAATGGGAAGGGTGGGGGATTGTCCCAAAACTTGCTACAAGGGGCCAGAGGGGCGGGCTGATTGAAAAATGTGTAAAATCAAGCACCGTGAGGGCATTGTGTGAAAATTGTGAAGGATTTTCCATAGGGGTAAAAATTGAAAAAAATGACAGGGTCGGTAGTGTCAAAAAAGTCAAAAATGGGAAGGGTGGGGGATTGTCCCAAAACTTGCTACAAGGGGCCAGAGGGGCGGCCTGAATGAAAAATGTGTAAAATCAAGCACCGTGAGGGCATTGTGTGAAAATTGTGAAGGATTTTCCAAAGCGGCCAAAAATTGAAAAAAACGACAGGGCCGGTAGTGTCGAAAAAGTCAAAAATGGGAAGGGTGGGGGATTGTCCCAAAACTTGCTACAAGGGGCCAGAGGGGCGGGCTGATTGAAAAATGTGTAAAATCAAGCACCGTGAGGGCATTGTGTGAAAATTGTGAAGGATTTTCCATAGGGGTAAAAATTGAAAAAAATGACAGGGTCGGTAGTGTCGAAAAAGTCAAAAATGGGAAGGGTGGGGGATTGTCCCAAAACTTGCTACAAGGGGCCAGAGGGGCGGCCTGAATGAAAAATGTGTAAAATCAAGCACCGTGAGGGCATTGTGTGAAAATTGTGAAGGATTTTCCAAAGCGGCCAAAAATGGAAAAAAATGACAGGGCCGGTAGTGTCGAAAAAGTCAAAAATGGGAAGGGTGGGGGATTGTCCCAAAACTTGCTACAAGGGGCCAGAGGGGCGGCCTGAATGAAAAATTTGTAAAATCAAGCACCGTGAGGGCATTGTGTGAAAATTATGAAGGATTTTCCAAAGCGGCCAAAAATTGAAAAAAATGACAGGGCCGGTAGTGTCGAAAAAGTCAAAAATGGGAAGGGTGGGGGATTGTCCCAAAACTTGCTACAAGGGGCCAGAGGGGCGGCCTGAATGAAAAATTTGTAAAATCAAGCACCGTGAGGGCATTGTGTGAAAATTATGAAGGATTTTCCAAAGGGGCCAAAAATTGAAAAAAACGACAGGGCCGGTAGTGTCGAAAAATTCAAAAATGGGAAGGGTGGGGGATTGTCCCAAAACTTGCTACAAGGGGCCAGAGGGGCGGCCTGAATGAAAAATGTGTAAAATCAAGCACCGTGAGGGCATTGTGTGAAAATTGTGAAGGATTTTCCAAAGCGGCCAAAAATTGAAAAAAACGACAGGGCCGGTAGTGTCGAAAAAGTCAAAAATGGGAAGGGTGGGGGATTGTCCCAAAACTTGCTACAAGGGGCCAGAGGGGCGGCCTGAATGAAAAATTTGTAAAATCAAGCACCGTGAGGGCATTGTGTGAAAATTGTGAAGGATTTTCCAAAGCGGCCAAAAATTGAAAAAAACGACAGGGCCGGTAGTGTCGAAAAAGTCAAAAATGGGAAGGGTGGGGGATTGTCCCAAAACTTGCTACAAGGGGCCAGAGGGGCGGCCTGAATGAAAAATTTGTAAAATCAAGCACCGTGAGGGCATTGTGTGAAAATTGTGAAGGATTTTCCAAAGCGGCCAAAAATTGAAAAAAACGACAGGGCCGGTAGTGTCGAAAAAGTCAAAAATGGGAAGGGTGGGGGATTGTCCCAAAACTTGCTACAAGGGGCCAGAGGGGCGGCCTGAATGAAAAATTTGTAAAATCAAGCACCGTGAGGGCATTGTGTGAAAATTATGAAGGATTTTCCAAAGCGGCCAAAAATTGAAAAAAACGACAGGGCCGGTAGTGTCGAAAAATTCAAAAATGGGAAGGGTGGGGGATTGTCTCAAAACTTGCTACAAGGGGCCAGAGGGGCGGCCTGAATGAAAAATGTGTAAAATCAAGCACCGTGAGGGCATTGTGTGAAAATTGTGAAGGATTTTCCAAAGCGGCCAAAAATTGAAAAAAACGACAGGGCCGGTAGTGTCGAAAAAGTCAAAAATGGGAAGGGTGGGGGATTGTCCCAAAACTTGCTACAAGGGGCCAGAGGGGCGGCCTGAATGAAAAATGTGTAAAATCAAGCACCGTGAGGGCATTGTGTGAAAATTGTGAAGGATTTTCCAAAGCGGCCAAAAATTGAAAAAAACGACAGGGCCGGTAGTGTCGAAAAAGTCAAAAATGGGAAGGGTGGGGGATTGTCCCAAAACTTGCTACAAGGGGCCAGAGGGGCAGCCTGAATGAAAAATTTGTAAAATCAAGCACCGTGAGGGCATTGTGTGAAAATTATGAAGGATTTTCCAAAGCGGCCAAAAATTGAAAAAAACGACAGGGCCGGTAGTGTCGAAAAAGTCAAAAATGGGAAGGGTGGGGGATTGTCCCAAAACTTGCTACAAGGGGCCAGAGGGGCGGGCTGATTGAAAAATGTGTAAAATCAAGCACCGTGAGGGCATTGTGTGAAAATTGTGAAGGATTTTCCATAGGGGTAAAAATTGAAAAAAATGACAGGGTCGGTAGTGTCAAAAAAGTCAAAAATGGGAAGGGTGGGGGATTGTCCCAAAACTTGCTACAAGGGGCCAGAGGGGCGGCCTGAATGAAAAATTTGTAAAATCAAGCACCGTGAGGGCATTGTGTGAAAATTATGAAGGATTTTCCAAAGCGGCCAAAAATTGAAAAAAACGACAGGGCCGGTAGTGTCGAAAAATTCAAAAATGGGAAGGGTGGGGGATTGTCCCAAAACTTGCTACAAGGGGCCAGAGGGGCGGCCTGAATGAAAAATGTGTAAAATCAAGCACCGTGAGGGCATTGTGTGAAAATTGTGAAGGATTTTCCAAAGCGGCCAAAAATTGAAAAAAACGACAGGGCCGGTAGTGTCGAAAAATTCAAAAATGGGAAGGGTGGGGGATTGTCCCAAAACTTGCTACAAGGGGCCAGAGGGGCAGCCTGAATGAAAAATTTGTAAAATCAAGCACCGTGAGGGCATTGTGTGAAAATTATGAAGGATTTTCCAAAGCGGCCAAAAATTGAAAAAAACGACAGGGCCGGTAGTGTCGAAAAAGTCAAAAATGGGAAGGGTGGGGGATTGTCCCAAAACTTGCTACAAGGGGCCAGAGGGGCGGGCTGATTGAAAAATGTGTAAAATCAAGCACCGTGAGGGCATTGTGTGAAAATTGTGAAGGATTTTCCATAGGGGTAAAAATTGAAAAAAATGACAGGGTCGGTAGTGTCAAAAAAGTCAAAAATGGGAAGGGTGGGGGATTGTCCCAAAACTTGCTACAAGGGGCCAGAGGGGCGGCCTGAATGAAAAATGTGTAAAATCAAGCACCGTGAGGGCATTGTGTGAAAATTATGAAGGATTTTCCAAAGCGGCCAAAAATTGAAAAAAACGACAGGGCCGGTAGTGTCGAAAAATTCAAAAATGGGAAGGGTGGGGGATTGTCCCAAAACTTGCTACAAGGGGCCAGAGGGGCGGCCTGAATGAAAAATGTGTAAAATCAAGCACCGTGAGGGCATTGTGTGAAAATTTTGAAGGATTTTCCAAAGCGGGCAAAAATTGAAAAAAACGACAGGGCCGGTAGTGTCGAAAACTTCAAAAATGGGAAGGGTGGGGGATTGTCCCAAAACTTGCTACAAGGGGCCAGAGGGGCGGGCTGATTGAAAAATGTGTAAAATCAAGCACCGTGAGGGCATTGTGTGAAAATTGTGAAGGATTTTCCATAGGGGTAAAAATTGAAAAAAATGACAGGGTCGGTAGTGTCAAAAAAGTCAAAAATGGGAAGGGTGGGGGATTGTCCCAAAACTTGCTACAAGGGGCCAGAGGGGCGGCCTGAATGAAAAATGTGTAAAATCAAGCACCGTGAGGGCATTGTGTGAAAATTGTGAAGGATTTTCCAAAGCGGCCAAAAATTGAAAAAAACGACAGGGCCGGTAGTGTCGAAAAAGTCAAAAATGGGAAGGGTGGGGGATTGTCCCAAAACTTGCTACAAGGGGCCAGAGGGGCGGGCTGATTGAAAAATGTGTAAAATCAAGCACCGTGAGGGCATTGTGTGAAAATTGTGAAGGATTTTCCATAGGGGTAAAAATTGAAAAAAATGACAGGGTCGGTAGTGTCGAAAAAGTCAAAAATGGGAAGGGTGGGGGATTGTCCCAAAACTTGCTACAAGGGGCCAGAGGGGCGGCCTGAATGAAAAATGTGTAAAATCAAGCACCGTGAGGGCATTGTGTGAAAATTGTGAAGGATTTTCCAAAGCGGCCAAAAATGGAAAAAAATGACAGGGCCGGTAGTGTCGAAAAAGTCAAAAATGGGAAGGGTGGGGGATTGTCCCAAAACTTGCTACAAGGGGCCAGAGGGGCGGCCTGAATGAAAAATTTGTAAAATCAAGCACCGTGAGGGCATTGTGTGAAAATTATGAAGGATTTTCCAAAGCGGCCAAAAATTGAAAAAAATGACAGGGCCGGTAGTGTCGAAAAAGTCAAAAATGGGAAGGGTGGGGGATTGTCCCAAAACTTGCTACAAGGGGCCAGAGGGGCGGCCTGAATGAAAAATTTGTAAAATCAAGCACCGTGAGGGCATTGTGTGAAAATTATGAAGGATTTTCCAAAGGGGCCAAAAATTGAAAAAAACGACAGGGCCGGTAGTGTCGAAAAATTCAAAAATGGGAAGGGTGGGGGATTGTCCCAAAACTTGCTACAAGGGGCCAGAGGGGCGGCCTGAATGAAAAATGTGTAAAATCAAGCACCGTGAGGGCATTGTGTGAAAATTGTGAAGGATTTTCCAAAGCGGCCAAAAATTGAAAAAAACGACAGGGCCGGTAGTGTCGAAAAAGTCAAAAATGGGAAGGGTGGGGGATTGTCCCAAAACTTGCTACAAGGGGCCAGAGGGGCGGCCTGAATGAAAAATTTGTAAAATCAAGCACCGTGAGGGCATTGTGTGAAAATTGTGAAGGATTTTCCAAAGCGGCCAAAAATTGAAAAAAACGACAGGGCCGGTAGTGTCGAAAAAGTCAAAAATGGGAAGGGTGGGGGATTGTCCCAAAACTTGCTACAAGGGGCCAGAGGGGCGGCCTGAATGAAAAATTTGTAAAATCAAGCACCGTGAGGGCATTGTGTGAAAATTGTGAAGGATTTTCCAAAGCGGCCAAAAATTGAAAAAAACGACAGGGCCGGTAGTGTCGAAAAAGTCAAAAATGGGAAGGGTGGGGGATTGTCCCAAAACTTGCTACAAGGGGCCAGAGGGGCGGCCTGAATGAAAAATTTGTAAAATCAAGCACCGTGAGGGCATTGTGTGAAAATTATGAAGGATTTTCCAAAGCGGCCAAAAATTGAAAAAAACGACAGGGCCGGTAGTGTCGAAAAATTCAAAAATGGGAAGGGTGGGGGATTGTCTCAAAACTTGCTACAAGGGGCCAGAGGGGCGGCCTGAATGAAAAATGTGTAAAATCAAGCACCGTGAGGGCATTGTGTGAAAATTGTGAAGGATTTTCCAAAGCGGCCAAAAATTGAAAAAAACGACAGGGCCGGTAGTGTCGAAAAAGTCAAAAATGGGAAGGGTGGGGGATTGTCCCAAAACTTGCTACAAGGGGCCAGAGGGGCGGCCTGAATGAAAAATGTGTAAAATCAAGCACCGTGAGGGCATTGTGTGAAAATTGTGAAGGATTTTCCAAAGCGGCCAAAAATTGAAAAAAACGACAGGGCCGGTAGTGTCGAAAAAGTCAAAAATGGGAAGGGTGGGGGATTGTCCCAAAACTTGCTACAAGGGGCCAGAGGGGCAGCCTGAATGAAAAATTTGTAAAATCAAGCACCGTGAGGGCATTGTGTGAAAATTATGAAGGATTTTCCAAAGCGGCCAAAAATTGAAAAAAACGACAGGGCCGGTAGTGTCGAAAAAGTCAAAAATGGGAAGGGTGGGGGATTGTCCCAAAACTTGCTACAAGGGGCCAGAGGGGCGGGCTGATTGAAAAATGTGTAAAATCAAGCACCGTGAGGGCATTGTGTGAAAATTGTGAAGGATTTTCCATAGGGGTAAAAATTGAAAAAAATGACAGGGTCGGTAGTGTCAAAAAAGTCAAAAATGGGAAGGGTGGGGGATTGTCCCAAAACTTGCTACAAGGGGCCAGAGGGGCGGCCTGAATGAAAAATGTGTAAAATCAAGCACCGTGAGGGCATTGTGTGAAAATTGTGAAGGATTTTCCAAAGCGGCCAAAAATTGAAAAAAACGACAGGGCCGGTAGTGTCGAAAAATTCAAAAATGGGAAGGGTGGGGGATTGTCCCAAAACTTGCTACAAGGGGCCAGAGGGGCGGCCTGAATGAAAAATTTGTAAAATCAAGCACCGTGAGGGCATTGTGTGAAAATTATGAAGGATTTTCCAAAGCGGCCAAAAATTGAAAAAAACGACAGGGCCGGTAGTGTCGAAAAATTCAAAAATGGGAAGGGTGGGGGATTGTCCCAAAACTTGCTACAAGGGGCCAGAGGGGCGGCCTGAATGAAAAATGTGTAAAATCAAGCACCGTGAGAGCATTGTGTGAAAATTGTGAAGGATTTTCCAAAGCGGCCAAAAATTGAAAAAAACGACAGGGCCGGTAGTGTCGAAAAAGTCAAAAATGGGAAGGGTGGGGGATTGTCCCAAAACTTGCTACAAGGGGCCAGAGGGGCGGCCTGAATGAAAAATTTGTAAAATCAAGCACCGTGAGGGCATTGTGTGAAAATTATGAAGGATTTTCCAAAGCGGCCAAAAATTGAAAAAAACGACAGGGCCGGTAGTGTCGAAAAAGTCAAAAATGGGAAGGGTGGGGGATTGTCCCAAAACTTGCTACAAGGGGCCAGAGGGGCGGCCTGAATGAAAAATTTGTAAAATCAAGCACCGTGAGGGCATTGTGTGAAAATTGTGAAGGATTTTCCAAAGCGGCCAAAAATTGAAAAAAACGACAGGGCCGGTAGTGTCGAAAAAGTCAAAAATGGGAAGGGTGGGGGATTGTCCCAAAACTTGCTACAAGGGGCCAGAGGGGCGGGCTGATTGAAAAATGTGTAAAATCAAGCACCGTGAGGGCATTGTGTGAAAATTGTGAAGGATTTTCCATAGGGGTAAAAATTGAAAAAAATGACAGGGTCGGTAGTGTCGAAAAAGTCAAAAATGGGAAGGGTGGGGGATTGTCCCAAAACTTGCTACAAGGGGCCAGAGGGGCGGCCTGAATGAAAAATGTGTAAAATCAAGCACCGTGAGGGCATTGTGTGAAAATTGTGAAGGATTTTCCAAAGCGGCCAAAAATGGAAAAAAATGACAGGGCCGGTAGTGTCGAAAAAGTCAAAAATGGAAAGGGTGGGGGATTGTCCCAAAACTTGCTACAAGGGGCCAGAGGGGCGGCCTGAATGAAAAATTTGTAAAATCAAGCACCGTGAGGGCATTGTGTGAAAATTATGAAGGATTTTCCAAAGCGGCCAAAAATTGAAAAAAACGACAGGGCCGGTAGTGTCGAAAAATTCAAAAATGGGAAGGGTGGGGGATTGTCCCAAAACTTGCTACAAGGGGCCAGAGGGGCGGCCTGAATGAAAAATGTGTAAAATCAAGCACCGTGAGGGCATTGTGTGAAAATTGTGAAGGATTTTCCAAAGCGGCCAAAAATTGAAAAAAACGACAGGGCCGGTAGTGTCGAAAAAGTCAAAAATGGGAAGGGTGGGGGATTGTCCCAAAACTTGCTACAAGGGGCCAGAGGGGCGGCCTGAATGAAAAATGTGTAAAATCAAGCACCGTGAGGGCATTGTGTGAAAATTGTGAAGGATTTTCCATAGGGGTAAAAATTGAAAAAAATGACAGGGTCGGTAGTGTCGAAAAAGTCAAAAATGGGAAGGGTGGGGGATTGTCCCAAAACTTGCTACAAGGGGCCAGAGGGGCGGCCTGAATGAAAAATGTGTAAAATCAAGCACCGTGAGGGCATTGTGTGAAAATTGTGAAGGATTTTCCATAGGGGTAAAAATTGAAAAAAATGACAGGGTCGGTAGTGTCAAAAAAGTCAAAAATGGGAAGGGTGGGGGATTGTCCCAAAACTTGCTACAAGGGGCCAGAGGGGCGGCCTGAATGAAAAATTTGTAAAATCAAGCACCGTGAGGGCATTGTGTGAAAATTGTGAAGGATTTTCCAAAGCGGCCAAAAATTGAAAAAAACGACAGGGCCGGTAGTGTCGAAAAATTCAAAAATGGGAAGGGTGGGGGATTGTCCCAAAACTTGCTACAAGGGGCCAGAGGGGCGGCCTGAATGAAAAATGTGTAAAATCAAGCACTGTGAGGGCATTGTGTGAAAATTTTGAAGGATTTTCCAAAGCGGGCAAAAATTGAAAAAAACGACAGGGCCGGTAGTGTCGAAAAATTCAAAAATGGGAAGGGTGGGGGATTGTCCCAAAACTTGCTACAAGGGGCCAGAGGGGCGGGCTGATTGAAAAATGTGTAAAATCAAGCACCGTGAGGGCATTGTGTGAAAATTGTGAAGGATTTTCCATAGGGGTAAAAATTGAAAAAAATGACAGGGTCGGTAGTGTCAAAAAAGTCAAAAATGGGAAGGGTGGGGGATTGTCCCAAAACTTGCTACAAGGGGCCAGAGGGGCGGCCTGAATGAAAAATGTGTAAAATCAAGCACCGTGAGGGCATTGTGTGAAAATTGTGAAGGATTTTCCAAAGCGGCCAAAAATTGAAAAAAACGACAGGGCCGGTAGTGTCGAAAAAGTCAAAAATGGGAAGGGTGGGGGATTGTCCCAAAACTTGCTACAAGGGGCCAGAGGGGCGGGCTGATTGAAAAATGTGTAAAATCAAGCACCGTGAGGGCATTGTGTGAAAATTGTGAAGGATTTTCCATAGGGGTAAAAATTGAAAAAAATGACAGGGTCGGTAGTGTCGAAAAAGTCAAAAATGGGAAGGGTGGGGGATTGTCCCAAAACTTGCTACAAGGGGCCAGAGGGGCGGCCTGAATGAAAAATGTGTAAAATCAAGCACCGTGAGGGCATTGTGTGAAAATTGTGAAGGATTTTCCAAAGCGGCCAAAAATGGAAAAAAATGACAGGGCCGGTAGTGTCGAAAAAGTCAAAAATGGGAAGGGTGGGGGATTGTCCCAAAACTTGCTACAAGGGGCCAGAGGGGCGGCCTGAATGAAAAATTTGTAAAATCAAGCACCGTGAGGGCATTGTGTGAAAATTATGAAGGATTTTCCAAAGCGGCCAAAAATTGAAAAAAACGACAGGGCCGGTAGTGTCGAAAAATTCAAAAATGGGAAGGGTGGGGGATTGTCCCAAAACTTGCTACAAGGGGCCAGAGGGGCGGCCTGAATGAAAAATGTGTAAAATCAAGCACCGTGAGAGCATTGTGTGAAAATTGTGAAGGATTTTCCAAAGCGGCCAAAAATTGAAAAAAACGACAGGGCCGGTAGTGTCGAAAAAGTCAAAAATGGGAAGGGTGGGGGATTGTCCCAAAACTTGCTACAAGGGGCCAGAGGGGCGGCCTGAATGAAAAATTTGTAAAATCAAGCACCGTGAGGGCATTGTGTGAAAATTATGAAGGATTTTCCAAAGCGGCCAAAAATTGAAAAAAACGACAGGGCCGGTAGTGTCGAAAAAGTCAAAAATGGGAAGGGTGGGGGATTGTCCCAAAACTTGCTACAAGGGGCCAGAGGGGCGGCCTGAATGAAAAATTTGTAAAATCAAGCACCGTGAGGGCATTGTGTGAAAATTGTGAAGGATTTTCCAAAGCGGCCAAAAATTGAAAAAAACGACAGGGCCGGTAGTGTCGAAAAAGTCAAAAATGGGAAGGGTGGGGGATTGTCCCAAAACTTGCTACAAGGGGCCAGAGGGGCGGGCTGATTGAAAAATGTGTAAAATCAAGCACCGTGAGGGCATTGTGTGAAAATTGTGAAGGATTTTCCATAGGGGTAAAAATTGAAAAAAATGACAGGGTCGGTAGTGTCGAAAAAGTCAAAAATGGGAAGGGTGGGGGATTGTCCCAAAACTTGCTACAAGGGGCCAGAGGGGCGGCCTGAATGAAAAATGTGTAAAATCAAGCACCGTGAGGGCATTGTGTGAAAATTGTGAAGGATTTTCCAAAGCGGCCAAAAATGGAAAAAAATGACAGGGCCGGTAGTGTCGAAAAAGTCAAAAATGGAAAGGGTGGGGGATTGTCCCAAAACTTGCTACAAGGGGCCAGAGGGGCGGCCTGAATGAAAAATTTGTAAAATCAAGCACCGTGAGGGCATTGTGTGAAAATTATGAAGGATTTTCCAAAGCGGCCAAAAATTGAAAAAAACGACAGGGCCGGTAGTGTCGAAAAATTCAAAAATGGGAAGGGTGGGGGATTGTCCCAAAACTTGCTACAAGGGGCCAGAGGGGCGGCCTGAATGAAAAATGTGTAAAATCAAGCACCGTGAGGGCATTGTGTGAAAATTGTGAAGGATTTTCCAAAGCGGCCAAAAATTGAAAAAAACGACAGGGCCGGTAGTGTCGAAAAAGTCAAAAATGGGAAGGGTGGGGGATTGTCCCAAAACTTGCTACAAGGGGCCAGAGGGGCGGCCTGAATGAAAAATGTGTAAAATCAAGCACCGTGAGGGCATTGTGTGAAAATTGTGAAGGATTTTCCATAGGGGTAAAAATTGAAAAAAATGACAGGGTCGGTAGTGTCGAAAAAGTCAAAAATGGGAAGGGTGGGGGATTGTCCCAAAACTTGCTACAAGGGGCCAGAGGGGCGGGCTGATTGAAAAATGTGTAAAATCAAGCACCGTGAGGGCATTGTGTGAAAATTGTGAAGGATTTTCCATAGGGGTAAAAATTGAAAAAAATGACAGGGTCGGTAGTGTCAAAAAAGTCAAAAATGGGAAGGGTGGGGGATTGTCCCAAAACTTGCTACAAGGGGCCAGAGGGGCGGCCTGAATGAAAAATGTGTAAAATCAAGCACCGTGAGGGCATTGTGTGAAAATTGTGAAGGATTTTCCAAAGCGGCCAAAAATTGAAAAAAACGACAGGGCCGGTAGTGTCGAAAAATTCAAAAATGGGAAGGGTGGGGGATTGTCCCAAAACTTGCTACAAGGGGCCAGAGGGGCGGCCTGAATGAAAAATGTGTAAAATCAAGCACTGTGAGGGCATTGTGTGAAAATTTTGAAGGATTTTCCAAAGCGGGCAAAAATTGAAAAAAACGACAGGGCCGGTAGTGTCGAAAAATTCAAAAATGGGAAGGGTGGGGGATTGTCCCAAAACTTGCTACAAGGGGCCAGAGGGGCGGGCTGATTGAAAAATGTGTAAAATCAAGCACCGTGAGGGCATTGTGTGAAAATTGTGAAGGATTTTCCATAGGGGTAAAAATTGAAAAAAATGACAGGGTCGGTAGTGTCAAAAAAGTCAAAAATGGGAAGGGTGGGGGATTGTCCCAAAACTTGCTACAAGGGGCCAGAGGGGCGGCCTGAATGAAAAATGTGTAAAATCAAGCACCGTGAGGGCATTGTGTGAAAATTGTGAAGGATTTTCCAAAGCGGCCAAAAATTGAAAAAAACGACAGGGCCGGTAGTGTCGAAAAAGTCAAAAATGGGAAGGGTGGGGGATTGTCCCAAAACTTGCTACAAGGGGCCAGAGGGGCGGGCTGATTGAAAAATGTGTAAAATCAAGCACCGTGAGGGCATTGTGTGAAAATTGTGAAGGATTTTCCATAGGGGTAAAAATTGAAAAAAATGACAGGGTCGGTAGTGTCGAAAAAGTCAAAAATGGGAAGGGTGGGGGATTGTCCCAAAACTTGCTACAAGGGGCCAGAGGGGCGGCCTGAATGAAAAATGTGTAAAATCAAGCACCGTGAGGGCATTGTGTGAAAATTGTGAAGGATTTTCCAAAGCGGCCAAAAATGGAAAAAAATGACAGGGCCGGTAGTGTCGAAAAAGTCAAAAATGGGAAGGGTGGGGGATTGTCCCAAAACTTGCTACAAGGGGCCAGAGGGGCGGCCTGAATGAAAAATTTGTAAAATCAAGCACCGTGAGGGCATTGTGTGAAAATTATGAAGGATTTTCCAAAGCGGCCAAAAATTGAAAAAAACGACAGGGCCGGTAGTGTCGAAAAATTCAAAAATGGGAAGGGTGGGGGATTGTCCCAAAACTTGCTACAAGGGGCCAGAGGGGCGGCCTGAATGAAAAATGTGTAAAATCAAGCACCGTGAGAGCATTGTGTGAAAATTGTGAAGGATTTTCCAAAGCGGCCAAAAATTGAAAAAAACGACAGGGCCGGTAGTGTCGAAAAAGTCAAAAATGGGAAGGGTGGGGGATTGTCCCAAAACTTGCTACAAGGGGCCAGAGGGGCGGCCTGAATGAAAAATTTGTAAAATCAAGCACCGTGAGGGCATTGTGTGAAAATTATGAAGGATTTTCCAAAGCGGCCAAAAATTGAAAAAAACGACAGGGCCGGTAGTGTCGAAAAAGTCAAAAATGGGAAGGGTGGGGGATTGTCC
Organism: Scomber japonicus; assembly: GCF_027409825.1. Lineage (NCBI taxonomy): Eukaryota > Metazoa > Chordata > Actinopteri > Scombriformes > Scombridae > Scomber > Scomber japonicus. The sequence goes on along the minus strand of NC_070596.1, from coordinate 16,904,384 downwards.
CAAAACTTGCTACAAGGGGCCAGAGGGGCGGCCTGAATGAAAAATTTGTAAAATCAAGCACCGTGAGGGCATTGTGTGAAAATTGTGAAGGATTTTCCAAAGCGGCCAAAAATTGAAAAAAACGACAGGGCCGGTAGTGTCGAAAAAGTCAAAAATGGGAAGGGTGGGGGATTGTCCCAAAACTTGCTACAAGGGGCCAGAGGGGCGGGCTGATTGAAAAATGTGTAAAATCAAGCACCGTGAGGGCATTGTGTGAAAATTGTGAAGGATTTTCCATAGGGGTAAAAATTGAAAAAAATGACAGGGTCGGTAGTGTCGAAAAAGTCAAAAATGGGAAGGGTGGGGGATTGTCCCAAAACTTGCTACAAGGGGCCAGAGGGGCGGCCTGAATGAAAAATGTGTAAAATCAAGCACCGTGAGGGCATTGTGTGAAAATTGTGAAGGATTTTCCAAAGCGGCCAAAAATGGAAAAAAATGACAGGGCCGGTAGTGTCGAAAAAGTCAAAAATGGAAAGGGTGGGGGATTGTCCCAAAACTTGCTACAAGGGGCCAGAGGGGCGGCCTGAATGAAAAATGTGTAAAATCAAGCACCGTGAGGGCATTGTGTGAAAATTGTGAAGGATTTTCCAAAGCGGCCAAAAATTGAAAAAAACGACAGGGCCGGTAGTGTCGAAAAAGTCAAAAATGGGAAGGGTGGGGGATTGTCCCAAAACTTGCTACAAGGGGCCAGAGGGGCGGCCTGAATGAAAAATTTGTAAAATCAAGCACCGTGAGGGCATTGTGTGAAAATTATGAAGGATTTTCCAAAGCGGCCAAAAATTGAAAAAAACGACAGGGCCGGTAGTGTCGAAAAAGTCAAAAATGGGAAGGGTGGGGGATTGTCCCAAAACTTGCTACAAGGGGCCAGAGGGGCGGCCTGAATGAAAAATTTGTAAAATCAAGCACCGTGAGGGCATTGTGTGAAAATTGTGAAGGATTTTCCAAAGCGGCCAAAAATTGAAAAAAACGACAGGGCCGGTAGTGTCGAAAAAGTCAAAAATGGGAAGGGTGGGGGATTGTCCCAAAACTTGCTACAAGGGGCCAGAGGGGCGGCCTGAATGAAAAATTTGTAAAATCAAGCACCGTGAGGGCATTGTGTGAAAATTATGAAGGATTTTCCAAAGCGGCCAAAAATTGAAAAAAACGACAGGGCCGGTAGTGTCGAAAAATTCAAAAATGGGAAGGGTGGGGGATTGTCCCAAAACTTGCTACAAGGGGCCAGAGGGGCGGCCTGAATGAAAAATGTGTAAAATCAAGCACCGTGAGGGCATTGTGTGAAAATTGTGAAGGATTTTCCAAAGCGGCCAAAAATTGAAAAAAACGACAGGGCCGGTAGTGTCGAAAAAGTCAAAAATGGGAAGGGTGGGGGATTGTCCCAAAACTTGCTACAAGGGGCCAAAGGGGCGGCCTGAATGAAAAATTTGTAAAATCAATCACCGTGAGGGCATTGTGTGAAAATTATGAAGGATTTTCCAAAGCGGCCAAAAATTGAAAAAAACGACAGGGCCGGTAGTGTCGAAAAAGTCAAAAATGGGAAGGGTGGGGGATTGTCCCAAAACTTGCTACAAGGGGCCAGAGGGGCGGCCTGAATGAAAAATGTGTAAAATCAAGCACCGTGAGGGCATTGTGTGAAAATTTTGAAGGATTTTCCAAAGCGGGCAAAAATTGAAAAAAACGACAGGGCCGGTAGTGTCGAAAAAGTCAAAAATGGGAAGGGTGGGGGATTGTCCCAAAACTTGCTACAAGGGGCCAGAGGGGCGGGCTGATTGAAAAATGTGTAAAATCAAGCACCGTGAAGGCATTGTGTGGAAATTGTGAAGGATTTTCCATAGGGGTAAAAATTGAAAAAAATGACAGGGTCGGTAGTGTCGAAAAAGTCAAAAATGGGAAGGGTGGGGGATTGTCCCAAAACTTGCTACAAGGGGCCAGAGGGGCGGCCTGAATGAAAAATGTGTAAAATCAAGCACCGTGAGGGCATTGTGTGAAAATTGTGAAGGATTTTCCAAAGCGGCCAAAAATTGAAAAAAACGACAGGGCCGGTAGTGTCGAAAAAGTCAAAAATGGGAAGGGTGGGGGATTGTCCCAAAACTTGCTACAAGGGGCCAGAGGGGCGGCCTGAATGAAAAATTTGTAAAATCAAGCACCGTGAGGGCATTGTGTGAAAATTGTGAAGGATTTTCCAAAGCGGCCAAAAATTGAAAAAAACGACAGGGCCGGTAGTGTCGAAAAATTCAAAAATGGGAAGGGTGGGGGATTGTCCCAAAACTTGCTACAAGGGGCCAGAGGGGCGGCCTGAATGAAAAATTTGTAAAATCAAGCACCGTGAGGGCATTGTGTGAAAATTATGAAGGATTTTCCAAAGCGGCCAAAAATTGAAAAAAACGACAGGGCCGGTAGTGTCGAAAAAGTCAAAAATGGGAAGGGTGGGGGATTGTCCCAAAACTTGCTACAAGGGGCCAGAGGGGCGGGCTGATTGAAAAATGTGTAAAATCAAGCACCGTGAGGGCATTGTGTGAAAATTGTGAAGGATTTTCCATAGGGGTAAAAATTGAAAAAAATGACAGGGTCGGTAGTGTCAAAAAAGTCAAAAATGGGAAGGGTGGGGGATTGTCCCAAAACTTGCTACAAGGGGCCAGAGGGGCGGCCTGAATGAAAAATGTGTAAAATCAAGCACCGTGAGGGCATTGTGTGAAAATTGTGAAGGATTTTACAAAGCGGCCAAAAATTGAAAAAAACGACAGGGCCGGTAGTGTCGAAAAATTCAAAAATGGGAAGGGTGGGGGATTGTCCCAAAACTTGCTACAAGGGGCCAGAGGGGCGGCCTGAATGAAAAATGTGTAAAATCAAGCACCGTGAGGGCATTGTGTGAAAATTTTGAAGGATTTTCCAAAGCGGGCAAAAATTGAAAAAAACGACAGGGCCGGTAGTGTCGAAAAATTCAAAAATGGGAAGGGTGGGGGATTGTCCCAAAACTTGCTACAAGGGGCCAGAGGGGCGGGCTGATTGAAAAATGTGTAAAATCAAGCACCGTGAGGGCATTGTGTGAAAATTGTGAAGGATTTTCCATAGGGGTAAAAATTGAAAAAAATGACAGGGTCGGTAGTGTCGAAAAAGTCAAAAATGGGAAGGGTGGGGGATTGTCCCAAAACTTGCTACAAGGGGCCAGAGGGGCGGCCTGAATGAAAAATGTGTAAAATCAAGCACCGTGAGGGCATTGTGTGAAAATTGTGAAGGATTTTCCAAAGCGGCCAAAAATGGAAAAAAATGACAGGGCCGGTAGTGTCGAAAAAGTCAAAAATGGGAAGGGTGGGGGATTGTCCCAAAACTTGCTACAAGGGGCCAGAGGGGCGGCCTGAATGAAAAATTTGTAAAATCAAGCACCGTGAGGGCATTGTGTGAAAATTATGAAGGATTTTCCAAAGCGGACAAAAATTGAAAAAAACGACAGGGCCGGTAGTGTCGAAAAATTCAAAAATGGGAAGGGTGGGGGATTGTCCCAAAACTTGCTACAAGGGGCCAGAGGGGCGGCCTGAATGAAAAATGTGTAAAATCAAGCACCGTGAGGGCATTGTGTGAAAATTGTGAAGGATTTTCCAAAGCGGCCAAAAATTGAAAAAAACGACAGGGCCGGTAGTGTCGAAAAATTCAAAAATGGGAAGGGTGGGGGATTGTCCCAAAACTTGCTACAAGGGGCCAGAGGGGCGGCCTGAATGAAAAATTTGTAAAATCAAGCACCGTGAGGGCATTGTGTGAAAATTATGAAGGATTTTCCAAAGCGGCCAAAAATTGAAAAAAACGACAGGGTCGGTAGTGTCGAAAAAGTCAAAAATGGGAAGGGTGGGGGATTGTCCCAAAACTTGCTACAAGGGGCCAGAGGGGCGGCCTGAATGAAAAATGTGTAAAATCAAGCACCGTGAGGGCATTGTGTGAAAATTTTGAAGGATTTTCCAAAGCGGGCAAAAATTGAAAAAAACGACAGGGCCGGTAGTGTCGAAAAAGTCAAAAATGGGAAGGGTGGGGGATTGTCCCAAAACTTGCTACAAGGGGCCAGAGGGGCGGGCTGATTGAAAAATGTGTAAAATCAAGCACCGTGAAGGCATTGTGTGGAAATTGTGAAGGATTTTCCATAGGGGTAAAAATTGAAAAAAATGACAGGGTCGGTAGTGTCGAAAAAGTCAAAAATGGGAAGGGTGGGGGATTGTCCCAAAACTTGCTACAAGGGGCCAGAGGGGCGGCCTGAATGAAAAATGTGTAAAATCAAGCACCGTGAGGGCATTGTGTGAAAATTGTGAAGGATTTTCCAAAGCGGCCAAAAATTGAAAAAAACGACAGGGCCGGTAGTGTCGAAAAAGTCAAAAATGGGAAGGGTGGGGGATTGTCCCAAAACTTGCTACAAGGGGCCAGAGGGGCGGCCTGAATGAAAAATTTGTAAAATCAAGCACCGTGAGGGCATTGTGTGAAAATTGTGAAGGATTTTCCAAAGCGGCCAAAAATTGAAAAAAACGACAGGGCCGGTAGTGTCGAAAAATTCAAAAATGGGAAGGGTGGGGGATTGTCCCAAAACTTGCTACAAGGGGCCAGAGGGGCGGCCTGAATGAAAAATTTGTAAAATCAAGCACCGTGAGGGCATTGTGTGAAAATTTTGAAGGATTTTCCAAAGCGGGCAAAAATTGAAAAAAACGACAGGGCCGGTAGTGTCGAAAAAGTCAAAAATGGGAAGGGTGGGGGATTGTCCCAAAACTTGCTACAAGGGGCCAGAGGGGCGGGCTGATTGAAAAATGTGTAAAATCAAGCACCGTGAAGGCATTGTGTGGAAATTGTGAAGGATTTTCCATAGGGGTAAAAATTGAAAAAAATGACAGGGTCGGTAGTGTCGAAAAAGTCAAAAATGGGAAGGGTGGGGGATTGTCCCAAAACTTGCTACAAGGGGCCAGAGGGGCGGCCTGAATGAAAAATGTGTAAAATCAAGCACCGTGAGGGCATTGTGTGAAAATTGTGAAGGATTTTCCAAAGCGGCCAAAAATTGAAAAAAACGACAGGGCCGGTAGTGTCGAAAAGTCAAAAATGGGAAGGGTGGGGGATTGTCCCAAAACTTGCTACAAGGGGCCAGAGGGGCGGCCTGAATGAAAAATTTGTAAAATCAAGCACCGTGAGGGCATTGTGTGAAAATTGTGAAGGATTTTCCAAAGCGGCCAAAAATTGAAAAAAACGACAGGGCCGGTAGTGTCGAAAAATTCAAAAATGGGAAGGGTGGGGGATTGTCCCAAAACTTGCTACAAGGGGCCAGAGGGGCGGCCTGAATGAAAAATTTGTAAAATCAAGCACCGTGAGGGCATTGTGTGAAAATTATGAAGGATTTTCCAAAGCGGCCAAAAATTGAAAAAAACGACAGGGCCGGTAGTGTCGAAAAAGTCAAAAATGGGAAGGGTGGGGGATTGTCCCAAAACTTGCTACAAGGGGCCAGAGGGGCGGGCTGATTGAAAAATGTGTAAAATCAAGCACCGTGAGGGCATTGTGTGAAAATTGTGAAGGATTTTCCATAGGGGTAAAAATTGAAAAAAATGACAGGGTCGGTAGTGTCAAAAAAGTCAAAAATGGGAAGGGTGGGGGATTGTCCCAAAACTTGCTACAAGGGGCCAGAGGGGCGGCCTGAATGAAAAATTTGTAAAATCAAGCACCGTGAGGGCATTGTGTGAAAATTTTGAAGGATTTTCCAAAGCGGGCAAAAATTGAAAAAAACGACAGGGCCGGTAGTGTCGAAAAAGTCAAAAATGGGAAGGGTGGGGGATTGTCCCAAAACTTGCTACAAGGGGCCAGAGGGGCGGGCTGATTGAAAAATGTGTAAAATCAAGCACCGTGAAGGCATTGTGTGGAAATTGTGAAGGATTTTCCATAGGGGTAAAAATTGAAAAAAATGACAGGGTCGGTAGTGTCGAAAAAGTCAAAAATGGGAAGGGTGGGGGATTGTCCCAAAACTTGCTACAAGGGGCCAGAGGGGCGGCCTGAATGAAAAATGTGTAAAATCAAGCACCGTGAGGGCATTGTGTGAAAATTGTGAAGGATTTTCCAAAGCGGCCAAAAATTGAAAAAAACGACAGGGCCGGTAGTGTCGAAAAAGTCAAAAATGGGAAGGGTGGGGGATTGTCCCAAAACTTGCTACAAGGGGCCAGAGGGGCGGCCTGAATGAAAAATTTGTAAAATCAAGCACCGTGAGGGCATTGTGTGAAAATTGTGAAGGATTTTCCAAAGCGGCCAAAAATTGAAAAAAACGACAGGGCCGGTAGTGTCGAAAAATTCAAAAATGGGAAGGGTGGGGGATTGTCCCAAAACTTGCTACAAGGGGCCAGAGGGGCGGCCTGAATGAAAAATTTGTAAAATCAAGCACCGTGAGGGCATTGTGTGAAAATTATGAAGGATTTTCCAAAGCGGCCAAAAATTGAAAAAAACGACAGGGCCGGTAGTGTCGAAAAAGTCAAAAATGGGAAGGGTGGGGGATTGTCCCAAAACTTGCTACAAGGGGCCAGAGGGGCGGGCTGATTGAAAAATGTGTAAAATCAAGCACCGTGAGGGCATTGTGTGAAAATTGTGAAGGATTTTCCATAGGGGTAAAAATTGAAAAAAATGACAGGGTCGGTAGTGTCAAAAAAGTCAAAAATGGGAAGGGTGGGGGATTGTCCCAAAACTTGCTACAAGGGGCCAGAGGGGCGGCCTGAATGAAAAATGTGTAAAATCAAGCACCGTGAGGGCATTGTGTGAAAATTTTGAAGGATTTTCCAAAGCGGGCAAAAATTGAAAAAAACGACAGGGCCGGTAGTGTCGAAAAAGTCAAAAATGGGAAGGGTGGGGGATTGTCCCAAAACTTGCTACAAGGGGCCAGAGGGGCGGCATGAATGAAAAATGTGTAAAATCAAGCACCGTGAGGGCATTGTGTGGAAATTATGAAGGATTTTCCAAAGCGGCCAAAAATTGAAAAAAACGACAGGGCCGGTAGTGTCGAAAAATTCAAAAATGGGAAGGGTGGGGGATTGTCCCAAAACTTGCTACAAGGGGCCAGAGGGGCGGCCTGAATGAAAAATTTGTAAAATCAAGCACCGTGAGGGCATTGTGTGAAAATTATGAAGGATTTTCCAAAGCGGCCAAAAATTGAAAAAAACGACAGGGCCGGTAGTGTCGAAAAAGTCAAAAATGGGAAGGGTGGGGGATTGTCCCAAAACTTGCTACAAGGGGCCAGAGGGGCGGGCTGATTGAAAAATGTGTAAAATCAAGCACCGTGAGGGCATTGTGTGAAAATTGTGAAGGATTTTCCATAGGGGTAAAAATTGAAAAAAATGACAGGGTCGGTAGTGTCAAAAAAGTCAAAAATGGGAAGGGTGGGGGATTGTCCCAAAACTTGCTACAAGGGGCCAGAGGGGCGGCCTGAATGAAAAATTTGTAAAATCAAGCACCGTGAGGGCATTGTGTGAAAATTTTGAAGGATTTTCCAAAGCGGGCAAAAATTGAAAAAAACGACAGGGCCGGTAGTGTCGAAAAAGTCAAAAATGGGAAGGGTGGGGGATTGTCCCAAAACTTGCTACAAGGGGCCAGAGGGGCGGGCTGATTGAAAAATGTGTAAAATCAAGCACCGTGAAGGCATTGTGTGGAAATTGTGAAGGATTTTCCATAGGGGTAAAAATTGAAAAAAATGACAGGGTCGGTAGTGTCGAAAAAGTCAAAAATGGGAAGGGTGGGGGATTGTCCCAAAACTTGCTACAAGGGGCCAGAGGGGCGGCCTGAATGAAAAATGTGTAAAATCAAGCACCGTGAGGGCATTGTGTGAAAATTGTGAAGGATTTTCCAAAGCGGCCAAAAATTGAAAAAAACGACAGGGCCGGTAGTGTCGAAAAAGTCAAAAATGGGAAGGGTGGGGGATTGTCCCAAAACTTGCTACAAGGGGCCAGAGGGGCGGCCTGAATGAAAAATTTGTAAAATCAAGCACCGTGAGGGCATTGTGTGAAAATTGTGAAGGATTTTCCAAAGCGGCCAAAAATTGAAAAAAACGACAGGGCCGGTAGTGTCGAAAAATTCAAAAATGGGAAGGGTGGGGGATTGTCCCAAAACTTGCTACAAGGGGCCAGAGGGGCGGCCTGAATGAAAAATTTGTAAAATCAAGCACCGTGAGGGCATTGTGTGAAAATTATGAAGGATTTTCCAAAGCGGCCAAAAATTGAAAAAAACGACAGGGCCGGTAGTGTCGAAAAAGTCAAAAATGGGAAGGGTGGGGGATTGTCCCAAAACTTGCTACAAGGGGCCAGAGGGGCGGGCTGATTGAAAAATGTGTAAAATCAAGCACCGTGAGGGCATTGTGTGAAAATTGTGAAGGATTTTCCATAGGGGTAAAAATTGAAAAAAATGACAGGGTCGGTAGTGTCAAAAAAGTCAAAAATGGGAAGGGTGGGGGATTGTCCCAAAACTTGCTACAAGGGGCCAGAGGGGCGGCCTGAATGAAAAATGTGTAAAATCAAGCACCGTGAGGGCATTGTGTGAAAATTTTGAAGGATTTTCCAAAGCGGGCAAAAATTGAAAAAAACGACAGGGCCGGTAGTGTCGAAAAAGTCAAAAATGGGAAGGGTGGGGGATTGTCCCAAAACTTGCTACAAGGGGCCAGAGGGGCGGCATGAATGAAAAATGTGTAAAATCAAGCACCGTGAGGGCATTGTGTGGAAATTATGAAGGATTTTCCAAAGCGGCCAAAAATTGAAAAAAACGACAGGGCCGGTAGTGTCGAAAAATTCAAAAATGGGAAGGGTGGGGGATTGTCCCAAAACTTGCTACAAGGGGCCAGAGGGGCGGCCTGAATGAAAAATTTGTAAAATCAAGCACCGTGAGGGCATTGTGTGAAAATTATGAAGGATTTTCCAAAGCGGCCAAAAATTGAAAAAAACGACAGGGCCGGTAGTGTCGAAAAAGTCAAAAATGGGAAGGGTGGGGGATTGTCCCAAAACTTGCTACAAGGGGCCAGAGGGGCGGGCTGATTGAAAAATGTGTAAAATCAAGCACCGTGAGGGCATTGTGTGAAAATTGTGAAGGATTTTCCATAGGGGTAAAAATTGAAAAAAATGACAGGGTCGGTAGTGTCGAAAAAGTCAAAAATGGGAAGGGTGGGGGATTGTCCCAAAACTTGCTACAAGGGGCCAGAGGGGCGGCCTGAATGAAAAATGTGTAAAATCAAGCACCGTGAGGGCATTGTGTGGAAATTGTGAAGGATTTTCCATAGGGGTAAAAATTGAAAAAAATGACAGGGTCGGTAGTGTCGAAAAAGTCAAAAATGGGAAGGGTGGGGGATTGTCCCAAAACTTGCTACAAGGGGCCAGAGGGGCGGCCTGAATGAAAAATTTGTAAAATCAAGCACCGTGAGGGCATTGTGTGAAAATTATGAAGGATTTTCCAAAGCGGGCAAAAATTGAAAAAAATGACAGGGTCGGTAGTGTCGAAAAAGTCAAAAATGGGAAGGGTGGGGGATTGTCCCAAAACTTGCTACAAGGGGCCAGAGGGGCGGCCTGAATGAAAAATGTGTAAAATCAAGCACCGTGAGGGCATTGTGTGAAAATTATGAAGGATTTTCCAAAGCGGCCAAAAATTGAAAAAAACGACAGGGCCGGTAGTGTCGAAAAATTCAAAAATGGGAAGGGTGGGGGATTGTCCCAAAACTTGCTACAAGGGGCCAGAGGGGCGGGCTGATTGAAAAATGTGTAAAATCAAGCACCGTGAGGGCATTGTGTGAAAATTGTGAAGGATTTTCCATAGGGGTAAAAATTGAAAAAAATGACAGGGTCGGTAGTGTCGAAAAAGTCAAAAATGGGAAGGGTGGGGGATTGTCCCAAAACTTGCTACAAGGGGCCAGAGGGGCGGCCTGAATGAAAAATGTGTAAAATCAAGCACCGTGAGGGCATTGTGTGAAAATTGTGAAGGATTTTCCAAAGCGGCCAAAAATTGAAAAAAACGACAGGGCCGGTAGTGTCGAAAAAGTCAAAAATGGGAAGGGTGGGGGATTGTCCCAAAACTTGCTACAAGGGGCCAGAGGGGCGGCCTGAATGAAAAATGTGTAAAATCAAGCACCGTGAGGGCATTGTGTGAAAATTGTGAAGGATTTTCCAAAGCGGGCAAAAATTGAAAAAAATGACAGGGCCGGTAGTGTCGAAAAAGTCAAAAATGGGAAGGGTGGGGGATTGTCCCAAAACTTGCTACAAGGGGCCAGAGGGGCGGCCTGAATGAAAAATGTGTAAAATCAAGCACCGTGAGGGCATTGTGTGAAAATTGTGAAGGATTTTCCAAAGCGGCCAAAAATTGAAAAAAACGACAGGGCCGGTAGTGTCGAAAAAGTCAAAAATGGGAAGGGTGGGGGATTGTCCCAAAACTTGCTACAAGGGGCCAGAGGGGCGGCCTGAATGAAAAATTTGTAAAATCAAGCACCGTGAGGGCATTGTGTGAAAATTATGAAGGATTTTCCAAAGCGGCCAAAAATTGAAAAAAACGACAGGGCCGGTAGTGTCGAAAAATTCAAAAATGGGAAGGGTGGGGGATTGTCCCAAAACTTGCTACAAGGGGCCAGAGGGGCGGCCTGAATGAAAAATGTGTAAAATCAAGCACCGTGAGGGCATTGTGTGAAAATTGTGAAGGATTTTCCAAAGCGGCCAAAAATTGAAAAAAACGACAGGGCCGGTAGTGTCGAAAAAGTCAAAAATGGAAAGGGTGGGGGATTGTCCCAAAACTTGCTACAAGGGGCCAGAGGGGCGGGCTGATTGAAAAATGTGTAAAATCAAGCACCGTGAAGGCATTGTGTGAAAATTGTGAAGGATTTTCCATAGGGGTAAAAATTGAAAAAAATGACAGGGTCGGTAGTGTCGAAAAAGTCAAAAATGGGAAGGGTGGGGGATTGTCCCAAAACTTGCTACAAGGGGCCAGAGGGGCGGCCTGAATGAAAAATGTGTAAAATCAAGCACCGTGAGGGCATTGTGTGAAAATTGTGAAGGATTTTCCAAAGCGGGCAAAAATTGAAAAAAACGACAGGGCCGGTAGTGTCGAAAAAGTCAAAAATGGGAAGGGTGGGGGATTGTCCCAAAACTTGCTACAAGGGGCCAGAGGGGCGGGCTGATTGAAAAATGTGTAAAATCAAGCACCGTGAAGGCATTGTGTGAAAATTGTGAAGGATTTTCCATAGGGGTAAAAATTGAAAAAAATGACAGGGTCGGTAGTGTCGAAAAAGTCAAAAATGGGAAGGGTGGGGGATTGTCCCAAAACTTGCTACAAGGGGCCAGAGGGGCGGCCTGAATGAAAAATTTGTAAAATCAAGCACCGTGAGGGCATTGTGTGAAAATTATGAAGGATTTTCCAAAGCGGCCAAAAATTGAAAAAAACGACAGGGCCGGTAGTGTCGAAAAATTCAAAAATGGGAAGGGTGGGGGATTGTCCCAAAACTTGCTACAAGGGGCCAGAGGGGCGGCCTGAATGAAAAATGTGTAAAATCAAGCACCGTGAGGGCATTGTGTGAAAATTGTGAAGGATTTTCCAAAGCGGCCAAAAATTGAAAAAAACGACAGGGCCGGTAGTGTCGAAAAAGTCAAAAATGGGAAGGGTGGGGGATTGTCCCAAAACTTGCTACAAGGGGCCAGAGGGGCGGGCTGATTGAAAAATGTGTAAAATCAAGCACCGTGAAGGCATTGTGTGAAAATTGTGAAGGATTTTCCATAGGGGTAAAAATTGAAAAAAATGACAGGGTCGGTAGTTTCGAAAAATTCAAAAATGGGAAGGGTGGGGGATTGTCCCAAAACTTGCTACAAGGGGCCAGATGGGCGGCCTGAATGAAAAATGTGTAAAATCAAGCACCGTGAGGGCATTGTGTGAAAATTGTGAAGGATTTTCCAAAGCGGGCAAAAATTGAAAAAAACGACAGGGCCGGTAGTGTCGAAAAAGTCAAAAATGGGAAGGGTGGGGGATTGTCCCAAAACTTGCTACAAGGGGCCAGAGGGGCGGCCTGAATGAAAAATTTGTAAAATCAAGCACCGTGAGGGCATTGTGTGAAAATTATGAAGGATTTTCCAAAGCGGCCAAAAATTGAAAAAAACGACAGGGCCGGTAGTGTCGAAAAATTCAAAAATGGGAAGGGTGGGGGATTGTCCCAAAACTTGCTACAAGGGGCCAGAGGGGCGGCCTGAATGAAAAATGTGTAAAATCAAGCACCGTGAGGGCATTGTGTGAAAATTGTGAAGGATTTTCCAAAGCGGCCAAAAATTGAAAAAAACGACAGGGCCGGTAGTGTCGAAAAAGTCAAAAATGGAAAGGGTGGGGGATTGTCCCAAAACTTGCTACAAGGGGCCAGAGGGGCGGGCTGATTGAAAAATGTGTAAAATCAAGCACCGTGAAGGCATTGTGTGAAAATTGTGAAGGATTTTCCATAGGGGTAAAAATTGAAAAAAATGACAGGGTCGGTAGTGTCGAAAAAGTCAAAAATGGGAAGGGTGGGGGATTGTCCCAAAACTTGCTACAAGGGGCCAGAGGGGCGGCCTGAATGAAAAATGTGTAAAATCAAGCACCGTGAGGGCATTGTGTGAAAATTGTGAAGGATTTTCCAAAGCGGGCAAAAATTGAAAAAAACGACAGGGCCGGTAGTGTCGAAAAAGTCAAAAATGGGAAGGGTGGGGGATTGTCCCAAAACTTGCTACAAGGGGCCAGAGGGGCGGGCTGATTGAAAAATGTGTAAAATCAAGCACCGTGAAGGCATTGTGTGAAAATTGTGAAGGATTTTCCATAGGGGTAAAAATTGAAAAAAATGACAGGGTCGGTAGTGTCGAAAAAGTCAAAAATGGGAAGGGTGGGGGATTGTCCCAAAACTTGCTACAAGGGGCCAGAGGGGCGGCCTGAATGAAAAATTTGTAAAATCAAGCACCGTGAGGGCATTGTGTGAAAATTATGAAGGATTTTCCAAAGCGGCCAAAAATTGAAAAAAACGACAGGGCCGGTAGTGTCGAAAAATTCAAAAATGGGAAGGGTGGGGGATTGTCCCAAAACTTGCTACAAGGGGCCAGAGGGGCGGCCTGAATGAAAAATGTGTAAAATCAAGCACCGTGAGGGCATTGTGTGAAAATTGTGAAGGATTTTCCAAAGCGGCCAAAAATTGAAAAAAACGACAGGGCCGGTAGTGTCGAAAAAGTCAAAAATGGGAAGGGTGGGGGATTGTCCCAAAACTTGCTACAAGGGGCCAGAGGGGCGGGCTGATTGAAAAATGTGTAAAATCAAGCACCGTGAAGGCATTGTGTGAAAATTGTGAAGGATTTTCCATAGGGGTAAAAATTGAAAAAAATGACAGGGTCGGTAGTTTCGAAAAATTCAAAAATGGGAAGGGTGGGGGATTGTCCCAAAACTTGCTACAAGGGGCCAGATGGGCGGCCTGAATGAAAAATGTGTAAAATCAAGCACCGTGAGGGCATTGTGTGAAAATTGTGAAGGATTTTCCAAAGCGGGCAAAAATTGAAAAAAACGACAGGGCCGGTAGTGTCGAAAAAGTCAAAAATGGGAAGGGTGGGGGATTGTCCCAAAACTTGCTACAAGGGGCCAGAGGGGCGGGCTGATTGAAAAATGTGTAAAATCAAGCACCGTGAAGGCATTGTGTGAAAATTGTGAAGGATTTTCCATAGGGGTAAAAATTGAAAAAAATGACAGGGTCGGTAGTGTCGAAAAAGTCAAAAATGGGAAGGGTGGGGGATTGTCCCAAAACTTGCTACAAGGGGCCAGAGGGGCGGGCTGATTGAAAAATGTGTAAAATCAAGCACCGTGAAGGCATTGTGTGGAAATTGTGAAGGATTTTCCATAGGGGTAAAAATTGAAAAAAATGACAGGGTCGGTAGTGTCGAAAAAGTCAAAAATGGGAAGGGTGGGGGATTGTCCCAAAACTTGCTACAAGGGGCCAGAGGGGCGGCCTGAATGAAAAATTTGTAAAATCAAGCACCGTGAGGGCATTGTGTGAAAATTATGAAGTATTTTCCAAAGTGGGATAAAATTGAAAAAAATGACAGGGTCGGTAGTGTCGAAAAAGTCAAAAATGGGAAGGGTGGGGGATTGTCTCAAAACTTGCTACAAGGGGCCAGAGGGGCGGCCTGAATGAAAAATGTGTAAAATCAAGCACCGTGAGGGCATTGTGTGAAAATTATGAAGGATTTTCCAAAGCGGCCAAAAATTGAAAAAAACGACAGGGCCGGTAGTGTCGAAAAATTCAAAAATGGGAAGGGTGGGGGATTGTCCCAAAACTTGCTACAAGGGGCCAGAGGGGCGGGCTGATTGAAAAATGTGTAAAATCAAGCACCGTGAGGGCATTGTGTGAAAATTGTGAAGGATTTTCCATAGGGGTAAAAATTGAAAAAAATGACAGGGTCGGTAGTGTCGAAAAAGTCAAAAATGGGAAGGGTGGGGGATTGTCCCAAAACTTGCTACAAGGGGCCAGAGGGGCGGCCTGAATGAAAAATGTGTAAAATCAAGCACCGTGAGGGCATTGTGTGAAAATTGTGAAGGATTTTCCAAAGCGGGCAAAAATTGAAAAAAACGACAGGGCCGGTAGTGTCGAAAAAGTCAAAAATGGGAAGGGTGGGGGATTGTCCCAAAACTTGCTACAAGGGGCCAGAGGGGCGGCCTGAATGAAAAATGTGTAAAATCAAGCACCGTGAGGGCATTGTGTGAAAATTGTGAAGGATTTTCCAAAGCGGGCAAAAATTGAAAAAAATGACAGGGCCGGTAGTGTCGAAAAAGTCAAAAATGGGAAGGGTGGGGGATTGTCCCAAAACTTGCTACAAGGGGCCAGAGGGGCGGCCTGAATGAAAAATGTGTAAAATCAAGCACCGTGAGGGCATTGTGTGAAAATTGTGAAGGATTTTCCAAAGCGGCCAAAAATTGAAAAAAACGACAGGGCCGGTAGTGTCGAAAAAGTCAAAAATGGGAAGGGTGGGGGATTGTCCCAAAACTTGCTACAAGGGGCCAGAGGGGCGGCCTGAATGAAAAATTTGTAAAATCAAGCACCGTGAGGGCATTGTGTGAAAATTATGAAGGATTTTCCAAAGCGGCCAAAAATTGAAAAAAACGACAGGGCCGGTAGTGTCGAAAAATTCAAAAATGGGAAGGGTGGGGGATTGTCCCAAAACTTGCTACAAGGGGCCAGAGGGGCGGCCTGAATGAAAAATGTGTAAAATCAAGCACCGTGAGGTCATTGTGTGAAAATTGTGAAGGATTTTCCAAAGCGGCCAAAAATTGAAAAAAACGACAGGGCCGGTAGTGTCGAAAAAGTCAAAAATGGGAAGGGTGGGGGATTGTCCCAAAACTTGCTACAAGGGGCCAGAGGGGCGGGCTGATTGAAAAATGTGTAAAATCAAGCACCGTGAAGGCATTGTGTGAAAATTGTGAAGGATTTTCCATAGGGGTAAAAATTGAAAAAAATGACAGGGTCGGTAGTGTCGAAAAAGTCAAAAATGGGAAGGGTGGGGGATTGTCCCAAAACTTGCTACAAGGGGCCAGAGGGGCGGCCTGAATGAAAAATGTGTAAAATCAAGCACCGTGAGGGCATTGTGTGAAAATTGTGAAGGATTTTCCAAAGCGGGCAAAAATTGAAAAAAACGACAGGGCCGGTAGTGTCGAAAAAGTCAAAAATGGGAAGGGTGGGGGATTGTCCCAAAACTTGCTACAAGGGGCCAGAGGGGCGGGCTGATTGAAAAATGTGTAAAATCAAGCACCGTGAAGGCATTGTGTGAAAATTGTGAAGGATTTTCCATAGGGGTAAAAATTGAAAAAAATGACAGGGTCGGTAGTGTCGAAAAAGTCAAAAATGGGAAGGGTGGGGGATTGTCCCAAAACTTGCTACAAGGGGCCAGAGGGGCGGCCTGAATGAAAAATTTGTAAAATCAAGCACCGTGAGGGCATTGTGTGAAAATTGTGAAGGATTTTCCAAAGCGGGCAAAAATTGAAAAAAACGACAGGGCCGGTAGTGTCGAAAAAGTCAAAAATGGGAAGGGTGGGGGATTGTCCCAAAACTTGCTACAAGGGGCCAGAGGGGCGGGCTGATTGAAAAATGTGTAAAATCAAGCACCGTGAAGGCATTGTGTGAAAATTGTGAAGGATTTTCCATAGGGGTAAAAATTGAAAAAAAACGACAGGGTCGGTAGTGTCGAAAAAGTCAAAAATGGGAAGGGTGGGGGATTGTCCCAAAACTTGCTACAAGGGGCCAGAGGGGCGGCCTGAATGAAAAATTTGTAAAATCAAGCACCGTGAGGGCATTGTGTGAAAATTATGAAGGATTTTCCAAAGCGGCCAAAAATTGAAAAAAACGACAGGGCCGGTAGTGTCGAAAAATTCAAAAATGGGAAGGGTGGGGGATTGTCCCAAAACTTGCTACAAGGGGCCAGAGGGGCGGCCTGAATGAAAAATGTGTAAAATCAAGCACCGTGAGGGCATTGTGTGAAAATTGTGAAGGATTTTCCAAAGCGGCCAAAAATTGAAAAAAACGACAGGGCCGGTAGTGTCGAAAAAGTCAAAAATGGGAAGGGTGGGGGATTGTCCCAAAACTTGCTACAAGGGGCCAGAGGGGCGGGCTGATTGAAAAATGTGTAAAATCAAGCACCGTGAAGGCATTGTGTGAAAATTGTGAAGGATTTTCCATAGGGGTAAAAATTGAAAAAAATGACAGGGTCGGTAGTGTCGAAAAAGTCAAAAATGGGAAGGGTGGGGGATTGTCCCAAAACTTGCTACAAGGGGCCAGATGGGCGGCCTGAATGAAAAATGTGTAAAATCAAGCACCGTGAGGGCATTGTGTGAAAATTGTGAAGGATTTTCCAAAGCGGGCAAAAATTGAAAAAAACGACAGGGCCGGTAGTGTCGAAAAAGTCAAAAATGGGAAGGGTGGGGGATTGTCCCAAAACTTGCTACAAGGGGCCAGAGGGGCGGGCTGATTGAAAAATGTGTAAAATCAAGCACCGTGAAGGCATTGTGTGAAAATTGTGAAGGATTTTCCATAGGGGTAAAAATTGAAAAAAATGACAGGGTCGGTAGTGTCGAAAAAGTCAAAAATGGGAAGGGTGGGGGATTGTCCCAAAACTTGCTACAAGGGGCCAGAGGGGCGGGCTGATTGAAAAATGTGTAAAATCAAGCACCGTGAAGGCATTGTGTGGAAATTGTGAAGGATTTTCCATAGGGGTAAAAATTGAAAAAAATGACAGGGTCGGTAGTGTCGAAAAAGTCAAAAATGGGAAGGGTGGGGGATTGTCCCAAAACTTGCTACAAGGGGCCAGAGGGGCGGCCTGAATGAAAAATGTGTAAAATCAAGCACCGTGAAGGCATTGTGTGAAAATTATGAAGGATTTTCCAAAGCGGCCAAAAATTGAAAAAAACGACAGGGCCGGTAGTGTCGAAAAATTCAAAAATGGGAAGGGTGGGGGATTGTCCCAAAACTTGCTACAAGGGGCCAGAGGGGCGGGCTGATTGAAAAATGTGTAAAATCAAGCACCGTGAGGGCATTGTGTGAAAATTGTGAAGGATTTTCCATAGGGGTAAAAATTGAAAAAAATGACAGGGTCGGTAGTGTCGAAAAAGTCAAAAATGGGAAGGGTGGGGGATTGTCCCAAAACTTGCTACAAGGGGCCAGAGGGGCGGCCTGAATGAAAAATGTGTAAAATCAAGCACCGTGAGGGCATTGTGTGAAAATTGTGAAGGATTTTCCAAAGCGGGCAAAAATTGAAAAAAACGACAGGGCCGGTAGTGTCGAAAAAGTCAAAAATGGGAAGGGTGGGGGATTGTCCCAAAACTTGCTACAAGGGGCCAGAGGGGCGGCCTGAATGAAAAATGTGTAAAATCAAGCACCGTGAGGGCATTGTGTGAAAATTGTGAAGGATTTTCCAAAGCGGGCAAAAATTGAAAAAAATGACAGGGCCGGTAGTGTCGAAAAAGTCAAAAATGGGAAGGGTGGGGGATTGTCCCAAAACTTGCTACAAGGGGCCAGAGGGGCGGCCTGAATGAAAAATGTGTAAAATCAAGCACCGTGAGGGCATTGTGTGAAAATTGTGAAGGATTTTCCAAAGCGGCCAAAAATTGAAAAAAACGACAGGGCCGGTAGTGTCGAAAAAGTCAAAAATGGGAAGGGTGGGGGATTGTCCCAAAACTTGCTACAAGGGGCCAGAGGGGCGGCCTGAATGAAAAATTTGTAAAATCAAGCACCGTGAGGGCATTGTGTGAAAATTATGAAGGATTTTCCAAAGCGGCCAAAAATTGAAAAAAACGACAGGGCCGGTAGTGTCGAAAAATTCAAAAATGGGAAGGGTGGGGGATTGTCCCAAAACTTGCTACAAGGGGCCAGAGGGGCGGCCTGAATGAAAAATGTGTAAAATCAAGCACCGTGAGGGCATTGTGTGAAAATTGTGAAGGATTTTCCAAAGCGGCCAAAAATTGAAAAAAACGACAGGGCCGGTAGTGTCGAAAAAGTCAAAAATGGGAAGGGTGGGGGATTGTCCCAAAACTTGCTACAAGGGGCCAGAGGGGCGGGCTGATTGAAAAATGTGTAAAATCAAGCACCGTGAAGGCATTGTGTGAAAATTGTGAAGGATTTTCCATAGGGGTAAAAATTGAAAAAAATGACAGGGTCGGTAGTGTCGAAAAAGTCAAAAATGGGAAGGGTGGGGGATTGTCCCAAAACTTGCTACAAGGGGCCAGAGGGGCGGCCTGAATGAAAAATGTGTAAAATCAAGCACCGTGAGGGCATTGTGTGAAAATTGTGAAGGATTTTCCAAAGCGGGCAAAAATTGAAAAAAACGACAGGGCCGGTAGTGTCGAAAAAGTCAAAAATGGGAAGGGTGGGGGATTGTCCCAAAACTTGCTACAAGGGGCCAGAGGGGCGGGCTGATTGAAAAATGTGTAAAATCAAGCACCGTGAAGGCATTGTGTGAAAATTGTGAAGGATTTTCCATAGGGGTAAAAATTGAAAAAAATGACAGGGTCGGTAGTGTCGAAAAAGTCAAAAATGGGAAGGGTGGGGGATTGTCCCAAAACTTGCTACAAGGGGCCAGAGGGGCGGCCTGAATGAAAAATTTGTAAAATCAAGCACCGTGAGGGCATTGTGTGAAAATTATGAAGGATTTTCCAAAGCGGCCAAAAATTGAAAAAAACGACAGGGCCGGTAGTGTCGAAAAATTCAAAAATGGGAAGGGTGGGGGATTGTCCCAAAACTTGCTACAAGGGGCCAGAGGGGCGGCCTGAATGAAAAATGTGTAAAATCAAGCACCGTGAGGGCATTGTGTGAAAATTGTGAAGGATTTTCCAAAGCGGCCAAAAATTGAAAAAAACGACAGGGCCGGTAGTGTCGAAAAAGTCAAAAATGGGAAGGGTGGGGGATTGTCCCAAAACTTGCTACAAGGGGCCAGAGGGGCGGGCTGATTGAAAAATGTGTAAAATCAAGCACCGTGAAGGCATTGTGTGAAAATTGTGAAGGATTTTCCATAGGGGTAAAAATTGAAAAAAATGACAGGGTCGGTAGTGTCGAAAAAGTCAAAAATGGGAAGGGTGGGGGATTGTCCCAAAACTTGCTACAAGGGGCCAGATGGGCGGCCTGAATGAAAAATGTGTAAAATCAAGCACCGTGAGGGCATTGTGTGAAAATTGTGAAGGATTTTCCAAAGCGGGCAAAAATTGAAAAAAACGACAGGGCCGGTAGTGTCGAAAAAGTCAAAAATGGGAAGGGTGGGGGATTGTCCCAAAACTTGCTACAAGGGGCCAGAGGGTCGGGCTGATTGAAAAATGTGTAAAATCAAGCACCGTGAAGGCATTGTGTGAAAATTGTGAAGGATTTTCCATAGGGGTAAAAATTGAAAAAAATGACAGGGTCGGTAGTGTCGAAAAAGTCAAAAATGGGAAGGGTGGGGGATTGTCCCAAAACTTGCTACAAGGGGCCAGAGGGGCGGCCTGAATGAAAAATGTGTAAAATCAAGCACCGTGAAGGCATTGTGTGAAAATTGTGAAGGATTTTCCATAGGGGTAAAAATTGAAAAAAATGACAGGGTCGGTAGTGTCGAAAAAGTCAAAAATGGGAAGGGTGGGGGATTGTCCCAAAACTTGCTACAAGGGGCCAGAGGGGCGGCCTGAATGAAAAATGTGTAAAATCAAGCACCATGAGGGCATTGTGTGAAAATTGTGAAGGATTTTCCAAAGCGGCCAAAAATTGAAAAAAACGACAGGGCCGGTAGTGTCGAAAAAGTCAAAAATGGGAAGGGTGGGGGATTGTCCCAAAACTTGCTACAAGGGGCCAGAGGGGCGGCCTGAATGAAAAATGTGTAAAATCAAGCACCGTGAGGGCATTGTGTGAAAATTATGAAGGATTTTCCAAAGCGGCCAAAAATTGAAAAAAACGACAGGGCCGGTAGTGTCGAAAAATTCAAAAATGGGAAGGGTGGGGGATTGTCCCAAAACTTGCTACAAGGGGCCAGAGGGGCGGCCTGAATGAAAAATTTGTAAAATCAAGCACCGTGAGGGCATTGTGTGAAAATTATGAAGGATTTTCCAAAGCGGCCAAAAATTGAAAAAAACGACAGGGCCGGTAGTGTCGAAAAAGTCAAAAATGGGAAGGGTGGGGGATTGTCCCAAAACTTGCTACAAGGGGCCAGAGGGGCGGGCTGAATGAAAAATGTGTAAAATCAAGCACCGTGAAGGCATTGTGTGAAAATTGTGAAGGATTTTCCATAGGGGTAAAAATTGAAAAAAATGACAGGGTCGGTAGTGTCGAAAAATTCAAAAATGGGAAGGGTGGGGGATTGTCCCAAAACTTGCTACAAGGGGCCAGAGGGGCGGCCTGAATGAAAAATGTGTAAAATCAAGCACCATGAGGGCATTGTGTGAAAATTGTGAAGGATTTTCCAAAGCGGCCAAAAATTGAAAAAAACGACAGGGCCGGTAGTGTCGAAAAAGTCAAAAATGGGAAGGGTGGGGGATTGTCCCAAAACTTGCTACAAGGGGCCAGAGGGGCGGCCTGAATGAAAAATTTGTAAAATCAAGCACCGTGAGGGCATTGTGTGAAAATTATGAAGGATTTTCCAAAGCGGCCAAAAATTGAAAAAAACGACAGGGCCGGTAGTGTCGAAAAATTCAAAAATGGGAAGGGTGGGGGATTGTCCCAAAACTTGCTACAAGGGGCCAGAGGGGCGGCCTGAATGAAAAATTTGTAAAATCAAGCACCGTGAGGGCATTGTGTGAAAATTATGAAGGATTTTCCAAAGCGGCCAAAAATTGAAAAAAACGACAGGGCTGGTAGTGTCGAAAAAGTCAAAAATGGGAAGGGTGGGGGATTGTCCCAAAACTTGCTACAAGGGGCCAGAGGGGCGGGCTGATTGAAAAATGTGTAAAATCAAGCACCGTGAGGGCATTGTGTGAAAATTGTGAAGGATTTTCCATAGGGGTAAAAATTGAAAAAAATGACAGGGTCGGTAGTGTCGAAAAAGTCAAAAATGGGAAGGGTGGGGGATTGTCCCAAAACTTGCTACAAGGGGCCAGAGGGGCGGCCTGAATGAAAAATGTGTAAAATCAAGCACCGTGAGGGCATTGTGTGAAAATTTTGAAGGATTTTCCAAAGCGGGCAAAAATTGAAAAAAACGACAGGGCCGGTAGTGTCGAAAAAGTCAAAAATGGGAAGGGTGGGGGATTGTCCCAAAACTTGCTACAAGGGGCCAGAGGGGCGGCCTGAATGAAAAATCTGTAAAATCAAGCACCGTGAAGGCATTGTGTGAAAATTGTGAAGGATTTTCCAAAGCGGGCAAAAATTGAAAAAAATGACAGGGTCGGTAATGTCGAAAAAGTCAAAAATGGGAAGGGTGGGGGATTGTCCCAAAACTTGCTACAAGGGGCCAGAGGGGCGGCCTGAATGAAAAATGTGTAAAATCAAGCACCGTGAAGGCATTGTGTGAAAATTGTGAAGGATTTTCCAAAGCGGGCAAAAATTGAAAAAAATGACAGGGTCGGTAATGTCGAAAAAGTCAAAAATGGGAAGGGTGGGGGATTGTCCCAAAACTTGCTACAAGGGGCCAGAGGGGCGGCCTGAATGAAAAATTTGTAAAATCAAGCACCGTGAGGGCATTGTGTGAAAATTGTGAAGGATTTTCCATAGGGGTAAAAATTGAAAAAAATGACAGGGCCGGTAGTGTCGAAAAAGTCAAAAATGGGAAGGGTGGGGGATTGTCCCAAAACTTGCTACAAGGGGCCAGAGGGGCGGGCTGATTGAAAAATGTGTAAAATCAAGCACCGTGAGGGCATTGTGTGAAAATTGTGAAGGATTTTCCATAGGGGTAAAAACTTGAAAAAAATGACAGGGTCGGTAGTGTCGAAAAAGTCAAAAATGGGAAGGGTGGGGGATTGTCCCAAAACTTGCTACAAGGGGCCAGAGGGGCGGCCTGAATGAAAAATGTGTAAAATCAAGCACCGTGAGGGCATTGTGTGAAAATTGTGAAGGATTTTCCAAAGCGGGCAAAAATTGAAAAAAACGACAGTGCCGGTAGTGTCGAAAAAGTCAAAAATGGGAAGGGTGGGGGATTGTCCCAAAACTTGCTACAAGGGGCCAGAGGGGCGGGCTGATTGAAAAATGTGTAAAATCAAGCACCGTGAAGGCATTGTGTGAAAATTGTGAAGGATTTTCCATAGGGGTAAAAACTTGAAAAAAATGACAGGGTCGGTAGTGTCGAAAAAGTCAAAAATGGGAAGGGTGGGGGATTGTCCCAAAACTTGCTACAAGGGGCCAGAGGGGCGGCCTGAATGAAAAATGTGTAAAATCAAGCACCGTGAGGGCATTGTGTGAAAATTGTGAAGGATTTTCCAAAGCGGCCAAAAATTGAAAAAAACGACAGGGCCGGTAGTGTCGAAAAAGTCAAAAATGGGAAGGGTGGGGGATTGTCCCAAAACTTGCTACAAGGGGCCAGAGGGGCGGGCTGATTGAAAAATGTGTAAAATCAAGCACCGTGAGGGCATTGTGTGAAAATTGTGAAGGATTTTCCAAAGCGGCCAAAAATTGAAAAAAACGACAGGGCCGGTAGTGTCGAAAAATTCAAAAATGGGAAGGGTGGGGGATTGTCCCAAAACTTGCTACAAGGGGCCAGAGGGGCAGCCTGAATGAAAAATTTGTAAAATCAAGCACCGTGAGGGCATTGTGTGAAAATTATGAAGGATTTTCCAAAGCGGCCAAAAATTGAAAAAAACGACAGGGCCGGTAGTGTCGAAAAAGTCAAAAATGGGAAGGGTGGGGGATTGTCCCAAAACTTGCTACAAGGGGCCAGAGGGGCGGCCTGAATGAAAAATTTGTAAAATCAAGCACCGTGAGGGCATTGTGTGAAAATTGTGAAGGATTTTACAAAGCGGCCAAAAATTGAAAAAAACGACAGGGCCGGTAGTGTCGAAAAATTCAAAAATGGGAAGGGTGGGGGATTGTCCCAAAACTTGCTACAAGGGGCCAGAGGGGCGGCCTGAATGAAAAATGTGTAAAATCAAGCACCGTGAGGGCATTGTGTGAAAATTTTGAAGGATTTTCCAAAGCGGGCAAAAATTGAAAAAAACGACAGGGCCGGTAGTGTCGAAAAATTCAAAAATGGGAAGGGTGGGGGATTGTCCCAAAACTTGCTACAAGGGGCCAGAGGGGCGGCCTGAATGAAAAATGTGTAAAATCAAGCACCGTGAAGGCATTGTGTGAAAATTGTGAAGGATTTTCCAAAGCGGCCAAAAATTGAAAAAAATGACAGGGTCGGTAATGTCGAAAAATTCAAAAATGGGAAGGGTGGGGGATTGTCCCAAAACTTGCTACAAGGGGCCAGAGGGGCGGCCTGAATGAAAAATTTGTAAAATCAAGCACCGTGAGGGCATTGTGTGAAAATTGTGAAGGATTTTCCATAGGGGTAAAAATTGAAAAAAATGACAGGGCCGGTAGTGTCGAAAAAGTCAAAAATGGGAAGGGTGGGGGATTGTCCCAAAACTTGCTACAAGGGGCCAGAGGGGCGGGCTGATTGAAAAATGTGTAAAATCAAGCACCGTGAGGGCATTGTGTGAAAATTGTGAAGGATTTTCCATAGGGGTAAAAACTTGAAAAAAATGACAGGGTCGGTAGTGTCGAAAAAGTCAAAAATGGGAAGGGTGGGGGATTGTCCCAAAACTTGCTACAAGGGGCCAGAGGGGCGGCCTGAATGAAAAATGTGTAAAATCAAGCACCGTGAGGGCATTGTGTGAAAATTGTGAAGGATTTTCCAAAGCGGGCAAAAATTGAAAAAAACGACAGTGCCGGTAGTGTCGAAAAAGTCAAAAATGGGAAGGGTGGGGGATTGTCCCAAAACTTGCTACAAGGGGCCAGAGGGGCGGGCTGATTGAAAAATGTGTAAAATCAAGCACCGTGAAGGCATTGTGTGAAAATTGTGAAGGATTTTCCATAGGGGTAAAAACTTGAAAAAAATGACAGGGTCGGTAGTGTCGAAAAAGTCAAAAATGGGAAGGGTGGGGGATTGTCCCAAAACTTGCTACAAGGGGCCAGAGGGGCGGCCTGAATGAAAAATGTGTAAAATCAAGCACCGTGAGGGCATTGTGTGAAAATTGTGAAGGATTTTCCAAAGCGGGCAAAAATTGAAAAAAACGACAGGGCCGGTAGTGTCGAAAAAGTCAAAAATGGGAAGGGTGGGGGATTGTCCCAAAACTTGCTACAAGGGGCCAGAGGGGCGGGCTGATTGAAAAATGTGTAAAATCAAGCACCGTGAAGGCATTGTGTGAAAATTGTGAAGGATTTTCCATAGGGGTAAAAATTGAAAAAAATGACAGGGTCGGTAGTGTCAAAAAAGTCAAAAATGGGAAGGGTGGGGGATTGTCCCAAAACTTGCTACAAGGGGCCAGAGGGGCGGCCTGAATGAAAAATGTGTAAAATCAAGCACCGTGAGGGCATTGTGTGAAAATTGTGAAGGATTTTACAAAGCGGCCAAAAATTGAAAAAAACGACAGGGCCGGTAGTGTCGAAAAATTCAAAAATGGGAAGGGTGGGGGATTGTCCCAAAACTTGCTACAAGGGGCCAGAGGGGCGGCCTGAATGAAAAATGTGTAAAATCAAGCACCGTGAGGGCATTGTGTGAAAATTTTGAAGGATTTTCCAAAGCGGGCAAAAATTGAAAAAAACGACAGGGCCGGTAGTGTCGAAAAATTCAAAAATGGGAAGGGTGGGGGATTGTCCCAAAACTTGCTACAAGGGGCCAGAGGGGCGGCCTGAATGAAAAATGTGTAAAATCAAGCACCGTGAGGGCATTGTGTGAAAATTGTGAAGGATTTTCCAAAGCGGCCAAAAATTGAAAAAAACGACAGGGCCGGTAGTGTCGAAAAAGTCAAAAATGGGAAGGGTGGGGGATTGTCCCAAAACTTGCTACAAGGGGCCAGAGGGGCGGCCTGAATGAAAAATTTGTAAAATCAAGCACCGTGAGGGCATTGTGTGAAAATTATGAAGGATTTTCCAAAGCGGCCAAAAATTGAAAAAAACGACAGGGCCGGTAGTGTCGAAAAAGTCAAAAATGGGAAGGGTGGGGGATTGTCCCAAAACTTGCTACAAGGGGCCAGAGGGGCGGCCTGAATGAAAAATTTGTAAAATCAAGCACCGTGAGGGCATTGTGTGAAAATTGTGAAGGATTTTCCAAAGCGGCCAAAAATTGAAAAAAACGACAGGGCCGGTAGTGTCGAAAAAGTCAAAAATGGGAAGGGTGGGGGATTGTCCCAAAACTTGCTACAAGGGGCCAGAGGGGCGGCCTGAATGAAAAATTTGTAAAATCAAGCACCGTGACGGCATTGTGTGAAAATTATGAAGGATTTTCCAAAGCGGCCAAAAATTGAAAAAAACGACAGGGTCGGTAGTGTCGAAAAAGTCAAAAATGGGAAGGGTGGGGGATTGTCCCAAAACTTGCTACAAGGGGCCAGAGGGGCGGCCTGAATGAAAAATGTGTAAAATCAAGCACCGTGAGGGCATTGTGTGAAAATTTTGAAGGATTTTCCAAAGCGGGCAAAAATTGAAAAAAACGACAGGGCCGGTAGTGTCGAAAAAGTCAAAAATGGGAAGGGTGGGGGATTGTCCCAAAACTTGCTACAAGGGGCCAGAGGGGCGGCCTGAATGAAAAATTTGTAAAATCAAGCACCGTGAGGGCATTGTGTGAAAATTGTGAAGGATTTTCCAAAGCGGCCAAAAATTGAAAAAAACGACAGGGCCGGTAGTGTCGAAAAATTCAAAAATGGGAAGGGTGGGGGATTGTCCCAAAACTTGCTACAAGGGGCCAGAGGGGCGGCCTGAATGAAAAATTTGTAAAATCAAGCACCGTGAGGGCATTGTGTGAAAATTATGAAGGATTTTCCAAAGCGGCCAAAAATTGAAAAAAACGACAGGGCCGGTAGTGTCGAAAAAGTCAAAAATGGGAAGGGTGGGGGATTGTCCCAAAACTTGCTACAAGGGGCCAGAGGGGCGGGCTGATTGAAAAATGTGTAAAATCAAGCACCGTGAGGGCATTGTGTGAAAATTGTGAAGGATTTTCCATAGGGGTAAAAATTGAAAAAAATGACAGGGTCGGTAGTGTCAAAAAAGTCAAAAATGGGAAGGGTGGGGGATTGTCCCAAAACTTGCTACAAGGGGCCAGAGGGGCGGCCTGAATGAAAAATTTGTAAAATCAAGCACCGTGAGGGCATTGTGTGAAAATTTTGAAGGATTTTCCAAAGCGGGCAAAAATTGAAAAAAACGACAGGGCCGGTAGTGTCGAAAAAGTCAAAAATGGGAAGGGTGGGGGATTGTCCCAAAACTTGCTACAAGGGGCCAGAGGGGCGGCATGAATGAAAAATGTGTAAAATCAAGCACCGTGAGGGCATTGTGTGAAAATTATGAAGGATTTTCCAAAGCGGCCAAAAATTGAAAAAAACGACAGGGCCGGTAGTGTCGAAAAATTCAAAAATGGGAAGGGTGGGGGATTGTCCCAAAACTTGCTACAAGGGGCCAGAGGGGCGGCCTGAATGAAAAATTTGTAAAATCAAGCACCGTGAGGGCATTGTGTGAAAATTATGAAGGATTTTCCAAAGCGGCCAAAAATTGAAAAAAACGACAGGGCCGGTAGTGTCGAAAAAGTCAAAAATGGGAAGGGTGGGGGATTGTCCCAAAACTTGCTACAAGGGGCCAGAGGGGCGGGCTGATTGAAAAATGTGTAAAATCAAGCACCGTGAAGGCATTGTGTGGAAATTGTGAAGGATTTTCCATAGGGGTAAAAATTGAAAAAAATGACAGGGTCGGTAGTGTCGAAAAATTCAAAAATGGGAAGGGTGGGGGATTGTCCCAAAACTTGCTACAAGGGGCCAGAGGGGCGGCCTGAATGAAAAATTTGTAAAATCAAGCACCGTGAGGGCATTGTGTGAAAATTATGAAGGATTTTCCAAAGCGGCCAAAAATTGAAAAAAACGACAGGGCCGGTAGTGTCGAAAAAGTCAAAAATGGGAAGGGTGGTGGATTGTCCCAAAACTTGCTACAAGGGGCCAGAGGGGCGGGCTGATTGAAAAATGTGTAAAATCAAGCACCGTGAGGGCATTGTGTGAAAATTGTGAAGGATTTTCCATAGGGGTAAAAATTGAAAAAAATGACAGGGTCGGTAGTGTCGAAAAAGTCAAAAATGGGAAGGGTGGGGGATTGTCCCAAAACTTGCTACAAGGGGCCAGAGGGGCGGCCTGAATGAAAAATGTGTAAAATCAAGCACCGTGAGGGCATTGTGTGAAAATTTTGAAGGATTTTCCAAAGCGTGCAAAAATTGAAAAAAACGACAGGGCCGGTAGTGTCGAAAAAGTCAAAAATGGGAAGGGTGGGGGATTGTCCCAAAACTTGCTACAAGGGGCCAGAGGGGCGGGCTGATTGAAAAATGTGTGAAATCAAGCACCGTGAAGGCATTGTGTGGAAATTGTGAAGGATTTTCCATAGGGGTAAAAATTGAAAAAAACGACAGGGTCGGTAGTGTCGAAAAAGTCAAAAATGGGAAGGGTGGGGGATTGTCCCAAAACTTGCTACAAGGGGCCAGAGGGGCGGCCTGAATGAAAAATGTGTAAAATCAAGCACCGTGAGGGCATTGTGTGAAAATTGTGAAGGATTTTCCAAAGCGGCCAAAAATTGAAAAAAACGACAGGGCCGGTAGTGTCGAAAAAGTCAAAAATGGGAAGGGTGGGGGATTGTCCCAAAACTTGCTACAAGGGGCCAGAGGGGCGGCCTGAATGAAAAATTTGTAAAATCAAGCACCGTGAGGGCATTGTGTGAAAATTATGAAGGATTTTCCAAAGCGGCCAAAAATTGAAAAAAATGACAGGGTCGGTAGTGTCGAAAAAGTCAAAAATGGGAAGGGTGGGGGATTGTCCCAAAACTTGCTACAAGGGGCCAGAGGGGCGGGCTGATTGAAAAATGTGTAAAATCAAGCACCGTGAAGGCATTGTGTGAAAATTGTGAAGGATTTTCCATAGGGGTAAAAATTGAAAAAAATGACAGGGTCGGTAGTGTCGAAAAAGTCAAAAATGGGAAGGGTGGGGGATTGTCCCAAAACTTGCTACAAGGGGCCAGAGGGGCGGCCTGAATGAAAAATGTGTAAAATCAAGCACCGTGAGGGCATTGTGTGAAAATTGTGAAGGATTTTCCAAAGCGGCCAAAAATTGAAAAAAACGACAGGGCCGGTAGTGTCGAAAAAGTCAAAAATGGGAAGGGTGGGGGATTGTCCCAAAACTTGCTACAAGGGGCCAGAGGGGCGGGCTGATTGAAAAATGTGTAAAATCAAGCACCGTGAGGGCATTGTGTGAAAATTGTGAAGGATTTTCCAAAGCGGCCAAAAATTGAAAAAAACGACAGGGCCGGTAGTGTCGAAAAATTCAAAAATGGGAAGGGTGGGGGATTGTCCCAAAACTTGATACAAGGGGCCAGAGGGGCAGCCTGAATGAAAAATTTGTAAAATCAAGCACCGTGAGGGCATTGTGTGAAAATTATGAAGGATTTTCCAAAGCGGCCAAAAATTGAAAAAAACGACAGGGCCGGTAGTGTCGAAAAAGTCAAAAATGGGAAGGGTGGGGGATTGTCCCAAAACTTGCTACAAGGGGCCAGAGGGGCGGGCTGATTGAAAAATGTGTAAAATCAAGCACCGTGAGGGCATTGTGTGAAAATTGTGAAGGATTTTCCATAGGGGTAAAAATTGAAAAAAATGACAGGGTCGGTAGTGTCAAAAAAGTCAAAAATGGGAAGGGTGGGGGATTGTCCCAAAACTTGCTACAAGGGGCCAGAGGGGCGGCCTGAATGAAAAATGTGTAAAATCAAGCACCGTGAGGGCATTGTGTGAAAATTGTGAAGGATTTTACAAAGCGGCCAAAAATTGAAAAAAACGACAGGGCCGGTAGTGTCGAAAAATTCAAAAATGGGAAGGGTGGGGGATTGTCCCAAAACTTGCTACAAGGGGCCAGAGGGGCGGCCTGAATGAAAAATGTGTAAAATCAAGCACCGTGAGGGCATTGTGTGAAAATTTTGAAGGATTTTCCAAAGCGGGCAAAAATTGAAAAAAACGACAGGGCCGGTAGTGTCGAAAAATTCAAAAATGGGAAGGGTGGGGGATTGTCCCAAAACTTGCTACAAGGGGCCAGAGGGGCGGCCTGAATGAAAAATGTGTAAAATCAAGCACCGTGAAGGCATTGTGTGAAAATTATGAAGGATTTTCCAAAGCGGGCAAAAATTGAAAAAAATGACAGGGTCGGTAATGTCGAAAAAGTCAAAAATGGGAAGGGTGGGGGATTGTCCCAAAACTTGCTACAAGGGGCCAGAGGGGCGGCCTGAATGAAAAATTTGTAAAATCAAGCACCGTGAGGGCATTGTGTGAAAATTGTGAAGGATTTTCCATAGGGGTAAAAATTGAAAAAAATGACAGGGCCGGTAGTGTCGAAAAAGTCAAAAATGGGAAGGGTGGGGGATTGTCCCAAAACTTGCTACAAGGGGCCAGAGGGGCGGGCTGATTGAAAAATGTGTAAAATCAAGCACCGTGAGGGCATTGTGTGAAAATTGTGAAGGATTTTCCATAGGGGTAAAAACTTGAAAAAAATGACAGGGTCGGTAGTGTCGAAAAAGTCAAAAATGGGAAGGGTGGGGGATTGTCCCAAAACTTGCTACAAGGGGCCAGAGGGGCGGCCTGAATGAAAAATGTGTAAAATCAAGCACCGTGAGGGCATTGTGTGAAAATTGTGAAGGATTTTCCAAAGCGGGCAAAAATTGAAAAAAACGACAGTGCCGGTAGTGTCGAAAAAGTCAAAAATGGGAAGGGTGG
Organism: Scomber japonicus; assembly: GCF_027409825.1. Taxonomy (NCBI): domain Eukaryota; kingdom Metazoa; phylum Chordata; class Actinopteri; order Scombriformes; family Scombridae; genus Scomber; species Scomber japonicus. Next base: position 16,873,998 of record NC_070596.1, on the reverse strand, counting down.
GGGATTGTCCCAAAACTTGCTACAAGGGGCCAGAGGGGCGGGCTGATTGAAAAATGTGTAAAATCAAGCACCGTGAAGGCATTGTGTGAAAATTGTGAAGGATTTTCCATAGGGGTAAAAACTTGAAAAAAATGACAGGGTCGGTAGTGTCGAAAAAGTCAAAAATGGGAAGGGTGGGGGATTGTCCCAAAACTTGCTACAAGGGGCCAGAGGGGCGGCCTGAATGAAAAATGTGTAAAATCAAGCACCGTGAGGGCATTGTGTGAAAATTGTGAAGGATTTTCCAAAGCGGGCAAAAATAGAAAAAAACGACAGGGCCGGTAGTGTCGAAAAAGTCAAAAATGGGAAGGGTGGGGGATTGTCCCAAAACTTGCTACAAGGGGCCAGAGGGGCGGGCTGATTGAAAAATGTGTAAAATCAAGCACCGTGAAGGCATTGTGTGAAAATTGTGAAGGATTTTCCATAGGGGTAAAAATTGAAAAAAATGACAGGGTCGGTAGTGTCGAAAAAGTCAAAAATGGGAAGGGTGGGGGATTGTCCCAAAACTTGCTACAAGGGGCCAGAGGGGCGGCCTGAATGAAAAATGTGTAAAATCAAGCACCGTGAGGGCATTGTGTGAAAATTGTGAAGGATTTTCCAAAGCGGGCAAAAATTGAAAAAAACGACAGGGCCGGTAGTGTCGAAAAAGTCAAAAATGGGAAGGGTGGGGGATTGTCCCAAAACTTGCTACAAGGGGCCAGAGGGGCGGGCTGATTGAAAAATGTGTAAAATCAAGCACCGTGAGGGCATTGTGTGAAAATTGTGAAGGATTTTCCAAAGCGGCCAAAAATTGAAAAAAACGACAGGGCCGGTAGTGTCGAAAAATTCAAAAATGGGAAGGGTGGGGGATTGTCCCAAAACTTGCTACAAGGGGCCAGAGGGGCAGCCTGAATGAAAAATTTGTAAAATCAAGCACCGTGAGGGCATTGTGTGAAAATTATGAAGGATTTTCCAAAGCGGCCAAAAATTGAAAAAAACGACAGGGCCGGTAGTGTCGAAAAAGTCAAAAATGGGAAGGGTGGGGGATTGTCCCAAAACTTGCTACAAGGGGCCAGAGGGGCGGGCTGATTGAAAAATGTGTAAAATCAAGCACCGTGAGGACATTGTGTGAAAATTGTGAAGGATTTTCCATAGGGGTAAAAATTGAAAAAAATGACAGGGTTGGTAGTGTCGAAAAATTCAAAAATGGGAAGGGTGGGGGATTGTCCCAAAACTTGCTACAAGGGGCCAGAGGGGCGGCCTGAATGAAAAATGTGTAAAATCAAGCACCGTGAGGGCATTGTGTGAAAATTTTGAAGGATTTTCCAAAGCGGGCAAAAATTGAAAAAAACGACAGGGCCGGTAGTGTCGAAAAATTCAAAAATGGGAAGGGTGGGGGATTGTCCCAAAACTTGCTACAAGGGGCCAGAGGGGCGGGCTGATTGAAAAATGTGTAAAATCAAGCACCGTGAGGGCATTGTTTGAAAATTGTGAAGGATTTTCCATAGGGGTAAAAATTGAAAAAAATGACAGGGTCGGTAGTGTCGAAAAAGTCAAAAATGGGAAGGGTGGGGGATTGTCCCAAAACTTGCTACAAGGGGCCAGAGGGGCGGCCTGAATGAAAAATGTGTAAAATCAAGCACCGTGAGGGCATTGTGTGAAAATTGTGAAGGATTTTCCAAAGCGGCCAAAAATGGAAAAAAATGACAGGGCCGGTAGTGTCGAAAAAGTCAAAAATGGGAAGGGTGGGGGATTGTCCCAAAACTTGCTACAAGGGGCCAGAGGGGCGGCCTGAATGAAAAATTTGTAAAATCAAGCACCGTGAGGGCATTGTGTGAAAATTATGAAGGATTTTCCAAAGCGGCCAAAAATTGAAAAAAACGACAGGGCCGGTAGTGTCGAAAAATTCAAAAATGGGAAGGGTGGGGGATTGTCCCAAAACTTGCTACAAGGGGCCAGAGGGGCGGCCTGAATGAAAAATGTGTAAAATCAAGCACCGTGAGGGCATTGTGTGAAAATTGTGAAGGATTTTCCAAAGCGGCCAAAAATTGAAAAAAACGACAGGGCCGGTAGTGTCGAAAAAGTCAAAAATGGGAAGGGTGGGGGATTGTCCCAAAACTTGCTACAAGGGGCCAGAGGGGCGGCCTGAATGAAAAATTTGTAAAATCAAGCACCGTGAGGGCATTGTGTGAAAATTATGAAGGATTTTCCAAAGCGGCCAAAAATTGAAAAAAACGACAGGGCCGGTAGTGTCGAAAAAGTCAAAAATGGGAAGGGTGGGGGATTGTCCCAAAACTTGCTACAAGGGGCCAGAGGGGCGGCCTGAATGAAAAATTTGTAAAATCAAGCACCGTGAGGGCATTGTGTGAAAATTGTGAAGGATTTTCCAAAGCGGCCAAAAATTGAAAAAAACGACAGGGCCGGTAGTGTCGAAAAATTCAAAAATGGGAAGGGTGGGGGATTGTCCCAAAACTTGCTACAAGGGGCCAGAGGGGCGGCCTGAATGAAAAATTTGTAAAATCAAGCACCGTGAGGGCATTGTGTGAAAATTATGAAGGATTTTCCAAAGCGGCCAAAAATTGAAAAAAACGACAGGGTCGGTAGTGTCGAAAAAGTCAAAAATAGGAAGGGTGGGGGATTGTCCCAAAACTTGCTACAAGGGGCCAGAGGGGCGGCCTGAATGAAAAATGTGTAAAATCAAGCACCGTGAGGGCATTGTGTGAAAATTTTGAAGGATTTTCCAAAGCGGGCAAAAATTGAAAAAAACGACAGGGCCGGTAGTGTCGAAAAAGTCAAAAATGGGAAGGGTGGGGGATTGTCCCAAAACTTGCTACAAGGGGCCAGAGGGGCGGCCTGAATGAAAAATTTGTAAAATCAAGCACCGTGAGGGCATTGTGTGAAAATTGTGAAGGATTTTCCAAAGCGGCCAAAAATTGAAAAAAACGACAGGGCCGGTAGTGTCGAAAAATTCAAAAATGGGAAGGGTGGGGGATTGTCCCAAAACTTGCTACAAGGGGCCAGAGGGGCGGCCTGAATGAAAAATTTGTAAAATCAAGCACCGTGAGGGCATTGTGTGAAAATTATGAAGGATTTTCCAAAGCGGCCAAAAATTGAAAAAAACGACAGGGCCGGTAGTGTCGAAAAAGTCAAAAATGGGAAGGGTGGGGGATTGTCCCAAAACTTGCTACAAGGGGCCAGAGGGGCGGGCTGATTGAAAAATGTGTAAAATCAAGCACCGTGAGGGCATTGTGTGAAAATTGTGAAGGATTTTCCATAGGGGTAAAAATTGAAAAAAATGACAGGGTCGGTAGTGTCAAAAAAGTCAAAAATGGGAAGGGTGGGGGATTGTCCCAAAACTTGCTACAAGGGGCCAGAGGGGCGGCCTGAATGAAAAATGTGTAAAATCAAGCACCGTGAGGGCATTGTGTGAAAATTTTGAAGGATTTTCCAAAGCGGGCAAAAATTGAAAAAAACGACAGGGCCGGTAGTGTCGAAAAAGTCAAAAATGGGAAGGGTGGGGGATTGTCCCAAAACTTGCTACAAGGGGCCAGAGGGGCGGCATGAATGAAAAATGTGTAAAATCAAGCACCGTGAGGGCATTGTGTGAAAATTATGAAGGATTTTCCAAAGCGGCCAAAAATTGAAAAAAACGACAGGGCCGGTAGTGTCGAAAAATTCAAAAATGGGAAGGGTGGGGGATTGTCCCAAAACTTGCTACAAGGGGCCAGAGGGGCGGCCTGAATGAAAAATTTGTAAAATCAAGCACCGTGAGGGCATTGTGTGAAAATTATGAAGGATTTTCCAAAGCGGCCAAAAATTGAAAAAAACGACAGGGCCGGTAGTGTCGAAAAAGTCAAAAATGGGAAGGGTGGGGGATTGTCCCAAAACTTGCTACAAGGGGCCAGAGGGGCGGGCTGATTGAAAAATGTGTAAAATCAAGCACCGTGAGGGCATTGTGTGAAAATTGTGAAGGATTTTCCATAGGGGTAAAAATTGAAAAAAATGACAGGGTCGGTAGTGTCGAAAAAGTCAAAAATGGGAAGGGTGGGGGATTGTCCCAAAACTTGCTACAAGGGGCCAGAGGGGCGGCCTGAATGAAAAATGTGTAAAATCAAGCACCGTGAGGGCATTGTGTGGAAATTGTGAAGGATTTTCCATAGGGGTAAAAATTGAAAAAAATGACAGGGTCGGTACTGTCGAAAAAGTCAAAAATGGGAAGGGTGGGGGATTGTCCCAAAACTTGCTACAAGGGGCCAGAGGGGCGGCCTGAATGAAAAATGTGTAAAATCAAGCACCGTGAGGGCATTGTGTGAAAATTGTGAAGGATTTTCCAAAGCGGGCAAAAATTGAAAAAAACGACAGGGCCGGTAGTGTCGAAAAAGTCAAAAATGGGAAGGGTGGGGGATTGTCCCAAAACTTGCTACAAGGGGCCAGAGGGGCGGGCTGATTGAAAAATGTGTAAAATCAAGCACCGTGAAGGCATTGTGTGGAAATTGTGAAGGATTTTCCATAGGGGTAAAAATTGAAAAAAATGACAGGGTCGGTAGTGTCGAAAAAGTCAAAAATGGGAAGGGTGGGGGATTGTCCCAAAACTTGCTACAAGGGGCCAGAGGGGCGGCCTGAATGAAAAATTTGTAAAATCAAGCACCGTGAGGGCATTGTGTGAAAATTATGAAGGATTTTCCAAAGCGGCCAAAAATTGAAAAAAACGACAGGGCCGGTAGTGTCGAAAAATTCAAAAATGGGAAGGGTGGGGGATTGTCCCAAAACTTGCTACAAGGGGCCAGAGGGGCGGCCTGAATGAAAAATTTGTAAAATCAAGCACCGTGAGGGCATTGTGTGAAAATTATGAAGGATTTTCCAAAGCGGCCAAAAATTGAAAAAAACGACAGGGCCGGTAGTGTCGAAAAAGTCAAAAATGGGAAGGGTGGTGGATTGTCCCAAAACTTGCTACAAGGGGCCAGAGGGGCGGGCTGATTGAAAAATGTGTAAAATCAAGCACCGTGAGGGCATTGTGTGAAAATTGTGAAGGATTTTCCATAGGGGTAAAAATTGAAAAAAATGACAGGGTCGGTAGTGTCGAAAAAGTCAAAAATGGGAAGGGTGGGGGATTGTCCCAAAACTTGCTACAAGGGGCCAGAGGGGCGGCCTGAATGAAAAATGTGTAAAATCAAGCACCGTGAGGGCATTGTGTGAAAATTTTGAAGGATTTTCCAAAGCGGGCAAAAATTGAAAAAAACGACAGGGCCGGTAGTGTCGAAAAAGTCAAAAATGGGAAGGGTGGGGGATTGTCCCAAAACTTGCTACAAGGGGCCAGAGGGGCGGGCTGATTGAAAAATGTGTAAAATCAAGCACCGTGAAGGCATTGTGTGGAAATTGTGAAGGATTTTCCATAGGGGTAAAAATTGAAAAAAATGACAGGGTCGGTAGTGTCGAAAAAGTCAAAAATGGGAAGGGTGGGGGATTGTCCCAAAACTTGCTACAAGGGGCCAGAGGGGCGGCCTGAATGAAAAATGTGTAAAATCAAGCACCATGAGGGCATTGTGTGAAAATTGTGAAGGATTTTCCAAAGCGGCCAAAAATTGAAAAAAACGACAGGGCCGGTAGTGTCGAAAAAGTCAAAAATGGGAAGGGTGGGGGATTGTCCCAAAACTTGCTACAAGGGGCCAGAGGGGCGGCCTGAATGAAAAATTTGTAAAATCAAGCACCGTGAGGGCATTGTGTGAAAATTATGAAGGATTTTCCAAAGCGGGCAAAAATTGAAAAAAACGACAGGGCCGGTAGTGTCGAAAAAGTCAAAAATGGGAAGGGTGGGGGATTGTCCCAAAACTTGCTACAAGGGGCCAGAGGGGCGGGCTGATTGAAAAATGTGTAAAATCAAGCACCGTGAAGGCATTGTGTGGAAATTGTGAAGGATTTTCCATAGGGGTAAAAATTGAAAAAAATGACAGGGTCGGTAGTGTCGAAAAAGTCAAAAATGGGAAGGGTGGGGGATTGTCCCAAAACTTGCTACAAGGGGCCAGAGGGGCGGCCTGAATGAAAAATGTGTAAAATCAAGCACCGTGAGGGCATTGTGTGAAAATTGTGAAGGATTTTCCAAAGCGGCCAAAAATTGAAAAAAACGACAGGGCCGGTAGTGTCGAAAAAGTCAAAAATGGGAAGGGTGGGGGATTGTCCCAAAACTTGCTACAAGGGGCCAGAGGGGCGGCCTGAATGAAAAATGTGTAAATCAAGCACCGTGAGGGCATTGTGTGAAAATTGTGAAGGATTTTCCAAAGCGGGCAAAAATTGAAAAAAATGACAGGGCCGGTAGTGTCGAAAAAGTCAAAAATGGGAAGGGTGGGGGATTGTCCCAAAACTTGCTACAAGGGGCCAGAGGGGCGGGCTGATTGAAAAATGTGTAAAATCAAGCACCGTGAAGGCATTGTGTGGAAATTGTGAAGGATTTTCCATAGGGGTAAAAATTGAAAAAAATGACAGGGTCGGTAGTGTCGAAAAAGTCAAAAATGGGAAGGGTGGGGGATTGTCCCAAAACTTGCTACAAGGGGCCAGAGGGGCGGCCTGAATGAAAAATGTGTAAAATCAAGCACCGTGAGGGCATTGTGTGAAAATTGTGAAGGATTTTCCAAAGCGGCCAAAAATTGAAAAAAACGACAGGGCCGGTAGTGTCGAAAAAGTCAAAAATGGGAAGGGTGGGGGATTGTCCCAAAACTTGCTACAAGGGGCCAGAGGGGCGGCCTGAATGAAAAATGTGTAAAATCAAGCACCGTGAGGGCATTGTGTGAAAATTGTGAAGGATTTTCCAAAGCGGGCAAAAATTGAAAAAAATGACAGGGCCGGTAGTGTCGAAAAAGTCAAAAATGGGAAGGGTGGGGGATTGTCCCAAAACTTGCTACAAGGGGCCAGAGGGGCGGCCTGAATGAAAAATGTGTAAAATCAAGCACCGTGAGGGCATTGTGTGAAAATTGTGAAGGATTTTCCAAAGCGGCCAAAAATTGAAAAAAACGACAGGGCCGGTAGTGTCGAAAAAGTCAAAAATGGGAAGGGTGGGGGATTGTCCCAAAACTTGCTACAAGGGGCCAGAGGGGCGGCCTGAATGAAAAATTTGTAAAATCAAGCACCGTGAGGGCATTGTGTGAAAATTATGAAGGATTTTCCAAAGCGGCCAAAAATTGAAAAAAACGACAGGGCCGGTAGTGTCGAAAAATTCAAAAATGGGAAGGGTGGGGGATTGTCCCAAAACTTGCTACAAGGGGCCAGAGGGGCGGCCTGAATGAAAAATGTGTAAAATCAAGCACCGTGAGGGCATTGTGTGAAAATTGTGAAGGATTTTCCAAAGCGGCCAAAAATTGAAAAAAACGACAGGGCCGGTAGTGTCGAAAAAGTCAAAAATGGGAAGGGTGGGGGATTGTCCCAAAACTTGCTACAAGGGGCCAGAGGGGCGGCCTGAATGAAAAATGTGTAAATCAAGCACCGTGAGGGCATTGTGTGAAAATTGTGAAGGATTTTCCAAAGCGGGCAAAAATTGAAAAAAATGACAGGGCCGGTAGTGTCGAAAAAGTCAAAAATGGGAAGGGTGGGGGATTGTCCCAAAACTTGCTACAAGGGGCCAGAGGGGCGGGCTGATTGAAAAATGTGTAAAATCAAGCACCGTGAAGGCATTGTGTGGAAATTGTGAAGGATTTTCCATAGGGGTAAAAATTGAAAAAAATGACAGGGTCGGTAGTGTCGAAAAAGTCAAAAATGGGAAGGGTGGGGGATTGTCCCAAAACTTGCTACAAGGGGCCAGAGGGGCGGCCTGAATGAAAAATGTGTAAAATCAAGCACCGTGAGGGCATTGTGTGAAAATTGTGAAGGATTTTCCAAAGCGGCCAAAAATTGAAAAAAACGACAGGGCCGGTAGTGTCGAAAAAGTCAAAAATGGGAAGGGTGGGGGATTGTCCCAAAACTTGCTACAAGGGGCCAGAGGGGCGGCCTGAATGAAAAATGTGTAAAATCAAGCACCGTGAGGGCATTGTGTGAAAATTGTGAAGGATTTTCCAAAGCGGCCAAAAATTGAAAAAAACGACAGGGTCGGTAGTGTCGAAAAAGTCAAAAATGGGAAGGGTGGGGGATTGTCCCAAAACTTGCTACAAGGGGCCAGAGGGGCGGCCTGAATGAAAAATTTGTAAAATCAAGCACCGTGAGGGCATTGTGTGAAAATTGTGAAGGATTTTCCAAAGCGGCCAAAAATTGAAAAAAACGACAGGGCCGGTAGTGTCGAAAAATTCAAAAATGGGAAGGGTGGGGGATTGTCCCAAAACTTGCTACAAGGGGCCAGAGGGGCGGCCTGAATGAAAAATTTGTAAAATCAAGCACCGTGAGGGCATTGTGTGAAAATTATGAAGGATTTTCCAAAGCGGCCAAAAATTGAAAAAAACGACAGGGCCGGTAGTGTCGAAAAAGTCAAAAATGGGAAGGGTGGGGGATTGTCCCAAAACTTGCTACAAGGGGCCAGAGGGGCGGGCTGATTGAAAAATGTGTAAAATCAAGCACCGTGAGGGCATTGTGTGAAAATTGTGAAGGATTTTCCATAGGGGTAAAAATTGAAAAAAATGACAGGGTCGGTAGTGTCGAAAAAGTCAAAAATGGGAAGGGTGGGGGATTGTCCCAAAACTTGCTACAAGGGGCCAGAGGGGCGGCCTGAATGAAAAATGTGTAAAATCAAGCACCGTGAGGGCATTGTGTGAAAATTGTGAAGGATTTTCCAAAGCGGCCAAAAATTGAAAAAAACGACAGGGCCGGTAGTGTCGAAAAAGTCAAAAATGGGAAGGGTGGGGGATTGTCCCAAAACTTGCTACAAGGGGCCAGAGGGGCGGCCTGAATGAAAAATGTGTAAATCAAGCACCGTGAGGGCATTGTGTGAAAATTGTGAAGGATTTTCCAAAGCGGGCAAAAATTGAAAAAAATGACAGGGCCGGTAGTGTCGAAAAAGTCAAAAATGGGAAGGGTGGGGGATTGTCCCAAAACTTGCTACAAGGGGCCAGAGGGGCGGGCTGATTGAAAAATGTGTAAAATCAAGCACCGTGAAGGCATTGTGTGGAAATTGTGAAGGATTTTCCATAGGGGTAAAAATTGAAAAAAATGACAGGGTCGGTAGTGTCGAAAAAGTCAAAAATGGGAAGGGTGGGGGATTGTCCCAAAACTTGCTACAAGGGGCCAGAGGGGCGGCCTGAATGAAAAATGTGTAAAATCAAGCACCGTGAGGGCATTGTGTGAAAATTGTGAAGGATTTTCCAAAGCGGCCAAAAATTGAAAAAAACGACAGGGCCGGTAGTGTCGAAAAAGTCAAAAATGGGAAGGGTGGGGGATTGTCCCAAAACTTGCTACAAGGGGCCAGAGGGGCGGCCTGAATGAAAAATGTGTAAAATCAAGCACCGTGAGGGCATTGTGTGAAAATTGTGAAGGATTTTCCAAAGCGGCCAAAAATTGAAAAAAACGACAGGGTCGGTAGTGTCGAAAAAGTCAAAAATGGGAAGGGTGGGGGATTGTCCCAAAACTTGCTACAAGGGGCCAGAGGGGCGGCCTGAATGAAAAATTTGTAAAATCAAGCACCGTGAGGGCATTGTGTGAAAATTGTGAAGGATTTTCCAAAGCGGCCAAAAATTGAAAAAAACGACAGGGCCGGTAGTGTCGAAAAATTCAAAAATGGGAAGGGTGGGGGATTGTCCCAAAACTTGCTACAAGGGGCCAGAGGGGCGGCCTGAATGAAAAATTTGTAAAATCAAGCACCGTGAGGGCATTGTGTGAAAATTATGAAGGATTTTCCAAAGCGGCCAAAAATTGAAAAAAACGACAGGGCCGGTAGTGTCGAAAAAGTCAAAAATGGGAAGGGTGGGGGATTGTCCCAAAACTTGCTACAAGGGGCCAGAGGGGCGGGCTGATTGAAAAATGTGTAAAATCAAGCACCGTGAGGGCATTGTGTGAAAATTGTGAAGGATTTTCCATAGGGGTAAAAATTGAAAAAAATGACAGGGTCGGTAGTGTCAAAAAAGTCAAAAATGGGAAGGGTGGGGGATTGTCCCAAAACTTGCTACAAGGGGCCAGAGGGGCGGCCTGAATGAAAAATGTGTAAAATCAAGCACCGTGAGGGCATTGTGTGAAAATTTTGAAGGATTTTCCAAAGCGGGCAAAAATTGAAAAAAACGACAGGGCCGGTAGTGTCGAAAAAGTCAAAAATGGGAAGGGTGGGGGATTGTCCCAAAACTTGCTACAAGGGGCCAGAGGGGCGGCATGAATGAAAAATGTGTAAAATCAAGCACCGTGAGGGCATTGTGTGAAAATTATGAAGGATTTTCCAAAGCGGCCAAAAATTGAAAAAAACGACAGGGCCGGTAGTGTCGAAAAATTCAAAAATGGGAAGGGTGGGGGATTGTCCCAAAACTTGCTACAAGGGGCCAGAGGGGCGGCCTGAATGAAAAATTTGTAAAATCAAGCACCGTGAGGGCATTGTGTGAAAATTATGAAGGATTTTCCAAAGCGGCCAAAAATTGAAAAAAACGACAGGGCCGGTAGTGTCGAAAAAGTCAAAAATGGGAAGGGTGGGGGATTGTCCCAAAACTTGCTACAAGGGGCCAGAGGGGCGGGCTGATTGAAAAATGTGTAAAATCAAGCACCGTGAGGGCATTGTGTGAAAATTGTGAAGGATTTTCCATAGGGGTAAAAATTGAAAAAAATGACAGGGTTGGTAGTGTCGAAAAAGTCAAAAATGGGAAGGGTGGGGGATTGTCCCAAAACTTGCTACAAGGGGCCAGAGGGGCGGCCTGAATGAAAAATGTGTAAAATCAAGCACCGTGAGGGCATTGTGTGGAAATTGTGAAGGATTTTCCATAGGGGTAAAAATTGAAAAAAATGACAGGGTCGGTAGTGTCGAAAAAGTCAAAAATGGGAAGGGTGGGGGATTGTCCCAAAACTTGCTACAAGGGGCCAGAGGGGCGGCCTGAATGAAAAATTTGTAAAATCAAGCACCGTGAGGGCATTGTGTGAAAATTTTGAAGGATTTTCCAAAGCGGGCAAAAATTGAAAAAAACGACAGGGCCGGTAGTGTCGAAAAAGTCAAAAATGGGAAGGGTGGGGGATTGTCCCAAAACTTGCTACAAGGGGCCAGAGGGGCGGGCTGATTGAAAAATGTGTAAAATCAAGCACCGTGAAGGCATTGTGTGGAAATTGTGAAGGATTTTCCATAGGGGTAAAAATTGAAAAAAATGACAGGGTCGGTAGTGTCGAAAAAGTCAAAAATGGGAAGGGTGGGGGATTGTCCCAAAACTTGCTACAAGGGGCCAGAGGGGCGGCCTGAATGAAAAATTTGTAAAATCAAGCACCGTGAGGGCATTGTGTGAAAATTATGAAGGATTTTCCAAAGCGGCCAAAAATTGAAAAAAACGACAGGGCCGGTAGTGTCGAAAAATTCAAAAATGGGAAGGGTGGGGGATTGTCCCAAAACTTGCTACAAGGGGCCAGAGGGGCGGCCTGAATGAAAAATTTGTAAAATCAAGCACCGTGAGGGCATTGTGTGAAAATTGTGAAGGATTTTCCATAGGGGTAAAAATTGAAAAAAATGACAGGGTCGGTAGTGTCGAAAAAGTCAAAAATGGGAAGGGTGGGGGATTGTCCCAAAACTTGCTACAAGGGGCCAGAGGGGCGGCCTGAATGAAAAATGTGTAAAATCAAGCACCGTGAGGGCATTGTGTGAAAATTTTGAAGGATTTTCCAAAGCGGGCAAAAATTGAAAAAAACGACAGGGCCGGTAGTGTCGAAAAAGTCAAAAATGGGAAGGGTGGGGGATTGTCCCAAAACTTGCTACAAGGGGCCAGAGGGGCGGGCTGATTGAAAAATGTGTAAAATCAAGCACCGTGAAGGCATTGTGTGGAAATTGTGAAGGATTTTCCATAGGGGTAAAAATTGAAAAAAATGACAGGGTCGGTAGTGTCGAAAAAGTCAAAAATGGGAAGGGTGGGGGATTGTCCCAAAACTTGCTACAAGGGGCCAGAGGGGCGGCCTGAATGAAAAATGTGTAAAATCAAGCACCGTGAGGGCATTGTGTGAAAATTGTGAAGGATTTTCCAAAGCGGCCAAAAATTGAAAAAAACGACAGGGCCGGTAGTGTCGAAAAATTCAAAAATGGGAAGGGTGGGGGATTGTCCCAAAACTTGCTACAAGGGGCCAGAGGGGCGGCCTGAATGAAAAATTTGTAAAATCAAGCACCGTGAGGGCATTGTGTGAAAATTATGAAGGATTTTCCAAAGCGGCCAAAAATTGAAAAAAACGACAGGGCCGGTAGTGTCGAAAAAGTCAAAAATGGGAAGGGTGGGGGATTGTCCCAAAACTTGCTACAAGGGGCCAGAGGGGCGGGCTGATTGAAAAATGTGTAAAATCAAGCACCGTGAGGGCATTGTGTGAAAATTGTGAAGGATTTTCCATAGGGGTAAAAATTGAAAAAAATGACAGGGTCGGTAGTGTCGAAAAAGTCAAAAATGGGAAGGGTGGGGGATTGTCCCAAAACTTGCTACAAGGGGCCAGAGGGGCGGCCTGAATGAAAAATGTGTAAAATCAAGCACCGTGAGGGCATTGTGTGAAAATTGTGAAGGATTTTCCAAAGCGGCCAAAAATTGAAAAAAACGACAGGGCCGGTAGTGTCGAAAAAGTCAAAAATGGGAAGGGTGGGGGATTGTCCCAAAACTTGCTACAAGGGGCCAGAGGGGCGGCCTGAATGAAAAATGTGTAAATCAAGCACCGTGAGGGCATTGTGTGAAAATTGTGAAGGATTTTCCAAAGCGGGCAAAAATTGAAAAAAATGACAGGGCCGGTAGTGTCGAAAAAGTCAAAAATGGGAAGGGTGGGGGATTGTCCCAAAACTTGCTACAAGGGGCCAGAGGGGCGGGCTGATTGAAAAATGTGTAAAATCAAGCACCGTGAAGGCATTGTGTGGAAATTGTGAAGGATTTTCCATAGGGGTAAAAATTGAAAAAAATGACAGGGTCGGTAGTGTCGAAAAAGTCAAAAATGGGAAGGGTGGGGGATTGTCCCAAAACTTGCTACAAGGGGCCAGAGGGGCGGCCTGAATGAAAAATGTGTAAAATCAAGCACCGTGAGGGCATTGTGTGAAAATTGTGAAGGATTTTCCAAAGCGGCCAAAAATTGAAAAAAACGACAGGGCCGGTAGTGTCGAAAAAGTCAAAAATGGGAAGGGTGGGGGATTGTCCCAAAACTTGCTACAAGGGGCCAGAGGGGCGGCCTGAATGAAAAATGTGTAAAATCAAGCACCGTGAGGGCATTGTGTGAAAATTGTGAAGGATTTTCCAAAGCGGCCAAAAATTGAAAAAAACGACAGGGTCGGTAGTGTCGAAAAAGTCAAAAATGGGAAGGGTGGGGGATTGTCCCAAAACTTGCTACAAGGGGCCAGAGGGGCGGCCTGAATGAAAAATTTGTAAAATCAAGCACCGTGAGGGCATTGTGTGAAAATTGTGAAGGATTTTCCAAAGCGGCCAAAAATTGAAAAAAACGACAGGGCCGGTAGTGTCGAAAAATTCAAAAATGGGAAGGGTGGGGGATTGTCCCAAAACTTGCTACAAGGGGCCAGAGGGGCGGCCTGAATGAAAAATTTGTAAAATCAAGCACCGTGAGGGCATTGTGTGAAAATTATGAAGGATTTTCCAAAGCGGCCAAAAATTGAAAAAAACGACAGGGCCGGTAGTGTCGAAAAAGTCAAAAATGGGAAGGGTGGGGGATTGTCCCAAAACTTGCTACAAGGGGCCAGAGGGGCGGGCTGATTGAAAAATGTGTAAAATCAAGCACCGTGAGGGCATTGTGTGAAAATTGTGAAGGATTTTCCATAGGGGTAAAAATTGAAAAAAATGACAGGGTCGGTAGTGTCAAAAAAGTCAAAAATGGGAAGGGTGGGGGATTGTCCCAAAACTTGCTACAAGGGGCCAGAGGGGCGGCCTGAATGAAAAATGTGTAAAATCAAGCACCGTGAGGGCATTGTGTGAAAATTTTGAAGGATTTTCCAAAGCGGGCAAAAATTGAAAAAAACGACAGGGCCGGTAGTGTCGAAAAAGTCAAAAATGGGAAGGGTGGGGGATTGTCCCAAAACTTGCTACAAGGGGCCAGAGGGGCGGCATGAATGAAAAATGTGTAAAATCAAGCACCGTGAGGGCATTGTGTGAAAATTATGAAGGATTTTCCAAAGCGGCCAAAAATTGAAAAAAACGACAGGGCCGGTAGTGTCGAAAAATTCAAAAATGGGAAGGGTGGGGGATTGTCCCAAAACTTGCTACAAGGGGCCAGAGGGGCGGCCTGAATGAAAAATTTGTAAAATCAAGCACCGTGAGGGCATTGTGTGAAAATTATGAAGGATTTTCCAAAGCGGCCAAAAATTGAAAAAAACGACAGGGCCGGTAGTGTCGAAAAAGTCAAAAATGGGAAGGGTGGGGGATTGTCCCAAAACTTGCTACAAGGGGCCAGAGGGGCGGGCTGATTGAAAAATGTGTAAAATCAAGCACCGTGAGGGCATTGTGTGAAAATTGTGAAGGATTTTCCATAGGGGTAAAAATTGAAAAAAATGACAGGGTTGGTAGTGTCGAAAAAGTCAAAAATGGGAAGGGTGGGGGATTGTCCCAAAACTTGCTACAAGGGGCCAGAGGGGCGGCCTGAATGAAAAATGTGTAAAATCAAGCACCGTGAGGGCATTGTGTGGAAATTGTGAAGGATTTTCCATAGGGGTAAAAATTGAAAAAAATGACAGGGTCGGTAGTGTCGAAAAAGTCAAAAATGGGAAGGGTGGGGGATTGTCCCAAAACTTGCTACAAGGGGCCAGAGGGGCGGCCTGAATGAAAAATTTGTAAAATCAAGCACCGTGAGGGCATTGTGTGAAAATTTTGAAGGATTTTCCAAAGCGGGCAAAAATTGAAAAAAACGACAGGGCCGGTAGTGTCGAAAAAGTCAAAAATGGGAAGGGTGGGGGATTGTCCCAAAACTTGCTACAAGGGGCCAGAGGGGCGGGCTGATTGAAAAATGTGTAAAATCAAGCACCGTGAAGGCATTGTGTGGAAATTGTGAAGGATTTTCCATAGGGGTAAAAATTGAAAAAAATGACAGGGTCGGTAGTGTCGAAAAAGTCAAAAATGGGAAGGGTGGGGGATTGTCCCAAAACTTGCTACAAGGGGCCAGAGGGGCGGCCTGAATGAAAAATTTGTAAAATCAAGCACCGTGAGGGCATTGTGTGAAAATTATGAAGGATTTTCCAAAGCGGCCAAAAATTGAAAAAAACGACAGGGCCGGTAGTGTCGAAAAATTCAAAAATGGGAAGGGTGGGGGATTGTCCCAAAACTTGCTACAAGGGGCCAGAGGGGCGGCCTGAATGAAAAATTTGTAAAATCAAGCACCGTGAGGGCATTGTGTGAAAATTGTGAAGGATTTTCCATAGGGGTAAAAATTGAAAAAAATGACAGGGTCGGTAGTGTCGAAAAAGTCAAAAATGGGAAGGGTGGGGGATTGTCCCAAAACTTGCTACAAGGGGCCAGAGGGGCGGCCTGAATGAAAAATGTGTAAAATCAAGCACCGTGAGGGCATTGTGTGAAAATTTTGAAGGATTTTCCAAAGCGGGCAAAAATTGAAAAAAACGACAGGGCCGGTAGTGTCGAAAAAGTCAAAAATGGGAAGGGTGGGGGATTGTCCCAAAACTTGCTACAAGGGGCCAGAGGGGCGGGCTGATTGAAAAATGTGTAAAATCAAGCACCGTGAAGGCATTGTGTGGAAATTGTGAAGGATTTTCCATAGGGGTAAAAATTGAAAAAAATGACAGGGTCGGTAGTGTCGAAAAAGTCAAAAATGGGAAGGGTGGGGGATTGTCCCAAAACTTGCTACAAGGGGCCAGAGGGGCGGCCTGAATGAAAAATGTGTAAAATCAAGCACCGTGAGGGCATTGTGTGAAAATTGTGAAGGATTTTCCAAAGCGGCCAAAAATTGAAAAAAACGACAGGGCCGGTAGTGTCGAAAAAGTCAAAAATGGGAAGGGTGGGGGATTGTCCCAAAACTTGCTACAAGGGGCCAGAGGGGCGGCCTGAATGAAAAATGTGTAAATCAAGCACCGTGAGGGCATTGTGTGAAAATTGTGAAGGATTTTCCAAAGCGGGCAAAAATTGAAAAAAATGACAGGGCCGGTAGTGTCGAAAAAGTCAAAAATGGGAAGGGTGGGGGATTGTCCCAAAACTTGCTACAAGGGGCCAGAGGGGCGGGCTGATTGAAAAATGTGTAAAATCAAGCACCGTGAAGGCATTGTGTGGAAATTGTGAAGGATTTTCCATAGGGGTAAAAATTGAAAAAAATGACAGGGTCGGTAGTGTCGAAAAAGTCAAAAATGGGAAGGGTGGGGGATTGTCCCAAAACTTGCTACAAGGGGCCAGAGGGGCGGCCTGAATGAAAAATGTGTAAAATCAAGCACCGTGAGGGCATTGTGTGAAAATTGTGAAGGATTTTCCAAAGCGGCCAAAAATTGAAAAAAACGACAGGGCCGGTAGTGTCGAAAAAGTCAAAAATGGGAAGGGTGGGGGATTGTCCCAAAACTTGCTACAAGGGGCCAGAGGGGCGGCCTGAATGAAAAATGTGTAAAATCAAGCACCGTGAGGGCATTGTGTGAAAATTGTGAAGGATTTTCCAAAGCGGGCAAAAATTGAAAAAAATGACAGGGCCGGTACGGTCGAAAAAGTCAAAAATGGGAAGGGTGGGGGATTGTCCCAAAACTTGCTACAAGGGGCCAGAGGGGCGGCCTGAATGAAAAATGTGTAAAATCAAGCACCGTGAGGGCATTGTGTGAAAATTGTGAAGGATTTTCCAAAGCGGCCAAAAATTGAAAAAAACGACAGGGCCGGTAGTGTCGAAAAAGTCAAAAATGGGAAGGGTGGGGGATTGTCCCAAAACTTGCTACAAGGGGCCAGAGGGGCGGCCTGAATGAAAAATTTGTAAAATCAAGCACCGTGAGGGCATTGTGTGAAAATTATGAAGGATTTTCCAAAGCGGCCAAAAATTGAAAAAAACGACAGGGCCGGTAGTGTCGAAAAATTCAAAAATGGGAAGGGTGGGGGATTGTCCCAAAACTTGCTACAAGGGGCCAGAGGGGCGGCCTGAATGAAAAATGTGTAAAATCAAGCACCGTGAGGGCATTGTGTGAAAATTGTGAAGGATTTTCCAAAGCGGCCAAAAATTGAAAAAAACGACAGGGCCGGTAGTGTCGAAAAAGTCAAAAATGGGAAGGGTGGGGGATTGTCCCAAAACTTGCTACAAGGGGCCAGAGGGGCGGCCTGAATGAAAAATGTGTAAATCAAGCACCGTGAGGGCATTGTGTGAAAATTGTGAAGGATTTTCCAAAGCGGGCAAAAATTGAAAAAAATGACAGGGCCGGTAGTGTCGAAAAAGTCAAAAATGGGAAGGGTGGGGGATTGTCCCAAAACTTGCTACAAGGGGCCAGAGGGGCGGGCTGATTGAAAAATGTGTAAAATCAAGCACCGTGAAGGCATTGTGTGGAAATTGTGAAGGATTTTCCATAGGGGTAAAAATTGAAAAAAATGACAGGGTCGGTAGTGTCGAAAAAGTCAAAAATGGGAAGGGTGGGGGATTGTCCCAAAACTTGCTACAAGGGGCCAGAGGGGCGGCCTGAATGAAAAATGTGTAAAATCAAGCACCGTGAGGGCATTGTGTGAAAATTGTGAAGGATTTTCCAAAGCGGCCAAAAATTGAAAAAAACGACAGGGCCGGTAGTGTCGAAAAAGTCAAAAATGGGAAGGGTGGGGGATTGTCCCAAAACTTGCTACAAGGGGCCAGAGGGGCGGCCTGAATGAAAAATGTGTAAAATCAAGCACCGTGAGGGCATTGTGTGAAAATTGTGAAGGATTTTCCAAAGCGGGCAAAAATTGAAAAAAATGACAGGGCCGGTAGTGTCGAAAAAGTCAAAAATGGGAAGGGTGGGGGATTGTCCCAAAACTTGCTACAAGGGGCCAGAGGGGCGGCCTGAATGAAAAATGTGTAAAATCAAGCACCGTGAGGGCATTGTGTGAAAATTGTGAAGGATTTTCCAAAGCGGCCAAAAATTGAAAAAAACGACAGGGCCGGTAGTGTCGAAAAAGTCAAAAATGGGAAGGGTGGGGGATTGTCCCAAAACTTGCTACAAGGGGCCAGAGGGGCGGCCTGAATGAAAAATTTGTAAAATCAAGCACCGTGAGGGCATTGTGTGAAAATTATGAAGGATTTTCCAAAGCGGCCAAAAATTGAAAAAAACGACAGGGCCGGTAGTGTCGAAAAATTCAAAAATGGGAAGGGTGGGGGATTGTCCCAAAACTTGCTACAAGGGGCCAGAGGGGCGGCCTGAATGAAAAATGTGTAAAATCAAGCACCGTGAGGGCATTGTGTGAAAATTGTGAAGGATTTTCCAAAGCGGCCAAAAATTGAAAAAAACGACAGGGCCGGTAGTGTCGAAAAAGTCAAAAATGGGAAGGGTGGGGGATTGTCCCAAAACTTGCTACAAGGGGCCAGAGGGGCGGCCTGAATGAAAAATTTGTAAAATCAAGCACCGTGAGGGCATTGTGTGAAAATTATGAAGGATTTTCCAAAGCGGCCAAAAATTGAAAAAAACGACAGGGCCGGTAGTGTCGAAAAATTCAAAAATGGGAAGGGTGGGGGATTGTCCCAAAACTTGCTACAAGGGGCCAGAGGGGCGGGCTGATTGAAAAATGTGTAAAATCAAGCACCGTGAAGGCATTGTGTGAAAATTGTGAAGGATTTTCCATAGGGGTAAAAATTGAAAAAAATGACAGGGTCGGTAGTGTCGAAAAAGTCAAAAATGGGAAGGGTGGGGGATTGTCCCAAAACTTGCTACAAGGGGCCAGAGGGGCGGCCTGAATGAAAAATGTGTAAAATCAAGCACCGTGAGGGCATTGTGTGAAAATTGTGAAGGATTTTCCAAAGCGGGCAAAAATTGAAAAAAACGACAGGGCCGGTAGTGTCGAAAAAGTCAAAAATGGGAAGGGTGGGGGATTGTCCCAAAACTTGCTACAAGGGGCCAGAGGGGCGGGCTGATTGAAAAATGTGTAAAATCAAGCACCGTGAAGGCATTGTGTGAAAATTGTGAAGGATTTTCCATAGGGGTAAAAATTGAAAAAAATGACAGGGTCGGTAGTGTCGAAAAAGTCAAAAATGGGAAGGGTGGGGGATTGTCCCAAAACTTGCTACAAGGGGCCAGAGGGGCGGCCTGAATGAAAAATTTGTAAAATCAAGCACCGTGAGGGCATTGTGTGAAAATTATGAAGGATTTTCCAAAGCGGCCAAAAATTGAAAAAAACGACAGGGCCGGTAGTGTCGAAAAATTCAAAAATGGGAAGGGTGGGGGATTGTCCCAAAACTTGCTACAAGGGGCCAGAGGGGCGGCCTGAATGAAAAATGTGTAAAATCAAGCACCGTGAGGGCATTGTGTGAAAATTGTGAAGGATTTTCCAAAGCGGCCAAAAATTGAAAAAAACGACAGGGCCGGTAGTGTCGAAAAAGTCAAAAATGGGAAGGGTGGGGGATTGTCCCAAAACTTGCTACAAGGGGCCAGAGGGGCGGGCTGATTGAAAAATGTGTAAAATCAAGCACCGTGAAGGCATTGTGTGAAAATTGTGAAGGATTTTCCATAGGGGTAAAAATTGAAAAAAAAATGACAGGGTCGGTAGTGTCGAAAAAGTCAAAAATGGGAAGGGTGGGGGATTGTCCCAAAACTTGCTACAAGGGGCCAGAGGGGCGGCCTGAATGAAAAATGTGTAAAATCAAGCACCGTGAGGGCATTGTGTGAAAATTGTGAAGGATTTTCCAAAGCGGCCAAAAATTGAAAAAAACGACAGGGCCGGTAGTGTCGAAAAAGTCAAAAATGGGAAGGGTGGGGGATTGTCCCAAAACTTGCTACAAGGGGCCAGAGGGGCGGCCTGAATGAAAAATTTGTAAAATCAAGCACCGTGAGGGCATTGTGTGAAAATTATGAAGGATTTTCCAAAGCGGCCAAAAATTGAAAAAAACGACAGGGCCGGTAGTGTCGAAAAATTCAAAAATGGGAAGGGTGGGGGATTGTCCCAAAACTTGCTACAAGGGGCCAGAGGGGCGGCCTGAATGAAAAATGTGTAAAATCAAGCACCGTGAGGGCATTGTGTGAAAATTGTGAAGGATTTTCCAAAGCGGCCAAAAATTGAAAAAAACGACAGGGCCGGTAGTGTCGAAAAAGTCAAAAATGGGAAGGGTGGGGGATTGTCCCAAAACTTGCTACAAGGGGCCAGAGGGGCGGGCTGATTGAAAAATGTGTAAAATCAAGCACCGTGAAGGCATTGTGTGAAAATTGTGAAGGATTTTCCATAGGGGTAAAAATTGAAAAAAATGACAGGGTCGGTAGTGTCGAAAAAGTCAAAAATGGGAAGGGTGGGGGATTGTCCCAAAACTTGCTACAAGGGGCCAGAGGGGCGGGCTGATTGAAAAATGTGTAAAATCAAGCACCGTGAAGGCATTGTGTGAAAATTGTGAAGGATTTTCCATAGGGGTAAAAATTGAAAAAAATGACAGGGTCGGTAGTGTCGAAAAAGTCAAAAATGGGAAGGGTGGGGGATTGTCCCAAAACTTGCTACAAGGGGCCAGAGGGGCGGCCTGAATGAAAAATTTGTAAAATCAAGCACCGTGAGGGCATTGTGTGAAAATTATGAAGGATTTTCCAAAGCGGCCAAAAATTGAAAAAAACGACAGGGCCGGTAGTGTCGAAAAATTCAAAAATGGGAAGGGTGGGGGATTGTCCCAAAACTTGCTACAAGGGGCCAGAGGGGCGGCCTGAATGAAAAATGTGTAAAATCAAGCACCGTGAGGGCATTGTGTGAAAATTGTGAAGGATTTTCCAAAGCGGCCAAAAATTGAAAAAAACGACAGGGCCGGTAGTGTCGAAAAAGTCAAAAATGGGAAGGGTGGGGGATTGTCCCAAAACTTGCTACAAGGGGCCAGAGGGGCGGGCTGATTGAAAAATGTGTAAAATCAAGCACCGTGAAGGCATTGTGTGAAAATTGTGAAGGATTTTCCATAGGGGTAAAAATTGAAAAAAAAATGACAGGGTCGGTAGTGTCGAAAAAGTCAAAAATGGGAAGGGTGGGGGATTGTCCCAAAACTTGCTACAAGGGGCCAGAGGGGCGGCCTGAATGAAAAATGTGTAAAATCAAGCACCGTGAGGGCATTGTGTGAAAATTGTGAAGGATTTTCCAAAGCGGGCAAAAATTGAAAAAAACGACAGGGCCGGTAGTGTCGAAAAATTCAAAAATGGGAAGGGTGGGGGATTGTCCCAAAACTTGCTACAAGGGGCCAGAGGGGCGGGCTGATTGAAAAATGTGTAAAATCAAGCACCGTGAAGGCATTGTGTGAAAATTGTGAAGGATTTTCCATAGGGGTAAAAATTGAAAAAAATGACAGGGTCGGTAGTGTCGAAAAAGTCAAAAATGGGAAGGGTGGGGGATTGTCCCAAAACTTGCTACAAGGGGCCAGAGGGGCGGCCTGAATGAAAAATGTGTAAAATCAAGCACCGTGAAGGCATTGTGTGAAAATTGTGAAGGATTTTCCATAGGGGTAAAAATTGAAAAAAATGACAGGGTCGGTAGTGTCGAAAAAGTCAAAAATGGGGAGGGTGGGGGATTGTCCCAAAACTTGCTACAAGGGGCCAGAGGGGCGGCCTGAATGAAAAATGTGTAAAATCAAGCACCATGAGGGCATTGTGTGAAAATTGTGAAGGATTTTCCAAAGCGGCCAAAAATTGAAAAAAACGACAGGGCCGGTAGTGTCGAAAAAGTCAAAAATGGGAAGGGTGGGGGATTGTCCCAAAACTTGCTACAAGGGGCCAGAGGGGCGGCCTGAATGAAAAATTTGTAAAATCAAGCACCGTGAGGGCATTGTGTGAAAATTATGAAGGATTTTCCAAAGCGGCCAAAAATTGAAAAAAACGACAGGGCCGGTAGTGTCGAAAAATTCAAAAATGGGAAGGGTGGGGGATTGTCCCAAAACTTGCTACAAGGGGCCAGAGGGGCGGCCTGAATGAAAAATTTGTAAAATCAAGCACCGTGAGGGCATTGTGTGAAAATTATGAAGGATTTTCCAAAGCGGCCAAAAATTGAAAAAAACGACAGGGCCGGTAGTGTCGAAAAAGTCAAAAATGGGAAGGGTGGGGGATTGTCCCAAAACTTGCTACAAGGGGCCAGAGAGGCGGGCTGAATGAAAAATGTGTAAAATCAAGCACCGTGAAGGCATTGTGTGAAAATTGTGAAGGATTTTCCATAGGGGTAAAAATTGAAGAAAATGACAGGGTCGGTAGTGTCGAAAAAGTCAAAAATGGGAAGGGTGGGGGATTGTCCCAAAACTTGCTACAAGGGGCCAGAGGGGCGGCCTGAATGAAAAATGTGTAAAATCAAGCACCATGAGGGCATTGTGTGAAAATTGTGAAGGATTTTCCAAAGCGGCCAAAAATTGAAAAAAACGACAGGGCCGGTAGTGTCGAAAAAGTCAAAAATGGGAAGGGTGGGGGATTGTCCCAAAACTTGCTACAAGGGGCCAGAGGGGCGGCCTGAATGAAAAATTTGTAAAATCAAGCACCGTGAGGGCATTGTGTGAAAATTATGAAGGATTTTCCAAAGCGGCCAAAAATTGAAAAAAACGACAGGGCCGGTAGTGTCGAAAAAGTCAAAAATGGGAAGGGTGGGGGATTGTCCCAAAACTTGCTACAAGGGGCCAGAGGGGCGGGCTGATTGAAAAATGTGTAAAATCAAGCACCGTTAAGGCATTGTGTGAAAATTGTGAAGGATTTTCCATAGGGGTAAAAACTTGAAAAAAATGACAGGGTCGGTAGTGTCGAAAAAGTCAAAAATGGGAAGGGTGGGGGATTGTCCCAAAACTTGCTACAAGGGGCCAGAGGGGCGGCCTGAATGAAAAATGTGTAAAATCAAGCACCGTGAGGGCATTGTGTGAAAATTGTGAAGGATTTTCCAAAGCGGGCAAAAATTGAAAAAAACGACAGGGCCGGTAGTGTCGAAAAAGTCAAAAATGGGAAGGGTGGGGGATTGTCCCAAAACTTGCTACAAGGGGCCAGAGGGGCGGGCTGATTGAAAAATGTGTAAAATCAAGCACCGTGAAGGCATTGTGTGAAAATTGTGAAGGATTTTCCATAGGGGTAAAAATTGAAAAAAATGACAGGGTCGGTAGTGTCGAAAAAGTCAAAAATGGGAAGGGTGGGGGATTGTCCCAAAACTTGCTACAAGGGGCCAGAGGGGCGGCCTGAATGAAAAATTTGTAAAATCAAGCACCGTGAGGGCATTGTGTGAAAATTATGAAGGATTTTCCAAAGCGGCCAAAAATTGAAAAAAACGACAGGGCCGGTAGTGTCGAAAAATTCAAAAATGGGAAGGGTGGGGGATTGTCCCAAAACTTGCTACAAGGGGCCAGAGGGGCGGCCTGAATGAAAAATGTGTAAAATCAAGCACCGTGAGGGCATTGTGTGAAAATTGTGAAGGATTTTCCAAAGCGGCCAAAAATTGAAAAAAACGACAGGGCCGGTAGTGTCGAAAAAGTCAAAAATGGGAAGGGTGGGGGATTGTCCCAAAACTTGCTACAAGGGGCCAGAGGGGCGGGCTGATTGAAAAATGTGTAAAATCAAGCACCGTGAAGGCATTGTGTGAAAATTGTGAAGGATTTTCCATAGGGGTAAAAATTGAAAAAAAAATGACAGGGTCGGTAGTGTCGAAAAAGTCAAAAATGGGAAGGGTGGGGGATTGTCCCAAAACTTGCTACAAGGGGCCAGAGGGGCGGCCTGAATGAAAAATGTGTAAAATCAAGCACCGTGAGGGCATTGTGTGAAAATTGTGAAGGATTTTCCAAAGCGGCCAAAAATTGAAAAAAACGACAGGGCCGGTAGTGTCGAAAAAGTCAAAAATGGGAAGGGTGGGGGATTGTCCCAAAACTTGCTACAAGGGGCCAGAGGGGCGGCCTGAATGAAAAATTTGTAAAATCAAGCACCGTGAGGGCATTGTGTGAAAATTATGAAGGATTTTCCAAAGCGGCCAAAAATTGAAAAAAACGACAGGGCCGGTAGTGTCGAAAAATTCAAAAATGGGAAGGGTGGGGGATTGTCCCAAAACTTGCTACAAGGGGCCAGAGGGGCGGCCTGAATGAAAAATGTGTAAAATCAAGCACCGTGAGGGCATTGTGTGAAAATTGTGAAGGATTTTCCAAAGCGGCCAAAAATTGAAAAAAACGACAGGGCCGGTAGTGTCGAAAAAGTCAAAAATGGGAAGGGTGGGGGATTGTCCCAAAACTTGCTACAAGGGGCCAGAGGGGCGGGCTGATTGAAAAATGTGTAAAATCAAGCACCGTGAAGGCATTGTGTGAAAATTGTGAAGGATTTTCCATAGGGGTAAAAATTGAAAAAAATGACAGGGTCGGTAGTGTCGAAAAAGTCAAAAATGGGAAGGGTGGGGGATTGTCCCAAAACTTGCTACAAGGGGCCAGAGGGGCGGCCTGAATGAAAAATGTGTAAAATCAAGCACCGTGAGGGCATTGTGTGAAAATTGTGAAGGATTTTCCAAAGCGGGCAAAAATTGAAAAAAACGACAGGGCCGGTAGTGTCGAAAAAGTCAAAAATGGGAAGGGTGGGGGATTGTCCCAAAACTTGCTACAAGGGGCCAGAGGGGCGGGCTGATTGAAAAATGTGTAAAATCAAGCACCGTGAAGGCATTGTGTGAAAATTGTGAAGGATTTTCCATAGGGGTAAAAATTGAAAAAAATGACAGGGTCGGTAGTGTCGAAAAAGTCAAAAATGGGAAGGGTGGGGGATTGTCCCAAAACTTGCTACAAGGGGCCAGAGGGGCGGCCTGAATGAAAAATTTGTAAAATCAAGCACCGTGAGGGCATTGTGTGAAAATTATGAAGGATTTTCCAAAGCGGCCAAAAATTGAAAAAAACGACAGGGCCGGTAGTGTCGAAAAATTCAAAAATGGGAAGGGTGGGGGATTGTCCCAAAACTTGCTACAAGGGGCCAGAGGGGCGGCCTGAATGAAAAATGTGTAAAATCAAGCACCGTGAGGGCATTGTGTGAAAATTGTGAAGGATTTTCCAAAGCGGCCAAAAATTGAAAAAAACGACAGGGCCGGTAGTGTCGAAAAAGTCAAAAATGGGAAGGGTGGGGGATTGTCCCAAAACTTGCTACAAGGGGCCAGAGGGGCGGGCTGATTGAAAAATGTGTAAAATCAAGCACCGTGAAGGCATTGTGTGAAAATTGTGAAGGATTTTCCATAGGGGTAAAAATTGAAAAAAAAATGACAGGGTCGGTAGTGTCGAAAAAGTCAAAAATGGGAAGGGTGGGGGATTGTCCCAAAACTTGCTACAAGGGGCCAGAGGGGCGGCCTGAATGAAAAATGTGTAAAATCAAGCACCGTGAGGGCATTGTGTGAAAATTGTGAAGGATTTTCCAAAGCGGGCAAAAATTGAAAAAAACGACAGGGCCGGTAGTGTCGAAAAATTCAAAAATGGGAAGGGTGGGGGATTGTCCCAAAACTTGCTACAAGGGGCCAGAGGGGCGGGCTGATTGAAAAATGTGTAAAATCAAGCACCGTGAAGGCATTGTGTGAAAATTGTGAAGGATTTTCCATAGGGGTAAAAATTGAAAAAAATGACAGGGTCGGTAGTGTCGAAAAAGTCAAAAATGGGAAGGGTGGGGGATTGTCCCAAAACTTGCTACAAGGGGCCAGAGGGGCGGCCTGAATGAAAAATGTGTAAAATCAAGCACCGTGAAGGCATTGTGTGAAAATTGTGAAGGATTTTCCATAGGGGTAAAAATTGAAAAAAATGACAGGGTCGGTAGTGTCGAAAAAGTCAAAAATGGGAAGGGTGGGGGATTGTCCCAAAACTTGCTACAAGGGGCCAGAGGGGCGGCCTGAATGAAAAATGTGTAAAATCAAGCACCATGAGGGCATTGTGTGAAAATTGTGAAGGATTTTCCAAAGCGGCCAAAAATTGAAAAAAACGACAGGGCCGGTAGTGTCGAAAAAGTCAAAAATGGGAAGGGTGGGGGATTGTCCCAAAACTTGCTACAAGGGGCCAGAGGGGCGGCCTGAATGAAAAATTTGTAAAATCAAGCACCGTGAGGGCATTGTGTGAAAATTATGAAGGATTTTCCAAAGCGGCCAAAAATTGAAAAAAACGACAGGGCCGGTAGTGTCGAAAAATTCAAAAATGGGAAGGGTGGGGGATTGTCCCAAAACTTGCTACAAGGGGCCAGAGGGGCGGCCTGAATGAAAAATTTGTAAAATCAAGCACCGTGAGGGCATTGTGTGAAAATTATGAAGGATTTTCCAAAGCGGCCAAAAATTGAAAAAAACGACAGGGCCGGTAGTGTCGAAAAAGTCAAAAATGGGAAGGGTGGGGGATTGTCCCAAAACTTGCTACAAGGGGCCAGAGAGGCGGGCTGAATGAAAAATGTGTAAAATCAAGCACCGTGAAGGCATTGTGTGAAAATTGTGAAGGATTTTCCATAGGGGTAAAAATTGAAGAAAATGACAGGGTCGGTAGTGTCGAAAAAGTCAAAAATGGGAAGGGTGGGGGATTGTCCCAAAACTTGCTACAAGGGGCCAGAGGGGCGGCCTGAATGAAAAATGTGTAAAATCAAGCACCATGAGGGCATTGTGTGAAAATTGTGAAGGATTTTCCAAAGCGGCCAAAAATTGAAAAAAACGACAGGGCCGGTAGTGTCGAAAAAGTCAAAAATGGGAAGGGTGGGGGATTGTCCCAAAACTTGCTACAAGGGGCCAGAGGGGCGGCCTGAATGAAAAATTTGTAAAATCAAGCACCGTGAGGGCATTGTGTGAAAATTATGAAGGATTTTCCAAAGCGGCCAAAAATTGAAAAAAACGACAGGGCCGGTAGTGTCGAAAAAGTCAAAAATGGGAAGGGTGGGGGATTGTCCCAAAACTTGCTACAAGGGGCCAGAGGGGCGGGCTGATTGAAAAATGTGTAAAATCAAGCACCGTTAAGGCATTGTGTGAAAATTGTGAAGGATTTTCCATAGGGGTAAAAACTTGAAAAAAATGACAGGGTCGGTAGTGTCGAAAAAGTCAAAAATGGGAAGGGTGGGGGATTGTCCCAAAACTTGCTACAAGGGGCCAGAGGGGCGGCCTGAATGAAAAATGTGTAAAATCAAGCACCGTGAGGGCATTGTGTGAAAATTGTGAAGGATTTTCCAAAGCGGGCAAAAATTGAAAAAAACGACAGGGCCGGTAGTGTCGAAAAAGTCAAAAATGGGAAGGGTGGGGGATTGTCCCAAAACTTGCTACAAGGGGCCAGAGGGGCGGGCTGATTGAAAAATGTGTAAAATCAAGCACCGTGAAGGCATTGTGTGAAAATTGTGAAGGATTTTCCATAGGGGTAAAAATTGAAAAAAATGACAGGGTCGGTAGTGTCGAAAAAGTCAAAAATGGGAAGGGTGGGGGATTGTCCCAAAACTTGCTACAAGGGGCCAGAGGGGCGGCCTGAATGAAAAATGTGTAAAATCAAGCACCGTGAGGGCATTGTGTGAAAATTATGAAGGATTTTCCAAAGCGGCCAAAAATTGAAAAAAACGACAGGGCCGGTAGTGTCGAAAAAGTCAAAAATGGGAAGGGTGGGGGATTGTCCCGAATGAAAAATTTGTAAAATCAAGCACCGTGAGGGCATTGTGTGAAAATTATGAAGGATTTTCCAAAGCGGCCAAAAATTGAAAAAAACGACAGGGTCGGTAGTGTCGAAAAAGTCAAAAATGGGAAGGGTGGGGGATTGTCCCAAAACTTGCTACAAGGGGCCAGAGGGGCGGCCTGAATGAAAAATGTGTAAAATCAAGCACCATGAGGGCATTGTGTGAAAATTGTGAAGGATTTTCCAAAGCGGCCAAAAATTGAAAAAAACGACAGGGCCGGTAGTGTCGAAAAAGTCAAAAATGGGAAGGGTGGGGGATTGTCCCAAAACTTGCTACAAGGGGCCAGAGGGGCGGCCTGAATGAAAAATTTGTAAAATCAAGCACCGTGAGGGCATTGTGTGAAAATTATGAAGGATTTTCCAAAGCGGCCAAAAATTGAAAAAAACGACAGGGCCGGTAGTGTCGAAAAATTCAAAAATGGGAAGGGTGGGGGATTGTCCCAAAACTTGCTACAAGGGGCCAGAGGGGCGGCCTGAATGAAAAATTTGTAAAATCAAGCACCGTGAGGGCATTGTGTGAAAATTATGAAGGATTTTCCAAAGCGGCCAAAAATTGAAAAAAACGACAGGGCCGGTAGTGTCGAAAAAGTCAAAAATGGGAAGGGTGGGGGATTGTCCCAAAACTTGCTACAAGGGGCCAGAGAGGCGGGCTGAATGAAAAATGTGTAAAATCAAGCACCGTGAAGGCATTGTGTGAAAATTGTGAAGGATTTTCCATAGGGGTAAAAATTGAAGAAAATGACAGGGTCGGTAGTGTCGAAAAAGTCAAAAATGGGAAGGGTGGGGGATTGTCCCAAAACTTGCTACAAGGGGCCAGAGGGGCGGCCTGAATGAAAAATGTGTAAAATCAAGCACCATGAGGGCATTGTGTGAAAATTGTGAAGGATTTTCCAAAGCGGCCAAAAATTGAAAAAAACGACAGGGCCGGTAGTGTCGAAAAAGTCAAAAATGGGAAGGGTGGGGGATTGTCCCAAAACTTGCTACAAGGGGCCAGAGGGGCGGCCTGAATGAAAAATTTGTAAAATCAAGCACCGTGAGGGCATTGTGTGAAAATTATGAAGGATTTTCCAAAGCGGCCAAAAATTGAAAAAAACGACAGGGCCGGTAGTGTCGAAAAAGTCAAAAATGGGAAGGGTGGGGGATTGTCCCAAAACTTGCTACAAGGGGCCAGAGGGGCGGGCTGATTGAAAAATGTGTAAAATCAAGCACCGTTAAGGCATTGTGTGAAAATTGTGAAGGATTTTCCATAGGGGTAAAAACTTGAAAAAAATGACAGGGTCGGTAGTGTCGAAAAAGTCAAAAATGGGAAGGGTGGGGGATTGTCCCAAAACTTGCTACAAGGGGCCAGAGGGGCGGCCTGAATGAAAAATGTGTAAAATCAAGCACCGTGAGGGCATTGTGTGAAAATTGTGAAGGATTTTCCAAAGCGGGCAAAAATTGAAAAAAACGACAGGGCCGGTAGTGTCGAAAAAGTCAAAAATGGGAAGGGTGGGGGATTGTCCCAAAACTTGCTACAAGGGGCCAGAGGGGCGGGCTGATTGAAAAATGTGTAAAATCAAGCACCGTGAAGGCATTGTGTGAAAATTGTGAAGGATTTTCCATAGGGGTAAAAATTGAAAAAAATGACAGGGTCGGTAGTGTCGAAAAAGTCAAAAATGGGAAGGGTGGGGGATTGTCCCAAAACTTGCTACAAGGGGCCAGAGGGGCGGCCTGAATGAAAAATGTGTAAAATCAAGCACCGTGAGGGCATTGTGTGAAAATTATGAAGGATTTTCCAAAGCGGCCAAAAATTGAAAAAAACGACAGGGCCGGTAGTGTCGAAAAAGTCAAAAATGGGAAGGGTGGGGGATTGTCCCGAATGAAAAATTTGTAAAATCAAGCACCGTGAGGGCATTGTGTGAAAATTATGAAGGATTTTCCAAAGCGGCCAAAAATTGAAAAAAACGACAGGGCCGGTAGTGTCGAAAAAGTCAAAAATGGGAAGGGTGGGGGATTGTCCCAAAACTTGCTACAAGGGGCCAGAGGGGCGGCCTGAATGAAAAATGTGTAAAATCAAGCACCGTGAGGGCATTGTGTGAAAATTGTGAAGGATTTTCCAAAGCGGCCAAAAATTGAAAAAAACGACAGGGCCGGTAGTGTCGAAAAAGTCAAAAATGGGAAGGGTGGGGGATTGTCCCAAAACTTGCTACAAGGGGCCAGAGGGGCGGCCTGAATGAAAAATTTGTAAAATCAAGCACCGTGAGGGCATTGTGTGAAAATTATGAAGGATTTTCCAAAGCGGCCAAAAATTGAAAAAAACGACAGGGCCGGTAGTGTCGAAAAAGTCAAAAATGGGAAGGGTGGGGGATTGTCCCAAAACTTGCTACAAGGGGCCAGAGGGGCGGGCTGATTGAAAAATGTGTAAAATCAAGCACCGTGAGGGCATTGTGTGGAAATTGTGAAGGATTTTCCATAGGGGTAAAAATTGAAAAAAATGACAGGGTCGGTAGTGTCGAAAAAGTCAAAAATGGGAAGGGTGGGGGATTGTCCCAAAACTTGCTACAAGGGGCCAGAGGGGCGGCCTGAATGAAAAATGTGTAAAATCAAGCACCGTGAGGGCATTGTGTAAAAATTGTGAAGGATTTTCCAAAGCGGCCAAAAATTGAAAAAAACGACAGGGCCGGTAGTGTCGAAAAAGTCAAAAATGGGAAGGGTGGGGGATTGTCCCAAAACTTGCTACAAGGGGCCAGAGGGGCGGGCTGATTGAAAAATGTGTAAAATCAAGCACCGTGAGGGCATTGTGTGAAAATTGTGAAGGATTTTCCATAGGGGTAAAAACTTGAAAAAAATGACAGGGTCGGTAGTGTCGAAAAAGTCAAAAATGGGAAGGGTGGGGGATTGTCCCAAAACTTGCTACAAGGGGCCAGAGGGGCGGCCTGAATGAAAAATGTGTAAAATCAAGCACCGTGAGGGCATTGTGTGAAAATTGTGAAGGATTTTCCAAAGCGGCCAAAAATTGAAAAAAACGACAGGGCCGGTAGTGTCGAAAAAGTCAAAAATGGGAAGGGTGGGGGATTGTCCCAAAACTTGCTACAAGGGGCCAGAGGGGCGGGCTGATTGAAAAATGTGTAAAATCAAGCACCGTGAAGGCATTGTGTGAAAATTGTGAAGGATTTTCCATAGGGGTAAAAATTGAAAAAAATGACAGGGTCGGTAGTGTCGAAAAAGTCAAAAATGGGAAGGGTGGGGGATTGTCCCAAAACTTGCTACAAGGGGCCAGAGGGGCGGCCTGAATGAAAAATGTGTAAAATCAAGCACCGTGAGGGCATTGTGTGAAAATTATGAAGGATTTTCCAAAGCGGCCAAAAATTGAAAAAAACGACAGGGCCGGTAGTGTCGAAAAATTCAAAAATGGGAAGGGTGGGGGATTGTCCCAAAACTTGCTACAAGGGGCCAGAGGGGCGGCCTGAATGAAAAATTTGTAAAATCAAGCACCGTGAGGGCATTGTGTGAAAATTATGAAGGATTTTCCAAAGCGGCCAAAAGTTGAAAAAAACGACAGGGCCGGTAGTGTCGAAAAAGTCAAAAATGGGAAGGGTGGGGGATTGTCCCAAAACTTGCTACAAGGGGCCAGAGGGGCGGGCTGATTGAAAAATGTGTAAAATCAAGCACCGTGAGGGCATTGTGTGAAAATTGTGAAGGATTTTCCATAGGGGTAAAAATTGAAAAAAATGACAGGGTCGGTAGTGTCGAAAAAGTCAAAAATGGGAAGGGTGGGGGATTGTCCCAAAACTTGCTACAAGGGGCCAGAGGGGCGGCCTGAATGAAAAATGTGTAAAATCAAGCACCGTGAGGGCATTGTGTGAAAATTGTGAAGGATTTTCCAAAGCGGCCAAAAATTGAAAAAAACGACAGGGCCGGTAGTGTCGAAAAAGTCAAAAATGGGAAGGGTGGGGGATTGTCCCAAAACTTGCTACAAGGGGCCAGAGGGGCGGGCTGATTGAAAAATGTGTAAAATCAAGCACCGTGAAGGCATTGTGTGAAAATTGTGAAGGATTTTCCATAGGGGTAAAAATTGAAAAAAATGACAGGGTCGGTAGTGTCAAAAAAGTCAAAAATGGGAAGGGTGGGGGATTGTCCCAAAACTTGCTACAAGGGGCCAGAGGGGCGGGCTGATTGAAAAATGTGTAAAATCAAGCACCGTGAAGGCATTGTGTGAAAATTGTGAAGGATTTTCCATAGGGGTAAAAATTGAAAAAAAAATGACAGGGTCGGTAGTGTCGAAAAAGTCAAAAATGGGAAGGGTGGGGGATTGTCCCAAAACTTGCTACAAGGGGCCAGAGGGGCGGCCTGAATGAAAAATGTGTAAAATCAAGCACCGTGAGGGCATTGTGTGAAAATTGTGAAGGATTTTCCAAAGCGGCCAAAAATTGAAAAAAACGACAGGGCCGGTAGTGTCGAAAAAGTCAAAAATGGGAAGGGTGGGGGATTGTCCCAAAACTTGCTACAAGGGGCCAGAGGGGCGGCCTGAATGAAAAATTTGTAAAATCAAGCACCGTGAGGGCATTGTGTGAAAATTATGAAGGATTTTCCAAAGCGGCCAAAAATTGAAAAAAACGACAGGGCCGGTAGTGTCGAAAAATTCAAAAATGGGAAGGGTGGGGGATTGTCCCAAAACTTGCTACAAGGGGCCAGAGGGGCGGCCTGAATGAAAAATGTGTAAAATCAAGCACCGTGAGGGCATTGTGTGAAAATTGTGAAGGATTTTCCAAAGCGGCCAAAAATTGAAAAAAACGACAGGGCCGGTAGTGTCGAAAAAGTCAAAAATGGGAAGGGTGGGGGATTGTCCCAAAACTTGCTACAAGGGGCCAGAGGGGCGGGCTGATTGAAAAATGTGTAAAATCAAGCACCGTGAAGGCATTGTGTGAAAATTGTGAAGGATTTTCCATAGGGGTAAAAATTGAAAAAAATGACAGGGTCGGTAGTGTCGAAAAAGTCAAAAATGGGAAGGGTGGGGGATTGTCCCAAAACTTGCTACAAGGGGCCAGAGGGGCGGCCTGAATGAAAAATGTGTAAAATCAAGCACCGTGAGGGCATTGTGTGAAAATTGTGAAGGATTTTCCAAAGCGGGCAAAAATTGAAAAAAACGACAGGGCCGGTAGTGTCGAAAAAGTCAAAAATGGGAAGGGTGGGGGATTGTCCCAAAACTTGCTACAAGGGGCCAGAGGGGCGGGCTGATTGAAAAATGTGTAAAATCAAGCACCGTGAAGGCATTGTGTGAAAATTGTGAAGGATTTTCCATAGGGGTAAAAATTGAAAAAAATGACAGGGTCGGTAGTGTCGAAAAAGTCAAAAATGGGAAGGGTGGGGGATTGTCCCAAAACTTGCTACAAGGGGCCAGAGGGGCGGCCTGAATGAAAAATTTGTAAAATCAAGCACCGTGAGGGCATTGTGTGAAAATTATGAAGGATTTTCCAAAGCGGCCAAAAATTGAAAAAAACGACAGGGCCGGTAGTGTCGAAAAATTCAAAAATGGGAAGGGTGGGGGATTGTCCCAAAACTTGCTACAAGGGGCCAGAGGGGCGGCCTGAATGAAAAATGTGTAAAATCAAGCACCGTGAGGGCATTGTGTGAAAATTGTGAAGGATTTTCCAAAGCGGCCAAAAATTGAAAAAAACGACAGGGCCGGTAGTGTCGAAAAAGTCAAAAATGGGAAGGGTGGGGGATTGTCCCAAAACTTGCTACAAGGGGCCAGAGGGGCGGGCTGATTGAAAAATGTGTAAAATCAAGCACCGTGAAGGCATTGTGTGAAAATTGTGAAGGATTTTCCATAGGGGTAAAAATTGAAAAAAAAATGACAGGGTCGGTAGTGTCGAAAAAGTCAAAAATGGGAAGGGTGGGGGATTGTCCCAAAACTTGCTACAAGGGGCCAGAGGGGCGGCCTGAATGAAAAATGTGTAAAATCAAGCACCGTGAGGGCATTGTGTGAAAATTGTGAAGGATTTTCCAAAGCGGGCAAAAATTGAAAAAAACGACAGGGCCGGTAGTGTCGAAAAATTCAAAAATGGGAAGGGTGGGGGATTGTCCCAAAACTTGCTACAAGGGGCCAGAGGGGCGGCCTGAATGAAAAATTTGTAAAATCAAGCACCGTGAGGGCATTGTGTGAAAATTATGAAGGATTTTCCAAAGCGGCCAAAAATTGAAAAAAACGACAGGGCCGGTAGTGTCGAAAAATTCAAAAATGGGAAGGGTGGGGGATTGTCCCAAAACTTGCTACAAGGGGCCAGAGGGGCGGCCTGAATGAAAAATTTGTAAAATCAAGCACCGTGAGGGCATTGTGTGAAAATTATGAAGGATTTTCCAAAGCGGCCAAAAATTGAAAAAAACGACAGGGCCGGTAGTGTCGAAAAAGTCAAAAATGGGAAGGGTGGGGGATTGTCCCAAAACTTGCTACAAGGGGCCAGAGGGGCGGGCTGAATGAAAAATGTGTAAAATCAAGCACCGTGAAGGCATTGTGTGAAAATTGTGAAGGATTTTCCATAGGGGTAAAAATTGAAAAAAATGACAGGGTCGGTAGTGTCGAAAAAGTCAAAAATGGGAAGGGTGGGGGATTGTCCCAAAACTTGCTACAAGGGGCCAGAGGGGCGGCCTGAATGAAAAATGTGTAAAATCAAGCACCATGAGGGCATTGTGTGAAAATTGTGAAGGATTTTCCAAAGCGGCCAAAAATTGAAAAAAACGACAGGGCCGGTAGTGTCGAAAAAGTCAAAAATGGGAAGGGTGGGGGATTGTCCCAAAACTTGCTACAAGGGGCCAGAGGGGCGGCCTGAATGAAAAATTTGTAAAATCAAGCACCGTGAGGGCATTGTGTGAAAATTATGAAGGATTTTCCAAAGCGGCCAAAAATTGAAAAAAACGACAGGGCCGGTAGTGTCGAAAAAGTCAAAAATGGGAAGGGTGGGGGATTGTCCCAAAACTTGCTACAAGGGGCCAGAGGGGCGGGCTGATTGAAAAATGTGTAAAATCAAGCACCGTGAAGGCATTGTGTGAAAATTGTGAAGGATTTTCCATAGGGGTAAAAACTTGAAAAAAATGACAGGGTCGGTAGTGTCGAAAAAGTCAAAAATGGGAAGGGTGGGGGATTGTCCCAAAACTTGCTACAAGGGGCCAGAGGGGCGGCCTGAATGAAAAATGTGTAAAATCAAGCACCGTGAGGGCATTGTGTGAAAATTGTGAAGGATTTTCCAAAGCGGGCAAAAATTGAAAAAAACGACAGGGCCGGTAGTGTCGAAAAAGTCAAAAATGGGAAGGGTGGGGGATTGTCCCAAAACTTGCTACAAGGGGCCAGAGGGGCGGGCTGATTGAAAAATGTGTAAAATCAAGCACCGTGAAGGCATTGTGTGAAAATTGTGAAGGATTTTCCATAGGGGTAAAAATTGAAAAAAATGACAGGGTCGGTAGTGTCGAAAAAGTCAAAAATGGGAAGGGTGGGGGATTGTCCCAAAACTTGCTACAAGGGGCCAGAGGGGCGGCCTGAATGAAAAATGTGTAAAATCAAGCACCGTGAGGGCATTGTGTGAAAATTATGAAGGATTTTCCAAAGCGGCCAAAAATTGAAAAAAACGACAGGGCCGGTAGTGTCGAAAAAGTCAAAAATGGGAAGGGTGGGGGATTGTCCCGAATGAAAAATTTGTAAAATCAAGCACCGTGAGGGCATTGTGTGAAAATTATGAAGGATTTTCCAAAGCGGCCAAAAATTGAAAAAAACGACAGGGCCGGTAGTGTCGAAAAAGTCAAAAATGGGAAGGGTGGGGGATTGTCCCAAAACTTGCTACAAGGGGCCAGAGGGGCGGCCTGAATGAAAAATGTGTAAAATCAAGCACCGTGAGGGCATTGTGTGAAAATTGTGAAGGATTTTCCAAAGCGGCCAAAAATTGAAAAAAACGACAGGGCCGGTAGTGTCGAAAAAGTCAAAAATGGGAAGGGTGGGGGATTGTCCCAAAACTTGCTACAAGGGGCCAGAGGGGCGGCCTGAATGAAAAATTTGTAAAATCAAGCACCGTGAGGGCATTGTGTGAAAATTATGAAGGATTTTCCAAAGCGGCCAAAAATTGAAAAAAACGACAGGGCCGGTAGTGTCGAAAAAGTCAAAAATGGGAAGGGTGGGGGATTGTCCCAAAACTTGCTACAAGGGGCCAGAGGGGCGGGCTGATTGAAAAATGTGTAAAATCAAGCACCGTGAGGGCATTGTGTGGAAATTGTGAAGGATTTTCCATAGGGGTAAAAATTGAAAAAAATGACAGGGTCGGTAGTGTCGAAAAAGTCAAAAATGGGAAGGGTGGGGGATTGTCCCAAAACTTGCTACAAGGGGCCAGAGGGGCGGCCTGAATGAAAAATGTGTAAAATCAAGCACCGTGAGGGCATTGTGTGAAAATTGTGAAGGATTTTCCAAAGCGGGCAAAAATTGAAAAAAACGACAGGGCCGGTAGTGTCGAAAAAGTAAAAAATGGGAAGGGTGGGGGATTGTCCCAAAACTTGCTACAAGGGGCCAGAGGGGCGGGCTGATTGAAAAATGTGTAAAATCAAGCACCGTGAAGGCATTGTGTGAAAATTGTGAAGGATTTTCCATAGGGGTAAAAATTGAAAAAAATGACAGGGTCGGTAGTGTCGAAAAAGTCAAAAATGGGAAGGGTGGGGGATTGTCCCAAAACTTGCTACAAGGGGCCAGAGGGGCGGCCTGAATGAAAAATGTGTAAAATCAAGCACCGTGAGGGCATTGTGTGAAAATTATGAAGGATTTTCCAAAGCGGCCAAAAATTGAAAAAAACGACAGGGCCGGTAGTGTCGAAAAATTCAAAAATGGGAAGGGTGGGGGATTGTCCCAAAACTTGCTACAAGGGGCCAGAGGGGCGGCCTGAATGAAAAATTTGTAAAATCAAGCACCGTGAGGGCATTGTGTGAAAATTATGAAGGATTTTCCAAAGCGGCCAAAAGTTGAAAAAAACGACAGGGCCGGTAGTGTCGAAAAAGTCAAAAATGGGAAGGGTGGGGGATTGTCCCAAAACTTGCTACAAGGGGCCAGAGGGGCGGGCTGATTGAAAAATGTGTAAAATCAAGCACCGTGAGGGCATTGTGTGAAAATTGTGAAGGATTTTCCATAGGGGTAAAAATTGAAAAAAATGACAGGGTCGGTAGTGTCGAAAAAGTCAAAAATGGGAAGGGTGGGGGATTGTCCCAAAACTTGCTACAAGGGGCCAGAGGGGCGGCCTGAATGAAAAATGTGTAAAATCAAGCACCGTGAGGGCATTGTGTGAAAATTGTGAAGGATTTTCCAAAGCGGCCAAAAATTGAAAAAAACGACAGGGCCGGTAGTGTCGAAAAAGTCAAAAATGGGAAGGGTGGGGGATTGTCCCAAAACTTGCTACAAGGGGCCAGAGGGGCGGCCTGAATGAAAAATTTGTAAAATCAAGCACCGTGAGGGCATTGTGTGAAAATTATGAAGGATTTTCCAAAGCGGCCAAAAATTGAAAAAAACGACAGGGCCGGTAGTGTCGAAAAAGTCAAAAATGGGAAGGGTGGGGGATTGTCCCAAAACTTGCTACAAGGGGCCAGAGGGGCGGGCTGATTGAAAAATGTGTAAAATCAAGCACCGTGAGGGCATTGTGTGAAAATTGTGAAGGATTTTCCATAGGGGTAAAAATTGAAAAAAATGACAGGGCCGGTAGTGTCGAAAAAGTCAAAAATGGGAAGGGTGGGGGATTGTCCCAAAACTTGCTACAAGGGGCCAGAGGGGCGGCCTGAATGAAAAATTTGTAAAATCAAGCACCGTGAGGGCATTGTGTGAAAATTATGAAGGATTTTCCAAAGCGGCCAAAAATTGAAAAAAACGACAGGGCCGGTAGTGTCGAAAAAGTCAAAAATGGGAAGGGTGGGGGATTGTCCCAAAACTTGCTACAAGGGGCCAGAGGGGCGGGCTGATTGAAAAATGTGTAAAATCAAGCACCGTGAGGGCATTGTGTGAAAATTGTGAAGGATTTTCCATAGGGGTAAAAATTGAAAAAAATGACAGGGTCGGTAGTGTCGAAAAAGTCAAAAATGGGAAGGGTGGGGGATTGTCCCAAAACTTGCTACAAGGGGCCAGAGGGGCGGCCTGAATGAAAAATGTGTAAAATCAAGCACCGTGAGGGCATTGTGTGAAAATTGTGAAGGATTTTCCAAAGCGGCCAAAAATTGAAAAAAACGACAGGGCCGGTAGTGTCGAAAAAGTCAAAAATGGGAAGGGTGGGGGATTGTCCCAAAACTTGCTACAAGGGGCCAGAGGGGCGGCCTGAATGAAACATTTGTAAAATCAAGCACCGTGAGGGCATTGTGTGAAAATTATGAAGGATTTTCCAAAGCGGCCAAAAATTGAAAAAAACGACAGGGCCGGTAGTGTCGAAAAAGTCAAAAATGGGAAGGGTGGGGGATTGTCCCAAAACTTGCTACAAGGGGCCAGAGGGGCGGGCTGATTGAAAAATGTGTAAAATCAAGCACCGTGAGGGCATTGTGTGAAAATTGTGAAGGATTTTCCATAGGGGTAAAAATTGAAAAAAATGACAGGGCCGGTAGTGTCGAAAAAGTCAAAAATGGGAAGGGTGGGGGATTGTCCCAAAACTTGCTACAAGGGGCCAGAGGGGCGGCCTGAATGAAAAATGTGTAAAATCAAGCACCGTGAGGGCATTGTGTGAAAATTTTGAAGGATTTTCCAAAGCGGGCAAAAATTGAAAAAAACGACAGGGCCGGTAGTGTCGAAAAAGTCAAAAATGGGAAGGGTGGGGGATTGTCCCAAAACTTGCTACAAGGGGCCAGAGGGGCGGGCTGATTGAAAAATGTGTAAAATCAAGCACCGTGAGGGCATTGTGTGAAAATTGTGAAGGATTTTCCATAGGGGTAAAAATTGAAAAAAATGACAGGGTCGGTAGTGTCGAAAAAGTCAAAAATGGGAAGGGTGGGGGATTGTCCCAAAACTTGCTACAAGGGGCCAGAGGGGCGGCCTGAATGAAAAATGTGTAAAATCAAGCACCGTGAGGGCATTGTGTGAAAATTGTGAAGGATTTTCCAAAGCGGCCAAAAATTGAAAAAAACGACAGGGCCGGTAGTGTCGAAAAAGTCAAAAATGGGAAGGGTGGGGGATTGTCCCAAAACTTGCTACAAGGGGCCAGAGGGGCGGCCTGAATGAAAAATTTGTAAAATCAAGCACCGTGAGGGCATTGTGTGAAAATTATGAAGGATTTTCCAAAGCGGCCAAAAATTGAAAAAAACGACAGGGCCGGTAGTGTCGAAAAAGTCAAAAATGGGAAGGGTGGGGGATTGTCCCAAAACTTGCTACAAGGGGCCAGAGGGGCGGGCTGATTGAAAAATGTGTAAAATCAAGCACCGTGAGGGCATTGTGTGAAAATTGTGAAGGATTTTCCATAGGGGTAAAAATTGAAAAAAATGACAGGGCCGGTAGTGTCGAAAAAGTCAAAAATGGGAAGGGTGGGGGATTGTCCCAAAACTTGCTACAAGGGGCCAGAGGGGCGGCCTGAATGAAAAATTTGTAAAATCAAGCACCGTGAGGGCATTGTGTGAAAATTATGAAGGATTTTCCAAAGCGGCCAAAAATTGAAAAAAACGACAGGGCCGGTAGTGTCGAAAAAGTCAAAAATGGGAAGGGTGGGGGATTGTCCCAAAACTTGCTACAAGGGGCCAGAGGGGCGGGCTGATTGAAAAATGTGTAAAATCAAGCACCGTGAGGGCATTGTGTGAAAATTGTGAAGGATTTTCCATAGGGGTAAAAATTGAAAAAAATGACAGGGTCGGTAGTGTCGAAAAAGTCAAAAATGGGAAGGGTGGGGGATTGTCCCAAAACTTGCTACAAGGGGCCAGAGGGGCGGCCTGAATGAAAAATGTGTAAAATCAAGCACCGTGAGGGCATTGTGTGAAAATTGTGAAGGATTTTCCAAAGCGGCCAAAAATTGAAAAAAACGACAGGGCCGGTAGTGTCGAAAAAGTCAAAAATGGGAAGGGTGGGGGATTGTCCCAAAACTTGCTACAAGGGGCCAGAGGGGCGGCCTGAATGAAACATTTGTAAAATCAAGCACCGTGAGGGCATTGTGTGAAAATTATGAAGGATTTTCCAAAGCGGCCAAAAATTGAAAAAAACGACAGGGCCGGTAGTGTCGAAAAAGTCAAAAATGGGAAGGGTGGGGGATTGTCCCAAAACTTGCTACAAGGGGCCAGAGGGGCGGGCTGATTGAAAAATGTGTAAAATCAAGCACCGTGAGGGCATTGTGTGAAAATTGTGAAGGATTTTCCATAGGGGTAAAAATTGAAAAAAATGACAGGGCCGGTAGTGTCGAAAAAGTCAAAAATGGGAAGGGTGGGGGATTGTCCCAAAACTTGCTACAAGGGGCCAGAGGGGCGGCCTGAATGAAAAATGTGTAAAATCAAGCACCGTGAGGGCATTGTGTGAAAATTTTGAAGGATTTTCCAAAGCGGGCAAAAATTGAAAAAAACGACAGGGCCGGTAGTGTCGAAAAAGTCAAAAATGGGAAGGGTGGGGGATTGTCCCAAAACTTGCTACAAGGGGCCAGAGGGGCGGGCTGATTGAAAAATGTGTAAAATCAAGCACCGTGAAGGCATTGTGTGGAAATTGTGAAGGATTTTCCATAGGGGTAAAAATTGAAAAAAATGACAGGGTCGGTAGTGTCGAAAAAGTCAAAAATGGGAAGGGTGGGGGATTGTCCCAAAACTTGCTACAAGGGGCCAGAGGGGCGGCCTGAATGAAAAATGTGTAAAATCAAGCACCGTGAGGGCATTGTGTGAAAATTGTGAAGGATTTTCCAAAGCGGCCAAAAATTGAAAAAAACGACAGGGCCGGTAGTGTCGAAAAAGTCAAAAATGGGAAGGGTGGGGGATTGTCCCAAAACTTGCTACAAGGGGCCAGAGGGGCGGCCTGAATGAAAAATGTGTAAAATCAAGCACCGTGAGGGCATTGTGTGAAAATTGTGAAGGATTTTCCAAAGCGGGCAAAAATTGAAAAAAATGACAGGGCCGGTAGTGTCGAAAAAGTCAAAAATGGGAAGGGTGGGGGATTGTCCCAAAACTTGCTACAAGGGGCCAGAGGGGCGGCCTGAATGAAAAATGTGTCAAATCAAGCACCGTGAGGGCATTGTGTGAAAATTGTGAAGGATTTTCCAAAGCGGCCAAAAATTGAAAAAAACGACAGGGCCGGTAGTGTCGAAAAAGTCAAAAATGGGAAGGGTGGGGGATTGTCCCAAAACTTGCTACAAGGGGCCAGAGGGGCGGGCTGATTGAAAAATGTGTAAAATCAAGCACCGTGAAGGCATTGTGTGAAAATTGTGAAGGATTTTCCATAGGGGTAAAAATTGAAAAAAATGACAGGGTCGGTAGTGTCGAAAAAGTCAAAAATGGGAAGGGTGGGGGATTGTCCCAAAACTTGCTACAAGGGGCCAGAGGGGCGGCCTGAATGAAAAATGTGTAAAATCAAGCACCGTGAGGGCATTGTGTGAAAATTATGAAGGATTTTCCAAAGCGGCCAAAAATTGAAAAAAACGACAGGGCCGGTAGTGTCGAAAAATTCAAAAATGGGAAGGGTGGGGGATTGTCCCAAAACTTGCTACAAGGGGCCAGAGGGGCGGCCTGAATGAAAAATTTGTAAAATCAAGCACCGTGAGGGCATTGTGTGAAAATTATGAAGGATTTTCCAAAGCGGCCAAAAATTGAAAAAAACGACAGGGCCGGTAGTGTCGAAAAAGTCAAAAATGGGAAGGGTGGGGGATTGTCCCAAAACTTGCTACAAGGGGCCAGAGGGGCGGGCTGATTGAAAAATGTGTAAAATCAAGCACCGTGAGGGCATTGTGTGAAAATTGTGAAGGATTTTCCATAGGGGTAAAAATTGAAAAAAATTACAGGGTCGGTAGTGTCGAAAAAGTCAAAAATGGGAAGGGTGGGGGATTGTCCCAAAACTTGCTACAAGGGGCCAGAGGGGCGGCCTGAATGAAAAATGTGTAAAATCAAGCACCGTGAGGGCATTGTGTGAAAATTGTGAAGGATTTTCCATAGGGGTAAAAATTGAAAAAAATGACAGGGTCGGTAGTGTCGAAAAAGTCAAAAATGGGAAGGGTGGGGGATTGTCCCAAAACTTGCTACAAGGGGCCAGAGGGGCGGCCTGAATGAAAAATGTGTAAAATCAAGCACCGTGAGGGCATTGTGTGAAAATTATGAAGGATTTTCCAAAGCGGCCAAAAATTGAAAAAAACGACAGGGCCGGTAGTGTCGAAAAATTCAAAAATGGGAAGGGTGGGGGATTGTCCCAAAACTTGCTACAAGGGGCCAGAGGGGCGGCCTGAATGAAAAATTTGTAAAATCAAGCACCGTGAGGGCATTGTGTGAAAATTATGAAGGATTTTCCAAAGCGGCCAAAAATTGAAAAAAACGACAGGGCCGGTAGTGTCGAAAAAGTCAAAAATGGGAAGGGTGGGGGATTGTCCCAAAACTTGCTACAAGGGGCCAGAGGGGCGGGCTGATTGAAAAATGTGTAAAATCAAGCACCGTGAGGGCATTGTGTGAAAATTGTGAAGGATTTTCCATAGGGGTAAAAATTGAAAAAAATGACAGGGTCGGTAGTGTCGAAAAAGTCAAAAATGGGAAGGGTGGGGGATTGTCCCAAAACTTGCTACAAGGGGCCAGAGGGGCGGCCTGAATGAAAAATTTGTAAAATCAAGCACCGTGAGGGCATTGTGTGAAAATTATGAAGGATTTTCCAAAGCGGCCAAAAATTGAAAAAAATGACAGGGCCGGTAGTGTCGAAAAAGTCAAAAATGGGAAGGGTGGGGGATTGTCCCAAAACTTGCTACAAGGGGCCAGAGGGGCGGGCTGATTGAAAAATGTGTAAAATCAAGCACCGTGAGGGCATTGTGTGAAAATTGTGAAGGATTTTCCATAGGGGTAAAAATTGAAAAAAATGACAGGGCCGGTAGTGTCGAAAAAGTCAAAAATGGGAAGGGTGGGGGATTGTCCCAAAACTTGCTACAAGGGGCCAGAGGGGCGGCCTGAATGAAAAATGTGTAAAATCAAGCACCGTGAGGGCATTGTGTGAAAATTTTGAAGGATTTTCCAAAGCGGGCAAAAATTGAAAAAAACGACAGGGCCGGTAGTGTCGAAAAAGTCAAAAATGGGAAGGGTGGGGGATTGTCCCAAAACTTGCTACAAGGGGCCAGAGGGGCGGGCTGATTAAAAAATGTGTAAAATCAAGCACCGTGAAGGCATTGTGTGGAAATTGTGAAGGATTTTCCATAGGGGTAAAAATTGAAAAAAATGACAGGGCCGGTAGTGTCGAAAAAGTCAAAAATGGGAAGGGTGGGGGATTGTCCCAAAACTTGCTACAAGGGGCCAGAGGGGCGGCCTGAATGAAAAATGTGTAAAATCAAGCACCGTGA
Source organism: Scomber japonicus (assembly GCF_027409825.1). Taxonomy (NCBI): domain Eukaryota; kingdom Metazoa; phylum Chordata; class Actinopteri; order Scombriformes; family Scombridae; genus Scomber; species Scomber japonicus. Next base: position 16,830,727 of record NC_070596.1, on the reverse strand, counting down.
GGGCATTGTGTGAAAATTGTGAAGGATTTTCCAAAGCGGCCAAAAATTGAAAAAAACGACAGGGCCGGTAGTGTCGAAAAAGTCAAAAATGGGAAGGGTGGGGGATTGTCCCAAAACTTGCTACAAGGGGCCAGAGGGGCGGCCTGAATGAAAAATGTGTAAAATCAAGCACCGTGAGGGCATTGTGTGAAAATTGTGAAGGATTTTCCAAAGCGGGCAAAAATTGAAAAAAATGACAGGGCCGGTAGTGTCGAAAAAGTCAAAAATGGGAAGGGTGGGGGATTGTCCCAAAACTTGCTACAAGGGGCCAGAGGGGCGGCCTGAATGAAAAATGTGTAAAATCAAGCACCGTGAGGGCATTGTGTGAAAATTGTGAAGGATTTTCCAAAGCGGCCAAAAATTGAAAAAAACGACAGGGCCGGTAGTGTCGAAAAAGTCAAAAATGGGAAGGGTGGGGGATTGTCCCAAAACTTGCTACAAGGGGCCAGAGGGGCGGGCTGATTGAAAAATGTGTAAAATCAAGCACCGTGAAGGCATTGTGTGAAAATTGTGAAGGATTTTCCATAGGGGTAAAAATTGAAAAAAATGACAGGGTCGGTAGTGTCGAAAAAGTCAAAAATGGGAAGGGTGGGGGATTGTCCCAAAACTTGCTACAAGGGGCCAGAGGGGCGGCCTGAATGAAAAATGTGTAAAATCAAGCACCGTGAGGGCATTGTGTGAAAATTATGAAGGATTTTCCAAAGCGGCCAAAAATTGAAAAAAACGACAGGGCCGGTAGTGTCGAAAAATTCAAAAATGGGAAGGGTGGGGGATTGTCCCAAAACTTGCTACAAGGGGCCAGAGGGGCGGCCTGAATGAAAAATTTGTAAAATCAAGCACCGTGAGGACATTGTGTGAAAATTATGAAGGATTTTCCAAAGCGGCCAAAAATTGAAAAAAACGACAGGGCCGGTAGTGTCGAAAAAGTCAAAAATGGGAAGGGTGGGGGATTGTCCCAAAACTTGCTACAAGGGGCCAGAGGGGCGGGCTGATTGAAAAATGTGTAAAATCAAGCACCGTGAGGGCATTGTGTGAAAATTGTGAAGGATTTTCCATAGGGGTAAAAATTGAAAAAAATGACAGGGTCGGTAGTGTCGAAAAAGTCAAAAATGGGAAGGGTGGGGGATTGTCCCAAAACTTGCTACAAGGGGCCAGAGGGGCGGCCTGAATGAAAAATGTGTAAAATCAAGCACCGTGAGGGCATTGTGTGAAAATTGTGAAGGATTTTCCATAGGGGTAAAAATTGAAAAAAATGACAGGGTCGGTAGTGTCGAAAAAGTCAAAAATGGGAAGGGTGGGGGATTGTCCCAAAACTTGCTACAAGGGGCCAGAGGGGCGGCCTGAATGAAAAATGTGTAAAATCAAGCACCGTGAGGGCATTGTGTGAAAATTATGAAGGATTTTCCAAAGCGGCCAAAAATTGAAAAAAACGACAGGGCCGGTAGTGTCGAAAAATTCAAAAATGGGAAGGGTGGGGGATTGTCCCAAAACTTGCTACAAGGGGCCAGAGGGGCGGCCTGAATGAAAAATTTGTAAAATCAAGCACCGTGAGGGCATTGTGTGAAAATTATGAAGGATTTTCCAAAGCGGCCAAAAATTGAAAAAAACGACAGGGCCGGTAGTGTCGAAAAAGTCAAAAATGGGAAGGGTGGGGGATTGTCCCAAAACTTGCTACAAGGGGCCAGAGGGGCGGGCTGATTGAAAAATGTGTAAAATCAAGCACCGTGAGGGCATTGTGTGAAAATTGTGAAGGATTTTCCATAGGGGTAAAAATTGAAAAAAATGACAGGGTCGGGTAGTGTCGAAAAAGTCAAAAATGGGAAGGGTGGGGGATTGTCCCAAAACTTGCTACAAGGGGCCAGAGGGGCGGCCTGAATGAAAAATTTGTAAAATCAAGCACCGTGAGGGCATTGTGTGAAAATTATGAAGGATTTTCCAAAGCGGCCAAAAATTGAAAAAAACGACAGGGCCGGTAGTGTCGAAAAAGTCAAAAATGGGAAGGGTGGGGGATTGTCCCAAAACTTGCTACAAGGGGCCAGAGGGGCGGGCTGATTGAAAAATGTGTAAAATCAAGCACCGTGAGGGCATTGTGTGAAAATTGTGAAGGATTTTCCATAGGGGTAAAAATTGAAAAAAATGACAGGGCCGGTAGTGTCGAAAAAGTCAAAAATGGGAAGGGTGGGGGATTGTCCCAAAACTTGCTACAAGGGGCCAGAGGGGCGGGCTGAATGAAAAATGTGTAAAATCAAGCACCGTGAGGGCATTGTGTGAAAATTTTGAAGGATTTTCCAAAGCGGGCAAAAATTGAAAAAAACGACAGGGCCGGTAGTGTCGAAAAAGTCAAAAATGGGAAGGGTGGGGGATTGTCCCAAAACTTGCTACAAGGGGCCAGAGGGGCGGGCTGATTGAAAAATGTGTAAAATCAAGCACCGTGAAGGCATTGTGTGGAAATTGTGAAGGATTTTCCATAGGGGTAAAAATTGAAAAAAATGACAGGGCCGGTAGTGTCGAAAAAGTCAAAAATGGGAAGGGTGGGGGATTGTCCCAAAACTTGCTACAAGGGGCCAGAGGGGCGGCCTGAATGAAAAATGTGTAAAATCAAGCACCGTGAGGGCATTGTGTGAAAATTGTGAAGGATTTTCCAAAGCGGCCAAAAATTGAAAAAAACGACAGGGCCGGTAGTGTCGAAAAAGTCAAAAATGGGAAGGGTGGGGGATTGTCCCAAAACTTGCTACAAGGGGCCAGAGGGGCGGCCTGAATGAAAAATGTGTAAAATCAAGCACCGTGAGGGCATTGTGTGAAAATTGTGAAGGATTTTCCAAAGCGGGCAAAAATTGAAAAAAATGACAGGGCCGGTAGTGTCGAAAAAGTCAAAAATGGGAAGGGTGGGGGATTGTCCCAAAACTTGCTACAAGGGGCCAGAGGGGCGGCCTGAATGAAAAATGTGTAAAATCAAGCACCGTGAGGGCATTGTGTGAAAATTATGAAGGATTTTCCAAAGCGGCCAAAAATTGAAAAAAACGACAGGGCCGGTAGTGTCGAAAAAGTCAAAAATGGGAAGGGTGGGGGATTGTCCCAAAACTTGCTACAAGGGGCCAGAGGGGCGGGCTGATTGAAAAATGTGTAAAATCAAGCACCGTGAGGGCATTGTGTGAAAATTGTGAAGGATTTTCCATAGGGGTAAAAATTGAAAAAAATGACAGGGTCGGTAGTGTCGAAAAAGTCAAAAATGGGAAGGGTGGGGGATTGTCCCAAAACTTGCTACAAGGGGCCAGAGGGGCGGCCTGAATGAAAAATGTGTAAAATCAAGCACCGTGAGGGCATTGTGTGAAAATTGTGAAGGATTTTCCAAAGCGGCCAAAAATTGTAAAAAACGACAGGGCCGGTAGTGTCGAAAAAGTCAAAAATGGGAAGGGTGGGGGATTGTCCCAAAACTTGCTACAAGGGGCCAGAGGGGCGGCCTGAATGAAAAATTTGTAAAATCAAGCACCGTGAGGGCATTGTGTGAAAATTATGAAGGATTTTCCAAAGCGGCCAAAAATTGAAAAAAACGACAGGGCCGGTAGTGTCGAAAAAGTCAAAAATGGGAAGGGTGGGGGATTGTCCCAAAACTTGCTACAAGGGGCCAGAGGGGCGGGCTGATTGAAAAATGTGTAAAATCAAGCACCGTGAGGGCATTGTGTGAAAATTGTGAAGGATTTTCCATAGGGGTAAAAATTGAAAAAAAATGACAGGGCCGGTAGTGTCGAAAAAGTCAAAAATGGGAAGGGTGGGGGATTGTCCCAAAACTTGCTACAAGGGGCCAGAGGGGCGGCCTGAATGAAAAATGTGTAAAATCAAGCACCGTGAGGGCATTGTGTGAAAATTTTGAAGGATTTTCCAAAGCGGGCAAAAATTGAAAAAAACGACAGGGCCGGTAGTGTCGAAAAAGTCAAAAATGGGAAGGGTGGGGGATTGTCCCAAAACTTGCTACAAGGGGCCAGAGGGGCGGGCTGATTGAAAAATGTGTAAAATCAAGCACCGTGAAGGCATTGTGTGGAAATTGTGAAGGATTTTCCATAGGGGTAAAAATTGAAAAAAATGACAGGGTCGGTAGTGTCGAAAAAGTCAAAAATGGGAAGGGTGGGGGATTGTCCCAAAACTTGCTACAAGGGGCCAGAGGGGCGGCCTGAATGAAAAATGTGTAAAATCAAGCACCGTGAGGGCATTGTGTGAAAATTGTGAAGGATTTTCCAAAGCGGCCAAAAATTGAAAAAAACGACAGGGCCGGTAGTGTCGAAAAAGTCAAAAATGGGAAGGGTGGGGGATTGTCCCAAAACTTGCTACAAGGGGCCAGAGGGGCGGCCTGAATGAAAAATGTGTAAAATCAAGGACCGTGAGGGCATTGTGTGAAAATTGTGAAGGATTTTCCAAAGCGGGCAAAAATTGAAAAAAATGACAGGGCCGGTAGTGTCGAAAAAGTCAAAAATGGGAAGGGTGGGGGATTGTCCCAAAACTTGCTACAAGGGGCCAGAGGGGCGGGCTGATTGAAAAATGTGTAAAATCAAGCACCGTGAAGGCATTGTGTGGAAATTGTGAAGGATTTTCCATAGGGGTAAAAATTGAAAAAAATGACAGGGTCGGTAGTGTCGAAATAGTCAAAAATGGGAAGGGTGGGGGATTGTCCCAAAACTTGCTACAAGGGGCCAGAGGGGCGGCCTGAATGAAAAATGTGTAAAATCAAGCACCGTGAGGGCATTGTGTGAAAATTGTGAAGGATTTTCCAAAGCGGCCAAAAATTGAAAAAAACGACAGGGCCGGTAGTGTCGAAAAAGTCAAAAATGGGAAGGGTGGGGGATTGTCCCAAAACTTGCTACAAGGGGCCAGAGGGGCGGCCTGAATGAAAAATGTGTAAAATCAAGCACCGTGAGGGCATTGTGTGAAAATTGTGAAGGATTTTCCAAAGCGGGCAAAAATTGAAAAAAATGACAGGGCCGGTAGTGTCGAAAAAGTCAAAAATGGGAAGGGTGGGGGATTGTCCCAAAACTTGCTACAAGGGGCCAGAGGGGCGGGCTGAATGAAAAATGTGTAAAATCAAGCACCGTGAGGGCATTGTGTGAAAATTGTGAAGGATTTTCCAAAGCGGCCAAAAATTGAAAAAAACGACAGGGCCGGTAGTGTCGAAAAAGTCAAAAATGGGAAGGGTGGGGGATTGTCCCAAAACTTGCTACAAGGGGCCAGAGGGGCGGCCTGAATGAAAAATGTGTAAAATCAAGCACCGTGAGGGCATTGTGTGAAAATTATGAAGGATTTTCCAAAGCGGCCAAAAATTGAAAAAAACGACAGGGCCGGTAGTGTCGAAAAAGTCAAAAATGGGAAGGGTGGGGGATTGTCCCAAAACTTGCTACAAGGGGCCAGAGGGGCGGGCTGATTGAAAAATGTGTAAAATCAAGCACCGTGAGGGCATTGTGTGAAAATTGTGAAGGATTTTCCATAGGGGTAAAAATTGAAAAAAATGACAGGGTCGGTAGTGTCGAAAAAGTCAAAAATGGGAAGGGTGGGGGATTGTCCCAAAACTTGCTACAAGGGGCCAGAGGGGCGGCCTGAATGAAAAATGTGTAAAATCAAGCACCGTGAGGGCATTGTGTGAAAATTGTGAAGGATTTTCCAAAGCGGCCAAAAATTGAAAAAAACGACAGGGCCGGTAGTGTCGAAAAAGTCAAAAATGGGAAGGGTGGGGGATTGTCCCAAAACTTGCTACAAGGGGCCAGAGGGGCGGCCTGAATGAAAAATGTGTAAAATCAAGCACCGTGAGGGCATTGTGTGAAAATTATGAAGGATTTTCCAAAGCGGCCAAAAATTGAAAAAAACGACAGGGCCGGTAGTGTCGAAAAATTCAAAAATGGGAAGGGTGGGGGATTGTCCCAAAACTTGCTACAAGGGGCCAGAGGGGCGGCCTGAATGAAAAATTTGTAAAATCAAGCACCGTGAGGGCATTGTGTGAAAATTATGAAGGATTTTCCAAAGCGGCCAAAAATTGAAAAAAACGACAGGGCCGGTAGTGTCGAAAAAGTCAAAAATGGGAAGGGTGGGGGATTGTCCCAAAACTTGCTACAAGGGGCCAGAGGGGCGGGCTGATTGAAAAATGTGTAAAATCAAGCACCGTGAGGGCATTGTGTGAAAATTGTGAAGGATTTTCCATAGGGGTAAAAATTGAAAAAAATGACAGGGTCGGTAGTGTCGAAAAAGTCAAAAATGGGAAGGGTGGGGGATTGTCCCAAAACTTGCTACAAGGGGCCAGAGGGGCGGCCTGAATGAAAAATTTGTAAAATCAAGCACCGTGAGGGCATTGTGTGAAAATTGTGAAGGATTTTCCAAAGCGGCCAAAAATTGAAAAAAACGACAGGGCCGGTAGTGTCGAAAAAGTCAAAAATGGGAAGGGTGGGGGATTGTCCCAAAACTTGCTACAAGGGGCCAGAGGGGCGGGCTGATTGAAAAATGTGTAAAATCAAGCACCGTGAAGGCATTGTGTGGAAATTGTGAAGGATTTTCCATAGGGGTAAAAATTGAAAAAAATGACAGGGTCGGTAGTGTCGAAAAAGTCAAAAATGGGAAGGGTGGGGGATTGTCCCAAAACTTGCTACAAGGGGCCAGAGGGGCGGCCTGAATGAAAAATGTGTAAAATCAAGCACCGTGAGGGCATTGTGTGAAAATTGTGAAGGATTTTCCAAAGCGGCCAAAAATTGAAAAAAACGACAGGGCCGGTAGTGTCGAAAAAGTCAAAAATGGGAAGGGTGGGGGATTGTCCCAAAACTTGCTACAAGGGGCCAGAGGGGCGGCCTGAATGAAAAATGTGTAAAATCAAGGACCGTGAGGGCATTGTGTGAAAATTGTGAAGGATTTTCCAAAGCGGGCAAAAATTGAAAAAAATGACAGGGCCGGTAGTGTCGAAAAAGTCAAAAATGGGAAGGGTGGGGGATTGTCCCAAAACTTGCTACAAGGGGCCAGAGGGGCGGCCTGAATGAAAAATGTGTAAAATCAAGCACCGTGAGGGCATTGTGTGAAAATTGTGAAGGATTTTCCAAAGCGGCCAAAAATTGAAAAAAACGACAGGGCCGGTAGTGTCGAAAAAGTCAAAAATGGGAAGGGTGGGGGATTGTCCCAAAACTTGCTACAAGGGGCCAGAGGGGCGGCCTGAATGAAAAATTTGTAAAATCAAGCACCGTGAGGGCATTGTGTGAAAATTATGAAGGATTTTCCAAAGCGGCCAAAAATTGAAAAAAACGACAGGGCCGGTAGTGTCGAAAAATTCAAAAATGGGAAGGGTGGGGGATTGTCCCAAAACTTGCTACAAGGGGCCAGAGGGGCGGCCTGAATGAAAAATTTGTAAAATCAAGCACCGTGAGGGCATTGTGTGAAAATTATGAAGGATTTTCCAAAGCGGCCAAAAATTGAAAAAAACGACAGGGCCGGTAGTGTCGAAAAAGTCAAACATGGGAAGGGTGGGGGATTGTCCCAAAACTTACTACAAGGGGCCAGAGGGGCGGGCTGATTGAAAAATGTGTAAAATCAAGCACCGTGAGGGCATTGTGTGAAAATTGTGAAGGATTTTCCATAGGGGTAAAAATTGAAAAAAATGACAGGGTCGGTAGTGTCGAAAAAGTCAAAAATGGGAAGGGTGGGGGATTGTCCCAAAACTTGCTACAAGGGGCCAGAGGGGCGGGCTGATTGAAAAATGTGTAAAATCAAGCACCGTGAGGGCATTGTGTGAAAATTGTGAAGGATTTTCCATAGGGGTAAAAATTGAAAAAAATGACAGGGCCGGTAGTGTCGAAAAAGTCAAAAATGGGAAGGGTGGGGGATTGTCCCAAAACTTGCTACAAGGGGCCAGAGGGGCGGCCTGAATGAAAAATTTGTAAAATCAAGCACCGTGAGGGCATTGTGTGAAAATTATGAAGGATTTTCCATAGGGGTAAAAATTGAAAAAAATGACAGGGTCGGTAGTGTCGAAAAAGTCAAAAATGGGAAGGGTGGGGGATTGTCCCAAAACTTGCTACAAGGGGCCAGAGGGGCGGCCTGAATGAAAAATGTGTAAAATCAAGCACCGTGAGGGCATTGTGTGAAAATTGTGAAGGATTTTCCATAGGGGTAAAAATTGAAAAAAATGACAGGGTCGGTAGTGTCGAAAAAGTCAAAAATGGGAAGGGTGGGGGATTGTCCCAAAACTTGCTACAAGGGGCCAGAGGGGCGGCCTGAATGAAAAATGTGTAAAATCAAGCACCGTGAGGGCATTGTGTGAAAATTATGAAGGATTTTCCAAAGCGGCCAAAAATTGAAAAAAACGACAGGGCCGGTAGTGTCGAAAAATTCAAAAATGGGAAGGGTGGGGGATTGTCCCAAAACTTGCTACAAGGGGCCAGAGGGGCGGCCTGAATGAAAAATTTGTAAAATCAAGCACCGTGAGGGCATTGTGTGAAAATTATGAAGGATTTTCCAAAGCGGCCAAAAATTGAAAAAAACGACAGGGCCGGTAGTGTCGAAAAAGTCAAAAATGGGAAGGGTGGGGGATTGTCCCAAAACTTGCTACAAGGGGCCAGAGGGGCGGGCTGATTGAAAAATGTGTAAAATCAAGCACCGTGAGGGCATTGTGTGAAAATTGTGAAGGATTTTCCATAGGGGTAAAAATTGAAAAAAATGACAGGGTCGGTAGTGTCGAAAAAGTCAAAAATGGGAAGGGTGGGGGATTGTCCCAAAACTTGCTACAAGGGGCCAGAGGGGCGGCCTGAATGAAAAATTTGTAAAATCAAGCACCGTGAGGGCATTGTGTGAAAATTATGAAGGATTTTCCAAAGCGGCCAAAAATTGAAAAAAACGACAGGGCCGGTAGTGTCGAAAAAGTCAAAAATGGGAAGGGTGGGGGATTGTCCCAAAACTTGCTACAAGGGGCCAGAGGGGCGGCCTGAATGAAAAATGTGTAAAATCAAGCACCGTGAGGGCATTGTGTGAAAATTTTGAAGGATTTTCCAAAGCGGGCAAAAATTGAAAAAAACGACAGGGCCGGTAGTGTCGAAAAAGTCAAAAATGGGAAGGGTGGGGGATTGTCCCAAAACTTGCTACAAGGGGCCAGAGGGGCGGGCTGATTGAAAAATGTGTAAAATCAAGCACCGTGAAGGCATTGTGTGGAAATTGTGAAGGATTTTCCATAGGGGTAAAAATTGAAAAAAATGACAGGGCCGGTAGTGTCGAAAAAGTCAAAAATGGGAAGGGTGGGGGATTGTCCCAAAACTTGCTACAAGGGGCTAGAGGGGCGGCCTGAATGAAAAATGTGTAAAATCAAGCACCGTGAGGGCATTGTGTGAAAATTGTGAAGGATTTTCCAAAGCGGCCAAAAATTGAAAAAAACGACAGGGCCAGTAGTGTCGAAAAAGTCAAAAATGGGAAGGGTGGGGGATTGTCCCAAAACTTGCTACAAGGGGCCAGAGGGGCGGCCTGAATGAAAAATGTGTAAAATCAAGCACCGTGAGGGCATTGTGTGAAAATTGTGAAGGATTTTCCAAAGCGGGCAAAAATTGAAAAAAATGACAGGGCCGGTAGTGTCGAAAAAGTCAAAAATGGGAAGGGTGGGGGATTGTCCCAAAACTTGCTACAAGGGGCCAGAGGGGCGGCCTGAATGAAAAATGTGTAAAATCAAGCACCGTGAGGGCATTGTGTGAAAATTATGAAGGATTTTCCAAAGCGGCCAAAAATTGAAAAAAACGACAGGGCCGGTAGTGTCGAAAAAGTCAAAAATGGGAAGGGTGGGGGATTGTCCCAAAACTTGCTACAAGGGGCCAGAGGGGCGGGCTGATTGAAAAATGTGTAAAATCAAGCACCGTGAGGGCATTGTGTGAAAATTGTGAAGGATTTTCCATAGGGGTAAAAATTGAAAAAAATGACAGGGTCGGTAGTGTCGAAAAAGTCAAAAATGGGAAGGGTGGGGGATTGTCCCAAAACTTGCTACAAGGGGCCAGAGGGGCGGCCTGAATGAAAAATGTGTAAAATCAAGCACCGTGAGGGCATTGTGTGAAAATTGTGAAGGATTTTCCAAAGCGGCCAAAAATTGTAAAAAACGACAGGGCCGGTAGTGTCGAAAAAGTCAAAAATGGGAAGGGTGGGGGATTGTCCCAAAACTTGCTACAAGGGGCCAGAGGGGCGGGCTGATTGAAAAATGTGTAAAATCAAGCACCGTGAGGGCATTGTGTGAAAATTGTGAAGGATTTTCCATAGGGGTAAAAATTGAAAAAAAATGACAGGGCCGGTAGTGTCGAAAAAGTCAAAAATGGGAAGGGTGGGGGATTGTCCCAAAACTTGCTACAAGGGGCCAGAGGGGCGGCCTGAATGAAAAATGTGTAAAATCAAGCACCGTGAGGGCATTGTGTGAAAATTTTGAAGGATTTTCCAAAGCGGGCAAAAATTGAAAAAAACGACAGGGCCGGTAGTGTCGAAAAAGTCAAAAATGGGAAGGGTGGGGGATTGTCCCAAAACTTGCTACAAGGGGCCAGAGGGGCGGGCTGATTGAAAAATGTGTAAAATCAAGCACCGTGAAGGCATTGTGTGGAAATTGTGAAGGATTTTCCATAGGGGTAAAAATTGAAAAAAACGACAGGGTCGGTAGTGTCGAAAAAGTCAAAAATGGGAAGGGTGGGGGATTGTCCCAAAACTTGCTACAAGGGGCCAGAGGGGCGGCCTGAATGAAAAATGTGTAAAATCAAGCACCGTGAGGGCATTGTGTGAAAATTGTGAAGGATTTTCCAAAGCGGCCAAAAATTGAAAAAAACGACAGGGCCGGTAGTGTCGAAAAAGTCAAAAATGGGAAGGGTGGGGGATTGTCCCAAAACTTGCTACAAGGGGCCAGAGGGGCGGCCTGAATGAAAAATGTGTAAAATCAAGGACCGTGAGGGCATTGTGTGAAAATTGTGAAGGATTTTCCAAAGCGGGCAAAAATTGAAAAAAATGACAGGGCCGGTAGTGTCGAAAAAGTCAAAAATGGGAAGGGTGGGGGATTGTCCCAAAACTTGCTACAAGGGGCCAGAGGGGCGGGCTGATTGAAAAATGTGTAAAATCAAGCACCGTGAAGGCATTGTGTGGAAATTGTGAAGGATTTTCCATAGGGGTAAAAATTGAAAAAAATGACAGGGTCGGTAGTGTCGAAATAGTCAAAAATGGGAAGGGTGGGGGATTGTCCCAAAACTTGCTACAAGGGGCCAGAGGGGCGGCCTGAATGAAAAATGTGTAAAATCAAGCACCGTGAGGGCATTGTGTGAAAATTGTGAAGGATTTTCCAAAGCGGCCAAAAATTGAAAAAAACGACAGGGCCGGTAGTGTCGAAAAAGTCAAAAATGGGAAGGGTGGGGGATTGTCCCAAAACTTGCTACAAGGGGCCAGAGGGGCGGCCTGAATGAAAAATGTGTAAAATCAAGCACCGTGAGGGCATTGTGTGAAAATTGTGAAGGATTTTCCAAAGCGGGCAAAAATTGAAAAAAATGACAGGGCCGGTAGTGTCGAAAAAGTCAAAAATGGGAAGGGTGGGGGATTGTCCCAAAACTTGCTACAAGGGGCCAGAGGGGCGGGCTGAATGAAAAATGTGTAAAATCAAGCACCGTGAGGGCATTGTGTGAAAATTGTGAAGGATTTTCCAAAGCGGCCAAAAATTGAAAAAAACGACAGGGCCGGTAGTGTCGAAAAAGTCAAAAATGGGAAGGGTGGGGGATTGTCCCAAAACTTGCTACAAGGGGCCAGAGGGGCGGCCTGAATGAAAAATGTGTAAAATCAAGCACCGTGAGGGCATTGTGTGAAAATTATGAAGGATTTTCCAAAGCGGCCAAAAATTGAAAAAAACGACAGGGCCGGTAGTGTCGAAAAATTCAAAAATGGGAAGGGTGGGGGATTGTCCCAAAACTTGCTACAAGGGGCCAGAGGGGCGGCCTGAATGAAAAATTTGTAAAATCAAGCACCGTGAGGGCATTGTGTGAAAATTATGAAGGATTTTCCAAAGCGGCCAAAAATTGAAAAAAACGACAGGGCCGGTAGTGTCGAAAAAGTCAAAAATGGGAAGGGTGGGGGATTGTCCCAAAACTTGCTACAAGGGGCCAGAGGGGCGGGCTGATTGAAAAATGTGTAAAATCAAGCACCGTGAGGGCATTGTGTGAAAATTGTGAAGGATTTTCCATAGGGGTAAAAATTGAAAAAAATGACAGGGTCGGTAGTGTCGAAAAAGTCAAAAATGGGAAGGGTGGGGGATTGTCCCAAAACTTGCTACAAGGGGCCAGAGGGGCGGCCTGAATGAAAAATTTGTAAAATCAAGCACTGTGAGGGCATTGTGTGAAAATTGTGAAGGATTTTCCAAAGCGGCCAAAAATTGAAAAGAACGACAGGGCCGGTAGTGTCGAAAAAGTCAAAAATGGGAAGGGTGGGGGATTGTCCCAAAACTTGCTACAAGGGGCCAGAGGGGCGGGCTGATTGAAAAATGTGTAAAATCAAGCACCGTGAGGGCATTGTGTGAAAATTGTGAAGGATTTTCCATAGGGGTAAAAATTGAAAAAAAATGACAGGGCCGGTAGTGTCGAAAAAGTCAAAAATGGGAAGGGTGGGGGATTGTCCCAAAACTTGCTACAAGGGGCCAGAGGGGCGGCCTGAATGAAAAATGTGTAAAATCAAGCACCGTGAGGGCATTGTGTGAAAATTTTGAAGGATTTTCCAAAGCGGGCAAAAATTGAAAAAAACGACAGGGCCGGTAGTGTCGAAAAAGTCAAAAATGGGAAGGGTGGGGGATTGTCCCAAAACTTGCTACAAGGGGCCAGAGGGGCGGGCTGATTGAAAAATGTGTAAAATCAAGCACCGTGAAGGCATTGTGTGGAAATTGTGAAGGATTTTCCATAGGGGTAAAAATTGAAAAAAATGACAGGGTCGGTAGTGTCGAAAAAGTCAAAAATGGGAAGGGTGGGGGATTGTCCCAAAACTTGCTACAAGGGGCCAGAGGGGCGGCCTGAATGAAAAATGTGTAAAATCAAGCACCGTGAGGGCATTGTGTGAAAATTGTGAAGGATTTTCCAAAGCGGCCAAAAATTGAAAAAAACGACAGGGCCGGTAGTGTCGAAAAAGTCAAAAATGGGAAGGGTGGGGGATTGTCCCAAAACTTGCTACAAGGGGCCAGAGGGGCGGCCTGAATGAAAAATGTGTAAAATCAAGCACCGTGAGGGCATTGTGTGAAAATTATGAAGGATTTTCCAAAGCGGCCAAAAATTGAAAAAAACGACAGGGCCGGTAGTGTCGAAAAATTCAAAAATGGGAAGGGTGGGGGATTGTCCCAAAACTTGCTACAAGGGGCCAGAGGGGCGGCCTGAATGAAAAATTTGTAAAATCAAGCACCGTGAGGGCATTGTGTGAAAATTATGAAGGATTTTCCAAAGCGGCCAAAAATTGAAAAAAACGACAGGGCCGGTAGTGTCGAAAAAGTCAAAAATGGGAAGGGTGGGGGATTGTCCCAAAACTTGCTACAAGGGGCCAGAGGGGCGGCCTGAATGAAAAATTTGTAAAATCAAGCACCGTGAGGGCATTGTGTGAAAATTGTGAAGGATTTTCCAAAGCGGCCAAAAATTGAAAAAAACGACAGGGCCGGTAGTGTCGAAAAAGTCAAAAATGGGAAGGGTGGGGGATTGTCCCAAAACTTGCTACAAGGGGCCAGAGGGGCGGGCTGATTGAAAAATGTGTAAAATCAAGCACCGTGAGGGCATTGTGTGAAAATTGTGAAGGATTTTCCATAGGGGTAAAAATTGAAAAAAAATGACAGGGCCGGTAGTGTCGAAAAAGTCAAAAATGGGAAGGGTGGGGGATTGTCCCAAAACTTGCTACAAGGGGCCAGAGGGGCGGCCTGAATGAAAAATGTGTAAAATCAAGCACCGTGAGGGCATTGTGTGAAAATTTTGAAGGATTTTCCAAAGCGGGCAAAAATTGAAAAAAACGACAGGGCCGGTAGTGTCGAAAAAGTCAAAAATGGGAAGGGTGGGGGATTGTCCCAAAACTTGCTACAAGGGGCCAGAGGGGCGGGCTGATTGAAAAATGTGTAAAATCAAGCACCGTGAAGGCATTGTGTGGAAATTGTGAAGGATTTTCCATAGGGGTAAAAATTGAAAAAAATGACAGGGTCGGTAGTGTCGAAAAAGTCAAAAATGGGAAGGGTGGGGGATTGTCCCAAAACTTGCTACAAGGGGCCAGAGGGGCGGCCTGAATGAAAAATGTGTAAAATCAAGCACCGTGAGGGCATTGTGTGAAAATTGTGAAGGATTTTCCAAAGCGGCCAAAAATTGAAAAAAACGACAGGGCCGGTAGTGTCGAAAAAGTCAAAAATGGGAAGGGTGGGGGATTGTCCCAAAACTTGCTACAAGGGGCCAGAGGGGCGGCCTGAATGAAAAATGTGTAAAATCAAGGACCGTGAGGGCATTGTGTGAAAATTGTGAAGGATTTTCCAAAGCGGGCAAAAATTGAAAAAAATGACAGGGCCGGTAGTGTCGAAAAAGTCAAAAATGGGAAGGGTGGGGGATTGTCCCAAAACTTGCTACAAGGGGCCAGAGGGGCGGCCTGAATGAAAAATGTGTAAAATCAAGCACCGTGAGGGCATTGTGTGAAAATTGTGAAGGATTTTCCAAAGCGGCCAAAAATTGAAAAAAACGACAGGGCCGGTAGTGTCGAAAAATTCAAAAATGGGAAGGGTGGGGGATTGTCCCAAAACTTACTACAAGGGGCCAGAGGGGCGGGCTGATTGAAAAATGTGTAAAATCAAGCACCGTGAGGGCATTGTGTGAAAATTGTGAAGGATTTTCCATAGGGGTAAAAATTGAAAAAAATGACAGGGTCGGTAGTGTCGAAAAAGTCAAAAATGGGAAGGGTGGGGGATTGTCCCAAAACTTGCTACAAGGGGCCAGAGGGGCGGGCTGAATGAAAAATGTGTAAAATCAAGCACCGTGAGGGCATTGTGTGAAAATTGTGAAGGATTTTCCATAGGGGTAAAAATTGAAAAAAATGACAGGGCCGGTAGTGTCGAAAAAGTCAAAAATGGGAAGGGTGGGGGATTGTCCCAAAACTTGCTACAAGGGGCCAGAGGGGCGGCCTGAATGAAACATTTGTAAAATCAAGCACCGTGAGGGCATTGTGTGGAAATTGTGAAGGATTTTCCATAGGGGTAAAAATTGAAAAAAATGACAGGGTCGGTAGTGTCGAAAAAGTCAAAAATGGGAAGGGTGGGGGATTGTCCCAAAACTTGCTACAAGGGGCCAGAGGGGCGGCCTGAATGAAAAATGTGTAAAATCAAGCACCGTGAGGGCATTGTGTAAAAATTGTGAAGGATTTTCCAAAGCGGCCAAAAATTGAAAAAAACGACAGGGCCGGTAGTGTCGAAAAAGTCAAAAATGGGAAGGGTGGGGGATTGTCCCAAAACTTGCTACAAGGGGCCAGAGGGGCGGGCTGATTGAAAAATGTGTAAAATCAAGCACCGTGAAGGCATTGTGTGAAAATTGTGAAGGATTTTCCATAGGGGTAAAAACTTGAAAAAAATGACAGGGTCGGTAGTGTCGAAAAAGTCAAAAATGGGAAGGGTGGGGGATTGTCCCAAAACTTGCTACAAGGGGCCAGAGGGGCGGCCTGAATGAAAAATGTGTAAAATCAAGCACCGTGAGGGCATTGTGTGAAAATTGTGAAGGATTTTCCAAAGCGGGCAAAAATTGAAAAAAACGACAGGGCCGGTAGTGTCGAAAAAATCAAAAATGGGAAGGGTGGGGGATTGTCCCAAAACTTGCTACAAGGGGCCAGAGGGGCGGCCTGAATGAAAAATGTGTAAAATCAAGCACCGTGAGGGCATTGTGTGAAAATTGTGAAGGATTTTCCAAAGCGGGCAAAAATTGAAAAAAACGACAGGGCCGGTAGTGTCGAAAAAGCCAAAAATGGGAAGGGTGGGGGATTGTCCCAAAACTTGCTACAAGGGGCCAGAGGGGCGGCCTGAATGAAAAATTTGTAAAATCAAGCACCGTGAGGGCATTGTGTGAAAATTATGAAGGATTTTCCAAAGCGGCCAAAAATTGAAAAAAACGACAGGGCCGGTAGTGTCGAAAAATTCAAAAATGGGAAGGGTGGGGGATTGTCCCAAAACTTGCTACAAGGGGCCAGAGGGGCGGCCTGAATGAAAAATTTGTAAAATCAAGCACCGTGAGGGCATTGTGTGAAAATTATGAAGGATTTTCCAAAGCGGCCAAAAATTGAAAAAAACGACAGGGCCGGTAGTGTCGAAAAAGTCAAAAATGGGAAGGGTGGGGGATTGTCCCAAAACTTGCTACAAGGGGCCAGAGGGGCGGGCTGATTGAAAAATGTGTAAAATCAAGCACCGTGAGGGCATTGTGTGAAAATTGTGAAGGATTTTCCATAGGGGTAAAAATTGAAAAAAATGACAGGGTCGGTAGTGTCGAAAAAGTCAAAAATGGGAAGGGTGGGGGATTGTCCCAAAACTTGCTACAAGGGGCCAGAGGGGCGGCCTGAATGAAAAATGTGTAAAATCAAGCACCGTGAGGGCATTGTGTGAAAATTGTGAAGGATTTTCCAAAGCGGCCAAAAATTGAAAAAAACGACAGGGCCGGTAGTGTCGAAAAAGTCAAAAATGGGAAGGGTGGGGGATTGTCCCAAAACTTGCTACAAGGGGCCAGAGGGGAGGCCTTAATGAAAAATTTGTAAAATCAAGCACCGTGAGGGCATTGTGTGAAAATTATGAAGGATTTTCCAAAGCGGCCAAAAATTGAAAAAAACGACAGGGCCGGTAGTGTCGAAAAAGTCAAAAATGGGAAGGGTGGGGGATTGTCCCAAAACTTGCTACAAGGGGCCAGAGGGGCGGGCTGATTGAAAAATGTGTAAAATCAAGCACCGTGAGGGCATTGTGTGAAAATTGTGAAGGATTTTCCATAGGGGTAAAAATTGAAAAAAATGACAGGGCCGGTAGTGTCGAAAAAGTCAAAAATGGGAAGGGTGGGGGATTGTCCCAAAACTTGCTACAAGGGGCCAGAGGGGCGGCCTGAATGAAAAATGTGTAAAATCAAGCACCGTGAGGGCATTGTGTGAAAATTTTGAAGGATTTTCCAAAGCGGGCAAAAATTGAAAAAAACGACAGGGCCGGTAGTGTCGAAAAAGTCAAAAATGGGAAGGGTGGGGGATTGTCCCAAAACTTGCTACAAGGGGCCAGAGGGGCGGGCTGATTGAAAAATGTGTAAAATCAAGCACCGTGAAGGCATTGTGTGGAAATTGTGAAGGATTTTCCATAGGGGTAAAAATTGAAAAAAATGACAGGGCCGGTAGTGTCGAAAAAGTCAAAAATGGGAAGGGTGGGGGATTGTCCCAAAACTTGCTACAAGGGGCCAGAGGGGCGGCCTGAATGAAAAATGTGTAAAATCAAGCACCGTGAGGGCATTGTGTGAAAATTGTGAAGGATTTTCCAAAGCGGGCAAAAATTGAAAAAAATGACAGGGCCGGTAGTGTCGAAAAAGTCAAAAATGGGAAGGGTGGGGGATTGTCCCAAAACTTGCTACACGGGGCCAGAGGGGCGGCCTGAATGAAAAATGTGTAAAATCAAGCACCGTGAGGGCATTGTGTGAAAATTGTGAAGGATTTTCCAAAGCGGCCAAAAATTGAAAAAAACGACAGGGCCGGTAGTGTCGAAAAAGTCAAAAATGGGAAGGGTGGGGGATTGTCCCAAAACTTGCTACAAGGGGCCAGAGGGGCGGCCTGAATGAAAAATTTGTAAAATCAAGCACCGTGAGGGCATTGTGTGAAAATTATGAAGGATTTTCCAAAGCGGCCAAAAATTGAAAAAAACGACAGGGCCAGTAGTGTCGAAAAATTCAAAAATGGGAAGGGTGGGGGATTGTCCCAAAACTTGCTACAAGGGGCCAGAGGGGCGGCCTGAATGAAAAATTTGTAAAATCAAGCACCGTGAGGGCATTGTGTGAAAATTATGAAGGATTTTCCAAAGCGGCCAAAAATTGAAAAAAACGACAGGGCCGGTAGTGTCGAAAAAGTCAAAAATGGGAAGGGTGGGGGATTGTCCCAAAACTTGCTACAAGGGGCCAGAGGGGCGGGCTGATTGAAAAATGTGTAAAATCAAGCACCGTGAGGGCATTGTGTGAAAATTGTGAAGGATTTTCCATAGGGGTAAAAATTGAAAAAAATGACAGGGTCGGTAGTGTCGAAAAAGTCAAAAATGGGAAGGGTGGGGGATTGTCCCAAAACTTGCTACAAGGGGCCAGAGGGGCGGCCTGAATGAAAAATGTGTAAAATCAAGCACCGTGAGGGCATTGTGTGAAAATTGTGAAGGATTTTCCAAAGCGGCCAAAAATTGAAAAAAACGACAGGGCCGGTAGTGTCGAAAAAGTCAAAAATGGGAAGGGTGGGGGATTGTCCCAAAACTTGCTACAAGGGGCCAGAGGGGCGGCCTGAATGAAAAATTTGTAAAATCAAGCACCGTGAGGGCATTGTGTGAAAATTATGAAGGATTTTCCAAAGCGGCCAAAAATTGAAAAAAACGACAGGGCCGGTAGTGTCGAAAAAGTCAAAAATGGGAAGGGTGGGGGATTGTCCCAAAACTTGCTACAAGGGGCCAGAGGGGCGGGCTGATTGAAAAATGTGTAAAATCAAGCACCGTGAGGGCATTGTGTGAAAATTGTGAAGGATTTTCCATAGGGGTAAAAATTGAAAAAAATGACAGGGTCGGTAGTGTCGAAAAAGTCAAAAATGGGAAGGGTGGGGGATTGTCCCAAAACTTGCTACAAGGGGCCAGAGGGGCGGCCTGAATGAAAAATGTGTAAAATCAAGCACCGTGAGGGCATTGTGTGAAAATTTTGAAGGATTTTCCAAAGCGGGCAAAAATTGAAAAAAACGACAGGGCCGGTAGTGTCGAAAAAGTCAAAAATGGGAAGGGTGGGGGATTGTCCCAAAACTTGCTACAAGGGGCCAGAGGGGCGGGCTGATTGAAAAATGTGTAAAATCAAGCACCGTGAAGGCATTGTGTGGAAATTGTGAAGGATTTTCCATAGGGGTAAAAATTGAAAAAAATGACAGGGTCGGTAGTGTCGAAAAAGTCAAAAATGGGAAGGGTGGGGGATTGTCCCAAAACTTGCTACAAGGGGCCAGAGGGGCGGCCTGAATGAAAAATGTGTAAAATCAAGCACCGTGAGGGCATTGTGTGAAAATTGTGAAGGATTTTCCAAAGCGGCCAAAAATTGAAAAAAACGACAGGGCCGGTAGTGTCGAAAAAGTCAAAAATGGGAAGGGTGGGGGATTGTCCCAAAACTTGCTACAAGGGGCCAGAGGGGCGGCCTGAATGAAAAATGTGTAAAATCAAGCACCGTGAGGGCATTGTGTGAAAATTGTGAAGGATTTTCCAAAGCAGGCAAAAATTGAAAAAAATGACAGGGCCGGTAGTGTCGAAAAAGTCAAAAATGGGAAGGGTGGGGGATTGTCCCAAAACTTGCTACAAGGGGCCAGAGGGGCGGCCTGAATGAAAAATGTGTAAAATCAAGCACCGTGAGGGCATTGTGTGAAAATTGTGAAGGATTTTCCAAAGCGGCCAAAAATTGAAAAAACGACAGGGCCGGTAGTGTCGAAAAAGTCAAAAATGGGAAGGGTGGGGGATTGTCCCAAAACTTGCTACAAGGGGCCAGAGGGGCGGCCTGAATGAAAAATTTGTAAAATCAAGCACCGTGAGGGCATTGTGTGAAAATTATGAAGGATTTTCCAAAGCGGGCAAAAATTGAAAAAAACGACAGGGCCGGTAGTGTCGAAAAATTCAAAAATGGGAAGGGTGGGGGATTGTCCCAAAACTTGCTACAAGGGGCCAGAGGGGCGGCCTGAATGAAAAATTTGTAAAATCAAGCACCGTGAGGGCATTGTGTGAAAATTGTGAAGGATTTTCCAAAGCGGCCAAAAATTGAAAAAAACGACAGGGCCGGTAGTGTCGAAAAAGTCAAAAATGGGAAGGGTGGGGGATTGTCCCAAAACTTGCTACAAGGGGCCAGAGGGGCGGCCTGAATGAAAAATGTGTAAAATCAAGCACCGTGAGGGCATTGTGTGAAAATTGTGAAGGATTTTCCAAAGCGGCCAAAAATTGAAAAAAACGACAGGGCCGGTAGTGTCGAAAAAGTCAAAAATGGGAAGGGTGGGGGATTGTCCCAAAACTTGCTACAAGGGGCCAGAGGGGCGGCCTGAATGAGAAATTTGTAAAATCAAACACCGTGAGGGCATTGTGTGAAAATTATGAAGGATTTTCCAAAGCGGCCAAAAATTGAAAAAAACGACAGGGCCGGTAGTGTCGAAAAATTCAAAAATGGGAAGGGTGGGGGATTGTCCCAAAACTTGCTACAAGGGGCCAGAGGGGCGGCCTGAATGAAAAATGTGTAAAATCAAGCACCGTGAGGGCATTGTGTGAAAATTGT
Organism: Scomber japonicus; assembly: GCF_027409825.1. Lineage (NCBI taxonomy): Eukaryota > Metazoa > Chordata > Actinopteri > Scombriformes > Scombridae > Scomber > Scomber japonicus. The sequence goes on along the minus strand of NC_070596.1, from coordinate 16,810,208 downwards.
GAAGGATTTTCCAAAGCGGCCAAAAATTGAAAAAAACGACAGGGCCGGTAGTGTCGAAAAAGTCAAAAATGGGAAAGGTGGGGGATTGTCCCAAAACTTGCTACAAGGGGCCAGAGGGGCGGCCTGAATGAAAAATGTGTAAAATCAAGCACCGTGAGGGCATTGTGTGAAAATTTTGAAGGATTTTCCAAAGCGGGCAAAAATTGAAAAAAACGACAGGGCCGGTAGTGTCGAAAAAGTCAAAAATGGGAAGGGTGGGGGATTGTCCCAAAACTTGCTACAAGGGGCCAGAGGGGCGGCCTGAATGAAAAATTTGTAAAATCAAGCACCGTGAGGGCATTGTGTGGAAATTGTGAAGGATTTTCCATAGGGGTAAAAATTGAAAAAAATGACAGGGTCGGTAGTGTCGAAAAAGTCAAAAATGGGAAGGGTGGGGGATTGTCCCAAAACTTGCTACAAGGGGCCAGAGGGGCGGCCTGAATGAAAAATGTGTAAAATCAAGCACCGTGAGGGCATTGTGGAAAAATTGTGAAGGATTTTCCAAAGCGGCCAAAAATTGAAAAAAACGACAGGGCCGGTAGTGTCGAAAAAGTCAAAAATGGGAAGGGTGGGGGATTGTCCCAAAACTTGCTACAAGGGGCCAGAGGGGCGGGCTGATTGAAAAATGTGTAAAATCAAGCACCGTGAAGGCATTGTGTGAAAATTGTGAAGGATTTTCCATAGGGGTAAAAACTTGAAAAAAATGACAGGGTCGGTAGTGTCGAAAAAGTCAAAAATGGGAAGGGTGGGGGATTGTCCCAAAACTTGCTACAAGGGGCCAGAGGGGCGGCCTGAATGAAAAATGTGTAAAATCAAGCACCGTGAGGGCATTGTGTGAAAATTGTGAAGGATTTTCCAAAGCGGGCAAAAATTGAAAAAAACGACAGGGCCGGTAGTGTCGAAAAAATCAAAAATGGGAAGGGTGGGGGATTGTCCCAAAACTTGCTACAAGGGGCCAGAGGGGCGGCCTGAATGAAAAATGTGTAAAATCAAGCACCGTGAGGGCATTGTGTGAAAATTGTGAAGGATTTTCCAAAGCGGGCAAAAATTGAAAAAAACGACAGGGCCGGTAGTGTCGAAAAAGTCAAAAATGGGAAGGGTGGGGGATTGTCCCAAAACTTGCTACAAGGGGCCAGAGGGGCGGCCTGAATGAAAAATTTGTAAAATCAAGCACCGTGAGGGCATTGTGTGAAAATTATGAAGGATTTTCCAAAGCGGGCAAAAATTGAAAAAAACGACAGGGCCGGTAGTGTCGAAAAATTCAAAAATGGGAAGGGTGGGGGATTGTCCCAAAACTTGCTACAAGGGGCCAGAGGGGCGGCCTGAATGAAAAATTTGTAAAATCAAGCACCGTGAGGGCATTGTGTGAAAATTATGAAGGATTTTCCAAAGCGGCCAAAAATTGAAAAAAACGACAGGGCCGGTAGTGTCGAAAAAGTCAAAAATGGGAAGGGTGGGGGATTGTCCCAAAACTTGCTACAAGGGGCCAGAGGGGCGGGCTGATTGAAAAATGTGTAAAATCAAGCACCGTGAGGGCATTGTGTGAAAATTGTGAAGGATTTTCCATAGGGGTAAAAATTGAAAAAAATGACAGGGTCGGTAGTGTCGAAAAAGTCAAAAATGGGAAGGGTGGGGGATTGTCCCAAAACTTGCTACAAGGGGCCAGAGGGGCGGCCTGAATGAAAAATGTGTAAAATCAAGCACCGTGAGGGCATTGTGTGAAAATTGTGAAGGATTTTCCAAAGCGGCCAAAAATTGAAAAAAACGACAGGGCCGGTAGTGTCGAAAAAGTCAAAAATGGGAAGGGTGGGGGATTGTCCCAAAACTTGCTACAAGGGGCCAGAGGGGCGGCCTGAATGAAAAATTTGTAAAATCAAGCACCGTGAGGGCATTGTGTGAAAATTATGAAGGATTTTCCAAAGCGGCCAAAAATTGAAAAAAACGACAGGGCCGGTAGTGTCGAAAAATTCAAAAATGGGAAGGGTGGGGGATTGTCCCAAAACTTGCTACAAGGGGCCAGAGGGGCGGCCTGAATGAAAAATTTGTAAAATCAAGCACCGTGAGGGCATTGTGTGAAAATTATGAAGGATTTTCCAAAGCGGCCAAAAATTGAAAAAAACGACAGGGCCGGTAGTGTCGAAAAAGTCAAAAATGGGAAGGGTGGGGGATTGTCCCAAAACTTGCTACAAGGGGCCAGAGGGGCGGGCTGATTGAAAAATGTGTAAAATCAAGCACCGTGAGGGCATTGTGTGAAAATTGTGAAGGATTTTCCATAGGGGTAAAAATTGAAAAAAATGACAGGGTCGGTAGTGTCGAAAAAGTCAAAAATGGGAAGGGTGGGGGATTGTCCCAAAACTTGCTACAAGGGGCCAGAGGGGCGGCCTGAATGAAAAATGTGTAAAATCAAGCACCGTGAGGGCATTGTGTGAAAATTGTGAAGGATTTTCCAAAGCGGCCAAAAATTGAAAAAAACGACAGGGCCGGTAGTGTCGAAAAAGTCAAAAATGGGAAGGGTGGGGGATTGTCCCAAAACTTGCTACAAGGGGCCAGAGGGGCGGCCTGAATGAAAAATTTGTAAAATCAAGCACCGTGAGGGCATTGTGTGAAAATTATGAAGGATTTTCCAAAGCGGCCAAAAATTGAAAAAAACGACAGGGCCGGTAGTGTCGAAAAAGTCAAAAATGGGAAGGGTGGGGGATTGTCCCAAAACTTGCTACAAGGGGCCAGAGGGGCGGGCTGATTGAAAAATGTGTAAAATCAAGCACCGTGAGGGCATTGTGTGAAAATTGTGAAGGATTTTCCATAGGGGTAAAAATTGAAAAAAATGACAGGGTCGGTAGTGTCGAAAAAGTCAAAAATGGGAAGGGTGGGGGATTGTCCCAAAACTTGCTACAAGGGGCCAGAGGGGCGGCCTGAATGAAAAATGTGTAAAATCAAGCACCGTGAGGGCATTGTGTGAAAATTGTGAAGGATTTTCCAAAGCGGCCAAAAATTGAAAAAAACGACAGGGCCGGTAGTGTCGAAAAAGTCAAAAATGGGAAGGGTGGGGGATTGTCCCAAAACTTGCTACAAGGGGCCAGAGGGGCGGCCTGAATGAAAAATTTGTAAAATCAAGCACCGTGAGGGCATTGTGTGAAAATTATGAAGGATTTTCCAAAGCGGCCAAAAATTGAAAAAAACGACAGGGCCGGTAGTGTCGAAAAATTCAAAAATGGGAAGGGTGGGGGATTGTCCCAAAACTTGCTACAAGGGGCCAGAGGGGCGGCCTGAATGAAAAATTTGTAAAATCAAGCACCGTGAGGGCATTGTGTGAAAATTATGAAGGATTTTCCAAAGCGGCCAAAAATTGAAAAAAACGACAGGGCCGGTAGTGTCGAAAAAGTCAAAAATGGGAAGGGTGGGGGATTGTCCCAAAACTTGCTACAAGGGGCCAGAGGGGCGGGCTGATTGAAAAATGTGTAAAATCAAGCACCGTGAGGGCATTGTGTGAAAATTGTGAAGGATTTTCCATAGGGGTAAAAATTGAAAAAAATGACAGGGTCGGTAGTGTCGAAAAAGTCAAAAATGGGAAGGGTGGGGGATTGTCCCAAAACTTGCTACAAGGGGCCAGAGGGGCGGCCTGAATGAAAAATGTGTAAAATCAAGCACCGTGAGGGCATTGTGTGAAAATTGTGAAGGATTTTCCAAAGCGGCCAAAAATTGAAAAAAACGACAGGGCCGGTAGTGTCGAAAAAGTCAAAAATGGGAAGGGTGGGGGATTGTCCCAAAACTTGCTACAAGGGGCCAGAGGGGCGGCCTTAATGAAAAATTTGTAAAATCAAGCACCGTGAGGGCATTGTGTGAAAATTATGAAGGATTTTCCAAAGCGGCCAAAAATTGAAAAAAACGACAGGGCCGGTAGTGTCGAAAAAGTCAAAAATGGGAAGGGTGGGGGATTGTCCCAAAACTTGCTACAAGGGGCCAGAGGGGCGGGCTGATTGAAAAATGTGTAAAATCAAGCACCGTGAGGGCATTGTGTGAAAATTGTGAAGGATTTTCCATAGGGGTAAAAATTGAAAAAAATGACAGGGCCGGTAGTGTCGAAAAAGTCAAAAATGGGAAGGGTGGGGGATTGTCCCAAAACTTGCTACAAGGGGCCAGAGGGGCGGCCTGAATGAAAAATGTGTAAAATCAAGCACCGTGAGGGCATTGTGTGAAAATTGTGAAGGATTTTCCAAAGCGGGCAAAAATTGAAAAAAATGACAGGGCCGGTAGTGTCGAAAAAGTCAAAAATGGGAAGGGTGGGGGATTGTCCCAAAACTTGCTACACGGGGCCAGAGGGGCGGCCTGAATGAAAAATGTGTAAAATCAAGCACCGTGAGGGCATTGTGTGAAAATTGTGAAGGATTTTCCAAAGCGGCCAAAAATTGAAAAAAACGACAGGGCCGGTAGTGTCGAAAAAGTCAAAAATGGGAAGGGTGGGGGATTGTCCCAAAACTTGCTACAAGGGGCCAGAGGGGCGGCCTGAATGAAAAATTTGTAAAATCAAGCACCGTGAGGGCATTGTGTGAAAATTATGAAGGATTTTCCAAAGCGGCCAAAAATTGAAAAAAACGACAGGGCCGGTAGTGTCGAAAAAGTCAAAAATGGGAAGGGTGGGGGATTGTCCCAAAACTTGCTACAAGGGGCCAGAGGGGCGGGCTGATTGAAAAATGTGTAAAATCAAGCACCGTGAGGGCATTGTGTGAAAATTGTGAAGGATTTTCCATAGGGGCAAAAATTGAAAAAAATGACAGGGTCGGTAGTGTCGAAAAAGTCAAAAATGGGAAGGGTGGGGGATTGTCCCAAAACTTGCTACAAGGGGCCAGAGGGGCGGCCTGAATGAAAAATGTGTAAAATCAAGCACCGTGAGGGCATTGTGTGAACATTTTGAAGGATTTTCCAAAGCGGGCAAAAATTGAAAAAAACGACAGGGCCGGTAGTGTCGAAAAAGTCAAAAATGGGAAGGGTGGGGGATTGTCCCAAAACTTGCTACAAGGGGCCAGAGGGGCGGGCTGATTGAAAAATGTGTAAAATCAAGCACCGTGAAGGCATTGTGTGGAAATTGTGAAGGATTTTCCATAGGGGTAAAAATTGAAAAAAATGACAGGGTCGGTAGTGTCGAAAAAGTCAAAAATGGGAAGGGTGGGGGATTGTCCCAAAACTTGCTACAAGGGGCCAGAGGGGCGGCCTGAATGAAAAATGTGTAAAATCAAGCACCGTGAGGGCATTGTGTGAAAATTGTGAAGGATTTTCCAAAGCGGCCAAAAATTGAAAAAAACGACAGGGCCGGTAGTGTCGAAAAAGTCAAAAATGGGAAGGGTGGGGGATTGTCCCAAAACTTGCTACAAGGGGCCAGAGGGGCGGCCTGAATGAAAAATGTGTAAAATCAAGCACCGTGAGGGCATTGTGTGAAAATTGTGAAGGATTTTCCAAAGCAGGCAAAAATTGAAAAAAATGACAGGGCCGGTAGTGTCGAAAAAGTCAAAAATGGGAAGGGTGGGGGATTGTCCCAAAACTTGCTACAAGGGGCCAGAGGGGCGGCCTGAATGAAAAATGTGTAAAATCAAGCACCGTGAGGGCATTGTGTGAAAATTGTGAAGGATTTTCCAAAGCGGCCAAAAATTGAAAAAAACGACAGGGCCGGTAGTGTCGAAAAAGTCAAAAATGGGAAGGGTGGGGGATTGTCCCAAAACTTGCTACAAGGGGCCAGAGGGGCGGCCTGAATGAAAAATGTGTAAAATCAAGCACCGTGAGGGCATTGTGTGAAAATTGTGAAGGATTTTCCAAAGCGGCCAAAAATTGAAAAAAACGACAGGGCCGGTAGTGTCGAAAAAGTCAAAAATGGGAAGGGTGGGGGATTGTCCCAAAACTTGCTACAAGGGGCCAGAGGGGCGGCCTGAATGAGAAATTTGTAAAATCAAACACCGTGAGGGCATTGTGTGAAAATTATGAAGGATTTTCCAAAGCGGCCAAAAATTGAAAAAAACGACAGGGCCGGTAGTGTCGAAAAATTCAAAAATGGGAAGGGTGGGGGATTGTCCCAAAACTTGCTACAAGGGGCCAGAGGGGCGGCCTGAATGAAAAATGTGTAAAATCAAGCACCGTGAGGGCATTGTGTGAAAATTGTGAAGGATTTTCCAAAGCGGCCAAAAATTGAAAAAAACGACAGGGCCGGTAGTGTCGAAAAAGTCAAAAATGGGAAAGGTGGGGGATTGTCCCAAAACTTGCTACAAGGGGCCAGAGGGGCGGGCTGATTGAAAAATGTGTAAAATCAAGCACCGTGAAGGCATTGTGTGAAAATTGTGAAGGATTTTCCATAGGGGTAAAAATTGAAAAAAATGACAGGGTCGGTAGTGTCGAAAAAGTCAAAAATGGGAAGGGTGGGGGATTGTCCCAAAACTTGCTACAAGGGGCCAGAGGGGCGGCCTGAATGAAAAATGTGTAAAATCAAGCACCGTGAGGGCATTGTGTGAAAATTTTGAAGGATTTTCCAAAGCGGGCAAAAATTGAAAAAAACGACAGGGCCGGTAGTGTCGAAAAAGTCAAAAATGGGAAGGGTGGGGGATTGTCCCAAAACTTGCTACAAGGGGCCAGAGGGGCGGCCTGAATGAAAAATGTGTAAAATCAAGCACCGTGAGGGCATTGTGTGAAAATTGTGAAGGATTTTCCAAAGCGGGCAAAAATTGAAAAAAACGACAGGGCCGGTAGTGTCGAAAAAGTCAAAAATGGGAAGGGTGGGGGATTGTCCCAAAACTTGCTACAAGGGGCCAGAGGGGCGGGCTGATTGAAAAATGTGTAAAATCAAGCACCGTGAAGGCATTGTGTGAAAATTGTGAAGGATTTTCCATAGGGGTAAAAATTGAAAAAAATGACAGGGTCGGTAGTGTCGAAAAAGTCAAAAATGGGAAGGGTGGGGGATTGTCCCAAAACTTGCTACAAGGGGCCAGAGGGGCGGCCTGAATGAAAAATGTGTAAAATCAAGCACCGTGAGGGCATTGTGTGAAAATTGTGAAGGATTTTCCAAAGCGGGCAAAAATTGAAAAAAATGACAGGGCCGGTAGTGTCGAAAAAGTCAAAAATGGGAAGGGTGGGGGATTGTCCCAAAACTTGCTACAAGGGGCCAGAGGGGCGGCCTGAATGAAAAATGTGTAAAATCAAGCACCGTGAGGGCATTGTGTGAAAATTGTGAAGGATTTTCCAAAGCGGCCAAAAATTGAAAAAAACGACAGGGCCGGTAGTGTCGAAAAAGTCAAAAATGGGAAGGGTGGGGGATTGTCCCAAAACTTGCTACAAGGGGCCAGAGGGGCGGCCTGAATGAAAAATTTGTAAAATCAAGCACCGTGAGGGCATTGTGTGAAAATTATGAAGGATTTTCCAAAGCGGCCAAAAATTGAAAAAAACGACAGGGCCGGTAGTGTCGAAAAATTCAAAAATGGGAAGGGTGGGGGATTGTCCCAAAACTTGCTACAAGGGGCCAGAGGGGCGGCCTGAATGAAAAATTTGTAAAATCAAGCACCGTGAGGGCATTGTGTGAAAATTATGAAGGATTTTCCAAAGCGGCCAAAAATTGAAAAAAACGACAGGGCCGGTAGTGTCGAAAAAGTCAAAAATGGGAAGGGTGGGGGATTGTCCCAAAACTTGCTACAAGGGGCCAGAGGGGCGGGCTGATTGAAAAATGTGTAAAATCAAGCACCGTGAGGGCATTGTGTGAAAATTGTGAAGGATTTTCCATAGGGGTAAAAATTGAAAAAAATGACAGGGTCGGTAGTGTCGAAAAAGTCAAAAATGGGAAGGGTGGGGGATTGTCCCAAAACTTGCTACAAGGGGCCAGAGGGGCGGCCTGAATGAAAAATGTGTAAAATCAAGCACCGTGAGGGCATTGTGTGAAAATTGTGAAGGATTTTCCAAAGCGGCCAAAAATTGAAAAAAACGACAGGGCCGGTAGTGTCGAAAAAGTCAAAAATGGGAAGGGTGGGGGATTGTCCCAAAACTTGCTACAAGGGGCCAGAGGGGCGGCCTGAATGAAAAATTTGTAAAATCAAGCACCGTGAGGGCATTGTGTGAAAATTATGAAGGATTTTCCAAAGCGGCCAAAAATTGAAAAAAACGACAGGGCCGGTAGTGTCGAAAAAGTCAAAAATGGGAAGGGTGGGGGATTGTCCCAAAACTTGCTACAAGGGGCCAGAGGGGCGGGCTGATTGAAAAATGTGTAAAATCAAGCACCGTGAGGGCATTGTGTGAAAATTGTGAAGGATTTTCCATAGGGGTAAAAATTGAAAAAAATGACAGGGTCGGTAGTGTCGAAAAAGTCAAAAATGGGAAGGGTGGGGGATTGTCCCAAAACTTGCTACAAGGGGCCAGAGGGGCGGCCTGAATGAAAAATGTGTAAAATCAAGCACCGTGAGGGCATTGTGTGAAAATTTTGAAGGATTTTCCAAAGCGGGCAAAAATTGAAAAAAACGACAGGGCCGGTAGTGTCGAAAAAGTCAAAAATGGGAAGGGTGGGGGATTGTCCCAAAACTTGCTACAAGGGGCCAGAGGGGCGGGCTGATTGAAAAATGTGTAAAATCAAGCACCGTGAAGGCATTGTGTGGAAATTGTGAAGGATTTTCCATAGGGGTAAAAATTGAAAAAAATGACAGGGTCGGTAGTGTCGAAAAAGTCAAAAATGGGAAGGGTGGGGGATTGTCCCAAAACTTGCTACAAGGGGCCAGAGGGGCGGCCTGAATGAAAAATGTGTAAAATCAAGCACCGTGAGGGCATTGTGTGAAAATTGTGAAGGATTTTCCAAAGCGGCCAAAAATTGAAAAAAATGACAGGGCCGGTAGTGTCGAAAAAGTCAAAAATGGGAAGGGTGGGGGATTGTCCCAAAACTTGCTACAAGGGGCCAGAGGGGCGGGCTGATTGAAAAATGTGTAAAATCAAGCACCGTGAAGGCATTGTGTGAAAATTGTGAAGGATTTTCCATAGGGGTAAAAATTGAAAAAAATGACAGGGTCGGTAGTGTCGAAAAAGTCAAAAATGGGAAGGGTGGGGGATTGTCCCAAAACTTGCTACAAGGGGCCAGAGGGGCGGCCTGAATGAAAAATGTGTAAAATCAAGCACCGTGAGGGCATTGTGTGAAAATTTTGAAGGATTTTCCAAAGCGGGCAAAAATTGAAAAAAACGACAGGGCCGGTAGTGTCGAAAAAGTCAAAAATGGGAAGGGTGGGGGATTGTCCCAAAACTTGCTACAAGGGGCCAGAGGGGCGGGCTGATTGAAAAATGTGTAAAATCAAGCACCGTGAAGGCATTGTGTGAAAATTGTGAAGGATTTTCCAAAGCGGCCAAAAATTGAAAAAAACGACAGGGCCGGTAGTGTCGAAAAAGTCAAAAATGGGAAGGGTGGGGGATTGTCCCAAAACTTGCTACAAGGGGCCAGAGGGGCGGCCTGAATGAAAAATTTGTAAAATCAAGCACCGTGAGGGCATTGTGTGAAAATTATGAAGGATTTTCCAAAGCGGCCAAAAATTGAAAAAAACGACAGGGCCGGTAGTGTCGAAAAATTCAAAAATGGGAAGGGTGGGGGATTGTCCCAAAACTTGCTACAAGGGGCCAGAGGGGCGGCCTGAATGAAAAATTTGTAAAATCAAGCACCGTGAGGGCATTGTGTGAAAATTATGAAGGATTTTCCAAAGCGGCCAAAAATTGAAAAAAACGACAGGGCCGGTAGTGTCGAAAAAGTCAAAAATGGGAAGGGTGGGGGATTGTCCCAAAACTTGCTACAAGGGGCCAGAGGGGCGGGCTGATTGAAAAATGTGTAAAATCAAGCACCGTGAGGGCATTGTGTGAAAATTGTGAAGGATTTTCCATAGGGGTAAAAATTGAAAAAAATGACAGGGTCGGTAGTGTCGAAAAAGTCAAAAATGGGAAGGGTGGGGGATTGTCCCAAAACTTGCTACAAGGGGCCAGAGGGGCGGCCTGAATGAAAAATGTGTAAAATCAAGCACCGTGAGGGCATTGTGTGAAAATTGTGAAGGATTTTCCAAAGCGGCCAAAAATTGAAAAAAACGACAGGGCCGGTAGTGTCGAAAAAGTCAAAAATGGGAAGGGTGGGGGATTGTCCCAAAACTTGCTACAAGGGGCCAGAGGGGCGGCCTGAATGAAAAATTTGTAAAATCAAGCACCGTGAGGGCATTGTGTGAAAATTATGAAGGATTTTCCAAAGCGGCCAAAAATTGAAAAAAACGACAGGGCCGGTAGTGTCGAAAAAGTCAAAAATGGGAAGGGTGGGGGATTGTCCCAAAACTTGCTACAAGGGGCCAGAGGGGCGGGCTGATTGAAAAATGTGTAAAATCAAGCACCGTGAGGGCATTGTGTGAAAATTGTGAAGGATTTTCCATAGGGGTAAAAATTGAAAAAAATGACAGGGTCGGTAGTGTCGAAAAAGTCAAAAATGGGAAGGGTGGGGGATTGTCCCAAAACTTGCTACAAGGGGCCAGAGGGGCGGCCTGAATGAAAAATGTGTAAAATCAAGCACCGTGAGGGCATTGTGTGAAAATTTTGAAGGATTTTCCAAAGCGGGCAAAAATTGAAAAAAACGACAGGGCCGGTAGTGTCGAAAAAGTCAAAAATGGGAAGGGTGGGGGATTGTCCCAAAACTTGCTACAAGGGGCCAGAGGGGCGGGCTGATTGAAAAATGTGTAAAATCAAGCACCGTGAAGGCATTGTGTGGAAATTGTGAAGGATTTTCCATAGGGGTAAAAATTGAAAAAAATGACAGGGTCGGTAGTGTCGAAAAAGTCAAAAATGGGAAGGGTGGGGGATTGTCCCAAAACTTGCTACAAGGGGCCAGAGGGGCGGCCTGAATGAAAAATGTGTAAAATCAAGCACCGTGAGGGCATTGTGTGAAAATTGTGAAGGATTTTCCAAAGCGGCCAAAAATTGAAAAAAATGACAGGGCCGGTAGTGTCGAAAAAGTCAAAAATGGGAAGGGTGGGGGATTGTCCCAAAACTTGCTACAAGGGGCCAGAGGGGCGGCCTGAATGAAAAATGTGTAAAATCAAGCACCGTGAGGGCATTGTGTGAAAATTGTGAAGGATTTTCCAAAGCGGCCAAAAATTGAAAAAACGACAGGGCCGGTAGTGTCGAAAAAGTCAAAAATGGGAAGGGTGGGGGATTGTCCCAAAACTTGCTACAAGGGGCCAGAGGGGCGGCCTGAATGAAAAATTTGTAAAATCAAGCACCGTGAGGGCATTGTGTGAAAATTATGAAGGATTTTCCAAAGCGGGCAAAAATTGAAAAAAACGACAGGGCCGGTAGTGTCGAAAAATTCAAAAATGGGAAGGGTGGGGGATTGTCCCAAAACTTGCTACAAGGGGCCAGAGGGGCGGCCTGAATGAAAAATTTGTAAAATCAAGCACCGTGAGGGCATTGTGTGAAAATTGTGAAGGATTTTCCAAAGCGGCCAAAAATTGAAAAAAACGACAGGGCCGGTAGTGTCGAAAAAGTCAAAAATGGGAAGGGTGGGGGATTGTCCCAAAACTTGCTACAAGGGGCCAGAGGGGCGGCCTGAATGAAAAATGTGTAAAATCAAGCACCGTGAGGGCATTGTGTGAAAATTGTGAAGGATTTTCCAAAGCGGCCAAAAATTGAAAAAAACGACAGGGCCGGTAGTGTCGAAAAAGTCAAAAATGGGAAGGGTGGGGGATTGTCCCAAAACTTGCTACAAGGGGCCAGAGGGGCGGCCTGAATGAAAAATTTGTAAAATCAAGCACCGTGAGGGCATTGTGTGAAAATTGTGAAGGATTTTCCAAAGCGGCCAAAAATTGAAAAAAACGACAGGGCCGGTAGTGTCGAAAAAGTCAAAAATGGGAAAGGTGGGGGATTGTCCCAAAACTTGCTACAAGGGGCCAGAGGGGCGGGCTGATTGAAAAATGTGTAAAATCAAGCACCGTGAAGGCATTGTGTGAAAATTGTGAAGGATTTTCCATAGGGGTAAAAATTGAAAAAAATGACAGGGTCGGTAGTGTCGAAAAAGTCAAAAATGGGAAGGGTGGGGGATTGTCCCAAAACTTGCTACAAGGGGCCAGAGGGGCGGCCTGAATGAAAAATGTGTAAAATCAAGCACCGTGAGGGCATTGTGTGAAAATTTTGAAGGATTTTCCAAAGCGGGCAAAAATTGAAAAAAACGACAGGGCCGGTAGTGTCGAAAAAGTCAAAAATGGGAAGGGTGGGGGATTGTCCCAAAACTTGCTACAAGGGGCCAGAGGGGCGGCCTGAATGAAAAATGTGTAAAATCAAGCACCGTGAGGGCATTGTGTGAAAATTGTGAAGGATTTTCCAAAGCGGGCAAAAATTGAAAAAAACGACAGGGCCGGTAGTGTCGAAAAAGTCAAAAATGGGAAGGGTGGGGGATTGTCCCAAAACTTGCTACAAGGGGCCAGAGGGGCGGGCTGATTGAAAAATGTGTAAAATCAAGCACCGTGAAGGCATTGTGTGAAAATTGTGAAGGATTTTCCATAGGGGTAAAAATTGAAAAAAATGACAGGGTCGGTAGTGTCGAAAAAGTCAAAAATGGGAAGGGTGGGGGATTGTCCCAAAACTTGCTACAAGGGGCCAGAGGGGCGGCCTGAATGAAAAATGTGTAAAATCAAGCACCGTGAGGGCATTGTGTGAAAATTTTGAAGGATTTTCCAAAGCGGGCAAAAATTGAAAAAAACGACAGGGCCGGTAGTGTCGAAAAAGTCAAAAATGGGAAGGGTGGGGGATTGTCCCAAAACTTGCTACAAGGGGCCAGAGGGGCGGGCTGATTGAAAAATGTGTAAAATCAAGCACCGTGAAGGCATTGTGTGAAAATTGTGAAGGATTTTCCATAGGGGTAAAAATTGAAAAAAATGACAGGGTCGGTAGTGTCGAAAAAGTCAAAAATGGGAAGGGTGGGGGATTGTCCCAAAACTTGCTACAAGGGGCCAGAGGGGCGGGCTGATTGAAAAATGTGTAAAATCAAGCACCGTGAGGGCATTGTGTGAAAATTATGAAGGATTTTCCAAAGCGGCCAAAAATTGAAAAAAACGACAGGGCCGGTAGTGTCGAAAAAGTCAAAAATGGGAAGGGTGGGGGATTGTCCCAAAACTTGCTACAAGGGGCCAGAGGGGCGGCCTGAATGAAAAATTTGTAAAATCAAGCACCGTGAGGGCATTGTGTGAAAATTGTGAAGGATTTTCCAAAGCGGCCAAAAATTGAAAAAAACGACAGGGCCGGTAGTGTCGAAAAAGTCAAAAATGGGAAAGGTGGGGGATTGTCTCAAAACTTGCTACAAGGGGCCAGAGGGGCGGGCTGATTGAAAAATGTGTAAAATCAAGCACCGTGAAGGCATTGTGTGAAAATTGTGAAGGATTTTCCATAGGGGTAAAAATTGAAAAAAATGACAGGGTCGGTAGTGTCGAAAAAGTCAAAAATGGGAAGGGTGGGGGATTGTCCCAAAACTTGCTACAAGGGGCCAGAGGGGCGGCCTGAATGAAAAATGTGTAAAATCAAGCACCGTGAGGGCATTGTGTGAAAATTTTGAAGGATTTTCCAAAGCGGGCAAAAATTGAAAAAAACGACAGGGCCGGTAGTGTCGAAAAAGTCAAAAATGGGAAGGGTGGGGGATTGTCCCAAAACTTGCTACAAGGGGCCAGAGGGGCGGCCTGAATGAAAAATGTGTAAAATCAAGCACCGTGAGGGCATTGTGTGAAAATTGTGAAGGATTTTCCAAAGCGGGCAAAAATTGAAAAAAACGACAGGGCCGGTAGTGTCGAAAAAGTCAAAAATGGGAAGGGTGGGGGATTGTCCCAAAACTTGCTACAAGGGGCCAGAGGGGCGGGCTGATTGAAAAATGTGTAAAATCAAGCACCGTGAAGGCATTGTGTGAAAATTGTGAAGGATTTTCCATAGGGGTAAAAATTGAAAAAAATGACAGGGTCGGTAGTGTCGAAAAAGTCAAAAATGGGAAGGGTGGGGGATTGTCCCAAAACTTGCTACAAGGGGCCAGAGGGGCGGCCTGAATGAAAAATGTGTAAAATCAAGCACCGTGAGGGCATTGTGTGAAAATTTTGAAGGATTTTCCAAAGCGGGCAAAAATTGAAAAAAACGACAGGGCCGGTAGTGTCGAAAAAGTCAAAAATGGGAAGGGTGGGGGATTGTCCCAAAACTTGCTACAAGGGGCCAGAGGGGCGGGCTGATTGAAAAATGTGTAAAATCAAGCACCGTGAAGGCATTGTGTGAAAATTGTGAAGGATTTTCCATAGGGGTAAAAATTGAAAAAAATGACAGGGTCGGTAGTGTCGAAAAAGTCAAAAATGGGAAGGGTGGGGGATTGTCCCAAAACTTGCTACAAGGGGCCAGAGGGGCGGGCTGATTGAAAAATGTGTAAAATCAAGCACCGTGAGGGCATTGTGTGAAAATTATGAAGGATTTTCCAAAGCGGCCAAAAATTGAAAAAAACGACAGGGCCGGTAGTGTCGAAAAAGTCAAAAATGGGAAGGGTGGGGGATTGTCCCAAAACTTGCTACAAGGGGCCAGAGGGGCGGCCTGAATGAAAAATTTGTAAAATCAAGCACCGTGAGGGCATTGTGTGAAAATTGTGAAGGATTTTCCAAAGCGGCCAAAAATTGAAAAAAACGACAGGGCCGGTAGTGTCGAAAAAGTCAAAAATGGGAAAGGTGGGGGATTGTCCCAAAACTTGCTACAAGGGGCCAGAGGGGCGGGCTGATTGAAAAATGTGTAAAATCAAGCACCGTGAAGGCATTGTGTGAAAATTGTGAAGGATTTTCCATAGGGGTAAAAATTGAAAAAAATGACAGGGTCGGTAGTGTCGAAAAAGTCAAAAATGGGAAGGGTGGGGGATTGTCCCAAAACTTGCTACAAGGGGCCAGAGGGGCGGCCTGAATGAAAAATGTGTAAAATCAAGCACCGTGAGGGCATTGTGTGAAAATTTTGAAGGATTTTCCAAAGCGGGCAAAAATTGAAAAAAACGACAGGGCCGGTAGTGTCGAAAAAGTCAAAAATGGGAAGGGTGGGGGATTGTCCCAAAACTTGCTACAAGGGGCCAGAGGGGCGGGCTGATTGAAAAATGTGTAAAATCAAGCACCGTGAAGGCATTGTGTGAAAATTGTGAAGGATTTTCCATAGGGGTAAAAATTGAAAAAAATGACAGGGTCGGTAGTGTCGAAAAAGTCAAAAATGGGAAGGGTGGGGGATTGTCCCAAAACTTGCTACAAGGGGCCAGAGGGGCGGGCTGATTGAAAAATGTGTAAAATCAAGCACCGTGAGGGCATTGTGTGAAAATTATGAAGGATTTTCCAAAGCGGCCAAAAATTGAAAAAAACGACAGGGCCGGTAGTGTCGAAAAATTCAAAAATGGGAAGGGTGGGGGATTGTCCCAAAACTTGCTACAAGGGGCCAGAGGGGCGGCCTGAATGAAAAATTTGTAAAATTAAGCACCGTGAGGGCATTGTGTGAAAATTATGAAGGATTTTCCAAAGCGGCCAAAAATTGAAAAAAACGACAGGGCCGGTAGTGTCGAAAAAGTCAAAAATGGGAAAGGTGGGGGATTGTCCCAAAACTTGCTACAAGGGGCCAGAGGGGCGGGCTGATTGAAAAATGTGTAAAATCAAGCACCGTGAAGGCATTGTGTGAAAATTGTGAAGGATTTTCCATAGGGGTAAAAATTGAAAAAAATGACAGGGTCGGTAGTGTCGAAAAAGTCAAAAATGGGAAGGGTGGGGGATTGTCCCAAAACTTGCTACAAGGGGCCAGAGGGGCGGCCTGAATGAAAAATGTGTAAAATCAAGCACCGTGAGGGCATTGTGTGAAAATTTTGAAGGATTTTCCAAAGCGGGCAAAAATTGAAAAAAACGACAGGGCCGGTAGTGTCGAAAAAGTCAAAAATGGGAAGGGTGGGGGATTGTCCCAAAACTTGCTACAAGGGGCCAGAGGGGCGGCCTGAATGAAAAATTTGTAAAATTAAGCACCGTGAGGGCATTGTGTGAAAATTATGAAGGATTTTCCAAAGCGGCCAAAAATTGAAAAAAACGACAGGGCCGGTAGTGTCGAAAAAGTAAAAAATGGGAAGGGTGGGGGATTGTCCCAAAACTTGCTACAAGGGGCCAGAGGGGCGGCCTGAATGAAAAATGTGTAAAATCAAGCACCGTGAGGGCATTGTGTGGAAATTGTGAAGGATTTTCCATAGGGGTAAAAATTGAAAAAAATGACAGGGTCGGTAGTGTCGAAAAAGTCAAAAATGGGAAGGGTGGGGGATTGTCCCAAAACTTGCTACAAGGGGCCAGAGGGGCGGCCTGAATGAAAAATTTGTAAAATCAAGCACCGTGAGGGCATTGTGTGAAAATTATGAAGGATTTTCCAAAGCGGCCAAAAATTGAAAAAAACGACAGGGCCGGTAGTGTCGAAAAAGTCAAAAATGGGAAGGGTGGGGGATTGTCCCAAAACTTGCTACAAGGGGCCAGAGGGGCGGGCTGATTGAAAAATGTGTAAAATCAAGCACCGTGAAGGCATTGTGTGAAAATTGTGAAGGATTTTCCATAGGGGTAAAAACTTGAAAAAAATGACAGGGTCGGTAGTGTCGAAAAAGTCAAAAATGGGAAGGGTGGGGGATTGTCCCAAAACTTGCTACAAGGGGCCAGAGGGGCGGCCTGAATGAAAAATGTGTAAAATCAAGCACCGTGAGGGCATTGTGTGAAAATTGTGAAGGATTTTCCAAAGCGGGCAAAAATTGAAAAAAATGACAGGGCCGGTAGTGTCGAAAAAGTCAAAAATGGGAAGGGTGGGGGATTGTCCCAAAACTTGCTACAAGGGGCCAGAGGGGCGGCCTGAATGAAAAATGTGTAAAATCAAGCACCGTGAGGGCATTGTGTGAAAATTGTGAAGGATTTTCCAAAGCGGCCAAAAATTGAAAAAAACGACAGGGCCGGTAGTGTCGAAAAAGTCAAAAATGGGAAGGGTGGGGGATTGTCCCAAAACTTGCTACAAGGGGCCAGAGGGGCGGCCTGAATGAAAAATGTGTAAAATCAAGCACCGTGAGGGCATTGTGTGAAAATTATGAAGGATTTTCCAAAGCGGGCAAAAATTGAAAAAAACGACAGGGCCGGTAGTGTCGAAAAATTCAAAAATGGGAAGGGTGGGGGATTGTCCCAAAACTTGCTACAAGGGGCCAGAGGGGCGGCCTGAATGAAAAATGTGTAAAATCAAGCACCGTGAGGGCATTGTGTGAAAATTGTGAAGGATTTTCCAAAGCGGCCAAAAATTGAAAAAAACGACAGGGCCGGTAGTGTCGAAAAAGTCAAAAATGGGAAGGGTGGGGGATTGTCCCAAAACTTGCTACAAGGGGCCAGAGGGGCGGGCTGATTGAAAAATGTGTAAAATCAAGCACCGTGAAGGCATTGTGTGAAAATTGTGAAGGATTTTCCATAGGGGTAAAAATTGAAAAAAATGACAGGGTCGGTAGTGTCGAAAAAGTCAAAAATGGGAAGGGTGGGGGATTGTCCCAAAACTTGCTACAAGGGGCCAGAGGGGCGGGCTGATTGAAAAATGTGTAAAATCAAGCACCGTTAAGGCATTGTGTGAAAATTGTGAAGGATTTTCCATAGGGGTAAAAACTTGAAAAAAATGACAGGGTCGGTAGTGTCGAAAAAG
Source organism: Scomber japonicus (assembly GCF_027409825.1). NCBI lineage: Eukaryota > Metazoa > Chordata > Actinopteri > Scombriformes > Scombridae > Scomber > Scomber japonicus. The sequence continues at coordinate 16,792,475 of NC_070596.1, read as the reverse complement.
TCAAAAATGGGAAGGGTGGGGGATTGTCCCAAAACTTGCTACAAGGGGCCAGAGGGGCGGCCTGAATGAAAAATGTGTAAAATCAAGCACCGTGAGGGCATTGTGTGAAAATTTTGAAGGATTTTCCAAAGCGGGCAAAAATTGAAAAAAACGACAGGGCCGGTAGTGTCGAAAAAGTCAAAAATGGGAAGGGTGGGGGATTGTCCCAAAACTTGCTACAAGGGGCCAGAGGGGCGGCCTGAATGAAAAATTTGTAAAATCAAGCACCGTGAGGGCATTGTGTGAAAATTATGAAGGATTTTCCAAAGCGGCCAAAAATTGAAAAAAACGACAGGGCCGGTAGTGTCGAAAAAGTAAAAAATGGGAAGGGTGGGGGATTGTCCCAAAACTTGCTACAAGGGGCCAGAGGGGCGGGCTGATTGAAAAATGTGTAAAATCAAGCACCGTGAGGGCATTGTGTGAAAATTGTGAAGGATTTTCCATAGGGGTAAAAATTGAAAAAAATGACAGGGTCGGTAGTGTCGAAAAAGTCAAAAATGGGAAGGGTGGGGGATTGTCCCAAAACTTGCTACAAGGGGCCAGAGGGGCGGCCTGAATGAAAAATGTGTAAAATCAAGCACCGTGAGGGCATTGTGTGAAAATTGTGAAGGATTTTCCAAAGCGGGCAAAAATTGATAAAAACGACAGGGCTGGTAGTGTCGAAAAAGTCAAAAATGGGAAGGGTGGGGGATTGTCCCAAAACTTGCTACAAGGGGCCAGAGGGGCGGGCTGATTGAAAAATGTGTAAAATCAAGCACCGTGAAGGCATTGTGTGAAAATTGTGAAGGATTTTCCATAGGGGTAAAAACTTGAAAAAAATGACAGGGTCGGTAGTGTCGAAAAAGTCAAAAATGGGAAGGGTGGGGGATTGTCCCAAAACTTGCTACAAGGGGCCAGAGGGGCGGCCTGAATGAAAAATGTGTAAAATCAAGCACCGTGAGGGCATTGTGTGAAAATTATGAAGGATTTTCCAAAGCGGGCAAAAATTGAAAAAAACGACAGGGCCGGTAGTGTCGAAAAATTCAAAAATGGGAAGGGTGGGGGATTGTCCCAAAACTTGCTACAAGGGGCCAGAGGGGCGGCCTGAATGAAAAATGTGTAAAATCAAGCACCGTGAGGGCATTGTGTGAAAATTGTGAAGGATTTTCCAAAGCGGCCAAAAATTGAAAAAAACGACAGGTAGGGCATTGTGTGAAAATTGTGAAGGATTTTCCAAAGCGGCCAAAAATTGAAAAAACGACAGGGCCGGTAGTGTCGAAAAAGTCAAAAATGGGAAGGGTGGGGGATTGTCCCAAAACTTGCTACAAGGGGCCAAAACTTGCTACAAGGGGCCAGAGGGGCGGGCTGATTGAAAAATGTGTAAAATCAAGCACCGTGAAGGCATTGTGTGAAAATTGTGAAGGATTTTCCATAGGGGTAAAAATTGAAAAAAATGACAGGGTCGGTAGTGTCGAAAAAGTCAAAAATGGGAAGGGTGGGGGATTGTCCCAAAACTTGCTACAAGGGGCCAGAGGGGCGGCCTGAATGAAAAATGTGTAAAATCAAGCACCGTGAGGGCATTGTGTGAAAATTTTGAAGGATTTTCCAAAGCGGGCAAAAATTGAAAAAAACGACAGGGCCGGTAGTGTCGAAAAAGTCAAAAATGGGAAGGGTGGGGGATTGTCCCAAAACTTGCTACAAGGGGCCAGAGGGGCGGGCTGATTGAAAAATGTGTAAAATCAAGCACCGTGAAGGCATTGTGTGAAAATTGTGAAGGATTTTCCATAGGGGTAAAAATTGAAAAAAATGACAGGGTCGGTAGTGTCGAAAAAGTCAAAAATGGGAAGGGTGGGGGATTGTCCCAAAACTTGCTACAAGGGGCCAGAGGGGCGGGCTGATTGAAAAATGTGTAAAATCAAGCACCGTGAAGGCATTGTGTGAAAATTGTGAAGGATTTTCCATAGGGGTAAAAATTGAAAAAAATGACAGGGTCGGTAGTGTCGAAAAAGTCAAAAATGGGAAGGGTGGGGGATTGTCCCAAAACTTGCTACAAGGGGCCAGAGGGGCGGCCTGAATGAAAAATGTGTAAAATCAAGCACCGTGAGGGCATTGTGTGAAAATTTTGAAGGATTTTCCAAAGCGGGCAAAAATTGAAAAAAACGACAGGGCCGGTAGTGTCGAAAAAGTCAAAAATGGGAAGGGTGGGGGATTGTCCCAAAACTTGCTACAAGGGGCCAGAGGGGCGCGCTGATTGAAAAATGTGTAAAATCAAGCACCGTGAAGGCATTGTGTGAAAATTGTGAAGGATTTTCCATAGGGGTAAAAATTGAAAAAAATGACAGGGTCGGTAGTGTCGAAAAAGTCAAAAATGGGAAGGGTGGGGGATTGTCCCAAAACTTGCTACAAGGGGCCAGAGGGGCGGCCTGAATGAAAAATTTGTAAAATCAAGCACCGTGAGGGCATTGTGTGAAAATTATGAAGGATTTTCCAAAGCGGGCAAAAATTGAAAAAAACGACAGGGCCGGTAGTGTCGAAAAATTCAAAAATGGGAAGGGTGGGGGATTGTCCCAAAACTTGCTACAAGGGGCCAGAGGGGCGGCCTGAATGAAAAATTTGTAAAATCAAGCACCGTGAGGGCATTGTGTGAAAATTATGAAGGATTTTCCAAAGCGGGCAAAAATTGAAAAAAACGACAGGGCCGGTAGTGTCGAAAAATTCAAAAATGGGAAGGGTGGGGGATTGTCCCAAAACTTGCTACAAGGGGCCAGAGGGGCGGCCTGAATGAAAAATGTGTAAAATCAAGCACCGTGAGGGCATTGTGTGAAAATTGTGAAGGATTTTCCAAAGCGGGCAAAAATTGAAAAAAACGACAGGGCCGGTAGTGTCGAAAAAGTCAAAAATGGGAAGGGTGGGGGATTGTCCCAAAACTTGCTACAAGGGGCCAGAGGGGCGGGCTGATTGAAAAATGTGTAAAATCAAGCACCGTGAAGGCATTGTGTGAAAATTGTGAAGGATTTTCCATAGGGGTAAAAATTGAAAAAAATGACAGGGTCGGTAGTGTCGAAAAAGTCAAAAATGGGAAGGGTGGGGGTTTGTCCCAAAACTTGCTACAAGGGGCCAGAGGGGCGGCCTGAATGAAAAATGTGTAAAATCAAGCACCGTGAGGGCATTGTGTGAAAATTTTGAAGGATTTTCCAAAGCGGGCAAAAATTGAAAAAAACGACAGGGCCGGTAGTGTCGAAAAAGTCAAAAATGGGAAGGGTGGGGGATTGTCCCAAAACTTGCTACAAGGGGCCAGAGGGGCGGGCTGATTGAAAAATGTGTAAAATCAAGCACCGTGAAGGCATTGTGTGAAAATTGTGAAGGATTTTCCATAGGGGTAAAAATTGAAAAAAATGACAGGGTCGGTAGTGTCGAAAAAGTCAAAAATGGGAAGGGTGGGGGATTGTCCCAAAACTTGCTACAAGGGGCCAGAGGGGCGGGCTGATTGAAAAATGTGTAAAATCAAGCACCGTGAAGGCATTGTGTGAAAATTGTGAAGGATTTTCCATAGGGGTAAAAATTGAAAAAAATGACAGGGTCGGTAGTGTCGAAAAAGTCAAAAATGGGAAGGGTGGGGGATTGTCCCAAAACTTGCTACAAGGGGCCAGAGGGGCGGCCTGAATGAAAAATGTGTAAAATCAAGCACCGTGAGGGCATTGTGTGAAAATTTTGAAGGATTTTCCAAAGCGGGCAAAAATTGAAAAAAACGACAGGGCCGGTAGTGTCGAAAAAGTCAAAAATGGGAAGGGTGGGGGATTGTCCCAAAACTTGCTACAAGGGGCCAGAGGGGCGCGCTGATTGAAAAATGTGTAAAATCAAGCACCGTGAAGGCATTGTGTGAAAATTGTGAAGGATTTTCCATAGGGGTAAAAATTGAAAAAAATGACAGGGTCGGTAGTGTCGAAAAAGTCAAAAATGGGAAGGGTGGGGGATTGTCCCAAAACTTGCTACAAGGGGCCAGAGGGGCGGCCTGAATGAAAAATGTGTAAAATCAAGCACAGTGAGGGCATTGTGTGAAAATTGTGAAGGATTTTCCAAAGCGGCCAAAAATTGAAAAAAACGACAGGGCCGGTAGTGTCGAAAAAGTCAAAAATGGGAAGGGTGGGGGATTGTCCCAAAACTTGCTACAAGGGGCCAGAGGGGCGGCCTGAATGAAAAATTTGTAAAATCAAGCACCGTGAGGGCATTGTGTGAAAATTATGAAGGATTTTCCAAAGCGGCCAAAAATTGAAAAAAACGACAGGGCCGGTAGTGTCGAAAAATTCAAAAATGGGAAGGGTGGGGGATTGTCCCAAAACTTGCTACAAGGGGCCAGAGGGGCGGCCTGAATGAAAAATGTGTAAAATCAAGCACCGTGAGGGCATTGTGTGAAAATTGTGAAGGATTTTCCAAAGCGGCCAAAAATTGAAAAAAACGACAGGGCCGGTAGTGTCGAAAAAGTCAAAAATGGGAAAGGTGGGGGATTGTCCCAAAACTTGCTACAAGGGGCCAGAGGGGCGGGCTGATTGAAAAATGTGTAAAATCAAGCACCGTGAAGGCATTGTGTGAAAATTGTGAAGGATTTTCCATAGGGGTAAAAATTGAAAAAAATGACAGGGTCGGTAGTGTCGAAAAAGTCAAAAATGGGAAGGGTGGGGGATTGTCCCAAAACTTGCTACAAGGGGCCAGAGGGGCGGCCTGAATGAAAAATGTGTAAAATCAAGCACCGTGAGGGCATTGTGTGAAAATTTTGAAGGATTTTCCAAAGCGGGCAAAAATTGAAAAAAACGACAGGGCCGGTAGTGTCGAAAAAGTCAAAAATGGGAAGGGTGGGGGATTGTCCCAAAACTTGCTACAAGGGGCCAGAGGGGCGGGCTGATTGAAAAATGTGTAAAATCAAGCACCGTGAAGGCATTGTGTGAAAATTGTGAAGGATTTTCCATAGGGGTAAAAATTGAAAAAAATGACAGGGTCGGTAGTGTCGAAAAAGTCAAAAATGGGAAGGGTGGGGGATTGTCCCAAAACTTGCTACAAGGGGCCAGAGGGGCGGGCTGATTGAAAAATGTGTAAAATCAAGCACCGTGAGGGCATTGTGTGAAAATTATGAAGGATTTTCCAAAGCGGCCAAAAATTGAAAAAAACGACAGGGCCGGTAGTGTCGAAAAATTCAAAAATGGGAAGGGTGGGGGATTGTCCCAAAACTTGCTACAAGGGGCCAGAGGGGCGGCCTGAATGAAAAATGTGTAAAATCAAGCACCGTGAGGGTATTGTGTGAAAATTATGAAGGATTTTCCAAAGCGGCCAAAAATTGAAAAAAACGACAGGGCCGGTAGTGTCGAAAAAGTAAAAAATGGGAAGGGTGGGGGATTGTCCCAAAACTTGCTACAAGGGGCCAGAGGGGCGGGCTGATTGAAAAATGTGTAAAATCAAGCACCGTGAGGGCATTGTGTGAAAATTGTGAAGGATTTTCCATAGGGGTAAAAATTGAAAAAAATGACAGGGTCGGTAGTGTCGAAAAAGTCAAAAATGGGAAGGGTGGGGGATTGTCCCAAAACTTGCTACAAGGGGCCAGAGGGGCGGCCTGAATGAAAAATTTGTAAAATCAAGCACCGTGAGGGCATTGTGTGAAAATTATGAAGGATTTTCCAAAGCGGCCAAAAATTGAAAAAAACGACAGGGCCGGTAGTGTCGAAAAATTCAAAAATGGGAAGGGTGGGGGATTGTCCCAAAACTTGCTACAAGGGGCCAGAGGGGCGGCCTGAATGAAAAATGTGTAAAATCAAGCACCGTGAGGGCATTGTGTGAAAATTGTGAAGGATTTTCCAAAGCGGGCAAAAATTGAAAAAAACGACAGGGCCGGTAGTGTCGAAAAAGTCAAAAATGGGAAGGGTGGGGGATTGTCCCAAAACTTGCTACAAGGGGCCAGAGGGGCGGCCTGAATGAAAAATGTGTAAAATCAAGCACCGTGAGGGCATTGTGTGAAAATTGTGAAGGATTTTCCAAAGCGGGCAAAAATTGAAAAAAACGACAGGGCCGGTAGTGTCGAAAAAGTCAAAAATGGGAAGGGTGGGGGATTGTCCCAAAACTTGCTACAAGGGGCCAGAGGGGCGGGCTGATTGAAAAATGTGTAAAATCAAGCACCGTGAAGGCATTGTGTGAAAATTGTGAAGGATTTTCCATAGGGGTAAAAATTGAAAAAAATTACAGGGTCGGTAGTGTCGAAAAAGTCAAAAATGGGAAGGGTGGGGGATTGTCCCAAAACTTGCTACAAGGGGCCAGAGGGGCGGCCTGAATGAAAAATGTGTAAAATCAAGCACCGTGAGGGCATTGTGTGAAAATTGTGAAGGATTTTCCAAAGCGGGCAAAAATTGAAAAAAACGACAGGGCCGGTAGTGTCGAAAAAGTCAAAAATGGGAAGGGTGGGGGATTGTCCCAAAACTTGCTACAAGGGGCCAGAGGGGCGGGCTGATTGAAAAATGTGTAAAATCAAGCACCGTGAAGGCATTGTGTGGAAATTGTGAAGGATTTTCCATAGGGGTAAAAATTGAAAAAAATGACAGGGTCGGTAGTGTCGAAAAAGTCAAAAATGGGAAGGGTGGGGGATAGTCCCAAAACTTGCTACAAGGGGCCAGAGGGGCGGCCTGAATGAAAAATGTGTAAAATCAAGCACCGTGAGGGCATTGTGTGAAAATTGTGAAGGATTTTCCATAGGGGTAAAAATTGAAAAAAATGACAGGGTCGGTAGTGTCGAAAAAGTCAAAAATGGGAAGGGTGGGGGATTGTCCCAAAACTTGCTACAAGGGGCCAGAGGGGCGGCCTGAATGAAAAATGTGTAAAATCAAGCACCGTGAGGGCATTGTGTGAAAATTGTGAAGGATTTTCCAAAGCGGCCAAAAATTGAAAAAAACGACAGGGCCGGTAGTGTCGAAAAAGTCAAAAATGGGAAGGGTGGGGGATTGTCCCAAAACTTGCTACAAGGGGCCAGAGGGGCGGCCTGAATGAAAAATTTGTAAAATCAAGCACCGTGAGGGCATTGTGTGAAAATTATGAAGGATTTTCCAAAGCGGCCAAAAATTGAAAAAAACGACAGGGCCGGTAGTGTCGAAAAAGTCAAAAATGGGAAGGGTGGGGGATTGTCCCAAAACTTGCTACAAGGGGCCAGAGGGGCGGGCTGATTGAAAAATGTGTAAAATCAAGCACCGTGAAGGCATTGTGTGGAAATTGTGAAGGATTTTCCATAGGGGTAAAAATTGAAAAAAATGACAGGGTCGGTAGTGTCGAAAAAGTCAAAAATGGGAAGGGTGGGGGATTGTCCCAAAACTTGCTACAAGGGGCCAGAGGGGCGGCCTGAATGAAAAATGTGTAAAATCAAGCACCGTGAGGGCATTGTGTGAAAATTTTGAAGGATTTTCCAAAGCGGGCAAAAATTGAAAAAAACGACAGGGCCGGTAGTGTCGAAAAAGTCAAAAATGGGAAGGGTGGGGGATTGTCCCAAAACTTGCTACAAGGGGCCAGAGGGGCGGGCTGATTGAAAAATGTGTAAAATCAAGCACCGTGAAGGCATTGTGTGGAAATTGTGAAGGATTTTCCATAGGGGTAAAAATTGAAAAAAATGACAGGGTCGGTAGTGTCGAAAAAGTCAAAAATGGGAAGGGTGGGGGATTGTCCCAAAACTTGCTACAAGGGGCCAGAGGGGCGGCCTGAATGAAAAATGTGTAAAATCAAGCACCGTGAGGGCATTGTGTGAAAATTGTGAAGGATTTTCCATAGGGGTAAAAATTGAAAAAAATGACAGGGTCGGTAGTGTCGAAAAAGTCAAAAATGGGAAGGGTGGGGGATTGTCCCAAAACTTGCTACAAGGGGCCAGAGGGGCGGCCTGAATGAAAAATGTGTAAAATCAAGCACTGTGAGGGCATTGTGTGAAAATTGTGAAGGATTTTCCAAAGCGGCCAAAAATTGAAAAAAACGACAGGGCCGGTAGTGTCGAAAAATTCAAAAATGGGAAGGGTGGGGGATTGTCCCAAAACTTGCTACAAGGGGCCAGAGGGGCGGCCTGAATGAAAAATTTGTAAAATCAAGCACCGTGAGGGCATTGTGTGAAAATTATGAAGGATTTTCCAAAGCGGCCAAAAATTGAAAAAAACGACAGGGCCGGTAGTGTCGAAAAATTCAAAAATGGGAAGGGTGGAGGATTGTCCCAAAACTTGCTACAAGGGGCCAGAGGGGCGGCCTGAATGAAAAATGTGTAAAATCAAGCACCGTGAGGGCATTGTGTGAAAATTGTGAAGGATTTTCCAAAGCGGCCAAAAATGGAAAAAAACGACAGGGCCGGTAGTGTCGAAAAAGTCAAAAATGGGAAGGGTGGGGGATTGTCCCAAAACTTGCTACAAGGGGCCAGAGGGGCGGGCTGATTGAAAAATGTGTAAAATCAAGCACCGTGAAGGCATTGTGTGAAAATTGTGAAGGATTTTCCATAGGGGTAAAAATTGAAAAAAATGACAGGGTCGGTAGTGTCGAAAAAGTCAAAAATGGGAAGGGTGGGGGATTGTCCCAAAACTTGCTACAAGGGGCCAGAGGGGCGGGCTGATTGAAAAATGTGTAAAATCAAGCACCGTGAAGGCATTGTGTGAAAATTGTGAAGGATTTTCCATAGGGGTAAAAATTGAAAAAAATGACAGGGTCGGTAGTGTCGAAAAAGTCAAAAATGGGAAGGGTGGGGGATTGTCCCAAAACTTGCTACAAGGGGCCAGAGGGGCGGCCTGAATGAAAAATTTGTAAAATCAAGCACCGTGAGGGCATTGTGTGAAAATTATGAAGGATTTTCCTAAGCGGGCAAAAATTGAAAAAAACGACAGGGCCGGTAGTGTCGAAAAATTCAAAAATGGGAAGGGTGGGGGATTGTCCCAAAACTTGCTACAAGGGGCCAGAGGGGCGGCCTGAATGAAAAATTTGTAAAATCAAGCACCGTGAGGGCATTGTGTGAAAATTATGAAGGATTTTCCAAAGCGGCCAAAAATTGAAAAAAACGACAGGGCCGGTAGTGTCGAAAAAGTCAAAAATGGGAAGGGTGGGGGATTGTCCCAAAACTTGCTACAAGGGGCCAGAGGGGCGGCCTGAATGAAAAATGTGTAAAATCAAGCACCGTGAGGGCATTGTGTGAAAATTGTGAAGGATTTTCCAAAGCGGCCAAAAATGGAAAAAAATGACAGGGCCGGTAGTGTCGAAAAAGTCAAAAATGGGAAGGGTGGGGGATTGTCCCAAAACTTGCTACAAGGGGCCAGAGGGGCGGGCTGATTGAAAAATGTGTAAAATCAAGCACCGTGAAGGCATTGTGTGAAAATTGTGAAGGATTTTCCATAGGGGTAAAAATTGAAAAAAACGACAGGGCCGGTAGTGTCGAAAAAGTCAAAAATGGGAAGGGTGGGGGATTGTCCCAAAACTTGCTACAAGGGGCCAGAGGGGCGGCCTGAATGAAAAATGTGTAAAATCAAGCACCGTGAGGGCATTGTGTGAAAATTGTGAAGGATTTTCCAAAGCGGGCAAAAATTGAAAAAAATGACAGGGTCGGTAGTGTCGAAAAAGTCAAAAATGGGAAGGGTGGGGGATTGTCCCAAAACTTGCTACAAGGGGCCAGAGGGGCGGGCTGATTGAAAAATGTGTAAAATCAAGCACCGTGAAGGCATTGTGTGAAAATTGTGAAGGATTTTCCATAGGGGTAAAAACTTGAAAAAAATGACAGGGTCGGTAGTGTCGAAAAAGTCAAAAATGGGAAGGGTGGGGGATTGTCCCAAAACTTGCTACAAGGGGCCAGAGGGGCGGCCTGAATGAAAAATGTGTAAAATCAAGCACCGTGAGGGCATTGTGTGAAAATTGTGAAGGATTTTCCAAAGCGGGCAAAAATTGAAAAAAACGACAGGGCCGGTAGTGTCGAAAAAGTCAAAAATGGGAAGGGTGGGGGATTGTCCCAAAACTTGCTACAAGGGGCCAGAGGGGCGGGCTGATTGAAAAATGTGTAAAATCAAGCACCGTGAAGGCATTGTGTGGAAATTGTGAAGGATTTTCCATAGGGGTAAAAATTGAAAAAAATGACAGGGTCGGTAGTGTCGAAAAAGTCAAAAATGGGAAGGGTGGGGGATAGTCCCAAAACTTGCTACAAGGGGCCAGAGGGGCGGCCTGAATGAAAAATGTGTAAAATCAAGCACCGTGAGGGCATTGTGTGAAAATTGTGAAGGATTTTCCATAGGGGTAAAAATTGAAAAAAATGACAGGGTCGGTAGTGTCGAAAAAGTCAAAAATGGGAAGGGTGGGGGATTGTCCCAAAACTTGCTACAAGGGGCCAGAGGGGCGGCCTGAATGAAAAATGTGTAAAATCAAGCACCGTGAGGGCATTGTGTGAAAATTGTGAAGGATTTTCCAAAGCGGCCAAAAATTGAAAAAAACGACAGGGCCGGTAGTGTCGAAAAAGTCAAAAATGGGAAGGGTGGGGGATTGTCCCAAAACTTGCTACAAGGGGCCAGAGGGGCGGCCTGAATGAAAAATTTGTAAAATCAAGCACCGTGAGGGCATTGTGTGAAAATTATGAAGGATTTTCCAAAGCGGCCAAAAATTGAAAAAAACGACAGGGCCGGTAGTGTCGAAAAAGTCAAAAATGGGAAGGGTGGGGGATTGTCCCAAAACTTGCTACAAGGGGCCAGAGGGGCGGGCTGATTGAAAAATGTGTAAAATCAAGCACCGTGAGGGCATTGTGTGAAAATTGTGAAGGATTTTCCATAGGGGTAAAAATTGAAAAAAATGACAGGGTCGGTAGTGTCGAAAAAGTCAAAAATGGGAAGGGTGGGGGATTGTCCCAAAACTTGCTACAAGGGGCCAGAGGGGCGGCCTGAATGAAAAATGTGTAAAATCAAGCACCGTGAGGGCATTGTGTGAAAATTTTGAAGGATTTTCCAAAGCGGGCAAAAATTGAAAAAAACGACAGGGCCGGTAGTGTCGAAAAAGTCAAAAATGGGAAGGGTGGGGGATTGTCCCAAAACTTGCTACAAGGGGCCAGAGGGGCGGGCTGATTGAAAAATGTGTAAAATCAAGCACCGTGAAGGCATTGTGTGGAAATTGTGAAGGATTTTCCATAGGGGTAAAAATTGAAAAAAATGACAGGGTCGGTAGTGTCGAAAAAGTCAAAAATGGGAAGGGTGGGGGATTGTCCCAAAACTTGCTACAAGGGGCCAGAGGGGCGGCCTGAATGAAAAATGTGTAAAATCAAGCACCGTGAGGGCATTGTGTGAAAATTGTGAAGGATTTTCCATAGGGGTAAAAATTGAAAAAAATGACAGGGTCGGTAGTGTCGAAAAAGTCAAAAATGGGAAGGGTGGGGGATTGTCCCAAAACTTGCTACAAGGGGCCAGAGGGGCGGCCTGAATGAAAAATGTGTAAAATCAAGCACTGTGAGGGCATTGTGTGAAAATTTTGAAGGATTTTCCAAAGCGGGCAAAAATTGAAAAAAACGACAGGGCCGGTAGTCTCGAAAAATTCAAAAATGGGAAGGGTGGGGGATTGTCCCAAAACTTGCTACAAGGGGCCAGAGGGGCGGGCTGATTGAAAAATGTGTAAAATCAAGCACCGTGAAGGCATTGTGTGGAAATTGTGAAGGATTTTCCATAGGGGTAAAAATTGAAAAAAATGACAGGGTCGGTAGTGTCGAAAAAGTCAAAAATGGGAAGGGTGGGGGATTGTCCCAAAACTTGCTACAAGGGGCCAGAGGGGCGGCCTGAATGAAAAATGTGTAAAATCAAGCACCGTGAGGGCATTGTGTGAAAATTGTGAAGGATTTTCCATAGGGGTAAAAATTGAAAAAAATGACAGGGTCGGTAGTGTCGAAAAAGTCAAAAATGGGAAGGGTGGGGGATTGTCCCAAAACTTGCTACAAGGGGCCAGAGGGGCGGCCTGAATGAAAAATGTGTAAAATCAAGCACTGTGAGGGCATTGTGTGAAAATTGTGAAGGATTTTCCAAAGCGGCCAAAAATTGAAAAAAACGACAGGGCCGGTAGTCTCGAAAAATTCAAAAATGGGAAGGGTGGGGGATTGTCCCAAAACTTGCTACAAGGGGCCAGAGGGGCGGCCTGAATGAAAAATTTGTAAAATCAAGCACCGTGAGGGCATTGTGTGAAAATTATGAAGGATTTTCCAAAGCGGCCAAAAATTGAAAAAAACGACAGGGCCGGTAGTGTCGAAAAATTCAAAAATGGGAAGGGTGGAGGATTGTCCCAAAACTTGCTACAAGGGGCCAGAGGGGCGGGCTGATTGAAAAATGTGTAAAATCAAGCACCGTGAAGGCATTGTGTGAAAATTGTGAAGGATTTTCCATAGGGGTAAAAATTGAAAAAAATGACAGGGTCGGTAGTGTCGAAAAAGTCAAAAATGGGAAGGGTGGGGGATTGTCCCAAAACTTGCTACAAGGGGCCAGAGGGGCGGGCTGATTGAAAAATGTGTAAAATCAAGCACCGTGAAGGCATTGTGTGAAAATTGTGAAGGATTTTCCATAGGGGTAAAAATTGAAAAAAATGACAGGGTCGGTAGTGTCGAAAAAGTCAAAAATGGGAAGGGTGGGGGATTGTCCCAAAACTTGCTACAAGGGGCCAGAGGGGCGGCCTGAATGAAAAATTTGTAAAATCAAGCACCGTGAGGGCATTGTGTGAAAATTATGAAGGATTTTCCTAAGCGGGCAAAAATTGAAAAAAACGACAGGGCCGGTAGTGTCGAAAAATTCAAAAATGGGAAGGGTGGGGGATTGTCCCAAAACTTGCTACAAGGGGCCAGAGGGGCGGCCTGAATGAAAAATTTGTAAAATCAAGCACCGTGAGGGCATTGTGTGAAAATTATGAAGGATTTTCCAAAGCGGCCAAAAATTGAAAAAAACGACAGGGCCGGGTAGTGTCGAAAAAGTCAAAAATGGGAAGGGTGGGGGATTGTCCCAAAACTTGCTACAAGGGGCCAGAGGGGCGGCCTGAATGAAAAATGTGTAAAATCAAGCACCGTGAGGGCATTGTGTGAAAATTGTGAAGGATTTTCCAAAGCGGCCAAAAATGGAAAAAAATGACAGGGCCGGTAGTGTCGAAAAAGTCAAAAATGGGAAGGGTGGGGGATTGTCCCAAAACTTGCTACAAGGGGCCAGAGGGGCGGGCTGATTGAAAAATGTGTAAAATCAAGCACCGTGAAGGCATTGTGTGAAAATTGTGAAGGATTTTCCAAAGCGGCCAAAAATTGAAAAAAACGACAGGGCCGGTAGTGTCGAAAAAGTCAAAAATGGGAAGGGTGGGGGATTGTCCCAAAACTTGCTACAAGGGGCCAGAGGGGCGGCCTGAATGAAAAATGTGTAAAATCAAGCACCGTGAGGGCATTGTGTGAAAATTGTGAAGGATTTTCCAAAGCGGGCAAAAATTGAAAAAAATGACAGGGTCGGTAGTGTCGAAAAAGTCAAAAATGGGAAGGGTGGGGGATTGTCCCAAAACTTGCTACAAGGGGCCAGAGGGGCGGGCTGATTGAAAAATGTGTAAAATCAAGCACCGTGAAGGCATTGTGTGAAAATTGTGAAGGATTTTCCATAGGGGTAAAAACTTGAAAAAAATGACAGGGTCGGTAGTGTCGAAAAAGTCAAAAATGGGAAGGGTGGGGGATTGTCCCAAAACTTGCTACAAGGGGCCAGAGGGGCGGCCTGAATGAAAAATGTGTAAAATCAAGCACCGTGAGGGCATTGTGTGAAAATTGTGAAGGATTTTCCAAAGCGGGCAAAAATTGAAAAAAACGACAGGGCCGGTAGTGTCGAAAAAGTCAAAAATGGGAAGGGTGGGGGATTGTCCCAAAACTTGCTACAAGGGGCCAGAGGGGCGGGCTGATTGAAAAATGTGTAAAATCAAGCACCGTGAAGGCATTGTGTGGAAATTGTGAAGGATTTTCCATAGGGGTAAAAATTGAAAAAAATGACAGGGTCGGTAGTGTCGAAAAAGTCAAAAATGGGAAGGGTGGGGGATAGTCCCAAAACTTGCTACAAGGGGCCAGAGGGGCGGCCTGAATGAAAAATGTGTAAAATCAAGCACCGTGAGGGCATTGTGTGAAAATTGTGAAGGATTTTCCATAGGGGTAAAAATTGAAAAAAATGACAGGGTCGGTAGTGTCGAAAAAGTCAAAAATGGGAAGGGTGGGGGATTGTCCCAAAACTTGCTACAAGGGGCCAGAGGGGCGGCCTGAATGAAAAATGTGTAAAATCAAGCACCGTGAGGGCATTGTGTGAAAATTGTGAAGGATTTTCCAAAGCGGCCAAAAATTGAAAAAAACGACAGGGCCGGTAGTGTCGAAAAAGTCAAAAATGGGAAGGGTGGGGGATTGTCCCAAAACTTGCTACAAGGGGCCAGAGGGGCGGCCTGAATGAAAAATTTGTAAAATCAAGCACCGTGAGGGCATTGTGTGAAAATTATGAAGGATTTTCCAAAGCGGCCAAAAATTGAAAAAAACGACAGGGCCGGTAGTGTCGAAAAAGTCAAAAATGGGAAGGGTGGGGGATTGTCCCAAAACTTGCTACAAGGGGCCAGAGGGGCGGGCTGATTGAAAAATGTGTAAAATCAAGCACCGTGAGGGCATTGTGTGAAAATTGTGAAGGATTTTCCATAGGGGTAAAAATTGAAAAAAATGACAGGGTCGGTAGTGTCGAAAAAGTCAAAAATGGGAAGGGTGGGGGATTGTCCCAAAACTTGCTACAAGGGGCCAGAGGGGCGGCCTGAATGAAAAATGTGTAAAATCAAGCACCGTGAGGGCATTGTGTGAAAATTTTGAAGGATTTTCCAAAGCGGGCAAAAATTGAAAAAAACGACAGGGCCGGTAGTGTCGAAAAAGTCAAAAATGGGAAGGGTGGGGGATTGTCCCAAAACTTGCTACAAGGGGCCAGAGGGGCGGGCTGATTGAAAAATGTGTAAAATCAAGCACCGTGAAGGCATTGTGTGGAAATTGTGAAGGATTTTCCATAGGGGTAAAAATTGAAAAAAATGACAGGGTCGGTAGTGTCGAAAAAGTCAAAAATGGGAAGGGTGGGGGATTGTCCCAAAACTTGCTACAAGGGGCCAGAGGGGCGGCCTGAATGAAAAATGTGTAAAATCAAGCACCGTGAGGGCATTGTGTGAAAATTGTGAAGGATTTTCCATAGGGGTAAAAATTGAAAAAAATGACAGGGTCGGTAGTGTCGAAAAAGTCAAAAATGGGAAGGGTGGGGGATTGTCCCAAAACTTGCTACAAGGGGCCAGAGGGGCGGCCTGAATGAAAAATGTGTAAAATCAAGCACTGTGAGGGCATTGTGTGAAAATTGTGAAGGATTTTCCAAAGCGGCCAAAAATTGAAAAAAACGACAGGGCCGGTAGTGTCGAAAAATTCAAAAATGGGAAGGGTGGGGGATTGTCCCAAAACTTGCTACAAGGGGCCAGAGGGGCGGCCTGAATGAAAAATTTGTAAAATCAAGCACCGTGAGGGCATTGTGTGAAAATTATGAAGGATTTTCCAAAGCGGCCAAAAATTGAAAAAAACGACAGGGCCGGTAGTGTCGAAAAATTCAAAAATGGGAAGGGTGGAGGATTGTCCCAAAACTTGCTACAAGGGGCCAGAGGGGCGGGCTGATTGAAAAATGTGTAAAATCAAGCACCGTGAAGGCATTGTGTGAAAATTGTGAAGGATTTTCCATAGGGGTAAAAATTGAAAAAAATGACAGGGTCGGTAGTGTCGAAAAAGTCAAAAATGGGAAGGGTGGGGGATTGTCCCAAAACTTGCTACAAGGGGCCAGAGGGGCGGGCTGATTGAAAAATGTGTAAAATCAAGCACCGTGAAGGCATTGTGTGAAAATTGTGAAGGATTTTCCATAGGGGTAAAAATTGAAAAAAATGACAGGGTCGGTAGTGTCGAAAAAGTCAAAAATGGGAAGGGTGGGGGATTGTCCCAAAACTTGCTACAAGGGGCCAGAGGGGCGGCCTGAATGAAAAATTTGTAAAATCAAGCACCGTGAGGGCATTGTGTGAAAATTATGAAGGATTTTCCTAAGCGGGCAAAAATTGAAAAAAACGACAGGGCCGGTAGTGTCGAAAAATTCAAAAATGGGAAGGGTGGGGGATTGTCCCAAAACTTGCTACAAGGGGCCAGAGGGGCGGCCTGAATGAAAAATTTGTAAAATCAAGCACCGTGAGGGCATTGTGTGAAAATTATGAAGGATTTTCCAAAGCGGCCAAAAATTGAAAAAAACGACAGGGCCGGTAGTGTCGAAAAAGTCAAAAATGGGAAGGGTGGGGGATTGTCCCAAAACTTGCTACAAGGGGCCAGAGGGGCGGCCTGAATGAAAAATGTGTAAAATCAAGCACCGTGAGGGCATTGTGTGAAAATTGTGAAGGATTTTCCAAAGCGGCCAAAAATGGAAAAAAATGACAGGGCCGGTAGTGTCGAAAAAGTCAAAAATGGGAAGGGTGGGGGATTGTCCCAAAACTTGCTACAAGGGGCCAGAGGGGCGGGCTGATTGAAAAATGTGTAAAATCAAGCACCGTGAAGGCATTGTGTGAAAATTGTGAAGGATTTTCCAAAGCGGCCAAAAATTGAAAAAAACGACAGGGCCGGTAGTGTCGAAAAAGTCAAAAATGGGAAGGGTGGGGGATTGTCCCAAAACTTGCTACAAGGGGCCAGAGGGGCGGCCTGAATGAAAAATGTGTAAAATCAAGCACCGTGAGGGCATTGTGTGAAAATTGTGAAGGATTTTCCAAAGCGGGCAAAAATTGAAAAAAATGACAGGGTCGGTAGTGTCGAAAAAGTCAAAAATGGGAAGGGTGGGGGATTGTCCCAAAACTTGCTACAAGGGGCCAGAGGGGCGGGCTGATTGAAAAATGTGTAAAATCAAGCACCGTGAAGGCATTGTGTGAAAATTGTGAAGGATTTTCCATAGGGGTAAAAACTTGAAAAAAATGACAGGGTCGGTAGTGTCGAAAAAGTCAAAAATGGGAAGGGTGGGGGATTGTCCCAAAACTTGCTACAAGGGGCCAGAGGGGCGGCCTGAATGAAAAATGTGTAAAATCAAGCACCGTGAGGGCATTGTGTGAAAATTGTGAAGGATTTTCCAAAGCGGCCAAAAATTGAAAAAAATGACAGGGTCGGTAGTGTCGAAAAAGTCAAAAATGGGAAGGGTGGGGGATTGTCCCAAAACTTGCTACAAGGGGCCAGAGGGGCGGGCTGATTGAAAAATGTGTAAAATCAAGCACCGTGAAGGCATTGTGTGAAAATTGTGAAGGATTTTCCATAGGGGTAAAAATTGAAAAAAATGACAGGGTCGGTAGTGTCGAAAAAGTCAAAAATGGGAAGGGTGGGGGATTGTCCCAAAACTTGCTACAAGGGGCCAGAGGGGCGGCCTGAATGAAAAATTTGTAAAATCAAGCACCGTGAGGGCATTGTGTGAAAATTATGAAGGATTTTCCTAAGCGGGCAAAAATTGAAAAAAACGACAGGGCCGGTAGTGTCGAAAAATTCAAAAATGGGAAGGGTGGGGGATTGTCCCAAAACTTGCTACAAGGGGCCAGAGGGGCGGCCTGAATGAAAAATTTGTAAAATCAAGCACCGTGAGGGCATTGTGTGAAAATTATGAAGGATTTTCCAAAGCGGCCAAAAATTGAAAAAAACGACAGGGCCGGTAGTGTCGAAAAAGTCAAAAATGGGAAGGGTGGGGGATTGTCCCAAAACTTGCTACAAGGGGCCAGAGGGGCGGCCTGAATGAAAAATGTGTAAAATCAAGCACCGTGAGGGCATTGTGTGAAAATTGTGAAGGATTTTCCAAAGCGGCCAAAAATGGAAAAAAATGACAGGGCCGGTAGTGTCGAAAAAGTCAAAAATGGGAAGGGTGGGGGATTGTCCCAAAACTTGCTACAAGGGGCCAGAGGGGCGGGCTGATTGAAAAATGTGTAAAATCAAGCACCGTGAAGGCATTGTGTGAAAATTGTGAAGGATTTTCCAAAGCGGCCAAAAATTGAAAAAAACGACAGGGCCGGTAGTGTCGAAAAAGTCAAAAATGGGAAGGGTGGGGGATTGTCCCAAAACTTGCTACAAGGGGCCAGAGGGGCGGCCTGAATGAAAAATGTGTAAAATCAAGCACCGTGAGGGCATTGTGTGAAAATTGTGAAGGATTTTCCAAAGCGGGCAAAAATTGAAAAAAATGACAGGGTCGGTAGTGTCGAAAAAGTCAAAAATGGGAAGGGTGGGGGATTGTCCCAAAACTTGCTACAAGGGGCCAGAGGGGCGGGCTGATTGAAAAATGTGTAAAATCAAGCACCGTGAAGGCATTGTGTGAAAATTGTGAAGGATTTTCCATAGGGGTAAAAACTTGAAAAAAATGACAGGGTCGGTAGTGTCGAAAAAGTCAAAAATGGGAAGGGTGGGGGATTGTCCCAAAACTTGCTACAAGGGGCCAGAGGGGCGGCCTGAATGAAAAATGTGTAAAATCAAGCACCGTGAGGGCATTGTGTGAAAATTGTGAAGGATTTTCCAAAGCGGCCAAAAATTGAAAAAAACGACAGGGCCGGTAGTGTCGAAAAAGTCAAAAATGGGAAGGGTGGGGGATTGTCCCAAAACTTGCTACAAGGGGCCAGAGGGGCGGGCTGATTGAAAAATGTGTAAAATCAAGCACCGTGAAGGCATTGTGTGAAAATTGTGAAGGATTTTCCATAGGGGTAAAAATTGAAAAAAAAATTACAGGGTCGGTAGTGTCGAAAAAGTCAAAAATGGGAAGGGTGGGGGATTGTCCCAAAGCTTGCTACAAGGGGCCAGAGGGGCGGCCTGAATGAAAAATGTGTAAAATCAAGCACCGTGAGGGCATTGTGTGAAAATTATGAAGGATTTTCCAAAGCGGCCAAAAATTGAAAAAAACGACAGGGCCGGTAGTGTCGAAAAATTCAAAAATGGGAAGGGTGGGGGATTGTCCCAAAACTTGCTACAAGGGGCCAGAGGGGCGGCCTGAATGAAAAATGTGTAAAATCAAGCACCGTGAGGGCATTGTGTGAAAATTATGAAGGATTTTCCAAAGCGGCCAAAAATTGAAAAAAACGACAGGGCCGGTAGTGTCGAAAAAGTCAAAAATGGGAAGGGTGGGGGATTGTCCCAAAACTTGCTACAAGGGGCCAGAGGGGCGGGCTGATTGAAAAATGTGTAAAATCAAGCACCGTGAGGGCATTGTGTGAAAATTGTGAAGGATTTTCCATAGGGGTAAAAATTGAAAAAAATGACAGGGTCGGTAGTGTCGAAAAAGTCAAAAATGGGAAGGGTGGGGGATTGTCCCAAAACTTGCTACAAGGGGCCAGAGGGGCGGCCTGAATGAAAAATGTGTAAAATCAAGCACCGTGAGGGCATTGTGTGAAAATTGTGAAGGATTTTCCAAAGCGGCCAAAAATTGAAAAAAACGACAGGGCCGGTAGTGTCGAAAAAGTCAAAAATGGGAAGGGTGGGGGATTGTCCCAAAACTTGCTACAAGGGGCCAGAGGGGCGGCCTGAATGAAAAATTTGTAAAATCAAGCACCGTGAGGGCATTGTGTGAAAATTATGAAGGATTTTCCAAAGCGGCCAAAAATTGAAAAAAACGACAGGGCCGGTAGTGTCGAAAAATTCAAAAATGGGAAGGGTGGGGGATTGTCCCAAAACTTGCTACAAGGGGCCAGAGGGGCGGCCTGAATGAAAAATTTGTAAAATCAAGCACCGTGAGGGCATTGTGTGAAAATTATGAAGGATTTTCCAAAGCGGCCAAAAATTGAAAAAAACGACAGGGCCGGTAGTGTCGAAAAAGTCAAAAATGGGAAGGGTGGGGGATTGTCCCAAAACTTGCTACAAGGGGCCAGAGGGGCGGGCTGATTGAAAAATGTGTAAAATCAAGCACCGTGAGGGCATTGTGTGAAAATTGTGAAGGATTTTCCATAGGGGTAAAAATTGAAAAAAATGACAGGGTCGGTAGTGTCGAAAAAGTCAAAAATGGGAAGGGTGGGGGATTGTCCCAAAACTTGCTACAAGGGGCCAGAGGGGCGGCCTGAATGAAAAATGTGTAAAATCAAGCACCGTGAGGGCATTGTGTGAAAATTGTGAAGGATTTTCCAAAGCGGGCAAAAATTGAAAAAAACGACAGGGCCGGTAGTGTCGAAAAAGTCAAAAATGGGAAGGGTGGGGGATTGTCCCAAAACTTGCTACAAGGGGCCAGAGGGGCGGCCTGAATGAAAAATTTGTAAAATCAAGCACCGTGAGGGCATTGTGTGAAAATTATGAAGGATTTTCCAAAGCGGCCAAAAATTGAAAAAAACGACAGGGCCGGTAGTGTCGAAAAAGTCAAAAATGGGAAGGGTGGGGGATTGTCCCAAAACTTGCTACAAGGGGCCAGAGGGGCGGGCTGATTGAAAAATGTGTAAAATCAAGCACCGTGAGGGCATTGTGTGAAAATTATGAAGGATTTTCCAAAGCGGCCAAAAATTGAAAAAAACGACAGGGCCGGTAGTGTCGAAAAATTCAAAAATGGGAAGGGTGGGGGATTGTCCCAAAACTTGCTACAAGGGGCCAGAGGGGCGGCCTGAATGAAAAATTTGTAAAATCAAGCACCGTGAGGGCATTGTGTGAAAATTATGAAGGATTTTCCAAAGCGGCCAAAAATTGAAAAAAACGACAGGGCCGGTAGTGTCGAAAAAGTCAAAAATGGGAAGGGTGGGGGATTGTCCCAAAACTTGCTACAAGGGGCCAGAGGGGCGGGCTGATTGAAAAATGTGTAAAATCAAGCACCGTGAGGGCATTGTGTGAAAATTGTGAAGGATTTTCCATAGGGGTAAAAATTGAAAAAAATGACAGGGTCGGTAGTGTCGAAAAAGTCAAAAATGGGAAGGGTGGGGGATTGTCCCAAAACTTGCTACAAGGGGCCAGAGGGGCGGCCTGAATGAAAAATGTGTAAAATCAAGCACCGTGAGGGCATTGTGTGAAAATTGTGAAGGATTTTCCAAAGCGGGCAAAAATTGAAAAAAACGACAGGGCCGGTAGTGTCGAAAAAGTCAAAAATGGGAAGGGTGGGGGATTGTCCCAAAACTTGCTACAAGGGGCCAGAGGGGCGGCCTGAATGAAAAATTTGTAAAATCAAGCACCGTGAGGGCATTGTGTGAAAATTATGAAGGATTTTCCAAAGCGGCCAAAAATTGAAAAAAACGACAGGGCCGGTAGTGTCGAAAAAGTCAAAAATGGGAAGGGTGGGGGATTGTCCCAAAACTTGCTACAAGGGGCCAGAGGGGCGGGCTGATTGAAAAATGTGTAAAATCAAGCACCGTGAGGGCATTGTGTGAAAATTGTGAAGGATTTTCCATAGGGGTAAAAATTGAAAAAAATGACAGGGTCGGTAGTGTCGAAAAAGTCAAAAATGGGAAGGGTGGGGGATTGTCCCAAAACTTGCTACAAGGGGCCAGAGGGGCGGCCTGAATGAAAAATGTGTAAAATCAAGCACCGTGAAGGCATTGTGTGAAAATTGTGAAGGATTTTCCAAAGCGGGCAAAAATTGAAAAAAATGACAGGGCCAGTAGTGTCGAAAAAGTCAAAAATGGGAAGGTTGGGGGATTGTCCCAAAACTTGCTACACGGGGCCAGAGGGTCGGGCTGAATGAAAAATGTGTAAAATCAAGCACCGTGAAGGCATTGTGTGAAAATTGTGAAGGATTTTCCAAAGCGGGCAAAAATTGAAAAAAATGACAGGACCGGTAGTGTCGAAAAAGTCAAAAATGGGAAGGGTGGGGGATTGTCCCAAATCTTTCTACAAGGAGCCAGAGGGTCAGCCTGAATGAAAAATGTGTAAAATCAAGCACCGTGAAGGCATTGTGTGAAAATTGTGAAGGATTTTCCAAAGCGGGCAAAAATTGAAAAAAACGACAGGGCCGGTAGTGTCAAAAAAGTCAAAAATGGGAAGGGTGGGGGATTGTCCCAAAACTTGCTACAAGGGGCCAGAGGGGCGGGCTGATTGAAAAATGTGTAAAATCAAGCACCGTGAAGGCATTGTGTGGAAATTGTGAAGGATTTTCCATAGGGGTAAAAATTGAAAAAAATGACAGGGTCGGTAGTGTCGAAAAAGTCAAAAATGGGAAGGGTGGGGGATTGTCCCAAAACTTGCTACAAGGGGCCAGAGGGGCGGCCTGAATGAAAAATGTGTAAAATCAAGCACCGTGAGGGCATTGTGTGAAAATTGTGAAGGATTTTCCAAAGCGGCCAAAAATTGAAAAAAACGACAGGGCCGGTAGTGTCGAAAAAGTCAAAAATGGGAAGGGTGGGGGATTGTCCCAAAACTTGCTACAAGGGGCCAGAGGGGCGCGCTGATTGAAAAATGTGTAAAATCAAGCACCGTGAAGGCATTGTGTGAAAATTGTGAAGGATTTTCCATAGGGGTAAAAATTGAAAAAAATGACAGGGTCGGTAGTGTCGAAAAAGTCAAAAATGGGAAGGGTGGGGGATTGTCCCAAAACTTGCTACAAGGGGCCAGAGGGGCGGCCTGAATGAAAAATGTGTAAAATCAAGCACCGTGAGGGCATTGTGTGAAAATTGTGAAGGATTTTACAAAGCGGCCAAAAATTGAAAAAAACGACAGGGCCGGTAGTGTCGAAAAAGTCAAAAATGGGAAGGGTGGGGGATTGTACCCAAACTTGCTACAAGGGGCCAGAGGGGCGGGCTGAATGAAAAATGTGTAAAATCAAGCACCGTGAAGGCATTGTGTGAAAATTGTGAAGGATTTTCCAAAGCGGGCCAAAATTGAAAAAAATGACAGGGCCGGTAGTGTCGAAAAAGTCAAAAATGGGAAGGTTGGGGGATTGTCCCAAAACTTGCTACACGGGACCAGAGGGTCGGGCTGAATGAAAAATGTGTAAAATCAAGCACCGTGAAGGCATTGTGTGAAAATTGTGAAGGATTTTCCAAAGCGGGCAAAAATTGAAAAAAATGACAGGGCCGGTAGTGTCGAAAAAGTCAAAAATGGGAAGGGTGGGGGATTGTCCCAAAACTTGCTTCAAGGGGCCAGAGGGGCAGCCTGAATGAAAAATGTGTAAAATCAAGCACCGTGAAGGCATTGTGTGAAAATTGTGAAGGATTTTCCATAGGGGTAAAAATTGAAAAAAATGACAGGGTCGGTAGTGTCGAAAAAGTCAAAAATGGGAAGGGTGGGGGATTGTCCCAAAACTTGCTACAAGGGGCCAGAGGGGCGGCCTGAATGAAAAATGTGTAAAATCAAGCACCGTGAGGGCATTGTGTGAAAATTGTGAAGGATTTTCCAAAGCGGCCAAAAATTGAAAAAAACGACAGGGCCGGTAGTGTCGAAAAAGTCAAAAATGGGAAGGGTGGGGGATTGTCCCCAAACTTGCTACAAGGGGCCAGAGGGGCGGGCTGAATGAAAAATGTGTAAAATCAAGCACCGTGAAGGCATTGTGTGAAAATTGTGAAGGATTTTCCAAAGCGGGCCAAAATTGAAAAAAATGACAGGGCCGGTAGTGTCGAAAAAGTCAAAAATGGGAAGGTTGGGGGATTGTCCCAAAACTTGCTACACGGGACCAGAGGGTCGGGCTGAATGAAAAATGTGTAAAATCAAGCACCGTGAAGGCATTGTGTGAAAATTGTGAAGGATTTTCCAAAGCGGGCAAAAATTGAAAAAAATGACAGGGCCGGTAGTGTCGAAAAAGTCAAAAATGGGAAGGGTGGGGGATTGTCCCAAAACTTGCTTCAAGGGGCCAGAGGGGCAGCCTGAATGAAAAATGTGTAAAATCAAGCACCGTGAAGGCATTGTGTGAAAATTGTGAAGGATTTTCCAAAGCGGCCAAAAATTGAAAAAAATGACAGGGCCGGTAGTGTCGAAAAAGTCAAAAATGGGAAGGGTGGGGGATTGTCCCCAAACTTGCTACAAGGGGCCAGAGGGGCGGGCAGAATGAAAAATGTGTAAAATCAAGCACCGTGAAGGCATTGTGTGAAAATTGTGAAGGATTTTCCAAAGCGGGCAAAAATTGAAAAAAATGACAGGGCCGGTAGTGTCGAAAAAGTCAAAAATGGGAAGGGTGGGGGATTGTCCCAAAACTTGCTACAAGGGGCCAGAGGGGCGGCCTGAATGAAAAATGTGTAAAATCAAGCACCGTGAGGGCATTGTGTGAAAATTTTGAAGGATTTTCCAAAGCGGCCAAAAATTGAAAAAAACGACAGGGCCGGTAGTGTCGAAAAAGTCAAAAATGGGAAGGGTGGGGGATTGTCCCAAAACTTGCTACAAGGGGCCAGAGGGGCGGGCTGATTGAAAAATGTGTAAAATCAAGCACCGTGAAGGCATTGTGTGGAAATTGTGAAGGATTTTCCATAGGGGTAAAAATTGAAAAAAATGACAGGGTCGGTAGTGTCGAAAAAGTCAAAAATGGGAAGGGTGGGGGATTGTCCCAAAACTTGCTACAAGGGGCCAGAGGGGCGGCCTGAATGAAAAATGTGTAAAATCAAGCACCGTGAGGGCATTGTGTGAAAATTGTGAAGGATTTTCCAAAGCGGCCAAAAATTGAAAAAAACGACAGGGTCGGTAGTGTCGAAAAAGTCAAAAATGGGAAGGGTGGGGGATTGTCCCAAAACTTGCTACAAGGGGCCAGAGGGGCGGCCTGAATGAAAAATGTGTAAAATCAAGCACCGTGAGGGCATTGTGTGAAAATTTTGAAGGATTTTCCAAAGCGGGCAAAAATTGAAAAAAACGACAGGGCCGGTAGTGTCGAAAAAGTCAAAAATGGGAAGGGTGGGGGATTGTCCCAAAACTTGCTACAAGGGGCCAGAGGGGCGGGCTGATTGAAAAATGTGTAAAATCAAGCACCGTGAAGGCATTGTGTGGAAATTGTGAAGGATTTTCCATAGGGGTAAAAATTGAAAAAAATGACAGGGTCGGTAGTGTCGAAAAAGTCAAAAATGGGAAGGGTGGGGGATTGTCCCAAAACTTGCTACAAGGGGCCAGAGGGGCGGCCTGAATGAAAAATGTGTAAAATCAAGCACCGTGAGGGCATTGTGTGAAAATTGTGAAGGATTTTCCAAAGCGGCCAAAAATTGAAAAAAACGACAGGGCCGGTAGTGTCGAAAAAGTCAAAAATGGGAAGGGTGGGGGATTGTCCCAAAACTTGCTACAAGGGGCCAGAGGGGCGGGCTGATTGAAAAATGTGTAAAATCAAGCACCGTGAAGGCATTGTGTGAAAATTGTGAAGGATTTTCCAAAGCGGGCAAAAATTGAAAAAAATGACAGGGCCGGTAGTGTCGAAAAAGTCAAAAATGGGAAGGGTGGGGGATTGTCCCAAAACTTGCTTCAAGGGGCCAGAGGGGCAGCCTGAATGAAAAATGTGTAAAATCAAGCACCGTGAAGGCATTGTGTGAAAATTGTGAAGGATTTTCCAAAGCGGGCAAAAATTGAAAAAAAATGACAGGGCTGGTAGTGTCGAAAAAGTCAAAAATGGGAAGGTTGGGGGATTGTCCCAAAACTTGCTACACGGGGCCAGAGGGTCGGGCTGAATGAAAAATGTGTAAAATCAAGCACCGTGAAGGCATTGTGTGAAAATTGTGAAGGATTTTCCAAAGCGGGCAAAAATTTTAAAAAATGACAGGGCCGGTAGTGTCGAAAAAGTCAAAAATGGGAAGGGTGGGGGATTGTCCCCAAACTTGCTACAAGGGGCCAGAGGGGCGGGCTGAATGAAAAATGTGTAAAATCAAGCACCGTGAAGGCATTGTGTGAAAATTGTGAAGGATTTTCCAAAGCGGGCCAAAATTGAAAAAAATGACAGGGCCGGTAGTGTCGAAAAAGTCAAAAATGGGAAGGGTGGGGGATTGTCCCAAAACTTGCTTCAAGGGGCCAGAGGGGCAGCCTGAATGAAAAATGTGTAAAATCAAGCACCGTGAAGGCATTGTGTGAAAATTGTGAAGGATTTTCCAAAGCGGGCAAAAATTGAAAAAAATGACAGGGCCGGTAGTGTCGAAAAAGTCAAAAATGGGAAGGGTGGGGGATTGTCCCAAAACTTGCTTCAAGGGGCCAGAGGGGCAGCCTGAATGAAAAATGTGTAAAATCAAGCACCGTGAAGGCATTGTGTGAAAATTGTGAAGGATTTTCCAAAGCGGGCAAAAATTGAAAAAAATGACAGGGCCGGTAGTGTCGAAAAAGTCAAAAATGGGAAGGTTGGGGGATTGTCCCAAAACTTGCTACACGGGGCCAGAGGGGCGGGCTGAATGAAAAATGTGTAAAATCAAGCACCGTGTAGGCATTGTGTGAAAATTGTGAAGGATTTTTCAAAGCGGGCAAAAATTGAAAAAAATGACAGGGCCGGTAGTGTCGAAAAAGTCAAAAATGGGAAGGGTGGGGGATTGTCCCAAAACTTGCTTCAAGGGGCCAGAGGGGCAGCCTGAATGAAAAATGTGTAAAATCAAGCACCGTGAAGGCATTGTGTGAAAATTGTGAAGGATTTTCCAAAGCGGGCAAAAATTGAAAAAAATGACAGGGCCAGTAGTGTCGAAAAAGTCAAAAATGGGAAGGTTGGGGGATTGTCCCAAAACTTGCTACACGGGGCCAGAGGGTCGGGCTGAATGAAAAATGTGTAAAATCAAGCACCGTGAAGGCATTGTGTGAAAATTGTGAAGGATTTTCCAAAGCGGGCTAAAATTGAAAAAAATGACAGGGCCGGTAGTGTCGAAAAAGTCAAAAATGGGAAGGGTGGGGGATTGTCCCAAAACTTGCTACAAGGGGCTAGAGGGGCAGCCTGAATGAAAAATGTGTAAAATCAAGCACCGTGAAGGCATTGTGTGAAAATTGTGAAGGATTTTCCAAAGCGGGCAAAAATTGAAAAAAATGACAGGGCCGGTAGTGTCGAAAAAGTCAAAAATGGGAAGGTTGGGGGATTGTCCCAAAACTTGCTACAAGGGGCCAGAGGGGCGGGCTGATTGAAAAATGTGTAAAATCAAGCACCGTGAAGGCATTGTGTGAAAATTGTGAAGGATTTTCCATAGGGGTAAAAATTGAAAAAAACGACAGGGTCGGTAGTGTCGAAAAAGTCAAAAATGGGAAGGGTGGGGGATTGTCCCAAAACTTGCTTCAAGGGGCCAGAGGGGCAGCCTGAATGAAAAATGTGTAAAATCAAGCACCGTGAAGGCATTGTGTGAAAATTGTGAAGGATTTTCCAAAGCGGGCAAAAATTGAAAAAAATGACAGGACCGGTAGTGTCGAAAAAGTCAAAAATGGGAAGGGTGGGGGATTGTCCCAAATCTTGCTACAAGGAGCCAGAGGGTCAGCCTGAATGAAAAATGTGTAAAATCAAGCACCGTGAAGGCATTGTGTGAAAATTGTGAAGGATTTTCCAAAGCGGGCAAAAATTGAAAAAAATGACAGGGCCGGTAGTGTCGAAAAAGTCAAAAATGGGAAGGGTGGGGGATTGTCCCAAATCTTGCTACAAGGAGCCAGAGGGTCAGCCTGAATGAAAAATGTGTAAAATCAAGCACCGTGAAGGCATTGTGTGAAAATTGTGAAGGATTTTCCAAAGCGGGCAAAAATTGAAAAAAATGACAGGGCCGGTAGTGTCGAAAAAGTCAAAAATGGGAAGGTTGGGGGATTGTCCCAAAACTTGCTACACGGGGCCAGAGGGGCGGGCTGAATGAAAAATGTGTAAAATCAAGCACCGTGTAGGCATTGTGTGAAAATTGTGAAGGATTTTCCAAAGCGGGCAAAAATTGAAAAAAATGACAGGGCCGGTAGTGTCGAAAAAGTCAAAAATGGGAAGGGTGGGGGATTGTCCCAAAACTTGCTTCAAGGGGCCAGAGGGGCAGCCTGAATGAAAAATGTGTAAAATCAAGCACCGTGAAGGCATTGTGTGAAAATTGTGAAGGATTTTCCAAAGCAGGCAAAAATTGAAAAAAATGACAGGGCCGGTAGTGTCGAAAAAGTCAAAAATGGGAAGGTTGGGGGATTGTCCCAAAACTTGCTACACGGGGCCAGAGGGTCGGGCTGAATGAAAAATGTGTAAAATCAAGCACCGTGAAGGCATTGTGTGAAAATTGTGAAGGATTTTCCAAAGCGGGCAAAAATTGAAAAAAATGACAGGACCGGTAGTGTCGAAAAAGTCAAAAATGGGAAGGGTGGGGGATTGTCCCAAATCTTGCTACAAGGAGCCAGAGGGTCAGCCTGAATGAAAAATGTGTAAAATCAAGCACCGTGAAGGCATTGTGTGAAAATTGTGAAGGATTTTCCAAAGCGGGCAAAAATTGAAAAAAATGACAGGGCCGGTAGTGTCGAAAAAGTCAAAAATGGGAAGGGTGGGGGATTGTCCCAAAACTTGCTACAAGGGGCTAGAGGGGCAGCCTGAATGAAAAATGTGTAAAATCAAGCACCGTGAAGGCATTGTGTGAAAATTGTGAAGGATTTTCCAAAGCGGGCAAAAATTGAAAAAAATGACAGGGCCGGTAGTGTCGAAAAAGTCAAAAATGGGAAGGTTGGGGGATTGTCCCAAAACTTGCTACAAGGGGCCAGAGGGGCGGGCTGATTGAAAAATGTGTAAAATCAAGCACCGTGAAGGCATTGTGTGAAAATTGTGAAGGATTTTCCATAGGGGTAAAAATTGAAAAAAACGACAGGGTCGGTAGTGTCGAAAAAGTCAAAAATGGGAAGGTTGGGGGATTGTCCCAAAACTTGCTACACGGGGCCAGAGGGGCGGGCTGAATGAAAAATGTGTAAAATCAAGCACCGTGTAGGCATTGTGTGAAAATTGTGAAGGATTTTCCAAAGCGGGCAAAAATTGAAAAAAATGACAGGACCGGTAGTGTCGAAAAAGTCAAAAATGGGAAGGGTGGGGGATTGTCCCAAATCTTGCTACAAGGAGCCAGAGGGTCAGCCTGAATGAAAAATGTGTAAAATCAAGCACTGTGAAGGCATTGTGTGAAAATTGTGAAGGATTTTCCAAAGCGGGCAAAAATTGAAAAAAATGACAGGGCCGGTAGTGTCGAAAAAGTCAAAAATGGGAAGGGTGGGGGATTGTCCCAAATCTTGCTACAAGGAGCCAGAGGGTCAGCCTGAATGAAAAATGTGTAAAATCAAGCACCGTGAAGGCATTGTGTGAAAATTGTGAAGGATTTTCCAAAGCGGGCAAAAATTGAAAAAAATGACAGGGCCGGTAGTGTCGAAAAAGTCAAAAATGGGAAGGTTGGGGGATTGTCCCAAAACTTGCTACACGGGGCCAGAGGGGCGGGCTGAATGAAAAATGTGTAAAATCAAGCACCGTGTAGGCATTGTGTGAAAATTGTGAAGGATTTTCCAAAGCGGGCAAAAATTGAAAAAAATGACAGGGCCGGTAGTGTCGAAAAAGTCAAAAATGGGAAGGGTGGGGGATTGTCCCAAAACTTGCTTCAAGGGGCCAGAGGGGCAGCCTGAATGAAAAATGTGTAAAATCAAGCACCGTGAAGGCATTGTGTGAAAATTGTGAAGGATTTTCCAAAGCGGGCAAAAATTGAAAAAAATGACAGGGCCGGTAGTGTCGAAAAAGTCAAAAATGGGAAGGTTGGGGGATTGTCCCAAAACTTGCTACACGGGGCCAGAGGGTCGGGCTGAATGAAAAATGTGTAAAATCAAGCACCGTGAAGGCATTGTGTGAAAATTGTGAAGGATTTTCCAAAGCGGGCAAAAATTGAAAAAAATGACAGGGCCGGTAGTGTCGAAAAAGTCAAAAATGGGAAGGGTGGGGGATTGTCCCCAAACTTGCTACAAGGGGCCAGAGGGGCGGGCTGAATGAAAAATGTGTAAAATCAAGCACCGTGAAGGCATTGTGTGAAAATTGTGAAGGATTTTCCAAAGCGGGCAAAAATTGAAAAAAATGACAGGGCCGGTAGTGTCGAAAAAGTCAAAAATGGGAAGGGTGGGGGATTGTCCCCAAACTTGCTACAAGGGGCCAGAGGGGCGGGCTGAATGAAAAATGTGTAAAATCAAGCACCGTGAAGGCATTGTGTGAAAATTGTGAAGGATTTTCCAAAGCGGGCAAAAATTGAAAAAAATGACAGGGCCGGTAGTGTCGAAAAAGTCAAAAATGGGAAGGGTGGGGGATTGTCCCAAAACTTGCTTCAAGGGGCCAGAGGGGCAGCCTGAATGAAAAATGTGTAAAATCAAGCACCGTGAAGGCATTGTGTGAAAATTGTGAAGGATTTTCCAAAGCGGGCAAAAATTGAAAAAAATGACAGGGCCGGTAGTGTCGAAAAAGTCAAAAATGGGAAGGTTGGGGGATTGTCCCAAAACTTGCTACACGGGGCCAGAGGGTCGGGCTGAATGAAAAATGTGTAAAATCAAGCACCGTGAAGGCATTGTGTGAAAATTGTGAAGGATTTTCCATAGGGGTAAAAATTGAAAAAAATGACAGGGTCGGTAGTGTCGAAAAAGTCAAAAATGGGAAGGGTGGGGGATTGTCCCAAAGCTTGCTACAAGGGGCCAGAGGGGCGGCCTGAATGAAAAATGTGTAAAATCAAGCACCGTGAGGGCATTGTGTGAAAATTATGAAGGATTTTCCAAAGCGGCCAAAAATTGAAAAAAACGACAGGGCCGGTAGTGTCGAAAAATTCAAAAATGGGAAGGGTGGGGGATTGTCCCAAAACTTGCTACAAGGGGCCAGAGGGGCGGCCTGAATGAAAAATGTGTAAAATCAAGCACCGTGAGGGCATTGTGTGAAAATTGTGAAGGATTTTCCAAAGCGGCCAAAAATTGAAAAAAACGACAGGGCCGGTAGTGTCGAAAAAGTCAAAAATGGGAAGGGTGGGGGATTGTCCCAAAACTTGCTACAAGGGGCCAGAGGGGCGGCCTGAATGAAAAATTTGTAAAATCAAGCACCGTGAGGGCATTGTGTGAAAATTATGAAGGATTTTCCAAAGCGGCCAAAAATTGAAAAAAACGACAGGGCCGGTAGTGTCGAAAAATTCAAAAATGGGAAGGGTGGGGGATTGTCCCAAAACTTGCTACAAGGGGCCAGAGGGGCGGCCTGAATGAAAAATTTGTAAAATCAAGCACCGTGAGGGCATTGTGTGAAAATTGTGAAGGATTTTCCATAGGGGTAAAAATTGAAAAAAATGACAGGGTCGGTAGTGTCGAAAAAGTCAAAAATGGGAAGGGTGGGGGATTGTCCCAAAACTTGCTACAAGGGGCCAGAGGGGCGGCCTGAATGAAAAATTTGTAAAATCAAGCACCGTGAGGGCATTGTGTGAAAATTGTGAAGGATTTTCCAAAGCGGCCAAAAATTGAAAAAAACGACAGGGCCGGTAGTGTCGAAAAAGTCAAAAATGGGAAGGGTGGGGGATTGTCCCAAAACTTGCTACAAGGGGCCAGAGGGGCGGCCTGATTGAAAAATGTGTAAAATCAAGCACCGTGAGGGCATTGTGTGAAAATTGTGAAGGATTTTCCATAGGGGTAAAAATTGAAAAAAATGACAGGGTCGGTAGTGTCGAAAAAGTCAAAAATGGGAAGGGTGGGGGATTGTCCCAAAACTTGCTACAAGGGGCCAGAGGGGCGGCCTGAATGAAAAATGTGTAAAATCAAGCACCGTGAGGGCATTGTGTGAAAATTGTGAAGGATTTTCCAAAGCGGCCAAAAATGGAAAAAAATGACAGGGCCGGTAGTGTCGAAAAAGTCAAAAATGGGAAGGGTGGGGGATTGTCCCAAAACTTGCTACAAGGGGCCAGAGGGGCGGCCTGAATGAAAAATTTGTAAAATCAAGCACCGTGAGGGCATTGTGTGAAAATTATGAAGGATTTTCCAAAGCGGCCAAAAATTGAAAAAAACGACAGGGCCGGTAGTGTCGAAAAATTCAAAAATGGGAAGGGTGGGGGATTGTCCCAAAACTTGCTACAAGGGGCCAGAGGGGCGGCCTGAATGAAAAATGTGTAAAATCAAGCACCGTGAGGGCATTGTGTGAAAATTGTGAAGGATTTTCCAAAGCGGCCAAAAATTGAAAAAAACGACAGGGCCGGTAGTGTCGAAAAAGTCAAAAATGGGAAGGGTGGGGGATTGTCCCAAAACTTGCTACAAGGGGCCAGAGGGGCGGCCTGAATGAAAAATGTGTAAAATCAAGCACCGTGAGGGCATTGTGTGAAAATTGTGAAGGATTTTACAAAGCGGCCAAAAATTGAAAAACACGACAGGGCCGGTAGTGTCGAAAAAGTCAAAAATGGGAAGGGTGGGGGATTGTCCCAAAACTTGCTACAAGGGGCCAGAGGGGCGGCCTGAATGAAAAATTTGTAAAATCAAGCACCGTGAGGGCATTGTGTGAAAATTATGAAGGATTTTCCAAAGCGGCCAAAAATTGAAAAAAACGACAGGGCCGGTAGTGTCGAAAAATTCAAAAATGGGAAGGGTGGGGGATTGTCCCAAAACTTGCTACAAGGGGCCAGAGGGGCGGCCTGATTGAAAAATGTGTAAAATCAAGCACCGTGAGGGCATTGTGTGAAAATTATGAAGGATTTTCCAAAGCGGCCAAAAATGGAAAAAAATGACAGGGCCGGTAGTGTCGAAAAATTCAAAAATGGGAAGGGTGGGGGATTGTCCCAAAACTTGCTACAAGGGGCCAGAGGGGCGGCCTGAATGAAAAATGTGTAAAATCAAGCACCGTGAGGGCATTGTGTGAAAATTGTGAAGGATTTTCCAAAGCGGCCAAAAAATGGAAAAAAATGACAGGGCCAGTAGTGTCGAAAAAGTCAAAAATGGGAAGGGTGGGGGATTGTCCCAAAACTTGCTACAAGGGGCCAGAGGGGCGGCCTGAATGAAAAATTTGTAAAATCAAGCACCGTGAGGGCATTGTGTGAAAATTATGAAGGATTTTCCAAAGCGGCCAAAAATTGAAAAAAACGACAGGGCCGGTAGTGTCGAAAAATTCAAAAATGGGAAGGGTGGGGGATTGTCCCAAAACTTGCTACAAGGGGCCAGAGGGGCGGCCTGAATGAAAAATGTGTAAAATCAAGCACCGTGAGGGCATTGTGTGAAAATTGTGAAGGATTTTCCAAAGCGGCCAAAAATTGAAAAAAACGACAGGGCCGGTAGTGTCGAAAAAGTCAAAAATGGGAAGGGTGGGGGATTGTCCCAAAACTTGCTACAAGGGGCCAGAGGGGTGCGCTGATTGAAAAATGTGTAAAATCAAGCACCGTGAAGGCATTGTGTGAAAATTGTGAAGGATTTTCCATAGGGGTAAAAATTGAAAAAAATGACAGGGTCGGTAGTGTCGAAAAAGTCAAAAATGGGAAGGGTGGGGGATTGTCCCAAAACTTGCTACAAGGGGCCAGAGGGGCGGCCTGAATGAAAAATGTGTAAAATCAAGCACCGTGAGGGCATTGTGTGAAAATTGTGAAGGATTTTCCATAGGGGTAAAAATTGAAAAAAATGACAGGGTCGGTAGTGTCGAAAAAGTCAAAAATGGGAAGGGTGGGGGATTGTCCCAAAACTTGCTACAAGGGGCCAGAGGGGCGGCCTGAATGAAAAATGTGTAAAATCAAGCACCGTGAGGGCATTGTGTGAAAATTGTGAAGGATTTTCCAAAGCGGCCAAAAATTGAAAAAAACGACAGGGCCGGTAGTGTCGAAAAAGTCAAAAATGGGAAGGGTGGGGGATTGTCCCAAAACTTGCTACAAGGGGCCAGAGGGGCGGCCTGAATGAAAAATTTGTAAAATCAAGCACCGTGAGGGCATTGTGTGAAAATTATGAAGGATTTTCCAAAGCGGCCAAAAATTGAAAAAAACGACAGGGCCGGTAGTGTCGAAAAAGTCAAAAATGGGAAGGGTGGGGGATTGTCCCAAAACTTGCTACACGGGACCAGAGGGTCGGGCTGAATGAAAAATGTGTAAAATCAAGCACCGTGAAGGCATTGTGTGAAAATTGTGAAGGATTTTCCAAAGCGGGCAAAAATTGAAAAAAATGACAGGGCCGGTAGTGTCGAAAAAGTCAAAAATGGGAAGGGTGGGGGATTGTCCCAAAACTTGCTTCAAGGGGCCAGAGGGGCAGCCTGAATGAAAAATGTGTAAAATCAAGCACCGTGAAGGCATTGTGTGAAAATTGTGAAGGATTTTCCAAAGCGGGCAAAAATTGAAAAAAATGACAGGGCCGGTAGTGTCGAAAAAGTCAAAAATGGGAAGGGTGGGGGATTGTCCCAAAACTTGCTTCAAGGGGCCAGAGGGGCAGCCTGAATGAAAAATGTGTAAAATCAAGCACCGTGAAGGCATTGTGTGAAAATTGTGAAGGATTTTCCAAAGCGGGCAAAAATTGAAAAAAATGACAGGGCCGGTAGTGTCGAAAAAGTCAAAAATGGGAAGGTTGGGGGATTGTCCCAAAACTTGCTACACGGGGCCAGAGGGGCGGGCTGAATGAAAAATGTGTAAAATCAAGCACCGTGTAGGCATTGTGTGAAAATTGTGAAGGATTTTCCAAAGCGGGCAAAAATTGAAAAAAATGACAGGGCCGGTAGTGTCGAAAAAGTCAAAAATGGGAAGGGTGGGGGATTGTCCCAAAACTTGCTTCAAGGGGCCAGAGGGGCAGCCTGAATGAAAAATGTGTAAAATCAAGCACCGTGAAGGCATTGTGTGAAAATTGTGAAGGATTTTCCAAAGCGGGCAAAAATTGAAAAAAATGACAGGGCCAGTAGTGTCGAAAAAGTCAAAAATGGGAAGGTTGGGGGATTGTCCCAAAACTTGCTACACGGGGCCAGAGGGTCGGGCTGAATGAAAAATGTGTAAAATCAAGCACCGTGAAGGCATTGTGTGAAAATTGTGAAGGATTTTCCAAAGCGGGCAAAAATTGAAAAAAAATAACAGGACCGGTGGTGTCGAAAAAGTCAAAAATGGGAAGGGTGGGGGATTGTCCCAAATCTTGCTACAAGGAGCCAGAGGGTCAGCCTGAATGAAAAATGTGTAAAATCAAGCACCGTGAAGGCATTGTGTGAAAATTGTGAAGGATTTTCCAAAGCGGGCAAAAATTGAAAAAAATGACAGGGCCGGTAGTGTCGAAAAAGTCAAAAATGGGAAGGGTGGGGGATTGTCCCAAATCTTGCTACAAGGAGCCAGAGGGTCAGCCTGAATGAAAAATGTGTAAAATCAAGCACCGTGAAGGCATTGTGTGAAAATTGTGAAGGATTTTCCAAAGCGGGCAAAAATTGAAAAAAATGACAGGGCCGGTAGTGTCGAAAAAGTCAAAAATGGGAAGGTTGGGGGATTGTCCCAAAACTTGCTACACGGGGCCAGAGGGTCGGGCTGAATGAAAAATGTGTAAAATCAAGCACCGTGAAGGCATTGTGTGAAAATTGTGAAGGATTTTCCAAAGCGGGCAAAAATTGAAAAAAATGACAGGACCGGTAGTGTCGAAAAAGTCAAAAATGGGAAGGGTGGGGGATTGTCCCAAATCTTGCTACAAGGAGCCAGAGGGTCAGCCTGAATGAAAAATGTGTAAAATCAAGCACCGTGAAGGCATTGTGTGAAAATTGTGAAGGATTTTCCAAAGCGGGCAAAAATTGAAAAAAATGACAGGGCCGGTAGTGTCGAAAAAGTCAAAAATGGGAAGGGTGGGGGATTGTCCCCAAACTTGCTACAAGGGGCCAGAGGGGCGGGCTGAATGAAAAATGTGTAAAATCAAGCACCGTGAAGGCATTGTGTGAAAATTGTGAAGGATTTTCCAAAGCGGGCAAAAATTGAAAAAAATGACAGGGCCGGTAGTGTCGAAAAAGTCAAAAATGGGAAGGGTGGGGGATTGTCCCAAAACTTGCTACAAGGGGCCAGAGGGGCGGCCTGAATGAAAAATGTGTAAAATCAAGCACCGTGAGGGCATTGTGTGAAAATTGTGAAGGATTTTCCAAAGCGGCCAAAAATTGAAAAAAACGACAGGGCCGGTAGTGTCGAAAAAGTCAAAAATGGGAAGGGTGGGGGATTGTCCCAAAACTTGCTACAAGGGGCCAGAGGGGCGGCCTGAATGAAAAATGTGTAAAATCAAGCACCGTGAGGGCATTGTGTGAAAATTGTGAAGGATTTTCCAAAGCGGGCAAAAATTGAAAAAAATGACAGGGTCGGTAGTGTCGAAAAAGTCAAAAATGGGAAGGGTGGGGGATTGTCCCAAAACTTGCTACAAGGGGCCAGAGGGGCGGCCTGAATTAAAGATGTGTAAAATCAAGCACTGTGAAGGCATTGTGTGAAAATTGTCAAGGATTTTCCAGAACGGCCAAAAATTGAAAAAAATGACAGGGTCGGTAGTGTCGAAAAAGTCAAAAATGGGAAGGGTGGGGGATTGTCCCAAAACTTGCTACAAGGGGCCAGAGGGGCGGCCTGAATGAAAAATGTGTAAAATCAAGCACCGTGAGGGCATTGTGTGAAAATTGTGAAGGATTTTCCAAAGCGGCCAAAAATTGAAAAAAACGACAGGGCCGGTAGTGTCGAAAAAGTCAAAAATGGGAAGGGTGGGGGATTGTCCCAAAACTTGCTACAAGGGGCCAGAGGGGCGGCCTGAATGAAAAATGTGTAAAATCAAGCACCGTGAGGGCATTGTGTGAAAATTGTGAAGGATTTTCCAAAGCGGGCAAAAATTGAAAAAAATGACAGGGTCGGTAGTGTCGAAAAAGTCAAAAATGGGAAGGGTGGGGGATTGTCCCAAAACTTGCTACAAGGGGCCAGAGGGGCGGCCTGAATTAAAGATGTGTAAAATCAAGCACTGTGAAGGCATTGTGTGAAAATTGTCAAGGATTTTCCAGAACGGGCAAAAATTGAAAAAAATGACAGGGCCGGTAGTGTCGAAAAAGTCAAAAATGGGAAGGGTGGGGGATTGTCCCAAAACTTGCTACAAGGGGCCAGAGGGGCGGCCTGAATGAAAAATGTGTAAAATCAAGCACCGTGAGGGCATTGTGTGAAAATTGTGAAGGATTTTCCAAAGCGGGCAAAAATTGAAAAAAACGACAGGGCCGGTAGTGTCGAAAAAGTCAAAAATGGGAAGGGTGGGGGATTGTCCCAAAACTTGCTACAAGGGGCCAGAGGGGCGGGCTGATTGAAAAATGTGTAAAATCAAGCACCGTGAAGGCATTGTGTGAAAATTGTGAAGGATTTTCCATAGGGGTAAAAATTGAAAAAAACGACAGGGTCGGTAGTGTCGAAAAAGTCAAAAATGGGAAGGGTGGGGGATTGTCCCAAAACTTGCTACAAGGGGCCAGAGGGGCGGCCTGAATGAAAAATGTGTAAAATCAAGCACCGTGAGGGCATTGTGTGAAAATTGTGAAGGATTTTCCAAAGCGGCCAAAAATTGAAAAAAACGACAGGGCCGGTAGTGTCGAAAAAGTCAAAAATGGGAAGGGTGGGGGATTGTCCCAAAACTTGCTACAAGGGGCCAGAGGGGCGGCCTGAATGAAAAATTTGTAAAATCAAGCACCGTGAGGGCATTGTGTGAAAATTATGAAGGATTTTCCAAAGCGGCCAAAAATTGAAAAAAACGACAGGGCCGGTAGTGTCGAAAAAGTCAAAAATGGGAAGGGTGGGGGATTGTCCCAAAACTTGCTACAAGGGGCCAGAGGGGCGGCCTGAATGAAAAATTTGTAAAATCAAGCACCGTGAGGGCATTGTGTGAAAATTATGAAGGATTTTCCAAAGCGGCCAAAAATTGAAAAAAACGACAGGGCCGGTAGTGTCGAAAAAGTCAAAAATGGGAAGGGTGGGGGATTGTCCCAAAACTTGCT
Source organism: Scomber japonicus (assembly GCF_027409825.1). Lineage (NCBI taxonomy): Eukaryota > Metazoa > Chordata > Actinopteri > Scombriformes > Scombridae > Scomber > Scomber japonicus. The sequence goes on along the minus strand of NC_070596.1, from coordinate 16,754,700 downwards.
ACAAGGGGCCAGAGGGGCGGGCTGATTGAAAAATGTGTAAAATCAAGCACCGTGAGGGCATTGTGTGAAAATTGTGAAGGATTTTCCATAGGGGTAAAAATTGAAAAAAATGACAGGGTCGGTAGTGTCGAAAAAGTCAAAAATGGGAAGGGTGGGGGATTGTCCCAAAACTTGCTACAAGGGGCCAGAGGGGCGGCCTGAATGAAAAATGTGTAAAATCAAGCACCGTGAGGGCATTGTGTGAAAATTGTGAAGGATTTTCCAAAGCGGCCAAAAATTGAAAAAAACGACAGGGCCGGTAGTGTCGAAAAAGTCAAAAATGGGAAGGGTGGGGGATTGTCCCAAAACTTGCTACAAGGGGCCAGAGGGGCGGCCTGAATGAAAAATGTGTAAAATCAAGCACCGTGAGGGCATTGTGTGAAAATTGTGAAGGATTTTCCAAAGCGGCCAAAAATTGAAAAAAACGACAGGGCCGGTAGTGTCGAAAAAGTCAAAAATGGGAAGGGTGGGGGATTGTCCCAAAACTTGCTACAAGGGGCCAGAGGGGCGGCCTGAATGAAAAATTTGTAAAATCAAGCACCGTGAGGGCATTGTGTGAAAATTATGAAGGATTTTCCAAAGCGGCCAAAAATTGAAAAAAACGACAGGGCCGGTAGTGTCGAAAAATTCAAAAATGGGAAGGGTGGGGGATTGTCCCAAAACTTGCTACAAGGGGCCAGAGGGGCGGCCTGAATGAAAAATTTGTAAAATCAAGCACCGTGAGGGCATTGTGTGAAAATTGTGAAGGATTTTCCATAGGGGTAAAAATTGAAAAAAATGACAGGGTCGGTAGTGTCGAAAAAGTCAAAAATGGGAAGGGTGGGGGATTGTCCCAAAACTTGCTACAAGGGGCCAGAGGGGCGGCCTGAATGAAAAATTTGTAAAATCAAGCACCGTGAGGGCATTGTGTGAAAATTGTGAAGGATTTTCCAAAGCGGCCAAAAATTGAAAAAAACGACAGGGCCGGTAGTGTCGAAAAAGTCAAAAATGGGAAGGGTGGGGGATTGTCCCAAAACTTGCTACAAGGGGCCAGAGGGGCGGGCTGATTGAAAAATGTGTAAAATCAAGCACCGTGAGGGCATTGTGTGAAAATTGTGAAGGATTTTCCATAGGGGTAAAAATTGAAAAAAATGACAGGGCCGGTAGTGTCGAAAAAGTCAAAAATGGGAAGGGTGGGGGATTGTCCCAAAACTTGCTACAAGGGGCCAGAGGGGCGGCCTGAATGAAAAATGTGTAAAATCAAGCACCGTGAGGGCATTGTGTGAAAATTTTGAAGGATTTTCCAAAGCGGGCAAAAATTGAAAAAAACGACAGGGCCGGTAGTGTCGAAAAAGTCAAAAATGGGAAGGGTGGGGGATTGTCCCAAAACTTGCTAAAAGGGGCCAGAGGGGCGGGCTGATTGAAAAATGTGTAAAATCAAGCACCGTGAAGGCATTGTGTGAAAATTGTGAAGGATTTTCCATAGGGGTAAAAATTGAAAAAAATGACAGGGTCGGTAGTGTCGAAAAAGTCAAAAATGGGAAGGGTGGGGGATTGTCCCAAAACTTGCTACAAGGGGCCAGAGGGGCGGCCTGAATGAAAAATGTGTAAAATCAAGCACCGTGAGGGCATTGTGTGAAAATTGTGAAGGATTTTCCAAAGCGGCCAAAAATTGAAAAAAACGACAGGGCCGGTAGTGTCGAAAAAGTCAAAAATGGGAAGGGTGGGGGATTGTCCCAAAACTTGCTACAAGGGGCCAGAGGGGCGGCCTGAATGAAAAATTTGTAAAATCAAGCACCGTGAGGGCATTGTGTGAAAATTATGAAGGATTTTCCAAAGCGGCCAAAAATTGAAAAAAACGACAGGGCCGGTAGTGTCGAAAAATTCAAAAATGGGAAGGGTGGGGGATTGTCCCAAAACTTGCTACAAGGGGCCAGAGGGGCGGCCTGAATGAAAAATTTGTAAAATCAAGCACCGTGAGGGCATTGTGTGAAAATTATGAAGGATTTTCCAAAGCGGCCAAAAATTGAAAAAAACGACAGGGCCGGTAGTGTCGAAAAAGTCAAAAATGGGAAGGGTGGGGGATTGTCCCAAAACTTGCTACAAGGGGCCAGAGGGGCGGGCTGATTGAAAAATGTGTAAAATCAAGCACCGTGAGGGCATTGTGTGAAAATTGTGAAGGATTTTCCATAGGGGTAAAAATTGAAAAAAATTACAGGGTCGGTAGTGTCGAAAAAGTCAAAAATGGGAAGGGTGGGGGATTGTCCCAAAACTTGCTACAAGGGGCCAGAGGGGCGGCCTGAATGAAAAATGTGTAAAATCAAGCACCGTGAAGGCATTGTGTGAAAATTGTGAAGGATTTTCCATAGGGGTAAAAACTTGAAAAAAATGACAGGGTCGGTAGTGTCGAAAAAGTCAAAAATGGGAAGGGTGGGGGATTGTCCCAAAACTTGCTACAAGGGGCCAGAGGGGCGGGCTGATTGAAAAATGTGTAAAATCAAGCACCGTGAAGGCATTGTGTGAAAATTGTGAAGGATTTTCCATAGGGGTAAAAACTTGAAAAAAATGACAGGGTCGGTAGTGTCGAAAAAGTCAAAAATGGGAAGGGTGGGGGATTGTCCCAAAACTTGCTACAAGGGGCCAGAGGGGCGGCCTGAATGAAAAATGTGTAAAATCAAGCACCGTGAGGGCATTGTGTGAAAATTGTGAAGGATTTTCCAAAGCGGGCAAAAATTGAAAAAAACGACAGGGCCGGTAGTGTCGAAAAAGTCAAAAATGGGAAGGGTGGGGGATTGTCCCAAAACTTGCTACAAGGGGCCAGAGGGGCGGGCTGATTGAAAAATGTGTAAAATCAAGCACCGTGAAGGCATTGTGTGAAAATTGTGAAGGATTTTCCATAGGGGTAAAAATTGAAAAAAATGACAGGACCGGTAGTGTCGAAAAAGTCAAAAATGGGAAGGGTGGGGGATTGTCCCAAATCTTGCTACAAGGAGCCAGAGGGTCAGCCTGAATGAAAAATGTGTAAAATCAAGCACCGTGAAGGCATTGTGTGAAAATTGTGAAGGATTTTCCAAAGCGGGCAAAAATTGAAAAAAATGACAGGGCCGGTAGTGTCGAAAAAGTCAAAAATGGGAAGGGTGGGGGATTGTCCCCAAACTTGCTACAAGGGGCCAGAGGGGCGGGCTGAATGAAAAATGTGTAAAATCAAGCACCGTGAAGGCATTGTGTGAAAATTGTGAAGGATTTTCCAAAGCGGGCAAAAATTGAAAAAAACGACAGGGCCGGTAGTGTCGAAAAAGTCAAAAATGGGAAGGGTGGGGGATTGTCCCAAAACTTGCTACAAGGGGCCAGAGGGGCGGCCTGAATGAAAAATGTGTAAAATCAAGCACCGTGAGGGCATTGTGTGAAAATTGTGAAGGATTTTCCAAAGCGGGCAAAAATTGAAAAAAATGACAGGGTCGGTAGTGTCGAAAAAGTCAAAAATGGGAAGGGTGGGGGATTGTCCCAAAACTTGCTACAAGGGGCCAGAGGGGCGGCCTGAATTAAAGATGTGTAAAATCAAGCACTGTGAAGGCATTGTGTGAAAATTGTCAAGGATTTTCCAGAACGGCCAAAAATTGAAAAAAATGACAGGGTCGGTAGTGTCGAAAAAGTCAAAAATGGGAAGGGTGGGGGATTGTCCCAAAACTTGCTACAAGGGGCCAGAGGGGCGGCCTGAATGAAAAATGTGTAAAATCAAGCACCGTGAGGGCATTGTGTGAAAATTGTGAAGGATTTTCCAAAGCGGCCAAAAATTGAAAAAAACGACAGGGCCGGTAGTGTCGAAAAAGTCAAAAATGGGAAGGGTGGGGGATTGTCCCAAAACTTGCTACAAGGGGCCAGAGGGGCGGCCTGAATGAAAAATGTGTAAAATCAAGCACCGTGAGGGCATTGTGTGAAAATTGTGAAGGATTTTCCAAAGCGGGCAAAAATTGAAAAAAATGACAGGGTCGGTAGTGTCGAAAAAGTCAAAAATGGGAAGGGTGGGGGATTGTCCCAAAACTTGCTACAAGGGGCCAGAGGGGTGGCCTGAATTAAAGATGTGTAAAATCAAGCACTGTGAAGGCATTGTGTGAAAATTGTCAAGGATTTTCCAGAACGGGCAAAAATTGAAAAAAATGACAGGGCCGGTAGTGTCGAAAAAGTCAAAAATGGGAAGGGTGGGGGATTGTCCCAAAACTTGCTACAAGGGGCCAGAGGGGCGGCCTGAATGAAAAATGTGTAAAATCAAGCACCGTGAGGGCATTGTGTGAAAATTGTGAAGGATTTTCCAAAGCGGGCAAAAATTGAAAAAAACGACAGGGCCGGTAGTGTCGAAAAAGTCAAAAATGGGAAGGGTGGGGGATTGTCCCAAAACTTGCTACAAGGGGCCAGAGGGGCGGCCTGAATGAAAAATGTGTAAAATCAAGCACCGTGAGGGCATTGTGTGAAAATTGTGAAGGATTTTCCAAAGCGGGCAAAAATTGAAAAAAACGACAGGGCCGGTAGTGTCGAAAAAGTCAAAAATGGGAAGGGTGGGGGATTGTCCCAAAACTTGCTACAAGGGGCCAGAGGGGCGGGCTGATTGAAAAATGTGTAAAATCAAGCACCGTGAAGGCATTGTGTGAAAATTGTGAAGGATTTTCCATAGGGGTAAAAACTTGAAAAAAATGACAGGGTCGGTAGTGTCGAAAAAGTCAAAAATGGGAAGGGTGGGGGATTGTCCCAAAACTTGCTACAAGGGGCCAGAGGGGCGGGCTGATTGAAAAATGTGTAAAATCAAGCACCGTGAAGGCATTGTGTGAAAATTGTGAAGGATTTTCCATAGGGGTAAAAACTTGAAAAAAATGACAGGGTCGGTAGTGTCGAAAAAGTCAAAAATGGGAAGGGTGGGGGATTGTCCCAAAACTTGCTACAAGGGGCCAGAGGGGCGGCCTGAATGAAAAATGTGTAAAATCAAGCACCGTGAGGGCATTGTGTGAAAATTGTGAAGGATTTTCCAAAGCGGGCAAAAATTGAAAAAAACGACAGGGCCGGTAGTGTCGAAAAAGTCAAAAATGGGAAGGGTGGGGGATTGTCCCAAAACTTGCTACAAGGGGCCAGAGGGGCGGGCTGATTGAAAAATGTGTAAAATCAAGCACCGTGAAGGCATTGTGTGAAAATTGTGAAGGATTTTCCATAGGGGTAAAAATTGAAAAAAATGACAGGACCGGTAGTGTCGAAAAAGTCAAAAATGGGAAGGGTGGGGGATTGTCCCAAATCTTGCTACAAGGAGCCAGAGGGTCAGCCTGAATGAAAAATGTGTAAAATCAAGCACCGTGAAGGCATTGTGTGAAAATTGTGAAGGATTTTCCAAAGCGGGCAAAAATTGAAAAAAATGACAGGGCCGGTAGTGTCGAAAAAGTCAAAAATGGGAAGGGTGGGGGATTGTCCCCAAACTTGCTACAAGGGGCCAGAGGGGCGGGCTGAATGAAAAATGTGTAAAATCAAGCACCGTGAAGGCATTGTGTGAAAATTGTGAAGGATTTTCCAAAGCGGGCAAAAATTGAAAAAAACGACAGGGCCGGTAGTGTCGAAAAAGTCAAAAATGGGAAGGGTGGGGGATTGTCCCAAAACTTGCTACAAGGGGCCAGAGGGGCGGCCTGAATGAAAAATGTGTAAAATCAAGCACCGTGAGGGCATTGTGTGAAAATTGTGAAGGATTTTCCAAAGCGGGCAAAAATTGAAAAAAATGACAGGGTCGGTAGTGTCGAAAAAGTCAAAAATGGGAAGGGTGGGGGATTGTCCCAAAACTTGCTACAAGGGGCCAGAGGGGCGGCCTGAATTAAAGATGTGTAAAATCAAGCACTGTGAAGGCATTGTGTGAAAATTGTCAAGGATTTTCCAGAACGGCCAAAAATTGAAAAAAATGACAGGGTCGGTAGTGTCGAAAAAGTCAAAAATGGGAAGGGTGGGGGATTGTCCCAAAACTTGCTACAAGGGGCCAGAGGGGCGGCCTGAATGAAAAATGTGTAAAATCAAGCACCGTGAGGGCATTGTGTGAAAATTGTGAAGGATTTTCCAAAGCGGCCAAAAATTGAAAAAAACGACAGGGCCGGTAGTGTCGAAAAAGTCAAAAATGGGAAGGGTGGGGGATTGTCCCAAAACTTGCTACAAGGGGCCAGAGGGGCGGCCTGAATGAAAAATGTGTAAAATCAAGCACCGTGAGGGCATTGTGTGAAAATTGTGAAGGATTTTCCAAAGCGGGCAAAAATTGAAAAAAATGACAGGGTCGGTAGTGTCGAAAAAGTCAAAAATGGGAAGGGTGGGGGATTGTCCCAAAACTTGCTACAAGGGGCCAGAGGGGTGGCCTGAATTAAAGATGTGTAAAATCAAGCACTGTGAAGGCATTGTGTGAAAATTGTCAAGGATTTTCCAGAACGGGCAAAAATTGAAAAAAATGACAGGGCCGGTAGTGTCGAAAAAGTCAAAAATGGGAAGGGTGGGGGATTGTCCCAAAACTTGCTACAAGGGGCCAGAGGGGCGGCCTGAATGAAAAATGTGTAAAATCAAGCACCGTGAGGGCATTGTGTGAAAATTGTGAAGGATTTTCCAAAGCGGGCAAAAATTGAAAAAAACGACAGGGCCGGTAGTGTCGAAAAAGTCAAAAATGGGAAGGGTGGGGGATTGTCCCAAAACTTGCTACAAGGGGCCAGAGGGGCGGCCTGAATGAAAAATGTGTAAAATCAAGCACCGTGAGGGCATTGTGTGAAAATTGTGAAGGATTTTCCAAAGCGGGCAAAAATTGAAAAAAACGACAGGGCCGGTAGTGTCGAAAAAGTCAAAAATGGGAAGGGTGGGGGATTGTCCCAAAACTTGCTACAAGGGGCCAGAGGGGCGGGCTGATTGAAAAATGTGTAAAATCAAGCACCGTGAAGGCATTGTGTGAAAATTGTGAAGGATTTTCCATAGGGGTAAAAACTTGAAAAAAATGACAGGGTCGGTAGTGTCGAAAAAGTCAAAAATGGGAAGGGTGGGGGATTGTCCCAAAACTTGCTACAAGGGGCCAGAGGGGCGGCCTGAATGAAAAATTTGTAAAATCAAGCACCGTGAGGGCATTGTGTGAAAATTATGAAGGATTTTCCAAAGCGGCCAAAAATTGAAAAAAACGACAGGGTCGGTAGTGTCGAAAAAGTCAAAAATGGGAAGGGTGGGGGATTGTCCCAAAACTTGCTACAAGGGGCCAGAGGGGCGGGCTGATTGAAAAATGTGTAAAATCAAGCACCGTGAGGGCATTGTGTGAAAATTGTGAAGGATTTTCCATAGGGGTAAAAATTGAAAAAAATGACAGGGTCGGTAGTGTCGAAAAAGTCAAAAATGGGAAGGGTGGGGGATTGTCCCAAAACTTGCTACAAGGGGCCAGAGGGGCGGCCTGAATGAAAAATGTGTAAAATCAAGCACCGTGAGGGCATTGTGTGAAAATTTTGAAGGATTTTCCAAAGCGGGCAAAAATTGAAAAAAACGACAGGGCCGGTAGTGTCGAAAAAGTCAAAAATGGGAAGGGTGGGGGATTGTCCCAAAACTTGCTACAAGGGGCCAGAGGGGCGGGCTGATTGAAAAATGTGTAAAATCAAGCACCGTGAAGGCATTGTGTGAAAATTGTGAAGGATTTTCCATAGGGGTAAAAATTGAAAAAAATGACAGGGTCGGTAGTGTCGAAAAAGTCAAAAATGGGAAGGGTGGGGGATTGTCCCAAAACTTGCTACAAGGGGCCAGAGGGGCGGCCTGAATGAAAAATGTGTAAAATCAAGCACCGTGAGGGCATTGTGTGAAAATTGTGAAGGATTTTCCAAAGCGGCCAAAAATTGAAAAAAACGACAGGGCCGGTAGTGTCGAAAAAGTCAAAAATGGGAAGGGTGGGGGATTGTCCCAAAACTTGCTACAAGGGGCCAGAGGGGCGGCCTGAATGAAAAATTTGTAAAATCAAGCACCGTGAGGGCATTGTGTGAAAATTATGAAGGATTTTCCAAAGCGGCCAAAAATTGAAAAAAACGACAGGGCCGGTAGTGTCGAAAAATTCAAAAATGGGAAGGGTGGGGGATTGTCCCAAAACTTGCTACAAGGGGCCAGAGGGGCGGCCTGAATGAAAAATTTGTAAAATCAAGCACTGTGAGGGCATTGTGTGAAAATTATGAAGGATTTTCCAAAGCGGCCAAAAATTGAAAAAAACGACAGGGCCGGTAGTGTCGAAAAAGTCAAAAATGGGAAGGGTGGGGGATTGTCCCAAAACTTGCTACAAGGGGCCAGAGGGGCGGCCTGAATGAAAAATGTGTAAAATCAAGCACCGTGAGGGCATTGTGTGAAAATTGTGAAGGATTTTCCAAAGCGGCCAAAAATTGAAAAAAACGACAGGGCCGGTAGTGTCGAAAAAGTCAAAAATGGGAAGGGTGGGGGATTGTCCCAAAACTTGCTACAAGGGGCCAGAGGGGCGGCCTGAATGAAAAATTTGTAAAATCAAGCACCGTGAGGGCATTGTGTGAAAATTATGAAGGATTTTCCAAAGCGGCCAAAAATTGAAAAAAACGACAGGGCCGGTAGTGTCGAAAAATTCAAAAATGGGAAGGGTGGGGGATTGTCCCAAAACTTGCTACAAGGGGCCAGAGGGGCGGCCTGAATGAAAAATTTGTAAAATCAAGCACTGTGAGGGCATTGTGTGAAAATTATGAAGGATTTTCCAAAGCGGCCAAAAATTGAAAAAAACGACAGGGCCGGTAGTGTCGAAAAAGTCAAAAATGGGAAGGGTGGGGGATTGTCCCAAAACTTGCTACAAGGGGCCAGAGGGGCGGGCTGATTGAAAAATGTGTAAAATCAAGCACCGTGAGGGCATTGTGTGAAAATTGTGAAGGATTTTCCATAGGGGTAAAAATTGAAAAAAATGACAGGGTCGGTAGTGTCGAAAAAGTCAAAAATGGGAAGGGTGGGGGATTGTCCCAAAACTTGCTACAAGGGGCCAGAGGGGCGGCCTGAATGAAAAATGTGTAAAATCAAGCACCGTGAAGGCATTGTGTGAAAATTGTGAAGGATTTTCCATAGGGGTAAAAACTTGAAAAAAATGACAGGGTCGGTAGTGTCGAAAAAGTCAAAAATGGGAAGGGTGGGGGATTGTCCCAAAACTTGCTACAAGGGGCCAGAGGGGCGGGCTGATTGAAAAATGTGTAAAATCAAGCACCGTGAAGGCATTGTGTGAAAATTGTGAAGGATTTTCCATAGGGGTAAAAACTTGAAAAAAATGACAGGGTCGGTAGTGTCAAAAAAGTCAAAAATGGGAAGGGTGGGGGATTGTCCCAAAACTTGCTACAAGGGGCCAGAGGGGCGGCCTGAATGAAAAATGTGTAAAATCAAGCACCGTGAGGGCATTGTGTGAAAATTGTGAAGGATTTTCCAAAGCGGGCAAAAATTGAAAAAAACGACAGGGCCGGTAGTGTCGAAAAAGTCAAAAATGGGAAGGGTGGGGGATTGTCCCAAAACTTGCTACAAGGGGCCAGAGGGGCGGGCTGATTGAAAAATGTGTAAAATCAAGCACCGTGAAGGCATTGTGTGAAAATTGTGAAGGATTTTCCATAGGGGTAAAAATTGAAAAAAATGACAGGACCGGTAGTGTCGAAAAAGTCAAAAATGGGAAGGGTGGGGGATTGTCCCAAATCTTGCTACAAGGAGCCAGAGGGTCAGCCTGAATGAAAAATGTGTAAAATCAAGCACCGTGAAGGCATTGTGTGAAAATTGTGAAGGATTTTCCAAAGCGGGCAAAAATTGAAAAAAATGACAGGGCCGGTAGTGTCGAAAAAGTCAAAAATGGGAAGGGTGGGGGATTGTCCCCAAACTTGCTACAAGGGGCCAGAGGGGCGGGCTGAATGAAAAATGTGTAAAATCAAGCACCGTGAAGGCATTGTGTGAAAATTGTGAAGGATTTTCCAAAGCGGGCAAAAATTGAAAAAAATGACAGGGCCGGTAGTGTCGAAAAAGTCAAAAATGGGAAGGGTGGGGGATTGTCCCAAAACTTGCTACAAGGGGCCAGAGGGGCGGCCTGAATGAAAAATGTGTAAAATCAAGCACCGTGAGGGCATTGTGTGAAAATTGTGAAGGATTTTCCAAAGCGGCCAAAAATTGAAAAAAACGACAGGGCCGGTAGTGTCGAAAAAGTCAAAAATGGGAAGGGTGGGGGATTGTCCCAAAACTTGCTACAAGGGGCCAGAGGGGCGGCCTGAATGAAAAATTTGTAAAATCAAGCACCGTGAGGGCATTGTGTGAAAATTGTGAAGGATTTTCCAAAGCGGGCAAAAATTGAAAAAAATGACAGGGTCGGTAGTGTCGAAAAAGTCAAAAATGGGAAGGGTGGGGGATTGTCCCAAAACTTGCTACAAGGGGCCAGAGGGGCGGCCTGAATTAAAGATGTGTAAAATCAAGCACTGTGAAGGCATTGTGTGAAAATTGTCAAGGATTTTCCAGAACGGCCAAAAATTGAAAAAAATGACAGGGTCGGTAGTGTCGAAAAAGTCAAAAATGGGAAGGGTGGGGGATTGTCCCAAAACTTGCTACAAGGGGCCAGAGGGGCGGCCTGAATGAAAAATGTGTAAAATCAAGCACCGTGAGGGCATTGTGTGAAAATTGTGAAGGATTTTCCAAAGCGGCCAAAAATTGAAAAAAACGACAGGGCCGGTAGTGTCGAAAAAGTCAAAAATGGGAAGGGTGGGGGATTGTCCCAAAACTTGCTACAAGGGGCCAGAGGGGCGGCCTGAATTAAAGATGTGTAAAATCAAGCACCGTGAGGGCATTGTGTGAAAATTGTCAAGGATTTTCCAGAACGGGCAAAAATTGAAAAAAATGACAGGGCCGGTAGTGTCGAAAAAGTCAAAAATGGGAAGGATGGGGGATTGTCCCAAAACTTGCTACAAGGGGCCAGAGGGGCGGCCTGAATGAAAAATGTGTAAAATCAAGCACCGTGAAGGCATTGTGTGAAAATTTGTCAAGGATTTTCCAAAGCGGGCAAAAATTGAAAAAAATGACAGGGCCGGTAGTGTTGAAAAAGTCAAAAATGGGAAGGGTGGGGGATTGTCCCAAAACTTGCTACAAGGGGCCAGAGGGGCGGCCTGAATGAAAAATGTGTAAAATCAAGCACCATGAGGGCATTGTGTGAATATTGTGAAGGATTTTCCAAAGCGGGCAAAAATTGAAAAAAATGACAGGGCCGGTAGTGTCGAAAAAGTCAAAAATGGGAAGGGTGGGGGATTGTCCCAAAACTTGCTACAAAGGGCCAGAGGGGCGGCCTGAATGAAAAATGTGTAAAATCAAGCACCGTGAAGGCATTGTGTGAAAATTGTGAAGGATTTTCCAAAGCGGGCCAAAATTGAAAAAAATGACAGGGCCGGTAGTGTCGAAAAAGTCAAAAATGGGAAGGTTGGGGGATTGTCCCAAAACTTGCTACACGGGACCAGAGGGTCGGGCTGAATGAAAAATGTGTAAAATCAAGCACCGTGAAGGCATTGTGTGAAAATTGTGAAGGATTTTCCAAAGCGGGCAAAAATTGAAAAAAATGACAGGGCCGGTAGTGTCGAAAAAGTCAAAAATGGGAAGGTTGGGGGATTGTCCCAAAACTTGCTACACGGGGCCAGAGGGTCGGGCTGAATGAAAAATGTGTAAAATCAAGCACCGTGAAGGCATTGTGTGAAAATTGTGAAGGATTTTCCAAAGCGGGCAAAAATTGAAAAAAATGACAGGACCGGTAGTGTCGAAAAAGTCAAAAATGGGAAGGGTGGGGGATTGTCCCAAATCTTGCTACAAGGAGCCAGAGGGTCAGCCTGAATGAAAAATGTGTAAAATCAAGCACCGTGAAGGCATTGTGTGAAAATTGTGAAGGATTTTCCAAAGCGGGCAAAAATTGAAAAAAATGACAGGGCCGGTAGTGTCGAAAAAGTCAAAAATGGGAAGGGTGGGGGATTGTCCCCAAACTTGCTACAAGGGGCCAGAGGGGCGGGCTGAATGAAAAATGTGTAAAATCAAGCACCGTGAAGGCATTGTGTGAAAATTTTGAAGGATTTTCCAAAGCGGGCAAAAATTGAAAAAAATGACAGGGCCGGTAGTGTCGAAAAAGTCAAAAATGGGAAGGGTGGGGGATTGTCCCAAAACTTGCTACAAGGGGCCAGAGGGGCGGCCTGAATGAAAAATGTGTAAAATCAAGCACCGTGAGGGCATTGTGTGAAAATTGTGAAGGATTTTCCAAAGCGGGCAAAAATTGAAAAAAACGACAGGGCCGGTAGTGTCGAAAAAGTCAAAAATGGGAAGGGTGGGGGATTGTCCCAAAACTTGCTACAAGGGGCCAGAGGGGCGGCCTGAATGAAAAATGTGTAAAATCAAGCACCGTGAGGGCATTGTGTGAAAATTGTGAAGGATTTTCCAAAGCGGGCAAAAATTGAAAAAAATGACAGGGTCGGTAGTGTCGAAAAAGTCAAAAATGGGAAGGGTGGGGGATTGTCCCAAAACTTGCTACAAGGGGCCAGAGGGGCGGCCTGAATTAAAGATGTGTAAAATCAAGCACTGTGAAGGCATTGTGTGAAAATTGTCAAGGATTTTCCAGAACGGCCAAAAATTGAAAAAAATGACAGGGTCGGTAGTGTCGAAAAAGTCAAAAATGGGAAGGGTGGGGGATTGTCCCAAAACTTGCTACAAGGGGCCAGAGGGGCGGCCTGAATGAAAAATGTGTAAAATCAAGCACCGTGAGGGCATTGTGTGAAAATTGTGAAGGATTTTCCAAAGCGGCCAAAAATTGAAAAAAACGACAGGGCCGGTAGTGTCGAAAAAGTCAAAAATGGGAAGGGTGGGGGATTGTCCCAAAACTTGCTACAAGGGGCCAGAGGGGCGGCCTGAATGAAAAATGTGTAAAATCAAGCACCGTGAGGGCATTGTGTGAAAATTGTGAAGGATTTTCCAAAGCGGGCAAAAATTGAAAAAAATGACAGGGTCGGTAGTGTCGAAAAAGTCAAAAATGGGAAGGGTGGGGGATTGTCCCAAAACTTGCTACAAGGGGCCAGAGGGGCGGCCTGAATTAAAGATGTGTAAAATCAAGCACTGTGAAGGCATTGTGTGAAAATTGTCAAGGATTTTCCAGAACGGCCAAAAATTGAAAAAAATGACAGGGTCGGTAGTGTCGAAAAAGTCAAAAATGGGAAGGGTGGGGGATTGTCCCAAAACTTGCTACAAGGGGCCAGAGGGGCGGCCTGAATGAAAAATGTGTAAAATCAAGCACCGTGAGGGCATTGTGTGAAAATTGTGAAGGATTTTCCAAAGCGGCCAAAAATTGAAAAAAACGACAGGGCCAGTAGTGTCGAAAAAGTCAAAAATGGGAAGGGTGGGGGATTGTCCCAAAACTTGCTACAAGGGGCCAGAGGGGCGGCCTGAATGAAAAATGTGTAAAATCAAGCACCGTGAGGGCATTGTGTGAAAATTGTGAAGGATTTTCCAAAGCGGGCAAAAATTGAAAAAAATGACAGGGTCGGTAGTGTCGAAAAAGTCAAAAATGGGAAGGGTGGGGGATTGTCCCAAAACTTGCTACAAGGGGCCAGAGGGGTGGCCTGAATTAAAGATGTGTAAAATCAAGCACTGTGAAGGCATTGTGTGAAAATTGTCAAGGATTTTCCAGAACGGGCAAAAATTGAAAAAAATGACAGGGCCGGTAGTGTCGAAAAAGTCAAAAATGGGAAGGGTGGGGGATTGTCCCAAAACTTGCTACAAGGGGCCAGAGGGGCGGCCTGAATGAAAAATGTGTAAAATCAAGCACCGTGAGGGCATTGTGTGAAAATTGTGAAGGATTTTCCAAAGCGGGCAAAAATTGAAAAAAACGACAGGGCCGGTAGTGTCGAAAAAGTCAAAAATGGGAAGGGTGGGGGATTGTCCCAAAACTTGCTACAAGGGGCCAGAGGGGCGGCCTGAATGAAAAATGTGTAAAATCAAGCACCGTGAGGGCATTGTGTGAAAATTGTGAAGGATTTTCCAAAGCGGGCAAAAATTGAAAAAAACGACAGGGCCGGTAGTGTCGAAAAAGTCAAAAATGGGAAGGGTGGGGGATTGTCCCAAAACTTGCTACAAGGGGCCAGAGGGGCGGGCTGATTGAAAAATGTGTAAAATCAAGCACCGTGAAGGCATTGTGTGAAAATTGTGAAGGATTTTCCATAGGGGTAAAAATTGAAAAAAACGACAGGGTCGGTAGTGTCGAAAAAGTCAAAAATGGGAAGGGTGGGGGATTGTCCCAAAACTTGCTACAAGGGGCCAGAGGGGCGGCCTGAATGAAAAATGTGTAAAATCAAGCACCGTGAGGGCATTGTGTGAAAATTGTGAAGGATTTTCCAAAGCGGCCAAAAATTGAAAAAAACGACAGGGCCGGTAGTGTCGAAAAAGTCAAAAATGGGAAGGGTGGGGGATTGTCCCAAAACTTGCTACAAAGGGCCAGAGGGGCGGCCTGAATGAAAAATGTGTAAAATCAAGCACCGTGAAGGCATTGTGTGAAAATTGTGAAGGATTTTCCAAAGCGGGCCAAAATTGAAAAAAATGACAGGGCCGGTAGTGTCGAAAAAGTCAAAAATGGGAAGGTTGGGGGATTGTCCCAAAACTTGCTACACGGGACCAGAGGGTCGGGCTGAATGAAAAATGTGTAAAATCAAGCACCGTGAAGGCATTGTGTGAAAATTGTGAAGGATTTTCCAAAGCGGGCAAAAATTGAAAAAAATGACAGGGCCGGTAGTGTCGAAAAAGTCAAAAATGGGAAGGTTGGGGGATTGTCCCAAAACTTGCTACACGGGGCCAGAGGGTCGGGCTGAATGAAAAATGTGTAAAATCAAGCACCGTGAAGGCATTGTGTGAAAATTGTGAAGGATTTTCCAAAGCGGGCAAAAATTGAAAAAAATGACAGGACCGGTAGTGTCGAAAAAGTCAAAAATGGGAAGGGTGGGGGATTGTCCCAAATCTTGCTACAAGGAGCCAGAGGGTCAGCCTGAATGAAAAATGTGTAAAATCAAGCACCGTGAAGGCATTGTGTGAAAATTGTGAAGGATTTTCCAAAGCGGGCAAAAATTGAAAAAAATGACAGGGCCGGTAGTGTCGAAAAAGTCAAAAATGGGAAGGGTGGGGGATTGTCCCCAAACTTGCTACAAGGGGCCAGAGGGGCGGGCTGAATGAAAAATGTGTAAAATCAAGCACCGTGAAGGCATTGTGTGAAAATTGTGAAGGATTTTCCAAAGCGGGCAAAAATTGAAAAAAATGACAGGGCCGGTAGTGTCGAAAAAGTCAAAAATGGGAAGGGTGGGGGATTGTCCCAAAACTTGCTACAAGGGGCCAGAGGGGCGGCCTGAATGAAAAATGTGTAAAATCAAGCACCGTGAGGGCATTGTGTGAAAATTGTGAAGGATTTTCCAAAGCGGCCAAAAATTGAAAAAAACGACAGGGCCGGTAGTGTCGAAAAAGTCAAAAATGGGAAGGGTGGGGGATTGTCCCAAAACTTGCTACAAGGGGCCAGAGGGGCGGCCTGAATGAAAAATGTGTAAAATCAAGCACCGTGAGGGCATTGTGTGAAAATTGTGAAGGATTTTCCAAAGCGGGCAAAAATTGAAAAAAATGACAGGGTCGGTAGTGTCGAAAAAGTCAAAAATGGGAAGGGTGGGGGATTGTCCCAAAACTTGCTACAAGGGGCCAGAGGGGCGGCCTGAATTAAAGATGTGTAAAATCAAGCACTGTGAAGGCATTGTGTGAAAATTGTCAAGGATTTTCCAGAACGGCCAAAAATTGAAAAAAATGACAGGGTCGGTAGTGTCGAAAAAGTCAAAAATGGGAAGGGTGGGGGATTGTCCCAAAACTTGCTACAAGGGGCCAGAGGGGCGGCCTGAATGAAAAATGTGTAAAATCAAGCACCGTGAGGGCATTGTGTGAAAATTGTGAAGGATTTTCCAAAGCGGCCAAAAATTGAAAAAAACGACAGGGCCAGTAGTGTCGAAAAAGTCAAAAATGGGAAGGGTGGGGGATTGTCCCAAAACTTGCTACAAGGGGCCAGAGGGGCGGCCTGAATGAAAAATGTGTAAAATCAAGCACCGTGAGGGCATTGTGTGAAAATTGTGAAGGATTTTCCAAAGCGGGCAAAAATTGAAAAAAATGACAGGGTCGGTAGTGTCGAAAAAGTCAAAAATGGGAAGGGTGGGGGATTGTCCCAAAACTTGCTACAAGGGGCCAGAGGGGTGGCCTGAATTAAAGATGTGTAAAATCAAGCACTGTGAAGGCATTGTGTGAAAATTGTCAAGGATTTTCCAGAACGGGCAAAAATTGAAAAAAATGACAGGGCCGGTAGTGTCGAAAAAGTCAAAAATGGGAAGGGTGGGGGATTGTCCCAAAACTTGCTACAAGGGGCCAGAGGGGCGGCCTGAATGAAAAATGTGTAAAATCAAGCACCGTGAGGGCATTGTGTGAAAATTGTGAAGGATTTTCCAAAGCGGGCAAAAATTGAAAAAAACGACAGGGCCGGTAGTGTCGAAAAAGTCAAAAATGGGAAGGGTGGGGGATTGTCCCAAAACTTGCTACAAGGGGCCAGAGGGGCGGCCTGAATGAAAAATGTGTAAAATCAAGCACCGTGAGGGCATTGTGTGAAAATTGTGAAGGATTTTCCAAAGCGGGCAAAAATTGAAAAAAACGACAGGGCCGGTAGTGTCGAAAAAGTCAAAAATGGGAAGGGTGGGGGATTGTCCCAAAACTTGCTACAAGGGGCCAGAGGGGCGGGCTGATTGAAAAATGTGTAAAATCAAGCACCGTGAAGGCATTGTGTGAAAATTGTGAAGGATTTTCCATAGGGGTAAAAATTGAAAAAAACGACAGGGTCGGTAGTGTCGAAAAAGTCAAAAATGGGAAGGGTGGGGGATTGTCCCAAAACTTGCTACAAGGGGCCAGAGGGGCGGCCTGAATGAAAAATGTGTAAAATCAAGCACCGTGAGGGCATTGTGTGAAAATTGTGAAGGATTTTCCAAAGCGGCCAAAAATTGAAAAAAACGACAGGGCCGGTAGTGTCGAAAAAGTCAAAAATGGGAAGGGTGGGGGATTGTCCCAAAACTTGCTACAAGGGGCCAGAGGGGCGGCCTGAATGAAAAATTTGTAAAATCAAGCACCGTGAGGGCATTGTGTGAAAATTATGAAGGATTTTCCAAAGCGGCCAAAAATTGAAAAAAACGACAGGGCCGGTAGTGTCGAAAAATTCAAAAATGGGAAGGGTGGGGGATTGTCCCAAAACTTGCTACAAGGGGCCAGAGGGGCGGCCTGAATGAAAAATTTGTAAAATCAAGCACCGTGAGGGCATTGTGTGAAAATTATGAAGGATTTTCCAAAGCGGCCAAAAATTGAAAAAAACGACAGGGCCGGTAGTGTCGAAAAAGTCAAAAATGGGAAGGGTGGGGGATTGTCCCAAAACTTGCTACAAGGGGCCAGAGGGGCGGGCTGATTGAAAAATGTGTAAAATCAAGCACCGTGAGGGCATTGTGTGAAAATTGTGAAGGATTTTCCATAGGGGTAAAAATTGAAAAAAATGACAGGGTCGGTAGTGTCGAAAAAGTCAAAAATGGGAAGGGTGGGGGATTGTCCCAAAACTTGCTACAAGGGGCCAGAGGGGCGGCCTGAATGAAAAATGTGTAAAATCAAGCACCGTGAGGGCATTGTGTGAAAATTGTGAAGGATTTTCCAAAGCGGGCAAAAATTGAAAAAAACGACAGGGCCGGTAGTGTCGAAAAAGTCAAAAATGGGAAGGGTGGGGGATTGTCCCAAAACTTGCTACAAGGGGCCAGAGGGGCGGCCTGAATGAAAAATGTGTAAAATCAAGCACCGTGAGGGCATTGTGTGAAAATTGTGAAGGATTTTCCAAAGCGGCCAAAAATTGAAAAAAACGACAGGGTCGGTAGTGTCGAAAAAGTCAAAAATGGGAAGGGTGGGGGATTGTCCCAAAACTTGCTACAAGGGGCCAGAGGGGCGGCCTGAATTAAAGATGTGTAAAATCAAGCACTGTGAAGGCATTGTGTGAAAATTGTCAAGGATTTTCCAGAACGGCCAAAAATTGAAAAAAATGACAGGGTCGGTAGTGTCGAAAAAGTCAAAAATGGGAAGGGTGGGGGATTGTCCCAAAACTTGCTACAAGGGGCCAGAGGGGCGGCCTGAATGAAAAATGTGTAAAATCAAGCACCGTGAGGGCATTGTGTGAAAATTGTGAAGGATTTTCCAAAGCGGCCAAAAATTGAAAAAAACGACAGGGCCGGTAGTGTCGAAAAAGTCAAAAATGGGAAGGGTGGGGGATTGTCCCAAAACTTGCTACAAGGGGCCAGAGGGGCGGGCTGATTGAAAAATGTGTAAAATCAAGCACCGTGAAGGCATTGTGTGAAAATTGTGAAGGATTTTCCATAGGGGTAAAAACTTGAAAAAAATGACAGGGTCGGTAGTGTCGAAAAAGTCAAAAATGGGAAGGGTGGGGGATTGTCCCAAAACTTGCTACAAGGGGCCAGAGGGGCGGCCTGAATGAAAAATGTGTAAAATCAAGCACCGTGAGGGCATTGTGTGAAAATTGTGAAGGATTTTCCAAAGCGGCCAAAAATTGAAAAAAACGTGTCGAAAAAGTCAAAAATGGGAAGGGTGGGGGATTGTCCCAAAACTTGCTACAAGGGGCCAGAGGGGCGGCCTGAATGAAAAATTTGTAAAATCAAGCACCGTGAGGGCATTGTGTGAAAATTATGAAGGATTTTCCAAAGCGGCCAAAAATTGAAAAAAACGACAGGGCCGGTAGTGTCGAAAAAGTCAAAAATGGGAAGGGTGGGGGATTGTCCCAAAACTTGCTACAAGGGGCCAGAGGGGCGGGCTGATTGAAAAATGTGTAAAATCAAGCACCGTGAGGGCATTGTGTGAAAATTGTGAAGGATTTTCCATAGGGGTAAAAATTGAAAAAAATGACAGGGCCGGTAGTGTCGAAAAAGTCAAAAATGGGAAGGGTGGGGGATTGTCCCAAAACTTGCTACAAGGGGCCAGAGGGGCGGCCTGAATGAAAAATGTGTAAAATCAAGCACCGTGAGGGCATTGTGTGAAAATTTTGAAGGATTTTCCAAAGCGGGCAAAAATTGAAAAAAACGACAGGGCCGGTAGTGTCGAAAAAGTCAAAAATGGGAAGGGTGGGGGATTGTCCCAAAACTTGCTACAAGGGGCCAGAGGGGCGGGCTGATTGAAAAATGTGTAAAATCAAGCACCGTGAAGGCATTGTGTGAAAATTGTGAAGGATTTTCCATAGGGGTAAAAATTGAAAAAAATGACAGGGTCGGTAGTGTCGAAAAAGTCAAAAATGGGAAGGGTGGGGGATTGTCCCAAAACTTGCTACAAGGGGCCAGAGGGGCGGCCTGAATGAAAAATGTGTAAAATCAAGCACCGTGAGGGCATTGTGTGAAAATTGTGAAGGATTTTCCAAAGCGGCCAAAAATTGAAAAAAACGACAGGGCCGGTAGTGTCGAAAAAGTCAAAAATGGGAAGGGTGGGGGATTGTCCCAAAACTTGCTACAAGGGGCCAGAGGGGCGGCCTGAATGAAAAATTTGTAAAATCAAGCACCGTGAGGGCATTGTGTGAAAATTATGAAGGATTTTCCAAAGCGGCCAAAAATTGAAAAAAACGACAGGGCCGGTAGTGTCGAAAAATTCAAAAATGGGAAGGGTGGGGGATTGTCCCAAAACTTGCTACAAGGGGCCAGAGGGGCGGCCTGAATGAAAAATTTGTAAAATCAAGCACCGTGAGGGCATTGTGTGAAAATTATGAAGGATTTTCCAAAGCGGCCAAAAATTGAAAAAAACGACAGGGCCGGTAGTGTCGAAAAAGTCAAAAATGGGAAGGGTGGGGGATTGTCCCAAAACTTGCTACAAGGGGCCAGAGGGGCGGGCTGATTGAAAAATGTGTAAAATCAAGCACCGTGAGGGCATTGTGTGAAAATTGTGAAGGATTTTCCATAGGGGTAAAAATTGAAAAAAATGACAGGGTCGGTAGTGTCGAAAAAGTCAAAAATGGGAAGGGTGGGGGATTGTCCCAAAACTTGCTACAAGGGGCCAGAGGGGCGGCCTGAATGAAAAATGTGTAAAATCAAGCACCGTGAAGGCATTGTGTGAAAATTGTGAAGGATTTTCCATAGGGGTAAAAATTGAAAAAAATGACAGGGTCGGTAGTGTCGAAAAAGTCAAAAATGGGAAGGGTGGGGGATTGTCCCAAAACTTGCTACAAGGGGCCAGAGGGGCGGCCTGAATGAAAAATTTGTAAAATCAAGCACCGTGAGGGCATTGTGTGAAAATTATGAAGGATTTTCCAAAGCGGCCAAAAATTGAAAAAAACGACAGGGCCGGTAGTGTCGAAAAATTCAAAAATGGGAAGGGTGGGGGATTGTCCCAAAACTTGCTACAAGGGGCCAGAGGGGCGGCCTGAATGAAAAATTTGTAAAATCAAGCACCGTGAGGGCATTGTGTGAAAATTATGAAGGATTTTCCAAAGCGGCCAAAAATTGAAAAAAACGACAGGGCCGGTAGTGTCGAAAAAGTCAAAAATGGGAAGGGTGGGGGATTGTCCCAAAACTTGCTACAAGGGGCCAGAGGGGCGGGCTGATTGAAAAATGTGTAAAATCAAGCACCGTGAGGGCATTGTGTGAAAATTGTGAAGGATTTTCCATAGGGGTAAAAATTGAAAAAAATGACAGGGTCGGTAGTGTCGAAAAAGTCAAAAATGGGAAGGGTGGGGGATTGTCCCAAAACTTGCTACAAGGGGCCAGAGGGGCGGCCTGAATGAAAAATGTGTAAAATCAAGCACCGTGAAGGCATTGTGTGAAAATTGTGAAGGATTTTCCATAGGGGTAAAAACTTGAAAAAAATGACAGGGTCGGTAGTGTCGAAAAAGTCAAAAATGGGAAGGGTGGGGGATTGTCCCAAAACTTGCTACAAGGGGCCAGAGGGGCGGGCTGATTGAAAAATGTGTAAAATCAAGCACCGTGAAGGCATTGTGTGAAAATTGTGAAGGATTTTCCATAGGGGTAAAAACTTGAAAAAAATGACAGGGTCGGTAGTGTCGAAAAAGTCAAAAATGGGAAGGGTGGGGGATTGTCCCAAAACTTGCTACAAGGGGCCAGAGGGGCGGCCTGAATGAAAAATGTGTAAAATCAAGCACCGTGAGGGCATTGTGTGAAAATTGTGAAGGATTTTCCAAAGCGGCCAAAAATTGAAAAAAACGACAGGGCCGGTAGTGTCGAAAAAGTCAAAAATGGGAAGGGTGGGGGATTGTCCCAAAACTTGCTTCAAGGGGCCAGAGGGGCGGGCTGATTGAAAAATGTGTAAAATCAAGCACCGTGAAGGCATTGTGTGAAAATTGTGAAGGATTTTCCATAGGGGTAAAAATTGAAAAAAATGACAGGACCGGTAGTGTCGAAAAAGTCAAAAATGGGAAGGGTGGGGGATTGTCCCAAATCTTGCTACAAGGAGCCAGAGGGTCAGCCTGAATGAAAAATGTGTAAAATCAAGCACCGTGAAGGCATTGTGTGAAAATTGTGAAGGATTTTCCAAAGCGGGCAAAAATTGAAAAAAATGACAGGGCCGGTAGTGTCGAAAAAGTCAAAAATGGGAAGGGTGGGGGATTGTCCCCAAACTTGCTACAAGGGGCCAGAGGGGCGGGCTGAATGAAAAATGTGTAAAATCAAGCACCGTGAAGGCATTGTGTGAAAATTGTGAAGGATTTTCCAAAGCGGGCAAAAATTGAAAAAAATGACAGGGCCGGTAGTGTCGAAAAAGTCAAAAATGGGAAGGGTGGGGGATTGTCCCAAAACTTGCTACAAGGGGCCAGAGGGGCGGCCTGAATGAAAAATGTGTAAAATCAAGCACCGTGAGGGCATTGTGTGAAAATTGTGAAGGATTTTCCAAAGCGGCCAAAAATTGAAAAAAACGACAGGGCCGGTAGTGTCGAAAAAGTCAAAAATGGGAAGGGTGGGGGATTGTCCCAAAACTTGCTACAAGGGGCCAGAGGGGCGGCCTGAATGAAAAATTTGTAAAATCAAGCACCGTGAGGGCATTGTGTGAAAATTGTGAAGGATTTTCCAAAGCGGGCAAAAATTGAAAAAAATGACAGGGTCGGTAGTGTCGAAAAAGTCAAAAATGGGAAGGGTGGGGGATTGTCCCAAAACTTGCTACAAGGGGCCAGAGGGGCGGCCTGAATTAAAGATGTGTAAAATCAAGCACTGTGAAGGCATTGTGTGAAAATTGTCAAGGATTTTCCAGAACGGCCAAAAATTGAAAAAAATGACAGGGTCGGTAGTGTCGAAAAAGTCAAAAATGGGAAGGGTGGGGGATTGTCCCAAAACTTGCTACAAGGGGCCAGAGGGGCGGCCTGAATGAAAAATGTGTAAAATCAAGCACCGTGAGGGCATTGTGTGAAAATTGTGAAGGATTTTCCAAAGCGGGCAAAAATTGAAAAAAACGACAGGGTCGGTAGTGTCGAAAAAGTCAAAAATGGGAAGGGTGGGGGATTGTCCCAAAACTTGCTACAAGGGGCCAGAGGGGCGGCCTGAATTAAAGATGTGTAAAATCAAGCACTGTGAAGGCATTGTGTGAAAATTGTCAAGGATTTTCCAGAACGGGCAAAAATTGAAAAAAATGACAGGGCCGGTAGTGTCGAAAAAGTCAAAAATGGGAAGGATGGGGGATTGTCCCAAAACTTGCTACAAGGGGCCAGAGGGGCGGCCTGAATGAAAAATGTGTAAAATCAAGCACCGTGAAGGCATTGTGTGAAAATTTGTCAAGGATTTTCCAAAGCGGGCAAAAATTGAAAAAAATGACAGGGCCGGTAGTGTTGAAAAAGTCAAAAATGGGAAGGGTGGGGGATTGTCCCAAAACTTGCTACAAGGGGCCAGAGGGGCGGCCTGAATGAAAAATGTGTAAAATCAAGCACCATGAGGGCATTGTGTGAATATTGTGAAGGATTTTCCAAAGCGGCCAAAAATGGAAAAAAATGACAGGGCCGGTAGTGTCGAAAAAGTCAAAAATGGGAAGGGTGGGGGATTGTCCCAAAACTTGCTACAAAGGGCCAGAGGGGCGGCCTGAATGAAAAATGTGTAAAATCAAGCACCGTGAAGGCATTGTGTGAAAATTGTGAAGGATTTTCCAAAGCGGGCCAAAATTGAAAAAAATGACAGGGCCGGTAATGTCGAAAAAGTCAAAAATGGGAAGGTTGGGGGATTGTCCCAAAACTTGCTACACGGGACCAGAGGGTCGGGCTGAATGAAAAATGTGTAAAATCAAGCACCGTGAAGGCATTGTGTGAAAATTGTGAAGGATTTTCCAAAGCGGGCAAAAATTGAAAAAAATGACAGGGCCGGTAGTGTCGAAAAAGTCAAAAATGGGAAGGTTGGGGGATTGTCCCAAAACTTGATACACGGGGCCAGAGGGTCGGGCTGAATGAAAAATGTGTAAAATCAAGCACCGTGAAGGCATTGTGTGAAAATTGTGAAGGATTTTCCAAAGCGGGCAAAAATTGAAAAAAATGACAGGACCGGTAGTGTCGAAAAAGTCAAAAATGGGAAGGGTGGGGGATTGTCCCAAATCTTGCTACAAGGAGCCAGAGGGTCAGCCTGAATGAAAAATGTGTAAAATCAAGCACCGTGAAGGCATTGTGTGAAAATTGTGAAGGATTTTCCAAAGCGGGCAAAAATTGAAAAAAATGACAGGGCCGGTAGTGTCGAAAAAGTCAAAAATGGGAAGGGTGGGGGATTGTCCCCAAACTTGCTACAAGGGGCCAGAGGGGCGGGCTGAATGAAAAATGTGTAAAATCAAGCACCGTGAAGGCATTGTGTGAAAATTGTGAAGGATTTTCCAAAGCGGGCAAAAATTGAAAAAAATGACAGGGCCGGTAGTGTCGAAAAAGTCAAAAATGGGAAGGGTGGGGGATTGTCCCAAAACTTGCTTCAAGGGGCCAGAGGGGCAGCCTGAATGAAAAATGTGTAAAATCAAGCACCGTGAAGGCATTGTGTGAAAATTGTGAAGGATTTTCCAAAGCGGGCAAAAATTGAAAAAAATGACAGGGCCGGTAGTGTCGAAAAAGTCAAAAATGGGAAGGTTGGGGGATTGTCCCAAAACTTGCTACACGGGGCCAGAGGGTCGGGCTGAATGAAAAATGTGTAAAATCAAGCACCGTGAAGGCATTGTGTGAAAATTGTGAAGGATTTTCCAAAGCGGGCAAAAATTGAAAAAAATGACAGGACCGGTAGTGTCGAAAAAGTCAAAAATGGGAAGGGTGGGGGATTGTCCCAAATCTTGCTACAAGGAGCCAGAGGGTCAGCCTGAATGAAAAATGTGTAAAATCAAGCACCGTGAAGGCATTGTGTGAAAATTGTGAAGGATTTTCCAAAGCGGGCAAAAATTGAAAAAAATGACAGGGCCGGTAGTGTCGAAAAAGTCAAAAATGGGAAGGGTGGGGGATTGTCCCCAAACTTGCTACAAGGGGCCAGAGGTGCGGGCTGAATGAAAAATGTGTAAAATCAAGCACCGTGAAGGCATTGTGTGAAAATTGTGAAGGATTTTCCAAAGCGGGCAAAAATTGAAAAAAATGACAGGGCCGGTAGTGTCGAAAAAGTCAAAAATGGGAAGGGTGGGGGATTGTCCCAAAACTTGCTTCAAGGGGCCAGAGGGGCAGCCTGAATGAAAAATGTGTAAAATCAAGCACCGTGAAGGCATTGTGTGAAAATTGTGAAGGATTTTCCAAAGCGGGCAAAAATTGAAAAAAATGACAGGGCCGGTAGTGTCGAAAAAGTCAAAAATGGGAAGGTTGGGGGATTGTCCCAAAACTTGCTACACGGGGCCAGAGGGTCGGGCTGAATGAAAAATGTGTAAAATCAAGCACCGTGAAGGCATTGTGTGAAAATTGTGAAGGATTTTCCATAGGGGTAAAAATTGAAAAAAATGACAGGGTCGGTAGTGTCGAAAAAGTCAAAAATGGGAAGGGTGGGGGATTGTCCCAAAGCTTGCTACAAGGGGCCAGAGGGGCGGCCTGAATGAAAAATGTGTAAAATCAAGCACCGTGAGGGCATTGTGTGAAAATTATGAAGGATTTTCCAAAGCGGCCAAAAATTGAAAAAAACGACAGGGCCGGTAGTGTCGAAAAATTCAAAAATGGGAAGGGTGGGGGATTGTCCCAAAACTTGCTACAAGGGGCCAGAGGGGCGGCCTGAATGAAAAATGTGTAAAATCAAGCACCGTGAGGGCATTGTGTGAAAATTATGAAGGATTTTCCAAAGCGGCCAAAAATTGAAAAAAACGACAGGGCCGGTAGTGTCGAAAAAGTCAAAAATGGGAAGGGTGGGGGATTGTCCCAAAACTTGCTACAAGGGGCCAGAGGGGCGGGCTGATTGAAAAATGTGTAAAATCAAGCACCGTGAGGGCATTGTGTGAAAATTGTGAAGGATTTTCCATAGGGGTAAAAATTGAAAAAAATGACAGGGTCGGTAGTGTCGAAAAAGTCAAAAATGGGAAGGGTGGGGGATTGTCCCAAAACTTGCTACAAGGGGCCAGAGGGGCGGCCTGAATGAAAAATGTGTAAAATCAAGCACCGTGAGGGCATTGTGTGAAAATTGTGAAGGATTTTCCAAAGCGGCCAAAAATTGAAAAAAACGACAGGGCCGGTAGTGTCGAAAAAGTCAAAAATGGGAAGGGTGGGGGATTGTCCCAAAACTTGCTACAAGGGGCCAGAGGGGCGGCCTGAATGAAAAATGTGTAAAATCAAGCACCGTGAGGGCATTGTGTGAAAATTGTGAAGGATTTTCCAAAGCGGCCAAAAATTGAAAAAAACGACAGGGCCGGTAGTGTCGAAAAAGTCAAAAATGGGAAGGGTGGGGGATTGTCCCAAAACTTGCTACAAGGGGCCAGAGGGGCGGCCTGAATGAAAAATTTGTAAAATCAAGCACCGTGAGGGCATTGTGTGAAAATTATGAAGGATTTTCCAAAGCGGCCAAAAATTGAAAAAAACGACAGGGCCGGTAGTGTCGAAAAATTCAAAAATGGGAAGGGTGGGGGATTGTCCCAAAACTTGCTACAAGGGGCCAGAGGGGCGGCCTGAATGAAAAATTTGTAAAATCAAGCACCGTGAGGGCATTGTGTGAAAATTGTGAAGGATTTTCCATAGGGGTAAAAATTGAAAAAAATGACAGGGTCGGTAGTGTCGAAAAAGTCAAAAATGGGAAGGGTGGGGGATTGTCCCAAAACTTGCTACAAGGGGCCAGAGGGGCGGCCTGAATGAAAAATTTGTAAAATCAAGCACCGTGAGGGCATTGTGTGAAAATTGTGAAGGATTTTCCAAAGCGGCCAAAAATTGAAAAAAACGACAGGGCCGGTAGTGTCGAAAAAGTCAAAAATGGGAAGGGTGGGGGATTGTCCCAAAACTTGCTACAAGGGGCCAGAGGGGCGGCCTGAATGAAAAATTTGTAAAATCAAGCACCGTGAGGGCATTGTGTGAAAATTATGAAGGATTTTCCAAAGCGGCCAAAAATTGAAAAAAACGACAGGGCCGGTAGTGTCGAAAAAGTCAAAAATGGGAAGGGTGGGGGATTGTCCCAAAACTTGCTACAAGGGGCCAGAGGGGCGGGCTGATTGAAAAATGTGTAAAATCAAGCACCGTGAGGGCATTGTGTGAAAATTGTGAAGGATTTTCCATAGGGGTAAAAATTGAAAAAAATGACAGGGCCGGTAGTGTCGAAAAAGTCAAAAATGGGAAGGGCGGGGGATTGTCCCAAAACTTGCTACAAGGGGCCAGAGGGGCGGCCTGAATGAAAAATGTGTAAAATCAAGCACCGTGAGGGCATTGTGTGAAAATTTTGAAGGATTTTCCAAAGCGGGCAAAAATTGAAAAAAACGACAGGGCCGGTAGTGTCGAAAAAGTCAAAAATGGGAAGGGTGGGGGATTGTCCCAAAACTTGCTACAAGGGGCCAGAGGGGCGGGCTGATTGAAAAATGTGTAAAATCAAGCACCGTGAAGGCATTGTGTGAAAATTGTGAAGGATTTTCCATAGGGGTAAAAATTGAAAAAAATGACAGGGTCGGTAGTGTCGAAAAAGTCAAAAATGGGAAGGGTGGGGGATTGTCCCAAAACTTGCTACAAGGGGCCAGAGGGGCGGCCTGAATGAAAAATTTGTAAAATCAAGCACCGTGAGGGCATTGTGTGAAAATTATGAAGGATTTTCCAAAGCGGCCAAAAATTGAAAAAAACGACAGGGCCGGTAGTGTCGAAAAAGTCAAAAATGGGAAGGGTGGGGGATTGTCCCAAAACTTGCTACAAGGGGCCAAAGGGGCGGGCTGATTGAAAAATGTGTAAAATCAAGCACCGTGAGGGCATTGTGTGAAAATTGTGAAGGATTTTCCATAGGGGTAAAAATTGAAAAAAATGACAGGGTCGGTAGTGTCGAAAAAGTCAAAAATGGGAAGGGTGGGGGATTGTCCCAAAACTTGCTACAAGGGGCCAGAGGGGCGGCCTGAATGAAAAATGTGTAAAATCAAGCACCGTGAGGGCATTGTGTAAAAATTGTGAAGGATTTTCCAAAGCGGGCAAAAATTGAAAAAAACGACAGGGCCGGTAGTGTCGAAAAAGTCAAAAATGGGAAGGGTGGGGGATTGTCCCAAAACTTGCTACAAGGGGCCAGAGGGGCGGGCTGATTGAAAAATGTGTAAAATCAAGCACCGTGAAGGCATTGTGTGAAAATTGTGAAGGATTTTCCATAGGGGTAAAAACTTGAAAAAAATGACAGGGTCGGTAGTGTCGAAAAAGTCAAAAATGGGAAGGGTGGGGGATTGTCCCAAAACTTGCTACAAGGGGCCAGAGGGGCGGCCTGAATGAAAAATGTGTAAAATCAAGCACCGTGAGGGCATTGTGTGAAAATTGTGAAGGATTTTCCAAAGCGGGCAAAAATTGAAAAAAACGACAGGGCCGGTAGTGTCGAAAAAGTCAAAAATGGGAAGGGTGGGGGATTGTCCCAAAACTTGCTACAAGGGGCCAGAGGGGCGGGCTGATTGAAAAATGTGTAAAATCAAGCACCGTGAAGGCATTGTGTGAAAATTGTGAAGGATTTTCCATAGGGGTAAAAATTGAAAAAAATGACAGGACCGGTAGTGTCGAAAAAGTCAAAAATGGGAAGGGTGGGGGATTGTCCCAAATCTTGCTACAAGGAGCCAGAGGGTCAGCCTGAATGAAAAATGTGTAAAATCAAGCACCGTGAAGGCATTGTGTGAAAATTGTGAAGGATTTTCCAAAGCGGGCAAAAATTGAAAAAAATGACAGGGCCGGTAGTGTCGAAAAAGTCAAAAATGGGAAGGGTGGGGGATTGTCCCCAAACTTGCTACAAGGGGCCAGAGGGGCGGGCTGAATGAAAAATGTGTAAAATCAAGCACCGTGAAGGCATTGTGTGAAAATTGTGAAGGATTTTCCAAAGCGGGCAAAAATTGAAAAAAATGACAGGGCCGGTAGTGTCGAAAAAGTCAAAAATGGGAAGGGTGGGGGATTGTCCCAAAACTTGCTACAAGGGGCCAGAGGGGCGGCCTGAATGAAAAATGTGTAAAATCAAGCACCGTGAGGGCATTGTGTGAAAATTGTGAAGGATTTTCCAAAGCGGCCAAAAATTGAAAAAAACGACAGGGCCGGTAGTGTCGAAAAAGTCAAAAATGGGAAGGGTGGGGGATTGTCCCCAAACTTGCTACAAGGGGCCAGAGGGGCGGGCTGAATGAAAAATGTGTAAAATCAAGCACCGTGAAGGCATTGTGTGAAAATTGTGAAGGATTTTCCAAAGCGGGCAAAAATTGAAAAAAATGACAGGGCCGGTAGTGTCGAAAAAGTCAAAAATGGGAAGGGTGGGGGATTGTCCCAAAACTTGCTACAAGGGGCTAGAGGGGCAGCCTGAATGAAAAATGTGTAAAATCAAGCACCGTGAAGGCATTGTGTGAAAATTGTGAAGGATTTTCCAAAGCGGGCAAAAATTGAAAAAAATGACAGGGGCGGTAGTGTCGAAAAAGTCAAAAATGGGAAGGGTGGGGGATTGTCCCAAAACTTGCTACAAGGGGCCAGAGGGGCGGCCTGAATTAAAGATGTGTAAAATCAAGCACTGTGAAGGCATTGTGTGAAAATTGTCAAGGATTTTCCAGAACGGCCAAAAATTGAAAAAAATGACAGGGTCGGTAGTGTCGAAAAAGTCAAAAATGGGAAGGGTGGGGGATTGTCCCAAAACTTGCTACAAGGGGCCAGAGGGGCGGCCTGAATGAAAAATGTGTAAAATCAAGCACCGTGAGGGCATTGTGTGAAAATTGTGAAGGATTTTCCAAAGCGGCCAAAAATTGAAAAAAACGACAGGGCCGGTAGTGTCGAAAAAGTCAAAAATGGGAAGGGTGGGGGATTGTCCCAAAACTTGCTACAAGGGGCCAGAGGGGCGGCCTGAATGAAAAATGTGTAAAATCAAGCACCGTGAGGGCATTGTGTGAAAATTGTGAAGGATTTTCCAAAGCGGCCAAAAATTGAAAAAAACGACAGGGCCGGTAGTGTCGAAAAAGTCAAAAATGGGAAGGGTGGGGGATTGTCCCAAAACTTGCTACACGGGGCCAGAGGGTCGGGCTGAATGAAAAATGTGTAAAATCAAGCACCGTGAAGGCATTGTGTGAAAATTGTGAAGGATTTTCCAAAGCGGGCAAAAATTGAAAAAAATGACAGGGCCGGTAGTGTCGAAAAAGTCAAAAATGGGAAGGGTGGGGGATTGTCCCCAAACTTGCTACAAGGGGCCAGAGGGGCGGGCTGAATGAAAAATGTGTAAAATCAAGCACCGTGAAGGCATTGTGTGAAAATTGTGAAGGATTTTCCAAAGCGGGCCAAAATTGAAAAAAATGACAGGGCCGGTAGTGTCGAAAAAGTCAAAAATGGGAAGGTTGGGGGATTGTCCCAAAACTTGCTACACGGGACCAGAGGGTCGGGCTGAATGAAAAATGTGTAAAATCAAGCACCGTGAAGGCATTGTGTGAAAATTGTGAAGGATTTTCCAAAGCGGGCAAAAATTGAAAAAAATGACAGGGCCGGTAGTGTCGAAAAAGTCAAAAATGGGAAGGGTGGGGGATTGTCCCAAAACTTGCTTCAAGGGGCCAGAGGGGCAGCCTGAATGAAAAATGTGTAAAATCAAGCACCGTGAAGGCATTGTGTGAAAATTGTGAAGGATTTTCCAAAGCGGGCAAAAATTGAAAAAAATGACAGGGCCGGTAGTGTCGAAAAAGTCAAAAATGGGAAGGGTGGGGGATTGTCCCAAAACTTGCTTCAAGGGGCCAGAGGGGCAGCCTGAATGAAAAATGTGTAAAATCAAGCACCGTGAAGGCATTGTGTGAAAATTGTGAAGGATTTTCCAAAGCGGGCAAAAATTGAAAAAAATGACAGGGCCGGTAGTGTCGAAAAAGTCAAAAATGGGAAGGTTGGGGGATTGTCCCAAAACTTGCTACACGGGGCCAGAGGGGCGGGCTGAATGAAAAATGTGTAAAATCAAGCACCGTGTAGGCATTGTGTGAAAATTGTGAAGGATTTTCCAAAGCGGGCAAAAATTGAAAAAAATGACAGGGCCGGTAGTGTCGAAAAAGTCAAAAATGGGAAGGGTGGGGGATTGTCCCAAAACTTGCTTCAAGGGGCCAGAGGGGCAGCCTGAATGAAAAATGTGTAAAATCAAGCACCGTGAAGGCATTGTGTGAAAATTGTGAAGGATTTTCCAAAGCGGGCAAAAATTGAAAAAAATGACAGGGCCGGTAGTGTCGAAAAAGTCAAAAATGGGAAGGTTGGGGGATTGTCCCAAAACTTGCTACACGGGGCCAGAGGGTCGGGCTGAATGAAAAATGTGTAAAATCAAGCACCGTGAAGGCATTGTGTGAAAATTGTGAAGGATTTTCCAAAGCGGCCAAAAATTGAAAAAAATGACAGGACCGGTAGTGTCGAAAAAGTCAAAAATGGGAAGGGTGGGGGATTGTCCCAAATCTTGCTACAAGGAGCCAGAGGGTCAGCCTGAATGAAAAATGTGTAAAATCAAGCACCGTGAAGGCATTGTGTGAAAATTGTGAAGGATTTTCCAAAGCGGGCAAAAATTGAAAAAAATGACAGGGCCGGTAGTGTCGAAAAAGTCAAAAATGGGAAGGGTGGGGGATTGTCCCCAAACTTGCTACAAGGGGCCAGAGGGGCGGGCTGAATGAAAAATGTGTAAAATCAAGCACCGTGAAGGCATTGTGTGAAAATTGTGAAGGATTTTCCAAAGCGGGCAAAAATTGAAAAAAATGACAGGGCCGGTAGTGTCGAAAAAGTCAAAAATGGGAAGGGTGGGGGATTGTCCCAAAACTTGCTTCAAGGGGCCAGAGGGGCAGCCTGAATGAAAAATGTGTAAAATCAAGCACCGTGAAGGCATTGTGTGAAAATTGTGAAGGATTTTCCAAAGCGGGCAAAAATTGAAAAAAATGACAGGACCGGTAGTGT
The DNA here is from genome assembly GCF_027409825.1 of Scomber japonicus. Lineage (NCBI taxonomy): Eukaryota > Metazoa > Chordata > Actinopteri > Scombriformes > Scombridae > Scomber > Scomber japonicus. The sequence goes on along the minus strand of NC_070596.1, from coordinate 16,723,103 downwards.
CGAAAAAGTCAAAAATGGGAAGGGTGGGGGATTGTCCCAAATCTTGCTACAAGGAGCCAGAGGGTCAGCCTGAATGAAAAATGTGTAAAATCAAGCACCGTGAAGGCATTGTGTGAAAATTGTGAAGGATTTTCCAAAGCGGGCAAAAATTGAAAAAAATGACAGGGCCGGTAGTGTCGAAAAAGTCAAAAATGGGAAGGGTGGGGGATTGTCCCCAAACTTGCTACAAGGGGCCAGAGGGGCGGGCTGAATGAAAAATGTGTAAAATAAAGCACCGTGAAGGCATTGTGTGAAAATTGTGAAGGATTTTCCAAAGCGGGCTAAAATTGAAAAAAATGACAGGGCCGGTAGTGTCGAAAAAGTCAAAAATGGGAAGGGTGGGGGATTGTCCCAAAACTTGCTACAAGGGGCCAGAGGGGCGGGCTGAATGAAAAATGTGTAAAATCAAGCACCGTGTAGGCATTGTGTGAAAATTGTGAAGGATTTTCCAAAGCGGGCAAAAATTGAAAAAAATGACAGGACCGGTAGTGTCGAAAAAGTCAAAAATGGGAAGGGTGGGGGATTGTCCCAAATCTTGCTACAAGGAGCCAGAGGGTCAGCCTGAATGAAAAATGTGTAAAATCAAGCACCGTGAAGGCATTGTGTGAAAATTGTGAAGGATTTTCCAAAGCGGGCAAAAATTGAAAAAAATGACAGGGCCGGTAGTGTCGAAAAAGTCAAAAATGGGAAGGGTGGGGGATTGTCCCAAAACTTGCTTCAAGGGGCCAGAGGGGCAGCCTGAATGAAAAATGTGTAAAATCAAGCACCGTGAAGGCATTGTGTGAAAATTGTGAAGGATTTTCCAAAGCGGGCAAAAATTGAAAAAAAATGACAGGGCCGGTAGTGTCGAAAAAGTCAAAAATGGGAAGGTTGGGGGATTGTCCCAAAACTTGCTACACGGGGCCAGAGGGTCGGGCTGAATGAAAAATGTGTAAAATCAAGCACCGTGAAGGCATTGTGTGAAAATTGTGAAGGATTTTCCAAAGCGGGCAAAAATTTTAAAAAATGACAGGGCCGGTAGTGTCGAAAAAGTCAAAAATGGGAAGGGTGGGGGATTGTCCCCAAACTTGCTACAAGGGGCCAGAGGGGCGGGCTGAATGAAAAATGTGTAAAATCAAGCACCGTGAAGGCATTGTGTGAAAATTGTGAAGGATTTTCCAAAGCGGGCCAAAATTGAAAAAAATGACAGGGCCGGTAGTGTCGAAAAAGTCAAAAATGGGAAGGTTGGGGGATTGTCCCAAAACTTGCTACACGGGAACAGAGGGTCGGGCTGAATGAAAAATGTGTAAAATCAAGCACCGTGAAGGCATTGTGTGAAAATTGTGAAGGATTTTCCAAAGCGGGCAAAAATTGAAAAAAATGACAGGGCCGGTAGTGTCGAAAAAGTCAAAAATGGGAAGGGTGGGGGATTGTCCCAAAACTTGCTTCAAGGGGCCAGAGGGGCAGCCTGAATGAAAAATGTGTAAAATCAAGCACCGTGAAGGCATTGTGTGAAAATTGTGAAGGATTTTCCAAAGCGGGCAAAAATTGAAAAAAATGACAGGGCCGGTAGTGTCGAAAAAGTCAAAAATGGGAAGGGTGGGGGATTGTCCCAAAACTTGCTTCAAGGGGCCAGAGGGGCAGCCTGAATGAAAAATGTGTAAAATCAAGCACCGTGAAGGCATTGTGTGAAAATTGTGAAGGATTTTCCAAAGCGGGCAAAAATTGAAAAAAATGACAGGGCCGGTAGTGTCGAAAAAGTCAAAAATGGGAAGGTTGGGGGATTGTCCCAAAACTTGCTACACGGGGCCAGAGGGGCGGGCTGAATGAAAAATGTGTAAAATCAAGCACCGTGTAGGCATTGTGTGAAAATTGTGAAGGATTTTCCAAAGCGGGCAAAAATTGAAAAAAATGACAGGGCCGGTAGTGTCGAAAAAGTCAAAAATGGGAAGGGTGGGGGATTGTCCCAAAACTTGCTTCAAGGGGCCAGAGGGGCAGCCTGAATGAAAAATGTGTAAAATCAAGCACCGTGAAGGCATTGTGTGAAAATTGTGAAGGATTTTCCAAAGCGGGCAAAAATTGAAAAAAATGACAGGGCCAGTAGTGTCGAAAAAGTCAAAAATGGGAAGGTTGGGGGATTGTCCCAAAACTTGCTACACGGGGCCAGAGGGTCGGGCTGAATGAAAAATGTGTAAAATCAAGCACCGTGAAGGCATTGTGTGAAAATTGTGAAGGATTTTCCAAAGCGGGCAAAAATTGAAAAAAATGACAGGACCGGTAGTGTCGAAAAAGTCAAAAATGGGAAGGGTGGGGGATTGTCCCAAATCTTGCTACAAGGAGCCAGAGGGTCAGCCTGAATGAAAAATGTGTAAAATCAAGCACCGTGAAGGCATTGTGTGAAAATTGTGAAGGATTTTCCAAAGCGGGCAAAAATTGAAAAAAATGACAGGGCCGGTAGTGTCGAAAAAGTCAAAAATGGGAAGGGTGGGGGATTGTCCCAAATCTTGCTACAAGGAGCCAGAGGGTCAGCCTGAATGAAAAATGTGTAAAATCAAGCACCGTGAAGGCATTGTGTGAAAATTGTGAAGGATTTTCCAAAGCGGGCAAAAATTGAAAAAAATGACAGGGCCGGTAGTGTCGAAAAAGTCAAAAATGGGAAGGTTGGGGGATTGTCCCAAAACTTGCTACACGGGGCCAGAGGGGCGGGCTGAATGAAAAATGTGTAAAATCAAGCACCGTGTAGGCATTGTGTGAAAATTGTGAAGGATTTTCCAAAGCGGGCAAAAATTGAAAAAAATGACAGGGCCGGTAGTGTCGAAAAAGTCAAAAATGGGAAGGGTGGGGGATTGTCCCAAAACTTGCTTCAAGGGGCCAGAGGGGCAGCCTGAATGAAAAATGTGTAAAATCAAGCACCGTGAAGGCATTGTGTGAAAATTGTGAAGGATTTTCCAAAGCGGGCAAAAATTGAAAAAAATGACAGGGCCGGTAGTGTCGAAAAAGTCAAAAATGGGAAGGTTGGGGGATTGTCCCAAAACTTGCTACACGGGGCCAGAGGGTCGGGCTGAATGAAAAATGTGTAAAATCAAGCACCGTGAAGGCATTGTGTGAAAATTGTGAAGGATTTTCCAAAGCGGGCAAAAATTGAAAAAAATGACAGGACCGGTAGTGTCGAAAAAGTCAAAAATGGGAAGGGTGGGGGATTGTCCCAAATCTTGCTACAAGGAGCCAGAGGGTCAGCCTGAATGAAAAATGTGTAAAATCAAGCACCGTGAAGGCATTGTGTGAAAATTGTGAAGGATTTTCCAAAGCGGGCAAAAATTGAAAAAAATGACAGGGCCGGTAGTGTCGAAAAAGTCAAAAATGGGAAGGGTGGGGGATTGTCCCCAAACTTGCTACAAGGGGCCAGAGGGGCGGGCTGAATGAAAAATGTGTAAAATAAAGCACCGTGAAGGCATTGTGTGAAAATTGTGAAGGATTTTCCAAAGCGGGCTAAAATTGAAAAAAATGACAGGGCCGGTAGTGTCGAAAAAGTCAAAAATGGGAAGGGTGGGGGATTGTCCCAAAACTTGCTACAAGGGGCCAGAGGGGCGGGCTGAATGAAAAATGTGTAAAATCAAGCACCGTGTAGGCATTGTGTGAAAATTGTGAAGGATTTTCCAAAGCGGGCAAAAATTGAAAAAAATGACAGGACCGGTAGTGTCGAAAAAGTCAAAAATGGGAAGGGTGGGGGATTGTCCCAAATCTTGCTACAAGGAGCCAGAGGGTCAGCCTGAATGAAAAATGTGTAAAATCAAGCACCGTGAAGGCATTGTGTGAAAATTGTGAAGGATTTTCCAAAGCGGGCAAAAATTGAAAAAAATGACAGGGCCGGTAGTGTCGAAAAAATCAAAAATGGGAAGGGTGGGGGATTGTCCCAAAACTTGCTTCAAGGGGCCAGAGGGGCAGCCTGAATGAAAAATGTGTAAAATCAAGCACCGTGAAGGCATTGTGTGAAAATTGTGAAGGATTTTCCAAAGCGGGCAAAAATTGAAAAAAAATGACAGGGCCGGTAGTGTCGAAAAAGTCAAAAATGGGAAGGTTGGGGGATTGTCCCAAAACTTGCTACACGGGGCCAGAGGGTCGGGCTGAATGAAAAATGTGTAAAATCAAGCACCGTGAAGGCATTGTGTGAAAATTGTGAAGGATTTTCCAAAGCGGGCAAAAATTTTAAAAAATGACAGGGCCGGTAGTGTCGAAAAAGTCAAAAATGGGAAGGGTGGGGGATTGTCCCCAAACTTGCTACAAGGGGCCAGAGGGGCGGGCTGAATGAAAAATGTGTAAAATCAAGCACCGTGAAGGCATTGTGTGAAAATTGTGAAGGATTTTCCAAAGCGGGCCAAAATTGAAAAAAATGACAGGGCCGGTAGTGTCGAAAAAGTCAAAAATGGGAAGGTTGGGGGATTGTCCCAAAACTTGCTACACGGGAACAGAGGGTCGGGCTGAATGAAAAATGTGTAAAATCAAGCACCGTGAAGGCATTGTGTGAAAATTGTGAAGGATTTTCCAAAGCGGGCAAAAATTGAAAAAAATGACAGGGCCGGTAGTGTCGAAAAAGTCAAAAATGGGAAGGGTGGGGGATTGTCCCAAAACTTGCTTCAAGGGGCCAGAGGGGCAGCCTGAATGAAAAATGTGTAAAATCAAGCACCGTGAAGGCATTGTGTGAAAATTGTGAAGGATTTTCCAAAGCGGGCAAAAATTGAAAAAAATGACAGGGCCGGTAGTGTCGAAAAAGTCAAAAATGGGAAGGGTGGGGGATTGTCCCAAAACTTGCTTCAAGGGGCCAGAGGGGCAGCCTGAATGAAAAATGTGTAAAATCAAGCACCGTGAAGGCATTGTGTGAAAATTGTGAAGGATTTTCCAAAGCGGGCAAAAATTGAAAAAAATGACAGGGCCGGTAGTGTCGAAAAAGTCAAAAATGGGAAGGTTGGGGGATTGTCCCAAAACTTGCTACACGGGGCCAGAGGGGCGGGCTGAATGAAAAATGTGTAAAATCAAGCACCGTGTAGGCATTGTGTGAAAATTGTGAAGGATTTTCCAAAGCGGGCAAAAATTGAAAAAAATGACAGGGCCGGTAGTGTCGAAAAAGTCAAAAATGGGAAGGGTGGGGGATTGTCCCAAAACTTGCTTCAAGGGGCCAGAGGGGCAGCCTGAATGAAAAATGTGTAAAATCAAGCACCGTGAAGGCATTGTGTGAAAATTGTGAAGGATTTTCCAAAGCGGGCAAAAATTGAAAAAAATGACAGGGCCAGTAGTGTCGAAAAAGTCAAAAATGGGAAGGTTGGGGGATTGTCCCAAAACTTGCTACACGGGGCCAGAGGGTCGGGCTGAATGAAAAATGTGTAAAATCAAGCACCGTGAAGGCATTGTGTGAAAATTGTGAAGGATTTTCCAAAGCGGGCAAAAATTGAAAAAAATGACAGGACCGGTAGTGTCGAAAAAGTCAAAAATGGGAAGGGTGGGGGATTGTCCCAAATCTTGCTACAAGGAGCCAGAGGGTCAGCCTGAATGAAAAATGTGTAAAATCAAGCACCGTGAAGGCATTGTGTGAAAATTGTGAAGGATTTTCCAAAGCGGGCAAAAATTGAAAAAAATGACAGGGCCGGTAGTGTCGAAAAAGTCAAAAATGGGAAGGGTGGGGGATTGTCCCAAATCTTGCTACAAGGAGCCAGAGGGTCAGCCTGAATGAAAAATGTGTAAAATCAAGCACCGTGAAGGCATTGTGTGAAAATTGTGAAGGATTTTCCAAAGCGGGCAAAAATTGAAAAAAATGACAGGGCCGGTAGTGTCGAAAAAGTCAAAAATGGGAAGGTTGGGGGATTGTCCCAAAACTTGCTACACGGGGCCAGAGGGGCGGGCTGAATGAAAAATGTGTAAAATCAAGCACCGTGTAGGCATTGTGTGAAAATTGTGAAGGATTTTCCAAAGCGGGCAAAAATTGAAAAAAATGACAGGGCCGGTAGTGTCGAAAAAGTCAAAAATGGGAAGGGTGGGGGATTGTCCCAAAACTTGCTTCAAGGGGCCAGAGGGGCAGCCTGAATGAAAAATGTGTAAAATCAAGCACCGTGAAGGCATTGTGTGAAAATTGTGAAGGATTTTCCAAAGCGGGCAAAAATTGAAAAAAATGACAGGGCCGGTAGTGTCGAAAAAGTCAAAAATGGGAAGGTTGGGGGATTGTCCCAAAACTTGCTACACGGGGCCAGAGGGTCGGGCTGAATGAAAAATGTGTAAAATCAAGCACCGTGAAGGCATTGTGTGAAAATTGTGAAGGATTTTCCAAAGCGGGCAAAAATTGAAAAAAATGACAGGACCGGTAGTGTCGAAAAAGTCAAAAATGGGAAGGGTGGGGGATTGTCCCAAATCTTGCTACAAGGAGCCAGAGGGTCAGCCTGAATGAAAAATGTGTAAAATCAAGCACCGTGAAGGCATTGTGTGAAAATTGTGAAGGATTTTCCAAAGCGGGCAAAAATTGAAAAAAATGACAGGGCCGGTAGTGTCGAAAAAGTCAAAAATGGGAAGGGTGGGGGATTGTCCCCAAACTTGCTACAAGGGGCCAGAGGGGCGGGCTGAATGAAAAATGTGTAAAATCAAGCACCGTGAAGGCATTGTGTGAAAATTGTGAAGGATTTTCCAAAGCGGGCAAAAATTGAAAAAAATGACAGGGCCGGTAGTGTCGAAAAAGTCAAAAATGGGAAGGGTGGGGGATTGTCCCAAAACTTGCTTCAAGGGGCCAGAGGGGCAGCCTGAATGAAAAATGTGTAAAATCAAGCACCGTGAAGGCATTGTGTGAAAATTGTGAAGGATTTTCCAAAGCGGGCAAAAATTGAAAAAAAATGACAGGGCCGGTAGTGTCGAAAAAGTCAAAAATGGGAAGGTTGGGGGATTGTCCCAAAACTTGCTACACGGGGCCAGAGGGTCGGGCTGAATGAAAAATGTGTAAAATCAAGCACCGTGAAGGCATTGTGTGAAAATTGTGAAGGATTTTCCAAAGCGGGCAAAAATTGAAAAAAATGACAGGACCGGTAGTGTCGAAAAAGTCAAAAATGGGAAGGGTGGGGGATTGTCCCAAATCTTGCTACAAGGAGCCAGAGGGTCAGCCTGAATGAAAAATGTGTAAAATCAAGCACCGTGAAGGCATTGTGTGAAAATTGTGAAGGATTTTCCAAAGCGGGCAAAAATTGAAAAAAATGACAGGGCCGGTAGTGTCGAAAAAGTCAAAAATGGGAAGGGTGGGGGATTGTCCCCAAACTTGCTACAAGGGGCCAGAGGGGCGGGCTGAATGAAAAATGTGTAAAATCAAGCACCGTGAAGGCATTGTGTGAAAATTGTGAAGGATTTTCCAAAGCGGGCTAAAATTGAAAAAAATGACAGGGCCGGTAGTGTCGAAAAAGTCAAAAATGGGAAGGGTGGGGGATTGTCCCAAAACTTGCTACAAGGGGCTAGAGGGGCAGCCTGAATGAAAAATGTGTAAAATCAAGCACCGTGAAGGCATTGTGTGAAAATTGTGAAGGATTTTCCAAAGCGGGCAAAAATTGAAAAAAATGACAGGGCCGGTAGTGTCGAAAAAGTCAAAAATGGGAAGGTTGGGGGATTGTCCCAAAACTTGCTACACGGGGCCAGAGGGTCGGGCTGAATGAAAAATGTGTAAAATCAAGCACCGTGAGGGCATTGTGTGAAAATTGTGAAGGATTTTCCAAAGCGGCCAAAAATGGAAAAAAATGACAGGGCCGGTAGTGTCGAAAAAGTCAAAAATGGGAAGGGTGGGGGATTGTCCCAAATCTTGCTACACGGGGCCAGAGGGGCGGGCTGAATGAAAAATGTGTAAAATCAAGCACCGTGTAGGCATTGTGTGAAAATTGTGAAGGATTTTCCAAAGCGGGCAAAAATTGAAAAAAACGACAGGGCCGGTAGTGTCGAAAAAGTCAAAAATGGGAAGGGTGGGGGATTGTCCCAAAACTTGCTACAAGGGGCCAGAGGGGCGGCCTGAATGAAAAATGTGTAAAATCAAGCACCGTGAGGGCATTGTGTGAAAATTGTGAAGGATTTTCCATAGGGGTAAAAATTTAAAAAAATGACAGGGTCGGTAGTGTCGAAAAAGTCAAAAATGGGAAGGGTGGGGGATTGTCCCAAAACTTGCTACAAGGGGCCAGAGGGGCGGCCTGAATGAAAAATGTGTAAAATCAAGCACCGTGAGGGCATTGTGTGAAAATTTTGAAGGATTTTCCAAAGCGGGCAAAAATTGAAAAAAACGACAGGGCCGGTAGTGTCGAAAAAGTCAAAAATGGGAAGGGTGGGGGATTGTCCCAAAACTTGCTACAAGGGGCCAGAGGGGCGGGCTGATTGAAAAATGTGTAAAATCAAGCACCGTGAAGGCATTGTGTGGAAATTGTGAAGGATTTTCCATAGGGGTAAAAATTGAAAAAAATGACAGGGTCGGTAGTGTCGAAAAAGTCAAAAATGGGAAGGGTGGGGGATTGTCCCAAAACTTGCTACAAGGGGCCAGAGGGGCGGCCTGAATGAAAAATGTGTAAAATCAAGCACCGTGAGGGCATTGTGTGAAAATTGTGAAGGATTTTCCAAAGCGGCCAAAAATTGAAAAAAACGACAGGGCCGGTAGTGTCGAAAAAGTCAAAAATGGGAAGGGTGGGGGATTGTCCCAAAACTTGCTACAAGGGGCCAGAGGGGCGCGCTGATTGAAAAATGTGTAAAATCAAGCACCGTGAAGGCATTGTGTGAAAATTGTGAAGGATTTTCCATAGGGGTAAAAATTGAAAAAAATGACAGGGTCGGTAGTGTCGAAAAAGTCAAAAATGGGAAGGGTGGGGGATTGTCCCAAAACTTGCTACAAGGGGCCAGAGGGGCGGCCTGAATGAAAAATGTGTAAAATCAAGCACCGTGAGGGCATTGTGTGAAAATTGTGAAGGATTTTACAAAGCGGCCAAAAATTGAAAAAAACGACAGGGCCGGTAGTGTCGAAAAAATCAAAAATGGGAAGGGTGGGGGATTGTCCCCAAACTTGCTACAAGGGGCCAGAGGGGCGGGCTGAATGAAAAATGTGTAAAATCAAGCACCGTGAAGGCATTGTGTGAAAATTGTGAAGGATTTTCCAAAGCGGGCCAAAATTGAAAAAAATGACAGGGCCGGTAGTGTCGAAAAAGTCAAAAATGGGAAGGTTGGGGGATTGTCCCAAAACTTGCTACACGGGACCAGAGGGTCGGGCTGAATGAAAAATGTGTAAAATCAAGCACCGTGAAGGCATTGTGTGAAAATTGTGAAGGATTTTCCAAAGCGGGCAAAAATTGAAAAAAATGACAGGGCCGGTAGCGTCGAAAAAGTCAAAAATGGGAAGGGTGGGGGATTGTCCCAAAACTTGCTTCAAGGGGCCAGAGGGGCAGCCTGAATGAAAAATGTGTAAAATCAAGCACCGTGAAGGCATTGTGTGAAAATTGTGAAGGATTTTCCAAAGCGGGCAAAAATTGAAAAAAATGACAGGGCCGGTAGTGTCGAAAAAGTCAAAAATGGGAAGGGTGGGGGATTGTCCCAAAACTTGCTTCAAGGGGCCAGAGGGGCAGCCTGAATGAAAAATGTGTAAAATCAAGCACCGTGAAGGCATTGTGTGAAAATTGTGAAGGATTTTCCAAAGCGGGCAAAAATTGAAAAAAATGACAGGGCCGGTAGTGTCGAAAAAGTCAAAAATGGGAAGGGTGGGGGATTGTCCCAAAACTTGCTACACGGGGCCAGAGGGGCGGGCTGAATGAAAAATGTGTAAAATCAAGCACCGTGTAGGCATTGTGTGAAAATTGTGAAGGATTTTCCAAAGCGGGCAAAAATTGAAAAAAATGACAGGGCCGGTAGTGTCGAAAAAGTCAAAAATGGGAAGGGTGGGGGATTGTCCCAAAACTTGCTTCAAGGGGCCAGAGGGGCAGCCTGAATGAAAAATGTGTAAAATCAAGCACCGTGAAGGCATTGTGTGAAAATTGTGAAGGATTTTCCAAAGCGGGCAAAAATTGAAAAAAATGACAGCGCCAGTAGTGTCGAAAAAGTCAAAAATGGGAAGGTTGGGGGATTGTCCCAAAACTTGCTACACGGGGCCAGAGGGTCGGGCTGAATGAAAAATGTGTAAAATCAAGCACCGTGAAGGCATTGTGTGAAAATTGTGAAGGATTTTCCAAAGCGGGCAAAAATTGAAAAAAATGACAGGGCCGGTAGTGTCGAAAAAGTCAAAAATGGGAAGGGTGGGGGATTGTCCCAAATCTTGCTACAAGGAGCCAGAGGGTCAGCCTGAATGAAAAATGTGTAAAATCAAGCACCGTGAAGGCATTGTGTGAAAATTGTGAAGGATTTTCCAAAGCGGGCAAAAATTGAAAAAAATGACAGGGCCGGTAGTGTCGAAAAAGTCAAAAATGGGAAGGTTGGTGGATTGTCCCAAAACTTGCTACACGGGGCCAGAGGGGCGGGCTGAATGAAAAATGTGTAAAATCAAGCACCGTGTAGGCATTGTGTGAAAATTGTGAAGGATTTTCCAAAGCGGGCAAAAATTGAAAAAAATGACAGGGCCGGTAGTGTCGAAAAAGTCAAAAATGGGAAGGGTGGGGGATTGTCCCAAAACTTGCTTCAAGGGGCCAGAGGGGCAGCCTGAATGAAAAATGTGTAAAATCAAGCACCGTTAAGGCATTGTGTGAAAATTGTGAAGGATTTTCCAAAGCGGGCAAAAATTGAAAAAAATGACAGGTCCGGTAATGTCGAAAAAGTCAAAAATGGGAAGGTTGGGGGATTGTCCCAAAACTTGCTACACGGGGCCAGAGGGTCGGGCTGAATGAAAAATGTGTAAAATCAAGCACCGTGAAGGCATTGTGTGAAAATTGTGAAGGATTTTCCAAAGCGGGCAAAAATTGAAAAAAATGACAGGACCGGTAGTGTCGAAAAAGTCAAAAATGGGAAGGGTGGGGGATTGTCCCAAATCTTGCTACAAGGAGCCAGAGGGTCAGCCTGAATGAAAAATGTGTAAAATCAAGCACCGTGAAGGCATTGTGTGAAAATTGTGAAGGATTTTCCAAAGCGGGCAAAAATTGAAAAAAATGACAGGGCCGGTAGTGTCGAAAAAGTCAAAAATGGGAAGGGTGGGGGATTGTCCCCAAACTTGCTACAAGGGGCCAGAGGGGCGGGCTGAATGAAAAATGTGTAAAATCAAGCACCGTGAAGGCATTGTGTGAAAATTGTGAAGGATTTTCCAAAGCGGGCAAAAATTGAAAAAAATGACAGGGCCGGTAGTGTCGAAAAAGTCAAAAATGGGAAGGGTGGGGGATTGTCCCAAAACTTGCTTCAAGGGGCCAGAGGGGCAGCCTGAATGAAAAATGTGTAAAATCAAGCACCGTGAAGGCATTGTGTGAAAATTGTGAAGGATTTTCCAAAGCGGGCAAAAATTGAAAAAAATGACAGGGCCGGTAGTGTCGAAATAGTCAAAAATGGGAAGGTTGGGGGATTGTCCCAAAACTTGCTACACGGGGCCAGAGGGTCGGGCTGAATGAAAAATGTGTAAAATCAAGCACCGTGAAGGCATTGTGTGAAAATTGTGAAGGATTTTCCAAAGCGGGCAAAAATTGAAAAAAATGACAGGACCGGTAGTGTCGAAAAAGTAAAAAATGGGAAGGGTGGGGGATTGTCCCAAATCTTGCTACAAGGAGCCAGAGGGTCAGCCTGAATGAAAAATGTGTAAAATCAAGCACCGTGAAGGCATTGTGTGAAAATTGTGAAGGATTTTCCAAAGCGGGCAAAAATTGAAAAAAATGACAGGGCCGGTAGTGTCGAAAAAGTCAAAAATGGGAAGGGTGGGGGATTGTCCCCAAACTTGCTACAAGGGGCCAGAGGGGCGGGCTGAATGAAAAATGTGTAAAATCAAGCACCGTGAAGGCATTGTGTGAAAATTGTGAAGGATTTTCCAAAGCGGGCAAAAATTGAAAAAAATGACAGGGCCGGTAGTGTCGAAAAAGTCAAAAATGGGAAGGGTGGGGGATTGTCCCAAAACTTGCTTCAAGGGGCCAGAGGGGCAGCCTGAATGAAATATGTGTAAAATCAAGCACCGTGAAGGCATTGTGTGAAAATTGTGAAGGATTTTCCAAAGCGGGCAAAAATTGAAAAAAATGACAGGGCCGGTAGTGTCGAAAAAGTCAAAAATGGGAAGGTTGGGGGATTGTCCCAAAACTTGCTACACGGGGCCAGAGGGTCGGGCTGAATGAAAAATGTGTAAAATCAAGCACCGTGAAGGCATTGTGTGAAAATTGTGAAGGATTTTCCAAAGCGGGCAAAAATTGAAAAAAATGACAGGACCGGTAGTGTCGAAAAAGTCAAAAATGGGAAGGGTGGGGGATTGTCCCAAATCTTGCTACAAGGGGCCAGAGGGGCGGGCTGAATGAAAAATGTGTAAAATCAAGCACCGTGAAGGCATTGTGTGAAAATTGTGAAGGATTTTCCAAAGCGGGCAAAAATTGAAAAAAATGACAGGACCGGTAGTGTCGAAAAAGTCAAAAATGGGAAGGGTGGGGGATTGTCCCAAATCTTGCTACAAGGAGCCAGAGGGTCAGCCTGAATGAAAAATGTGTAAAATCAAGCACCGTGAAGGCATTGTGTGAAAATTGTGAAGGATTTTCCAAAGCGGGCAAAAATTGAAAAAAATGACAGGGCCGGTAGTGTCGAAAAAGTCAAAAATGGGAAGGGTGGGGGATTGTCCCCAAACTTGCTACAAGGGGCCAGAGGGGCGGGCTGAATGAAAAATGTGTAAAATCAAGCACCGTGAAGGCATTGTGTGAAAATTGTGAAGGATTTTCCAAAGCGGGCTAAAATTGAAAAAAATGACAGGGCCGGTAGTGTCGAAAAAGTCAAAAATGGGAAGGGTGGGGGATTGTCCCAAAACTTGCTACAAGGGGCTAGAGGGGCAGCCTGAATGAAAAATGTGTAAAATCAAGCACCGTGAAGGCATTGTGTGAAAATTGTGAAGGATTTTCCAAAGCGGGCAAAAATTGAAAAAAATGACAGGGCCGGTAGTGTCGAAAAAGTCAAAAATGGGAAGGTTGGGGGATTGTCCCAAAACTTGCTATACGGGGCCAGAGGGTCGGGCTGAATGAAAAATGTGTAAAATCAAGCACCGTGAGGGCATTGTGTGAAAATTGTGAAGGATTTTCCAAAGCGGCCAAAAATGGAAAAAAATGACAGGGCCGGTAGTGTCGAAAAAGTCAAAAATGGGAAGGGTGGGGGATTGTCCCAAATCTTGCTACAAGGAGCCAGAGGGTCAGCCTGAATGAAAAATGTGTAAAATCAAGCACCGTGAAGGCATTGTGTGAAAATTGTGAAGGATTTTCCAAAGCGGCCAAAAATTGAAAAAAATGACAGGGCCGGTAGTGTCGAAAAAGTCAAAAATGGGAAGGGTGGGGGATTGTCCCAAATCTTGCTACAAGGAGCCAGAGGGTCAGCCTGAATGAAAAATGTGTAAAATCAAGCACCGTGAAGGCATTGTGTGAAAATTGTGAAGGATTTTCCAAAGCGGGCAAAAATTGAAAAAAATGACAGGGCCGGTAGTGTCGAAAAAGTCAAAAATGGGAAGGTTGGGGGATTGTCCCAAAACTTGCTACACGGGGCCAGAGGGGCGGGCTGAATGAAAAATGTGTAAAATCAAGCACCGTGTAGGCATTGTGTGAAAATTGTGAAGGATTTTCCAAAGCGGGCAAAAATTGAAAAAAATGACAGGGCCAGTAGTGTCGAAAAAGTCAAAAATGGGAAGGTTGGGGGATTGTCCCAAAACTTGCTACACGGGGCCAGAGGGTCGGGCTGAATGAAAAATGTGTAAAATCAAGCACCGTGAAGGCATTGTGTGAAAATTGTGAAGGATTTTCCAAAGCGGGCAAAAATTGAAAAAAATGACAGGACCGGTAGTGTCGAAAAAGTCAAAAATGGGAAGGGTGGGGGATTGTCCCAAATCTTGCTACAAGGGGCCAGAGGGGCGGGCTGAATGAAAAATGTGTAAAATCAAGCACCGTGAAGGCATTGTGTGAAAATTGTGAAGGATTTTCCAAAGCGGGCTAAAATTGAAAAAAATGACAGGGCCGGTAGTGTCGAAAAAGTCAAAAATGGGAAGGGTGGGGGATTGTCCCAAAACTTGCTACAAGGGGCCAGAGGGGCGGGCTGAATGAAAAATGTGTAAAATCAAGCACCGTGTAGGCATTGTGTGAAAATTGTGAAGGATTTTCCAAAGCGGGCAAAAATTGAAAAAAATGACAGGACCGGTAGTGTCGAAAAAGTCAAAAATGGGAAGGGTGGGGGATTGTCCCAAATCTTGCTACAAGGAGCCAGAGGGTCAGCCTGAATGAAAAATGTGTAAAATCAAGCACCGTGAAGGCATTGTGTGAAAATTGTGAAGGATTTTCCAAAGCGGGCAAAAATTGAAAAAAATGACAGGGCCGGTAGTGTCGAAAAAGTCAAAAATGGGAAGGGTGGGGGATTGTCCCAAAACTTGCTTCAAGGGGCCAGAGGGGCAGCCTGAATGAAAAATGTGTAAAATCAAGCACCGTGAAGGCATTGTGTGAAAATTGTGAAGGATTTTCCAAAGCGGGCAAAAATTGAAAAAAAATGACAGGGCCGGTAGTGTCGAAAAAGTCAAAAATGGGAAGGTTGGGGGATTGTCCCAAAACTTGCTACACGGGGCCAGAGGGTCGGGCTGAATGAAAAATGTGTAAAATCAAGCACCGTGAAGGCATTGTGTGAAAATTGTGAAGGATTTTCCAAAGCGGGCAAAAATTTTAAAAAATGACAGGGCCGGTAGTGTCGAAAAAGTCAAAAATGGGAAGGGTGGGGGATTGTCCCCAAACTTGCTACAAGGGGCCAGAGGGGCGGGCTGAATGAAAAATGTGTAAAATCAAGCACCGTGAAGGCATTGTGTGAAAATTGTGAAGGATTTTCCAAAGCGGGCAAAAATTGAAAAAAATGACAGGGCCGGTAGTGTCGAAAAAGTCAAAAATGGGAAGGTTGGGGGATTGTCCCAAAACTTGCTACACGGGACCAGAGGGTCGGGCTGAATGAAAAATGTGTAAAATCAAGCACCGTGAAGGCATTGTGTGAAAATTGTGAAGGATTTTCCAAAGCGGGCAAAAATTGAAAAAAATGACAGGGCCGGTAGTGTCGAAAAAGTCAAAAATGGGAAGGGTGGGGGATTGTCCCAAAACTTGCTTCAAGGGGCCAGAGGGGCAGCCTGAATGAAAAATGTGTAAAATCAAGCACCGTGAAGGCATTGTGTGAAAATTGTGAAGGATTTTCCAAAGCGGGCAAAAATTGAAAAAAATGACAGGGCCGGTAGTGTCGAAAAAGTCAAAAATGGGAAGGGTGGGGGATTGTCCCAAAACTTGCTTCAAGGGGCCAGAGGGGCAGCCTGAATGAAAAATGTGTAAAATCAAGCACCGTGAAGGCATTGTGTGAAAATTGTGAAGGATTTTCCAAAGCGGGCAAAAATTGAAAAAAATGACAGGGCCAGTAGTGTCGAAAAAGTCAAAAATGGGAAGGTTGGGGGATTGTCCCAAAACTTGCTACACGGGGCCAGAGGGTCGGGCTGAATGAAAAATGTGTAAAATCAAGCACCGTGAAGGCATTGTGTGAAAATTGTGAAGGATTTTCCAAAGCGGGCAAAAATTGAAAAAAATGACAGGACCGGTAGTGTCGAAAAAGTCAAAAATGGGAAGGGTGGGGGATTGTCCCAAATCTTGCTACAAGGGGCCAGAGGGGCGGGCTGAATGAAAAATGTGTAAAATCAAGCACCGTGAAGGCATTGTGTGAAAATTGTGAAGGATTTTCCAAAGCGGGCAAAAATTGAAAAAAATGACAGGGCCGGTAGTGTCGAAAAAGTCAAAAATGGGAAGGGTGGGGGATTGTCCCAAAACTTGCTACAAGGGGCCAGAGGGGCGGGCTGAATGAAAAATGTGTAAAATCAAGCACCGTGTAGGCATTGTGTGAAAATTGTGAAGGATTTTCCAAAGCGGGCAAAAATTGAAAAAAATGACAGGACCGGTAGTGTCGAAAAAGTCAAAAATGGGAAGGGTGGGGGATTGTCCCAAATCTTGCTACAAGGAGCCAGAGGGTCAGCCTGAATGAAAAATGTGTAAAATCAAGCACCGTGAAGGCATTGTGTGAAAATTGTGAAGGATTTTCCAAAGCGGGCAAAAATTTTAAAAAATGACAGGGCCGGTAGTGTCGAAAAAGTCAAAAATGGGAAGGGTGGGGGATTGTCCCCAAACTTGCTACAAGGGGCCAGAGGGGCGGGCTGAATGAAAAATGTGTAAAATCAAGCACCGTGAAGGCATTGTGTGAAAATTGTGAAGGATTTTCCAAAGCGGGCCAAAATTGAAAAAAATGACAGGGCCGGTAGTGTCGAAAAAGTCAAAAATGGGAAGGTTGGGGGATTGTCCCAAAACTTGCTACACGGGACCAGAGGGTCGGGCTGAATGAAAAATGTGTAAAATCAAGCACCGTGAAGGCATTGTGTGAAAATTGTGAAGGATTTTCCAAAGCGGGCAAAAATTGAAAAAAATGACAGGACCGGTAGTGTCGAAAAAGTCAAAAATGGGAAGGGTGGGGGATTGTCCCAAATCTTGCTACAAGGAGCCAGAGGGTCAGCCTGAATGAAAAATGTGTAAAATCAAGCACCGTGTAGGCATTGTGTGAAAATTGTGAAGGATTTTCCAAAGCGGGCAAAAATTGAAAAAAATGACAGGACCGGTAGTGTCGAAAAAGTCAAAAATGGGAAGGGTGGGGGATTGTCCCCAAACTTGCTACAAGGGGCCAGAGGGGCGGGCTGAATGAAAAATGTGTAAAATCAAGCACCGTGAAGGCATTGTGTGAAAATTGTGAAGGATTTTCCAAAGCGGGCTAAAATTGAAAAAAATGACAGGGCCGGTAGTGTCGAAAAAGTCAAAAATGGGAAGGGTGGGGGACTGTCCCAAAACTTGCTACAAGGGGCCAGAGGGGCGGGCTGAATGAAAAATGTGTAAAACAAGCACCGTGAAGGCATTGTGTGAAAATTGTGAAGGATTTTCCAAAGCGGGCAAAAATTGAAAAAAATGACAGGACCGGTAGTGTCGAAAAAGTCAAAAATGGGAAGGGTGGGGGATTGTCCCAAAACTTGCTACAAGGGGCCAGAGGGGCGGGCTGAATGAAAAATGTGTAAAATCAAGCACCGTGTAGGCATTGTGTGAAAATTGTGAAGGATTTTCCAAAGCGGGCAAAAATTGAAAAAAATGACAGGACCGGTAGTGTCGAAAAAGTCAAAAATGGGAAGGGTGGGGGATTGTCCCAAATCTTGCTAAAAGGAGCCAGAGGGTCAGCCAGAATGAAAAATGTGTAAAACAAGCACCGTGAAGGCATTGTGTGAAAATTGTGAAGGATTTTCCAAAGCGGGCAAAAATTGAAAAAAATGACAGGACCGGTAGTGTCGAAAAAGTCAAAAATGGGAAGGGTGGGGGATTGTCCCAAATCTTGCTACAAGGAGCCAGAGGGTCAGCCTGAATGAAAAATGTGTAAAATCAAGCACCGTGAAGGCATTGTGTGAAAATTGTGAAGGATTTTCCAAAGCGGGCAAAAATTGAAAAAAATGACAGGGCCGGTAGTGTCGAAAAAGTCAAAAATGGGAAGGGTGGGGGATTGTCCCAAAACTTGCTACAAGGGGCCAGAGGGGCGGGCTGAATGAAAAATGTGTAAAATCAAGCACCGTGAAGGCATTGTGTGAAAATTGTGAAGGATTTTCCAAAGCGGGCAAAAATTGAAAAAAATGACAGGGCCGGTAGTGTCGAAAAAGTCAAAAATGGGAAGGTTGGGGGATTGTCCCAAAACTTGCTACACGGGGCCAGAGGGTCGGGCTGAATGAAAAATGTGTAAAATCAAGCACCGTGAAGGCATTGTGTGAAAATTGTGAAGGATTTTCCAAAGCGGGCAAAAATTGAAAAAAATGACAGGACCGGTAGTGTCGAAAAAGTAAAAAATGGGAAGGGTGGGGGATTGTCCCAAATCTTGCTAAAAGGAGCCAGAGGGTCAGCCAGAATGAAAAATGTGTAAAACAAGCACCGTGAAGGCATTGTGTGAAAATTGTGAAGGATTTTCCAAAGCGGGCAAAAATTGAAAAAAATGACAGGACCGGTAGTGTCGAAAAAGTCAAAAATGGGAAGGGTGGGGGATTGTCCCAAATCTTGCTACAAGGAGCCAGAGGGTCAGCCTGAATGAAAAATGTGTAAAATCAAGCACCGTGAAGGCATTGTGTGAAAATTGTGAAGGATTTTCCAAAGCGGGCAAAAATTGAAAAAAATGACAGGGCCGGTAGTGTCGAAAAAGTAAAAAATGGGAAGGGTGGGGGATTGTCCCAAATCTTGCTAAAAGGAGCCAGAGGGTCAGCCAGAATGAAAAATGTGTAAAACAAGCACCGTGAAGGCATTGTGTGAAAATTGTGAAGGATTTTCCAAAGCGGGCAAAAATTGAAAAAAATGACAGGACCGGTAGTGTCGAAAAAGTCAAAAATGGGAAGGGTGGGGGATTGTCCCAAATCTTGCTACAAGGAGCCAGAGGGTCAGCCTGAATGAAAAATGTGTAAAATCAAGCACCGTGAAGGCATTGTGTGAAAATTGTGAAGGATTTTCCAAAGCGGGCAAAAATTGAAAAAAATGACAGGGCCGGTAGTGTCGAAAAAGTCAAAAATGGGAAGGGTGGGGGATTGTCCCCAAACTTGCTACAAGGGGCCAGAGGGGCGGGCTGAATGAAAAATGTGTAAAATCAAGCACCGTGAAGGCATTGTGTGAAAATTGTGAAGGATTTTCCAAAGCGGGCAAAAATTGAAAAAAATGACAGGACCGGTAGTGTCGAAAAAGTAAAAAATGGGAAGGGTGGGGGATTGTCCCAAATCTTGCTACAAGGGGCCAGAGGGGCAGCCTGAATGAAAAATGTGTAAAATCAAGCACCGTGAAGGCATTGTGTGAAAATTGTGAAGGATTTTCCAAAGCGGGCAAAAATTGAAAAAAATGACAGGACCGGTAGTGTCGAAAAAGTCAAAAATGGGAAGGGTGGGGGATTGTCCCAAATCTTGCTACAAGGAGCCAGAGGGTCAGCCTGAATGAAAAATGTGTAAAATCAAGCACCGTGAAGGCATTGTGTGAAAATTGTGAAGGATTTTCCAAAGCGGGCAAAAATTGAAAAAAATGACAGGACCGGTAGTGTCGAAAAAGTCAAAAATGGGAAGGGTGGGGGATTGTCCCAAATCTTGCTACAAGGAGCCAGAGGGTCAGCCTGAATGAAAAATGTGTAAAATCAAGCACCGTGAAGGCATTGTGTGAAAATTGTGAAGGATTTTCCAAAGCGGGCAAAAATTGAAAAAAATGACAGGACCGGTAGTGTCGAAAAAGTCAAAAATGGGAAGGTTGGGGGATTGTCCCAAAACTTGCTACACGGGGCCAGAGGGGCGGGCTGAATGAAAAATGTGTAAAATCAAGCACCGTGTAGGCATTGTGTGAAAATTGTGAAGGATTTTCCAAAGCGGGCAAAAATTGAAAAAAATGACAGGGCCGGTAGTGTCGAAAAAGTCAAAAATGGGAAGGGTGGGGGATTGTCCCAAAACTTGCTACACGGGGCCAGAGGGTCGGGCTGAATGAAAAATGTGTAAAATCAAGCACCGTGAAGGCATTGTGTGAAAATTGTGAAGGATTTTCCAAAGCGGGCAAAAATTGAAAAAAATGACAGGACCGGTAGTGTCGAAAAAGTCAAAAATGGGAAGGGTGGGGGATTGTCCCAAATCTTGCTACAAGGAGCCAGAGGGTCAGCCTGAATGAAAAATGTGTAAAATCAAGCACCGTGAAGGCATTGTGTGAAAATTGTGAAGGATTTTCCAAAGCGGGCAAAAATTGAAAAAAATGACAGGGCCGGTAGTGTCGAAAAAGTCAAAAATGGGAAGGTTGGGGGATTGTCCCAAAACTTGCTACACGGGGCCAGAGGGGCGGGCTGAATGAAAAATGTGTAAAATCAAGCACCGTGTAGGCATTGTGTGAAAATTGTGAAGGATTTTCCAAAGCGGGCAAAAATTGAAAAAAATGACAGGGCCGGTAGTGTCGAAAAAGTCAAAAATGGGAAGCGTGGGGGATTGTCCCAAATCTTGCTACAAGGGGCCAGAGGGGCGGGCTGAATGAAAAATGTGTAAAATCAAGCACCGTGAAGGCATTGTGTGAAAATTGTGAAGGATTTTCCAAAGCGGGCAAAAATTGAAAAAAATGACAGGGCCGGTAGTGTCGAAAAAGTCAAAAATGGGAAGGGTGGGGGATTGTCCCAAAACTTGCTACAAGGGGCTAGAGGGGCAGCCTGAATGAAAAATGTGTAAAATCAAGCACCGTGAAGGCATTGTGTGAAAATTGTGAAGGATTTTCCAAAGCGGGCAAAAATTGAAAAAAATGACAGGGCCGGTAGTGTCGAAAAAGTCAAAAATGGGAAGGTTGGGGGATTGTCCCAAAACTTGCTACACGGGACCAGAGGGTCGGGCTGAATGAAAAATGTGTAAAATCAAGCACCGTGAAGGCATTGTGTGAAAATTGTGAAGGATTTTCCAAAGCGGGCAAAAATTGAAAAAAATGACAGGACCGGTAGTGTCGAAAAAGTCAAAAATGGGAAGGGTGGGGGATTGTCCCCAAACTTGCTACAAGGGGCCAGAGGGGCGGGCTGAATGAAAAATGTGTAAAATCAAGCACCGTGAAGGCATTGTGTGAAAATTGTGAAGGATTTTCCAAAGCGGGCTAAAATTGAAAAAAATGACAGGGCCGGTAGTGTCGAAAAAGTCAAAAATGGGAAGGGTGGGGGATTGTCCCAAAACTTGCTACAAGGGGCCAGAGGGTCGGCCAGAATGAAAAATGTGTAAAACAAGCACCGTGAAGGCATTGTGTGAAAATTGTGAAGGATTTTCCAAAGCGGGCAAAAATTGAAAAAAATGACAGGACCGGTAGTGTCGAAAAAGTCAAAAATGGGAAGGGTGGGGGATTGTCCCAAATCTTGCTACAAGGAGCCAGAGGGTCAGCCTGAATGAAAAATGTGTAAAATCAAGCACCGTGAAGGCATTGTGTGAAAATTGTGAAGGATTTTCCAAAGCGGGCAAAAATTGAAAAAAATGACAGGGCCGGTAGTGGCGAAAAAGTCAAAAATGGGAAGGGTGGGGGATTGTCCCCAAACTTGCTACAAGGGGCCAGAGGGGCGGGCTGAATGAAAAATGTGTAAAATCAAGCACCGTGAAGGCATTGTGTGAAAATTGTGAAGGATTTTCCAAAGCGGGCAAAAATTGAAAAAAATGACAGGGCCGGTAGTGTCGAAAAAGTCAAAAATGGGAAGGTTGGGGGATTGTCCCAAAACTTGCTACACGGGGCCAGAGGGTCGGGCTGAATGAAAAGGTGTAAAATCAAGCACCGTGAAGGCATTGTGTGAAAATTGTGAAGGATTTTCCAAAGCGGGCAAAAATTGAAAAAAATGACAGGACCGGTAGTGTCGAAAAAGTCAAAAATGGGAAGGGTGGGGGATTGTCCCAAATCTTGCTAAAAGGAGCCAGAGGGTCAGCCAGAATGAAAAATGTGTAAAACAAGCACCGTGAAGGCATTGTGTGAAAATTGTGAAGGATTTTCCAAAGCGGGCAAAAATTGAAAAAAATGACAGGACCGGTAGTGTCGAAAAAGTCAAAAATGGGAAGGGTGGGGGATTGTCCCAAATCTTGCTACAAGGAGCCAGAGGGTCAGCCTGAATGAAAAATGTGTAAAATCAAGCACCGTGAAGGCATTGTGTGAAAATTGTGAAGGATTTTCCAAAGCGGGCAAAAATTGAAAAAAATGACAGGGCCGGTAGTGTCGAAAAAGTCAAAAATGGGAAGGGTGGGGGATTGTCCCCAAACTTGCTACAAGGGGCCAGAGGGGCGGGCTGAATGAAAAATGTGTAAAATCAAGCACCGTGAAGGCATTGTGTGAAAATTGTGAAGGATTTTCCAAAGCGGGCAAAAATTGAAAAAAATGACAGGACAGGTAGTGTCGAAAAAGTAAAAAATGGGAAGGGTGGGGGATTGTCCCAAATCTTGCTACAAGGAGCCAGAGGGTCAGCCTGAATGAAAAATGTGTAAAATCAAGCACCGTGAAGGCATTGTGTGAAAATTGTGAAGGATTTTCCAAAGCGGGCAAAAATTGAAAAAAATGACAGGACCGGTAGTGTCGAAAAAGTCAAAAATGGGAAGGGTGGGGGATTGTCCCAAATCTTGCTACAAGGAGCCAGAGGGTCAGCCTGAATGAAAAATGTGTAAAATCAAGCACCGTGAAGGCATTGTGTGAAAATTGTGAAGGATTTTCCAAAGCGGGCAAAAATTGAAAAAAATGACAGGACCGGTAGTGTCGAAAAAGTCAAAAATGGGAAGGGTGGGGGATTGTCCCTAATCTTGCTACAAGGAGCCAGAGGGTCAGCCTGAATGAAAAATGTGTAAAATCAAGCACCGTGAAGGCATTGTGTGAAAATTGTGAAGGATTTTCCAAAGCGGGCAAAAATTGAAAAAAATGACAGGGCCGGTAGTGTCGAAAAAGTCAAAAATGGGAAGGTTGGGGGATTGTCCCAAAACTTGCTACACGGGGCCAGAGGGGCGGGCTGAATGAAAAATGTGTAAAATCAAGCACCGTGTAGGCATTGTGTGAAAATTGTGAAGGATTTTCCAAAGCGGGCAAAAATTGAGAAAAATGACAGGGCCGGTAGTGTCGAAAAAGTCAAAAATGGGAAGGGTGGGGGATTGTCCCAAAACTTGCTTCAAGGGGCCAGAGGGGCAGCCTGAATGAAAAATGTGTAAAATCAAGCACCGTGAAGGCATTGTGTGAAAATTGTGAAGGATTTTCCAAAGCGGGCAAAAATTGAAAAAAATGACAGGGCCGGTAGTGTCGAAAAAGTCAAAAATGGGAAGGTTGGGGGATTGTCCCAAATCTTGCTACACGGGGCCAGAGGGTCGGGCTGAATGAAAAATGTGTAAAATCAAGCACCGTGAAGGCATTGTGTGAAAATTGTGAAGGATTTTCCAAAGCGGGCAAAAATTGAAAAAAATGACAGGACCGGTAGTGTCGAAAAAGTCAAAAATGGGAAGGGTGGGGGATTGTCCCAAATCTTGCTACAAGGAGCCAGAGGGTCAGCCTGAATGAAAAATGTGTAAAATCAAGCACCGTGAAGGCATTGTGTGAAAATTGTGAAGGATTTTCCAAAGCGGGCAAAAATTGAAAAAAATGACAGGACCGGTAGTGTCGAAAAAGTCAAAAATGGGAAGGGTGGGGGATTGTCCCAAATCTTGCTACAAGGAGCCAGAGGGTCAGCCTGAATGAAAAATGTGTAAAATCAAGCACCCTGAAGGCATTGTGTGAAAATTGTGAAGGATTTTCCAAAGCGGGCAAAAATTGAAAAAAATGACAGGGCCGGTAGTGTCGAAAAAGTCAAAAATGGGAAGGTTGGGGAATTGTCCCAAAACTTGCTACACGGGGCCAGAGGGGCGGGCTGAATGAAAAATGTGTAAAATCAAGCACCGTGTAGGCATTGTGTGAAAATTGTGAAGGATTTTCCAAAGCGGGCAAAAATTGAAAAAAATGACAGGGCCGGTAGTGTCGAAAAAGTCAAAAATGGGAAGCGTGGGGGATTGTCCCAAATCTTGCTACAAGGAGCCAGAGGGTCAGCCTGAATGAAAAATGTGTAAAATCAAGCACCGTGAAGGCATTGTGTGAAAATTGTGAAGGATTTTCCAAAGCGGGCAAAAATTGAAAAAAATGACAGGACCGGTAGTGTCGAAAAAGTCAAAAATGGGAAGGGTGGGGGATTGTCCCAAATCTTGCTACAAGGAGCCAGAGGGTCAGCCTGAATGAAAAATGTGTAAAATCAAGCACCGTGAAGGCATTGTGTGAAAATTGTGAAGGATTTTCCAAAGCGGCCAAAAATTGAAAAAAATGACAGGGCCGGTAGTGTCGAAAAAGTCAAAAATGGGAAGGTTGGGGGATTGTCCCAAAACTTGCTACACGGGGCCAGAGGGGCGGGCTGAATGAAAAATGTGTAAAATCAAGCACCGTGTAGGCATTGTGTGAAAATTGTGAAGGATTTTCCAAAGCGGGCAAAAATTGAAAAAAATGACAGGACCGGTAGTGTCGAAAAAGTCAAAAATGGGAAGGGTGGGGGATTGTCCCAAATCTTGCTACAAGGAGCCAGAGGGTCAGCCTGAATGAAAAATGTGTGAAATCAAGCACCGTGAAGGCATTGTGTGAAAATTGTGAAGGATTTTCCAAAGCGGGCAAAAATTGAAAAAAATGACAGGACCGGTAGTGTCGAAAAAGTCAAAAATGGGAAGGGTGGGGGATTGTCCCAAATCTTGCTACAAGGAGCCAGAGGGTCAGCCTGAATGAAAAATGTGTAAAATCAAGCACCGTGAAGGCATTGTGTGAAAATTGTGAAGGATTTTCCAAAGCGGGCAAAAATTGAAAAAAATGACAGGGCCGGTAGTGTCGAAAAAGTCAAAAATGGGAAGGTTGGGGAATTGTCCCAAAACTTGCTACACGGGGCCAGAGGGGCGGGCTGAATGAAAAATGTGTAAAATCAAGCACCGTGTAGGCATTGTGTGAAAATTGTGAAGGATTTTCCAAAGCGGGCAAAAATTGAAAAAAATGACAGGGCCGGTAGTGTCGAAAAAGTCAAAAATGGGAAGCGTGGGGGATTGTCCCAAATCTTGCTACAAGGAGCCAGAGGGTCAGCCTGAATGAAAAATGTGTAAAATCAAGCACCGTGAAGGCATTGTGTGAAAATTGTGAAGGATTTTCCAAAGCGGGCAAAAATTGAAAAAAATGACAGGACCGGTAGTGTCGAAAAAGTCAAAAATGGGAAGGGTGGGGGATTGTCCCAAATCTTGCTACAAGGAGCCAGAGGGTCAGCCTGAATGAAAAATGTGTAAAATCAAGCACCGTGAAGGCATTGTGTGAAAATTGTGAAGGATTTTCCAAAGCGGCCAAAAATTGAAAAAAATGACAGGGCCGGTAGTGTCGAAAAAGTCAAAAATGGGAAGGTTGGGGGATTGTCCCAAAACTTGCTACACGGGGCCAGAGGGGCGGGCTGAATGAAAAATGTGTAAAATCAAGCACCGTGTAGGCATTGTGTGAAAATTGTGAAGGATTTTCCAAAGCGGGCAAAAATTGAAAAAAATGACAGGACCGGTAGTGTCGAAAAAGTCAAAAATGGGAAGGGTGGGGGATTGTCCCAAATCTTGCTACAAGGAGCCAGAGGGTCAGCCTGAATGAAAAATTTGTGAAATCAAGCACCGTGAAGGCATTGTGTGAAAATTGTGAAGGATTTTCCAAAGCGGGCAAAAATTGAAAAAAATGACAGGACCGGTAGTGTCGAAAAAGTCAAAAATGGGAAGGGTGGGGGATTGTCCCAAATCTTGCTACAAGGAGCCAGAGGGTCAGCCTGAATGAAAAATGTGTAAAATCAAGCACCGTGAAGGCATTGTGTGAAAATTGTGAAGGATTTTCCAAAGCGGGCAAAAATTGAAAAAAATGACAGGGCCGGTAGTGTCGAAAAAGTCAAAAATGGGAAGGTTGGGGAATTGTCCCAAAACTTGCTACACGGGGCCAGAGGGGCGGGCTGAATGAAAAATGTGTAAAATCAAGCACCGTGAAGGCATTGTGTGAAAATTGTGAAGGATTTTCCAAAGCGGGCAAAAATTGAAAAAAATGACAGGGCCGGTAGTGTCGAAAAAGTCAAAAATGGGAAGGTTGGGGGATTGTCCCAAAACTTGCTACAAGGGGCCAGAGGGTCGGGCTGAATGAAAAATGTGTAAAATCAAGCACCGTGAAGGCATTGTGTGAAAATTGTGAAGGATTTTCCAAAGCGGGCAAAAATTGAAAAAAATGACAGGACCGGTAGTGTCGAAAAAGTCAAAAATGGGAAGGTTGGGGAATTGTCCCAAAACTTGCTACAAGGGGCCAGAGGGTCGGGCTGAATGAAAAATGTGTAAAATCAAGCACCGTGAAGGCATTGTGTGAAAATTGTGAAGGATTTTCCAAAGCGGGCAAAAATTGAAAAAAATGACAGGGCCGGTAGTGTCGAAAAAGTCAAAAATGGGAAGGTTGGGGAATTGTCCCAAAACTTGCTACACGGGGCCAGAGGGGCGGGCTGAATGAAAAATGTGTAAAATCAAGCACCGTGAAGGCATTGTGTGAAAATTGTGAAGGATTTTCCAAAGCGGGCAAAAATTGAAAAAAATGACAGGGCCGGTAGTGTCGAAAAAGTCAAAAATGGGAAGGTTGGGGGATTGTCCCAAAACTTGCTACAAGGGGCCAGAGGGTCGGGCTGAATGAAAAATGTGTAAAATCAAGCACCGTGAAGGCATTGTGTGAAAATTGTGAAGGATTTTCCAAAGCGGGCAAAAATTGAAAAAAATGACAGGACCGGTAGTGTCGAAAAAGTCAAAAATGGGAAGGTTGGGGAATTGTCCCAAAACTTGCTACAAGGGGCCAGAGGGTCGGGCTGAATGAAAAATGTGTAAAATCAAGCACCGTGAAGGCATTGTGTGAAAATTGTGAAGGATTTTCCAAAGCGGGTAAAAATTGAAAAAAATGACAGGACCGGTAGTGTCGAAAAAGTCAAAAATGGGAAGGTTGGGGAATTGTCCCAAAACTTGCTACACGGGGCCAGAGGGGCGGGCTGAATGAAAAATGTGTAAAATCAAGCACCGTGTAGGCATTGTGTGAAAATTGTGAAGGATTTTCCAAAGCGGGCAAAAATTGAAAAAAATGACAGGGCCGGTAGTGTCGAAAAAGTCAAAAATGGGAAGGTTGGGGGATTGTCCCAAATCTTGCTACACGGGGCCAGAGGGTCGGGCTGAATGAAAAATGTGTAAAATCAAGCACCGTGAAGGCATTGTGTGAAAATTGTGAAGGATTTTCCAAAGCGGGCAAAAATTGAAAAAAATGACAGGACCGGTAGTGTCGAAAAAGTCAAAAATGGGAAGGGTGGGGGATTGTCCCAAATCTTGCTACAAGGAGCCAGAGGGTCAGCCTGAATGAAAAATGTGTAAAATCAAGCACCGTGAAGGCATTGTGTGAAAATTGTGAAGGATTTTCCAAAGCGGGCAAAAATTGAAAAAAATGACAGGACCGGTAGTGTCGAAAAAGTCAAAAATGGGAAGGGTGGGGGATTGTCCCAAATCTTGCTACAAGGAGCCAGAGGGTCAGCCTGAATGAAAAATGTGTAAAATCAAGCACCGTGAAGGCATTGTGTGAAAATTGTGAAGGATTTTCCAAAGCGGGCAAAAATTGAAAAAAATGACAGGGCCGGTAGTGTCGAAAAAGTCAAAAATGGGAAGGTTGGGGAATTGTCCCAAAACTTGCTACACGGGGCCAGAGGGGCGGGCTGAATGAAAAATGTGTAAAATCAAGCACCGTGTAGGCATTGTGTGAAAATTGTGAAGGATTTTCCAAAGCGGGCAAAAATTGAAAAAAATGACAGGGCCGGTAGTGTCGAAAAAGTCAAAAATGGGAAGCGTGGGGGATTGTCCCAAATCTTGCTACAAGGAGCCAGAGGGTCAGCCTGAATGAAAAATGTGTAAAATCAAGCACCGTGAAGGCATTGTGTGAAAATTGTGAAGGATTTTCCAAAGCGGGCAAAAATTGAAAAAAATGACAGGACCGGTAGTGTCGAAAAAGTCAAAAATGGGAAGGGTGGGGGATTGTCCCAAAACTTGCTACACGGGGCCAGAGGGGCGGGCTGAATGAAAAATGTGTAAAATCAAGCACCGTGTAGGCATTGTGTGAAAATTGTGAAGGATTTTCCAAAGCGGGCAAAAATTGAAAAAAATGACAGGACCGGTAGTGTCGAAAAAGTCAAAAATGGGAAGGGTGGGGGATTGTCCCAAATCTTGCTACAAGGAGCCAGAGGGTCAGCCTGAATGAAAAATGTGTGAAATCAAGCACCGTGAAGGCATTGTGTGAAAATTGTGAAGGATTTTCCAAAGCGGGCAAAAATTGAAAAAAATGACAGGACCGGTAGTGTCGAAAAAGTCAAAAATGGGAAGGGTGGGGGATTGTCCCAAATCTTGCTACAAGGAGCCAGAGGGTCAGCCTGAATGAAAAATGTGTAAAATCAAGCACCGTGAAGGCATTGTGTGAAAATTGTGAAGGATTTTCCAAAGCGGCCAAAAATTGAAAAAAATGACAGGGCCGGTAGTGTCGAAAAAGTCAAAAATGGGAAGGTTGGGGGATTGTCCCAAAACTTGCTACACGGGGCCAGAGGGGCGGGCTGAATGAAAAATGTGTAAAATCAAGCACCGTGTAGGCATTGTGTGAAAATTGTGAAGGATTTTCCAAAGCGGGCAAAAATTGAAAAAAATGACAGGACCGGTAGTGTCGAAAAAGTCAAAAATGGGAAGGGTGGGGGATTGTCCCAAATCTTGCTACAAGGAGCCAGAGGGTCAGCCTGAATGAAAAATGTGTGAAATCAAGCACCGTGAAGGCATTGTGTGAAAATTGTGAAGGATTTTCCAAAGCGGGCAAAAATTGAAAAAAATGACAGGACCGGTAGTGTCGAAAAAGTCAAAAATGGGAAGGGTGGGGGATTGTCCCAAATCTTGCTACAAGGAGCCAGAGGGTCAGCCTGAATGAAAAATGTGTAAAATCAAGCACCGTGAAGGCATTGTGTGAAAATTGTGAAGGATTTTCCAAAGCGGGCAAAAATTGAAAAAAATGACAGGGCCGGTAGTGTCGAAAAAGTCAAAAATGGGAAGGTTGGGGAATTGTCCCAAAACTTGCTACACGGGGCCAGAGGGGCGGGCTGAATGAAAAATGTGTAAAATCAAGCACCGTGTAGGCATTGTGTGAAAATTGTGAAGGATTTTCCAAAGCGGGCAAAAATTGAAAAAAATGACAGGGCCGGTAGTGTCGAAAAAGTCAAAAATGGGAAGCGTGGGGGATTGTCCCAAATCTTGCTACAAGGAGCCAGAGGGTCAGCCTGAATGAAAAATGTGTAAAATCAAGCACCGTGAAGGCATTGTGTGAAAATTGTGAAGGATTTTCCAAAGCGGGCAAAAATTGAAAAAAATGACAGGACCGGTAGTGTCGAAAAAGTCAAAAATGGGAAGGGTGGGGGATTGTCCCAAATCTTGCTACAAGGAGCCAGAGGGTCAGCCTGAATGAAAAATGTGTAAAATCAAGCACCGTGAAGGCATTGTGTGAAAATTGTGAAGGATTTTCCAAAGCGGCCAAAAATTGAAAAAAATGACAGGGCCGGTAGTGTCGAAAAAGTCAAAAATGGGAAGGTTGGGGGATTGTCCCAAAACTTGCTACACGGGGCCAGAGGGGCGGGCTGAATGAAAAATGTGTAAAATCAAGCACCGTGTAGGCATTGTGTGAAAATTGTGAAGGATTTTCCAAAGCGGGCAAAAATTGAAAAAAATGACAGGACCGGTAGTGTCGAAAAAGTCAAAAATGGGAAGGGTGGGGGATTGTCCCAAATCTTGCTACAAGGAGCCAGAGGGTCAGCCTGAATGAAAAATTTGTGAAATCAAGCACCGTGAAGGCATTGTGTGAAAATTGTGAAGGATTTTCCAAAGCGGGC
The DNA here is from genome assembly GCF_027409825.1 of Scomber japonicus. Lineage (NCBI taxonomy): Eukaryota > Metazoa > Chordata > Actinopteri > Scombriformes > Scombridae > Scomber > Scomber japonicus. The sequence continues at coordinate 16,693,406 of NC_070596.1, read as the reverse complement.
AAAAATTGAAAAAAATGACAGGACCGGTAGTGTCGAAAAAGTCAAAAATGGGAAGGGTGGGGGATTGTCCCAAATCTTGCTACAAGGAGCCAGAGGGTCAGCCTGAATGAAAAATGTGTAAAATCAAGCACCGTGAAGGCATTGTGTGAAAATTGTGAAGGATTTTCCAAAGCGGCCAAAAATTGAAAAAAATGACAGGGCCGGTAGTGTCGAAAAAGTCAAAAATGGGAAGGTTGGGGAATTGTCCCAAAACTTGCTACACGGGGCCAGAGGGGCGGGCTGAATGAAAAATGTGTAAAATCAAGCACCGTGAAGGCATTGTGTGAAAATTGTGAAGGATTTTCCAAAGCGGGCAAAAATTGAAAAAAATGACAGGGCCGGTAGTGTCGAAAAAGTCAAAAATGGGAAGGTTGGGGGATTGTCCCAAAACTTGCTACAAGGGGCCAGAGGGTCGGGCTGAATGAAAAATGTGTAAAATCAAGCACCGTGAAGGCATTGTGTGAAAATTGTGAAGGATTTTCCAAAGCGGGCAAAAATTGAAAAAAATGACAGGACCGGTAGTGTCGAAAAAGTCAAAAATGGGAAGGTTGGGGAATTGTCCCAAAACTTGCTACAAGGGGCCAGAGGGTCGGGCTGAATGAAAAATGTGTAAAATCAAGCACCGTGAAGGCATTGTGTGAAAATTGTGAAGGATTTTCCAAAGCGGGTAAAAATTGAAAAAAATGACAGGACCGGTAGTGTCGAAAAAGTCAAAAATGGGAAGGTTGGGGAATTGTCCCAAAACTTGCTACACGGGGCCAGAGGGGCGGGCTGAATGAAAAATGTGTAAAATCAAGCACCGTGAAGGCATTGTGTGAAAATTGTGAAGGATTTTCCAAAGCGGGCAAAAATTGAAAAAAATGACAGGGCCGGTAGTGTCGAAAAAGTCAAAAATGGGAAGGTTGGGGGATTGTCCCAAATCTTGCTACACGGGGCCAGAGGGTCGGGCTGAATGAAAAATGTGTAAAATCAAGCACCGTGAAGGCATTGTGTGAAAATTGTGAAGGATTTTCCAAAGCGGGCAAAAATTGAAAAAAATGACAGGACCGGTAGTGTCGAAAAAGTCAAAAATGGGAAGGGTGGGGGATTGTCCCAAATCTTGCTACAAGGAGCCAGAGGGTCAGCCTGAATGAAAAATGTGTAAAATCAAGCACCGTGAAGGCATTGTGTGAAAATTGTGAAGGATTTTCCAAAGCGGGCAAAAATTGAAAAAAATGACAGGACCGGTAGTGTCGAAAAAGTCAAAAATGGGAAGGGTGGGGGATTGTCCCAAATCTTGCTACAAGGAGCCAGAGGGTCAGCCTGAATGAAAAATGTGTAAAATCAAGCACCGTGAAGGCATTGTGTGAAAATTGTGAAGGATTTTCCAAAGCGGGCAAAAATTGAAAAAAATGACAGGGCCGGTAGTGTCGAAAAAGTCAAAAATGGGAAGGTTGGGGAATTGTCCCAAAACTTGCTACACGGGGCCAGAGGGGCGGGCTGAATGAAAAATGTGTAAAATCAAGCACCGTGTAGGCATTGTGTGAAAATTGTGAAGGATTTTCCAAAGCGGGCAAAAATTGAAAAAAATGACAGGGCCGGTAGTGTCGAAAAAGTCAAAAATGGGAAGCGTGGGGGATTGTCCCAAATCTTGCTACAAGGAGCCAGAGGGTCAGCCTGAATGAAAAATGTGTAAAATCAAGCACCGTGAAGGCATTGTGTGAAAATTGTGAAGGATTTTCCAAAGCGGGCAAAAATTGAAAAAAATGACAGGACCGGTAGTGTCGAAAAAGTCAAAAATGGGAAGGGTGGGGGATTGTCCCAAAACTTGCTACACGGGGCCAGAGGGGCGGGCTGAATGAAAAATGTGTAAAATCAAGCACCGTGTAGGCATTGTGTGAAAATTGTGAAGGATTTTCCAAAGCGGGCAAAAATTGAAAAAAATGACAGGACCGGTAGTGTCGAAAAAGTCAAAAATGGGAAGGGTGGGGGATTGTCCCAAATCTTGCTACAAGGAGCCAGAGGGTCAGCCTGAATGAAAAATGTGTGAAATCAAGCACCGTGAAGGCATTGTGTGAAAATTGTGAAGGATTTTCCAAAGCGGGCAAAAATTGAAAAAAATGACAGGACCGGTAGTGTCGAAAAAGTCAAAAATGGGAAGGGTGGGGGATTGTCCCAAATCTTGCTACAAGGAGCCAGAGGGTCAGCCTGAATGAAAAATGTGTAAAATCAAGCACCGTGAAGGCATTGTGTGAAAATTGTGAAGGATTTTCCAAAGCGGCCAAAAATTGAAAAAAATGACAGGGCCGGTAGTGTCGAAAAAGTCAAAAATGGGAAGGTTGGGGGATTGTCCCAAAACTTGCTACACGGGGCCAGAGGGGCGGGCTGAATGAAAAATGTGTAAAATCAAGCACCGTGTAGGCATTGTGTGAAAATTGTGAAGGATTTTCCAAAGCGGGCAAAAATTGAAAAAAATGACAGGACCGGTAGTGTCGAAAAAGTAAAAAATGGGAAGGGTGGGGGATTGTCCCAAATCTTGCTACAAGGAGCCAGAGGGTCAGCCTGAATGAAAAATGTGTGAAATCAAGCACCGTGAAGGCATTGTGTGAAAATTGTGAAGGATTTTCCAAAGCGGGCAAAAATTGAAAAAAATGACAGGACCGGTAGTGTCGAAAAAGTCAAAAATGGGAAGGGTGGGGGATTGTCCCAAATCTTGCTACAAGGAGCCAGAGGGTCAGCCTGAATGAAAAATGTGTAAAATCAAGCACCGTGAAGGCATTGTGTGAAAATTGTGAAGGATTTTCCAAAGCGGGCAAAAATTGAAAAAAATGACAGGGCCGGTAGTGTCGAAAAAGTCAAAAATGGGAAGGTTGGGGAATTGTCCCAAAACTTGCTACACGGGGCCAGAGGGGCGGGCTGAATGAAAAATGTGTAAAATCAAGCACCGTGTAGGCATTGTGTGAAAATTGTGAAGGATTTTCCAAAGCGGGCAAAAATTGAAAAAAATGACAGGGCCGGTAGTGTCGAAAAAGTCAAAAATGGGAAGCGTGGGGGATTGTCCCAAATCTTGCTACAAGGAGCCAGAGGGTCAGCCTGAATGAAAAATGTGTAAAATCAAGCACCGTGAAGGCATTGTGTGAAAATTGTGAAGGATTTTCCAAAGCGGGCAAAAATTGAAAAAAATGACAGGACCGGTAGTGTCGAAAAAGTCAAAAATGGGAAGGGTGGGGGATTGTCCCAAATCTTGCTACAAGGAGCCAGAGGGTCAGCCTGAATGAAAAATGTGTAAAATCAAGCACCGTGAAGGCATTGTGTGAAAATTGTGAAGGATTTTCCAAAGCGGGCAAAAATTGAAAAAAATGACAGGACCGGTAGTGTCGAAAAAGTCAAAAATGGGAAGGGTGGGGGATTGTCCCAAAACTTGCTACACGGGGCCAGAGGGGCGGGCTGAATGAAAAATGTGTAAAATCAAGCACCGTGTAGGCATTGTGTGAAAATTGTGAAGGATTTTCCAAAGCGGGCAAAAATTGAAAAAAATGACAGGACCGGTAGTGTCGAAAAAGTCAAAAATGGGAAGGGTGGGGGATTGTCCCAAATCTTGCTACAAGGAGCCAGAGGGTCAGCCTGAATGAAAAATGTGTGAAATCAAGCACCGTGAAGGCATTGTGTGAAAATTGTGAAGGATTTTCCAAAGCGGGCAAAAATTGAAAAAAATGACAGGACCGGTAGTGTCGAAAAAGTCAAAAATGGGAAGGGTGGGGGATTGTCCCAAATCTTGCTACAAGGAGCCAGAGGGTCAGCCTGAATGAAAAATGTGTAAAATCAAGCACCGTGAAGGCATTGTGTGAAAATTGTGAAGGATTTTCCAAAGCGGGCAAAAATTGAAAAAAATGACAGGGCCGGTAGTGTCGAAAAAGTCAAAAATGGGAAGGTTGGGGAATTGTCCCAAAACTTGCTACACGGGGCCAGAGGGGCGGGCTGAATGAAAAATGTGTAAAATCAAGCACCGTGTAGGCATTGTGTGAAAATTGTGAAGGATTTTCCAAAGCGGGCAAAAATTGAAAAAAATGACAGGGCCGGTAGTGTCGAAAAAGTCAAAAATGGGAAGGGTGGGGGATTGTCCCAAAACTTGCTTCAAGGGGACAGAGGGGCAGCCTGAATGAAAAATGTGTAAAATCAAGCACCGTGAAGGCATTGTGTGAAAATTGTGAAGGATTTTCCAAAGCGGGCAAAAATTGAAAAAAATGACAGGGCCGGTAGTGTCGAAAAAGTCAAAAATGGGAAGGTTGGGGGATTGTCCCAAAACTTGCTACAAGGGGCCAGAGGGTCGGGCTGAATGAAAAATGTGTAAAATCAAGCACCGTGAAGGCATTGTGTGAAAATTGTGAAGGATTTTCCAAAGCGGGCAAAAATTGAAAAAAATGACAGGACCGGTAGTGTCGAAAAAGTCAAAAATGGGAAGGTTGGGGAATTGTCCCAAAACTTGCTACAAGGGGCCAGAGGGTCGGGCTGAATGAAAAATGTGTAAAATCAAGCACCGTGAAGGCATTGTGTGAAAATTGTGAAGGATTTTCCAAAGCGGGCAAAAATTGAAAAAAATGACAGGACCGGTAGTGTCGAAAAAGTCAAAAATGGGAAGGTTGGGGAATTGTCCCAAAACTTGCTACACGGGGCCAGAGGGGCGGGCTGAATGAAAAATGTGTAAAATCAAGCACCGTGTAGGCATTGTGTGAAAATTGTGAAGGATTTTCCAAAGCGGGCAAAAATTGAAAAAAATGACAGGGCCGGTAGTGTCGAAAAAGTCAAAAATGGGAAGCGTGGGGGATTGTCCCAAATCTTGCTACAAGGAGCCAGAGGGTCAGCCTGAATGAAAAATGTGTAAAATCAAGCACCGTGAAGGCATTGTGTGAAAATTGTGAAGGATTTTCCAAAGCGGGCAAAAATTGAAAAAAATGACAGGACCGGTAGTGTCGAAAAAGTCAAAAATGGGAAGGGTGGGGGATTGTCCCAAATCTTGCTACAAGGAGCCAGAGGGTCAGCCTGAATGAAAAATGTGTAAAATCAAGCACCGTGAAGGCATTGTGTGAAAATTGTGAAGGATTTTCCAAAGCGGGCAAAAATTGAAAAAAATTACAGGGCCGGTAGTGTCGAAAAAGTCAAAAATGGGAAGGGTGGGGGATTGTCCCAAAACTTGCTTCAAGGGGCCAGAGGGGCAGCCTGAATGAAAAATGTGTAAAATCAAGCACCGTGAAGGCATTGTGTGAAAATTGTGAAGGATTTTCCAAAGCGGGCAAAAATTGAAAAAAATGACAGGGCCGGTAGTGTCGAAAAAGTCAAAAATGGGAAGGTTGGGGGATTGTCCCAAATCTTGCTACACGGGGCCAGAGGGTCGGGCTGAATGAAAAATGTGTAAAATCAAGCACCGTGAAGGCATTGTGTGAAAATTGTGAAGGATTTTCCAAAGCGGGCAAAAATTGAAAAAAATGACAGGACCGGTAGTGTCGAAAAAGTCAAAAATGGGAAGGGTGGGGGATTGTCCCAAATCTTGCTACAAGGAGCCAGAGGGTCAGCCTGAATGAAAAATGTGTAAAATCAAGCACCGTGAAGGCATTGTGTGAAAATTGTGAAGGATTTTCCAAAGCGGGCAAAAATTGAAAAAAATGACAGGACCGGTAGTGTCGAAAAAGTCAAAAATGGGAAGGGTGGGGGATTGTCCCAAATCTTGCTACAAGGAGCCAGAGGGTCAGCCTGAATGAAAAATGTGTAAAATCAAGCACCGTGAAGGCATTGTGTGAAAATTGTGAAGGATTTTCCAAAGCGGGCAAAAATTGAAAAAAATGACAGGGCCGGTAGTGTCGAAAAAGTCAAAAATGGGAAGGTTGGGGAATTGTCCCAAAACTTGCTACACGGGGCCAGAGGGGCGGGCTGAATGAAAAATGTGTAAAATCAAGCACCGTGTAGGCATTGTGTGAAAATTGTGAAGGATTTTCCAAAGCGGGCAAAAATTGAAAAAAATGACAGGGCCGGTAGTGTCGAAAAAGTCAAAAATGGGAAGCGTGGGGGATTGTCCCAAATCTTGCTACAAGGAGCCAGAGGGTCAGCCTGAATGAAAAATGTGTAAAATCAAGCACCGTGAAGGCATTGTGTGAAAATTGTGAAGGATTTTCCAAAGCGGGCAAAAATTGAAAAAAATGACAGGACCGGTAGTGTCGAAAAAGTCAAAAATGGGAAGGGTGGGGGATTGTCCCAAAACTTGCTACACGGGGCCAGAGGGGCGGGCTGAATGAAAAATGTGTAAAATCAAGCACCGTGTAGGCATTGTGTGAAAATTGTGAAGGATTTTCCAAAGCGGGCAAAAATTGAAAAAAATGACAGGACCGGTAGTGTCGAAAAAGTCAAAAATGGGAAGGGTGGGGGATTGTCCCAAATCTTGCTACAAGGAGCCAGAGGGTCAGCCTGAATGAAAAATGTGTGAAATCAAGCACCGTGAAGGCATTGTGTGAAAATTGTGAAGGATTTTCCAAAGCGGGCAAAAATTGAAAAAAATGACAGGACCGGTAGTGTCGAAAAAGTCAAAAATGGGAAGGGTGGGGGATTGTCCCAAATCTTGCTACAAGGAGCCAGAGGGTCAGCCTGAATGAAAAATGTGTAAAATCAAGCACCGTGAAGGCATTGTGTGAAAATTGTGAAGGATTTTCCAAAGCGGGCAAAAATTGAAAAAAATGACAGGGCCGGTAGTGTCGAAAAAGTCAAAAATGGGAAGGTTGGGGAATTGTCCCAAAACTTGCTACACGGGGCCAGAGGGGCGGGCTGAATGAAAAATGTGTAAAATCAAGCACCGTGTAGGCATTGTGTGAAAATTGTGAAGGATTTTCCAAAGCGGGCAAAAATTGAAAAAAATGACAGGGCCGGTAGTGTCGAAAAAGTCAAAAATGGGAAGGGTGGGGAATTGTCCCAAAACTTGCTACAAGGGGCCAGAGGGTCGGGCTGAATGAAAAATGTGTAAAATCAAGCACCGTGAAGGCATTGTGTGAAAATTGTGAAGGATTTTCCAAAGCGGGCAAAAATTGAAAAAAATGACAGGACCGGTAGTGTCGAAAAAGTCAAAAATGGGAAGGTTGGGGAATTGTCCCAAAACTTGCTACACGGGGCCAGAGGGGCGGGCTGAATGAAAAATGTGTAAAATCAAGCACCGTGTAGGCATTGTGTGAAAATTGTGAAGGATTTTCCAAAGCGGGCAAAAATTGAAAAAAATGACAGGGCCGGTAGTGTCGAAAAAGTCAAAAATGGGAAGCGTGGGGGATTGTCCCAAATCTTGCTACAAGGAGCCAGAGGGTCAGCCTGAATGAAAAATGTGTAAAATCAAGCACCGTGAAGGCATTGTGTGAAAATTGTGAAGGATTTTCCAAAGCGGGCAAAAATTGAAAAAAATGACAGGACCGGTAGTGTCGAAAAAGTCAAAAATGGGAAGGGTGGGGGATTGTCCCAAATCTTGCTACAAGGAGCCAGAGGGTCAGCCTGAATGAAAAATGTGTAAAATCAAGCACCGTGAAGGCATTGTGTGAAAATTGTGAAGGATTTTCCAAAGCGGGCAAAAATTGAAAAAAATTACAGGGCCGGTAGTGTCGAAAAAGTCAAAAATGGGAAGGGTGGGGGATTGTCCCAAAACTTGCTTCAAGGGGCCAGAGGGGCAGCCTGAATGAAAAATGTGTAAAATCAAGCACCGTGAAGGCATTGTGTGAAAATTGTGAAGGATTTTCCAAAGCGGGCAAAAATTGAAAAAAATGACAGGGCCGGTAGTGTCGAAAAAGTCAAAAATGGGAAGGTTGGGGGATTGTCCCAAATCTTGCTACACGGGGCCAGAGGGTCGGGCTGAATGAAAAATGTGTAAAATCAAGCACCGTGAAGGCATTGTGTGAAAATTGTGAAGGATTTTCCAAAGCGGGCAAAAATTGAAAAAAATGACAGGACCGGTAGTGTCGAAAAAGTCAAAAATGGGAAGGGTGGGGGATTGTCCCAAATCTTGCTACAAGGAGCCAGAGGGTCAGCCTGAATGAAAAATGTGTAAAATCAAGCACCGTGAAGGCATTGTGTGAAAATTGTGAAGGATTTTCCAAAGCGGGCAAAAATTGAAAAAAATGACAGGACCGGTAGTGTCGAAAAAGTCAAAAATGGGAAGGGTGGGGGATTGTCCCAAATCTTGCTACAAGGAGCCAGAGGGTCAGCCTGAATGAAAAATGTGTAAAATCAAGCACCGTGAAGGCATTGTGTGAAAATTGTGAAGGATTTTCCAAAGCGGGCAAAAATTGAAAAAAATGACAGGGCCGGTAGTGTCGAAAAAGTCAAAAATGGGAAGGTTGGGGAATTGTCCCAAAACTTGCTACACGGGGCCAGAGGGGCGGGCTGAATGAAAAATGTGTAAAATCAAGCACCGTGTAGGCATTGTGTGAAAATTGTGAAGGATTTTCCAAAGCGGGCAAAAATTGAAAAAAATGACAGGGCCGGTAGTGTCGAAAAAGTCAAAAATGGGAAGCGTGGGGGATTGTCCCAAATCTTGCTACAAGGAGCCAGAGGGTCAGCCTGAATGAAAAATGTGTAAAATCAAGCACCGTGAAGGCATTGTGTGAAAATTGTGAAGGATTTTCCAAAGCGGGCAAAAATTGAAAAAAATGACAGGACCGGTAGTGTCGAAAAAGTCAAAAATGGGAAGGGTGGGGGATTGTCCCAAAACTTGCTACACGGGGCCAGAGGGGCGGGCTGAATGAAAAATGTGTAAAATCAAGCACCGTGTAGGCATTGTGTGAAAATTGTGAAGGATTTTCCAAAGCGGGCAAAAATTGAAAAAAATGACAGGACCGGTAGTGTCGAAAAAGTCAAAAATGGGAAGGGTGGGGGATTGTCCCAAATCTTGCTACAAGGAGCCAGAGGGTCAGCCTGAATGAAAAATGTGTGAAATCAAGCACCGTGAAGGCATTGTGTGAAAATTGTGAAGGATTTTCCAAAGCGGGCAAAAATTGAAAAAAATGACAGGACCGGTAGTGTCGAAAAAGTCAAAAATGGGAAGGGTGGGGGATTGTCCCAAATCTTGCTACAAGGAGCCAGAGGGTCAGCCTGAATGAAAAATGTGTAAAATCAAGCACCGTGAAGGCATTGTGTGAAAATTGTGAAGGATTTTCCAAAGCAGGCAAAAATTGAAAAAAATGACAGGGCCGGTAGTGTCGAAAAAGTCAAAAATGGGAAGGTTGGGGAATTGTCCCAAAACTTGCTACACGGGGCCAGAGGGGCGGGCTGAATGAAAAATGTGTAAAATCAAGCACCGTGTAGGCATTGTGTGAAAATTGTGAAGGATTTTCCAAAGCGGGCAAAAATTGAAAAAAATGACAGGGCCGGTAGTGTCGAAAAAGTCAAAAATGGGAAGGGTGGGGGATTGTCCCAAAACTTGCTTCAAGGGGACAGAGGGGCAGCCTGAATGAAAAATGTGTAAAATCAAGCACCGTGAAGGCATTGTGTGAAAATTGTGAAGGATTTTCCAAAGCGGGCAAAAATTGAAAAAAATGACAGGGCCGGTAGTGTCGAAAAAGTCAAAAATGGGAAGGTTGGGGGATTGTCCCAAAACTTGCTACAAGGGGCCAGAGGGTCGGGCTGAATGAAAAATGTGTAAAATCAAGCACCGTGAAGGCATTGTGTGAAAATTGTGAAGGATTTTCCAAAGCGGGCAAAAATTGAAAAAAATGACAGGACCGGTAGTGTCGAAAAAGTCAAAAATGGGAAGGTTGGGGAATTGTCCCAAAACTTGCTACAAGGGGCCAGAGGGTCGGGCTGAATGAAAAATGTGTAAAATCAAGCACCGTGAAGGCATTGTGTGAAAATTGTGAAGGATTTTCCAAAGCGGGCAAAAATTGAAAAAAATGACAGGACCGGTAGTGTCGAAAAAGTCAAAAATGGGAAGGTTGGGGAATTGTCCCAAAACTTGCTACACGGGGCCAGAGGGGCGGGCTGAATGAAAAATGTGTAAAATCAAGCACCGTGTAGGCATTGTGTGAAAATTGTGAAGGATTTTCCAAAGCGGGCAAAAATTGAAAAAAATGACAGGGCCGGTAGTGTCGAAAAAGTCAAAAATGGGAAGCATGGGGGATTGTCCCAAATCTTGCTACAAGGAGCCAGAGGGTCAGCCTGAATGAAAAATGTGTAAAATCAAGCACCGTGAAGGCATTGTGTGAAAATTGTGAAGGATTTTCCAAAGCGGGCAAAAATTGAAAAAAATGACAGGACCGGTAGTGTCGAAAAAGTCAAAAATGGGAAGGGTGGGGGATTGTCCCAAATCTTGCTACAAGGAGCCAGAGGGTCAGCCTGAATGAAAAATGTGTAAAATCAAGCACCGTGAAGGCATTGTGTGAAAATTGTGAAGGATTTTCCAAAGCGGGCAAAAATTGAAAAAAATTACAGGGCCGGTAGTGTCGAAAAAGTCAAAAATGGGAAGGGTGGGGGATTGTCCCAAAACTTGCTTCAAGGGGCCAGAGGGGCAGCCTGAATGAAAAATGTGTAAAATCAAGCACCGTGAAGGCATTGTGTGAAAATTGTGAAGGATTTTCCAAAGCGGGCAAAAATTGAAAAAAATGACAGGGCCGGTAGTGTCGAAAAAGTCAAAAATGGGAAGGTTGGGGGATTGTCCCAAATCTTGCTACACGGGGCCAGAGGGTCGGGCTGAATGAAAAATGTGTAAAATCAAGCACCGTGAAGGCATTGTGTGAAAATTGTGAAGGATTTTCCAAAGCGGGCAAAAATTGAAAAAAATGACAGGACCGGTAGTGTCGAAAAAGTCAAAAATGGGAAGGGTGGGGGATTGTCCCAAATCTTGCTACAAGGAGCCAGAGGGTCAGCCTGAATGAAAAATGTGTAAAATCAAGCACCGTGAAGGCATTGTGTGAAAATTGTGAAGGATTTTCCAAAGCGGGCAAAAATTGAAAAAAATGACAGGGCCGGTATTGTCGAAAAAGTCAAAAATGGGAAGGTTGGGGAATTGTCCCAAAACTTGCTACACGGGGCCAGAGGGGCGGGCTGAATGAAAAATGTGTAAAATCAAGCACCGTGTAGGCATTGTGTGAAAATTGTGAAGGATTTTCCAAAGCGGGCAAAAATTGAAAAAAATGACAGGGCCGGTAGTGTCGAAAAAGTCAAAAATGGGAAGCGTGGGGGATTGTCCCAAATCTTGCTACAAGGAGCCAGAGGGTCAGCCTGAATGAAAAATGTGTAAAATCAAGCACCGTGAAGGCATTGTGTGAAAATTGTGAAGGATTTTCCAAAGCGGGCAAAAATTGAAAAAAATGACAGGACCGGTAGTGTCGAAAAAGTCAAAAATGGGAAGGGTGGGGGATTGTCCCAAATCTTGCTACAAGGAGCCAGAGGGTCAGCCTGAATGAAAAATGTGTAAAATCAAGCACCGTGAAGGCATTGTGTGAAAATTGTGAAGGATTTTCCAAAGCGGCCAAAAATTGAAAAAAATGACAGGGCCGGTAGTGTCGAAAAAGTCAAAAATGGGAAGGTTGGGGGATTGTCCCAAAACTTGCTACACGGGGCCAGAGGGGCGGGCTGAATGAAAAATGTGTAAAATCAAGCACCGTGTAGGCATTGTGTGAAAATTGTGAAGGATTTTCCAAAGCGGGCAAAAATTGAAAAAAATGACAGGACCGGTAGTGTCGAAAAAGTCAAAAATGGGAAGGGTGGGGGATTGTCCCAAATCTTGCTACAAGGAGCCAGAGGGTCAGCCTGAATGAAAAATGTGTGAAATCAAGCACCGTGAAGGCATTGTGTGAAAATTGTGAAGGATTTTCCAAAGCGGGCAAAAATTGAAAAAAATGACAGGACCGGTAGTGTCGAAAAAGTCAAAAATGGGAAGGGTGGGGGATTGTCCCAAAACTTGCTACAAGGGGCCAGAGGGGCGGGCTGAATGAAAAATGTGTAAAATCAAGCACCGTGTAGGCATTGTGTGAAAATTGTGAAGGATTTTCCAAAGCGGGCAAAAATTGAAAAAAATGACAGGGCCGGTAGTGTCGAAAAAGTCAAAAATGGGAAGGTTGGGGAATTGTCCCAAAACTTGCTACAAGGGGCCAGAGGGGCGGGCTGAATGAAAAATGTGTAAAATCAAGCACCGTGAAGGCATTGTGTGAAAATTGTGAAGGATTTTCCAAAGCGGGCTAAAATTGAAAAAAATGACAGGGCCGGTAGTGTCGAAAAAGTCAAAAATGGGAAGGGTGGGGGATTGTCCCAAAACTTGCTACAAGGGGCCAGAGGGGCGGGCTGAATGAAAAATGTGTAAAATCAAGCACCGTGTAGGCATTGTGTGAAAATTGTGAAGGATTTTCCAAAGCGGGCAAAAATTGAAAAAAATGACAGGACCGGTAGTGTCGAAAAAGTAAAAAATGGGAAGGGTGGGGGATTGTCCCAAATCTTGCTACAAGGAGCCAGAGGGTCAGCCTGAATGAAAAATGTGTAAAATCAAGCACCGTGTAGGCATTGTGTGAAAATTGTGAAGGATTTTCCAAAGCGGCCAAAAATTGAAAAAAATGACAGGGCCGGTAGTGTCGAAAAAGTCAAAAATGGGAAGGTTGGGGAATTGTCCCAAAACTTGCTACACGGGGCCAGAGGGGCGGGCTGAATGAAAAATGTGTAAAATCAAGCACCGTGTAGGCATTGTGTGAAAATTGTGAAGGATTTTCCAAAGCGGGCAAAAATTGAAAAAAATGACAGGGCCGGTAGTGTCGAAAAAGTCAAAAATGGGAAGGGTGGGGGATTGTCCCAAATCTTGCTACAAGGAGCCAGAGGGTCAGCCTGAATGAAAAATGTGTGAAATCAAGCACCGTGAAGGCATTGTGTGAAAATTGTGAAGGATTTTCCAAAGCGGGCAAAAATTGAAAAAAATGACAGGACCGGTAGTGTCGAAAAAGTCAAAAATGGGAAGGGTGGGGGATTGTCCCAAATCTTGCTACAAGGAGCCAGAGGGTCAGCCTGAATGAAAAATGTGTAAAATCAAGCACCGTGAAGGCATTGTGTGAAAATTGTGAAGGATTTTCCAAAGCGGGCAAAAATTGAAAAAAATGACAGGGCCGGTAGTGTCGAAAAAGTCAAAAATGGGAAGGTTGGGGAATTGTCCCAAAACTTGCTACACGGGGCCAGAGGGGCGGGCTGAATGAAAAATGTGTAAAATCAAGCACCGTGTAGGCATTGTGTGAAAATTGTGAAGGATTTTCCAAAGCGGGCAAAAATTGAAAAAAATGACAGGGCCGGTAGTGTCGAAAAAGTCAAAAATGGGAAGGGTGGGGGATTGTCCCAAAACTTGCTTCAAGGGGCCAGAGGGGCAGCCTGAATGAAAAATGTGTAAAATCAAGCACCGTGAAGGCATTGTGTGAAAATTGTGAAGGATTTTCCAAAGCGGGCAAAAATTGAAAAAAATGACAGGGCCGGTAGTGTCGAAAAAGTCAAAAATGGGAAGGTTGGGGGATTGTCCCAAAACTTGCTACACGGGGCCAGAGGGTCGGGCTGAATGAAAAATGTGTAAAATCAAGCACCGTGAAGGCATTGTGTGAAAATTGTGAAGGATTTTCCAAAGCGGGCAAAAATTGAAAAAAATGACAGGACCGGTAGTGTCGAAAAAGTCAAAAATGGGAAGGGTGGGGGATTGTCCCAAATCTTGCTACAAGGAGCCAGAGGGTCAGCCTGAATGAAAAATGTGTAAAATCAAGCACCGTGAAGGCATTGTGTGAAAATTGTGAAGGATTTTCCAAAGCGGGCAAAAATTGAAAAAAATGACGGGACCGGTAGTGTCGAAAAAGTCAAAAATGGGAAGGGTGGGGGATTGTCCCAAATCTTGCTACAAGGAGCCAGAGGGTCAGCCTGAATGAAAAATGTGTAAAATCAAGCACCGTGAAGGCATTGTGTGAAAATTGTGAAGGATTTTCCAAAGCGGGCAAAAATTGAAAAAAATGACAGGGCCGGTAGTGTCGAAAAAGTCAAAAATGGGAAGGGTGGGGGATTGTCCCCAAACTTGCTACAAGGGGCCAGAGGAGCGGGCTGAATGAAAAATGTGTAAAATCAAGCACCGTGAAGGCATTGTGTGAAAATTGTGAAGGATTTTCCAAAGCGGGCAAAAATTGAAAAAAATGACAGGGCCGGTAGTGTCGAAAAAGTCAAAAATGGGAAGGTTGGGGGATTGTCCCAAATCTTGCTACACGGGGCCAGAGGGTCGGGCTGAATGAAAAATGTGTAAAATCAAGCACCGTGAAGGCATTGTGTGAAAATTGTGAAGGATTTTCCAAAGCGGGCAAAAATTGAAAAAAATGACAGGACCGGTAGTGTCGAAAAAGTCAAAAATGGGAAGGGTGGGGGATTGTCCCAAATCTTGCTACAAGGAGCCAGAGGGTCAGCCTGAATGAAAAATGTGTAAAATCAAGCACCGTGAAGGCATTGTGTGAAAATTGTGAAGGATTTTCCAAAGCGGGCAAAAATTGAAAAAAATGACAGGGCCGGTATTGTCGAAAAAGTCAAAAATGGGAAGGTTGGGGAATTGTCCCAAAACTTGCTACACGGGGCCAGAGGGGCGGGCTGAATGAAAAATGTGTAAAATCAAGCACCGTGTAGGCATTGTGTGAAAATTGTGAAGGATTTTCCAAAGCGGGCAAAAATTGAAAAAAATGACAGGGCCGGTAGTGTCGAAAAAGTCAAAAATGGGAAGCGTGGGGGATTGTCCCAAATCTTGCTACAAGGAGCCAGAGGGTCAGCCTGAATGAAAAATGTGTAAAATCAAGCACCGTGAAGGCATTGTGTGAAAATTGTGAAGGATTTTCCAAAGCGGGCAAAAATTGAAAAAAATGACAGGACCGGTAGTGTCGAAAAAGTCAAAAATGGGAAGGGTGGGGGATTGTCCCAAATCTTGCTACAAGGAGCCAGAGGGTCAGCCTGAATGAAAAATGTGTAAAATCAAGCACCGTGAAGGCATTGTGTGAAAATTGTGAAGGATTTTCCAAAGCGGCCAAAAATTGAAAAAAATGACAGGGCCGGTAGTGTCGAAAAAGTCAAAAATGGGAAGGTTGGGGGATTGTCCCAAAACTTGCTACACGGGGCCAGAGGGGCGGGCTGAATGAAAAATGTGTAAAATCAAGCACCGTGTAGGCATTGTGTGAAAATTGTGAAGGATTTTCCAAAGCGGGCAAAAATTGAAAAAAATGACAGGACCGGTAGTGTCGAAAAAGTCAAAAATGGGAAGGGTGGGGGATTGTCCCAAATCTTGCTACAAGGAGCCAGAGGGTCAGCCTGAATGAAAAATGTGTGAAATCAAGCACCGTGAAGGCATTGTGTGAAAATTGTGAAGGATTTTCCAAAGCGGGCAAAAATTGAAAAAAATGACAGGACCGGTAGTGTCGAAAAAGTCAAAAATGGGAAGGGTGGGGGATTGTCCCAAAACTTGCTACAAGGGGCCAGAGGGGCGGGCTGAATGAAAAATGTGTAAAATCAAGCACCGTGTAGGCATTGTGTGAAAATTGTGAAGGATTTTCCAAAGCGGGCAAAAATTGAAAAAAATGACAGGGCCGGTAGTGTCGAAAAAGTCAAAAATGGGAAGGTTGGGGAATTGTCCCAAAACTTGCTACAAGGGGCCAGAGGGGCGGGCTGAATGAAAAATGTGTAAAATCAAGCACCGTGAAGGCATTGTGTGAAAATTGTGAAGGATTTTCCAAAGCGGGCTAAAATTGAAAAAAATGACAGGGCCGGTAGTGTCGAAAAAGTCAAAAATGGGAAGGGTGGGGGATTGTCCCAAAACTTGCTACAAGGGGCCAGAGGGGCGGGCTGAATGAAAAATGTGTAAAATCAAGCACCGTGTAGGCATTGTGTGAAAATTGTGAAGGATTTTCCAAAGCGGGCAAAAATTGAAAAAAATGACAGGACCGGTAGTGTCGAAAAAGTAAAAAATGGGAAGGGTGGGGGATTGTCCCAAATCTTGCTACAAGGAGCCAGAGGGTCAGCCTGAATGAAAAATGTGTAAAATCAAGCACCGTGTAGGCATTGTGTGAAAATTGTGAAGGATTTTCCAAAGCGGCCAAAAATTGAAAAAAATGACAGGGCCGGTAGTGTCGAAAAAGTCAAAAATGGGAAGGTTGGGGAATTGTCCCAAAACTTGCTACACGGGGCCAGAGGGGCGGGCTGAATGAAAAATGTGTAAAATCAAGCACCGTGTAGGCATTGTGTGAAAATTGTGAAGGATTTTCCAAAGCGGGCAAAAATTGAAAAAAATGACAGGGCCGGTAGTGTCGAAAAAGTCAAAAATGGGAAGGGTGGGGGATTGTCCCAAATCTTGCTACAAGGAGCCAGAGGGTCAGCCTGAATGAAAAATGTGTGAAATCAAGCACCGTGAAGGCATTGTGTGAAAATTGTGAAGGATTTTCCAAAGCGGGCAAAAATTGAAAAAAATGACAGGACCGGTAGTGTCGAAAAAGTCAAAAATGGGAAGGGTGGGGGATTGTCCCAAATCTTGCTACAAGGAGCCAGAGGGTCAGCCTGAATGAAAAATGTGTAAAATCAAGCACCGTGAAGGCATTGTGTGAAAATTGTGAAGGATTTTCCAAAGCGGGCAAAAATTGAAAAAAATGACAGGGCCGGTAGTGTCGAAAAAGTCAAAAATGGGAAGGTTGGGGAATTGTCCCAAAACTTGCTACACGGGGCCAGAGGGGCGGGCTGAATGAAAAATGTGTAAAATCAAGCACCGTGTAGGCATTGTGTGAAAATTGTGAAGGATTTTCCAAAGCGGGCAAAAATTGAAAAAAATGACAGGGCCGGTAGTGTCGAAAAAGTCAAAAATGGGAAGGGTGGGGGATTGTCCCAAAACTTGCTTCAAGGGGCCAGAGGGGCAGCCTGAATGAAAAATGTGTAAAATCAAGCACCGTGAAGGCATTGTGTGAAAATTGTGAAGGATTTTCCAAAGCGGGCAAAAATTGAAAAAAATGACAGGGCCGGTAGTGTCGAAAAAGTCAAAAATGGGAAGGTTGGGGGATTGTCCCAAAACTTGCTACACGGGGCCAGAGGGTCGGGCTGAATGAAAAATGTGTAAAATCAAGCACCGTGAAGGCATTGTGTGAAAATTGTGAAGGATTTTCCAAAGCGGGCAAAAATTGAAAAAAATGACAGGACCGGTAGTGTCGAAAAAGTCAAAAATGGGAAGGGTGGGGGATTGTCCCAAATCTTGCTACAAGGAGCCAGAGGGTCAGCCTGAATGAAAAATGTGTAAAATCAAGCACCGTGAAGGCATTGTGTGAAAATTGTGAAGGATTTTCCAAAGCGGGCAAAAATTGAAAAAAATGACGGGACCGGTAGTGTCGAAAAAGTCAAAAATGGGAAGGGTGGGGGATTGTCCCAAATCTTGCTACAAGGAGCCAGAGGGTCAGCCTGAATGAAAAATGTGTAAAATCAAGCACCGTGAAGGCATTGTGTGAAAATTGTGAAGGATTTTCCAAAGCGGGCAAAAATTGAAAAAAATGACAGGGCCGGTAGTGTCGAAAAAGTCAAAAATGGGAAGGGTGGGGGATTGTCCCCAAACTTGCTACAAGGGGCCAGAGGAGCGGGCTGAATGAAAAATGTGTAAAATCAAGCACCGTGAAGGCATTGTGTGCAAATTGTGAAGGATTTTCCAAAGCGGGCTAAAATTGAAAAAAATGACAGGGCCGGTAGTGTCGAAAAAGTCAAAAATGGGAAGGGTGGGGGATTGTCCCAAAACTTGCTACAAGGGGCCAGAGGGGCGGGCTGAATGAAAAATGTGTAAAATCAAGCACCGTGTAGGCATTGTGTGAAAATTGTGAAGGATTTTCCAAAGCGGGCAAAAATTGAAAAAAATGACAGGACCGGTAGTGTCGAAAAAGTCAAAAATGGGAAGGGTGGGGGATTGTCCCAAATCTTGCTACAAGGAGCCAGAGGGTCAGCCTGAATGAAAAATGTGTAAAATCAAGCACCGTGAAGGCATTGTGTGAAAATTGTGAAGGATTTTCCAAAGCGGGCAAAAATTGAAAAAAATGACAGGGCCGGTAGTGTCGAAAAAGTAAAAAATGGGAAGGGTGGGGGATTGTCCCAAAACTTGCTACAAGGAGCCAGAGGGTCAGCCTGAATGAAAAATGTGTAAAATCAAGCACCGTGTAGGCATTGTGTGAAAATTGTGAAGGATTTTCCAAAGCGGGCAAAAATTGAAAAAAATGACAGGACCGGTAGTGTCGAAAAAGTCAAAAATGGGAAGGGTGGGGGATTGTCCCAAAACTTGCTTCAAGGGGCCAGAGGGGCAGCCTGAATGAAAAATGTGTAAAATCAAGCACCGTGAAGGCATTGTGTGAAAATTGTGAAGGATTTTCCAAAGCGGGCAAAAATTGAAAAAAATGACAGGGCCGGTAGTGTCGAAAAAGTCAAAAAT
The DNA here is from genome assembly GCF_027409825.1 of Scomber japonicus. NCBI lineage: Eukaryota > Metazoa > Chordata > Actinopteri > Scombriformes > Scombridae > Scomber > Scomber japonicus. Next base: position 16,674,949 of record NC_070596.1, on the reverse strand, counting down.
GGGAAGGTTGGGGGATTGTCCCAAAACTTGCTACACGGGGACAGAGGGTCGGGCTGAATGAAAAATGTGTAAAATCAAGCACCGTGAAGGCATTGTGTGAAAATTGTGAAGGATTTTCCAAAGCGGCCAAAAATTGAAAAAAATGACAGGGCCGGTAGTGTCGAAAAAGTCAAAAATGGGAAGGTTGGGGGATTGTCCCAAAACTTGCTACAAGGAGCCAGAGGGTCAGCCTGAATGAAAAATGTGTGAAATCAAGCACCGTGAAGGCATTGTGTGAAAATTGTGAAGGATTTTCCAAAGCGGGCAAAAACTGAAAAAAATGACAGGACCGGTAGTGTCGAAAAAGTCAAAAATGGGAAGGGTGGGGGATTGTCCCAAATCTTGCTACAAGGAGCCAGAGGGTCAGCCTGAATGAAAAATGTGTAAAATCAAGCACCGTGAAGGCATTGTGTGAAAATTGTGAAGGATTTTCCAAAGCGGGCAAAAATTGAAAAAAATGACAGGACCGGTAGTGTCGAAAAAGTCAAAAATGGGAAGGGTGGGGGATTGTCCCAAATCTTGCTACAAGGAGCCAGAGGGTCAGCCTGAATGAAAAATGTGTAAAATCAAGCACCGTGAAGGCATTGTGTGAAAATTGTGAAGGATTTTCCAAAGCGGGCAAAAATTGAAAAAAATGACAGGGCCGGTAGTGTCGAAAAAGTCAAAAATGGGAAGGTTGGGGAATTGTCCCAAAACTTGCTACACGGGGCCAGAGGGGCGGGCTGAATGAAAAATGTGTAAAATCAAGCACCGTGTAGGCATTGTGTGAAAATTGTGAAGGATTTTCCAAAGCGGGCAAAAATTGAAAAAAATGACAGGGCCGGTAGTGTCGAAAAAGTCAAAAATGGGAAGGGTGGGGGATTGTCCCAAAACTTGCTTCAAGGGGCCAGAGGGGCAGCCTGAATGAAAAATGTGTAAAATCAAGCACCGTGAAGGCATTGTGTGAAAATTGTGAAGGATTTTCCAAAGCGGGCAAAAATTGAAAAAAATGACAGGACCGGTAGTGTCGAAAAAGTCAAAAATGGGAAGGGTGGGGGATTGTCCCAAATCTTGCTACAAGGAGCCAGAGGGTCAGCCTGAATGAAAAATGTGTAAAATCAAGCACCGTGAAGGCATTGTGTGAAAATTGTGAAGGATTTTCCAAAGCGGGCAAAAATTGAAAAAAATGACGGGACCGGTAGTGTCGAAAAAGTCAAAAATGGGAAGGGTGGGGGATTGTCCCAAATCTTGCTACAAGGAGCCAGAGGGTCAGCCTGAATGAAAAATGTGTAAAATCAAGCACCGTGAAGGCATTGTGTGAAAATTGTGAAGGATTTTCCAAAGCGGGCAAAAATTGAAAAAAATGACAGGGCCGGTAGTGTCGAAAAAGTCAAAAATGGGAAGGGTGGGGGATTGTCCCCAAACTTGCTACAAGGGGCCAGAGGAGCGGGCTGAATGAAAAATGTGTAAAATCAAGCACCGTGAAGGCATTGTGTGCAAATTGTGAAGGATTTTCCAAAGCGGGCTAAAATTGAAAAAAATGACAGGGCCGGTAGTGTCGAAAAAGTCAAAAATGGGAAGGGTGGGGGATTGTCCCAAAACTTGCTACAAGGGGCCAGAGGGGCGGGCTGAATGAAAAATGTGTAAAATCAAGCACCGTGTAGGCATTGTGTGAAAATTGTGAAGGATTTTCCAAAGCGGGCAAAAATTGAAAAAAATGACAGGACCGGTAGTGTCGAAAAAGTCAAAAATGGGAAGGGTGGGGGATTGTCCCAAATCTTGCTACAAGGAGCCAGAGGGTCAGCCTGAATGAAAAATGTGTAAAATCAAGCACCGTGAAGGCATTGTGTGAAAATTGTGAAGGATTTTCCAAAGCGGGCAAAAATTGAAAAAAATGACAGGGCCGGTAGTGTCGAAAAAGTAAAAAATGGGAAGGGTGGGGGATTGTCCCAAAACTTGCTACAAGGAGCCAGAGGGTCAGCCTGAATGAAAAATGTGTAAAATCAAGCACCGTGTAGGCATTGTGTGAAAATTGTGAAGGATTTTCCAAAGCGGGCAAAAATTGAAAAAAATGACAGGACCGGTAGTGTCGAAAAAGTCAAAAATGGGAAGGGTGGGGGATTGTCCCAAAACTTGCTTCAAGGGGCCAGAGGGGCAGCCTGAATGAAAAATGTGTAAAATCAAGCACCGTGAAGGCATTGTGTGAAAATTGTGAAGGATTTTCCAAAGCGGGCAAAAATTGAAAAAAATGACAGGGCCGGTAGTGTCGAAAAAGTCAAAAATGGGAAGGTTGGGGGATTGTCCCAAAACTTGCTACACGGGGACAGAGGGTCGGGCTGAATGAAAAATGTGTAAAATCAAGCACCGTGAAGGCATTGTGTGAAAATTGTGAAGGATTTTCCAAAGCGGCCAAAAATTGAAAAAAATGACAGGGCCGGTAGTGTCGAAAAAGTCAAAAATGGGAAGGTTGGGGGATTGTCCCAAAACTTGCTACACGGGGCCAGAGGGGCGGGCTGAATGAAAAATGTGTAAAATCAAGCACCGTGTAGGCATTGTGTGAAAATTGTGAAGGATTTTCCAAAGCGGGCAAAAATTGAAAAAAATGACAGGGCCGGTAGTGTCGAAAAAGTCAAAAATGGGAAGGGTGGGGGATTGTCCCAAATCTTGCTACAAGGAGCCAGAGGGTCAGCCTGAATGAAAAATGTGTGAAATCAAGCACCGTGAAGGCATTGTGTGAAAATTGTGAAGGATTTTCCAAAGCGGGCAAAAATTGAAAAAAATGACAGGACCGGTAGTGTCGAAAAAGTCAAAAATGGGAAGGGTGGGGGATTGTCCCAAATCTTGCTACAAGGAGCCAGAGGGTCAGCCTGAATGAAAAATGTGTAAAATCAAGCACCGTGAAGGCATTGTGTGAAAATTGTGAAGGATTTTCCAAAGCGGGCAAAAATTGAAAAAAATGACAGGGCCGGTAGTGTCGAAAAAGTCAAAAATGGGAAGGTTGGGGAATTGTCCCAAAACTTGCTACACGGGGCCAGAGGGGCGGGCTGAATGAAAAATGTGTAAAATCAAGCACCGTGTAGGCATTGTGTGAAAATTGTGAAGGATTTTCCAAAGCGGGCAAAAATTGAAAAAAATGACAGGGCCGGTAGTGTCGAAAAAGTCAAAAATGGGAAGGGTGGGGGATTGTCCCAAAACTTGCTTCAAGGGGCCAGAGGGGCAGCCTGAATGAAAAATGTGTAAAATCAAGCACCGTGAAGGCATTGTGTGAAAATTGTGAAGGATTTTCCAAAGCGGGCAAAAATTGAAAAAAATGACAGGGCCGGTAGTGTCGAAAAAGTCAAAAATGGGAAGGTTGGGGGATTGTCCCAAAACTTGCTACACGGGGCCAGAGGGTCGGGCTGAATGAAAAATGTGTAAAATCAAGCACCGTGAAGGCATTGTGTGAAAATTGTGAAGGATTTTCCAAAGCGGGCAAAAATTGAAAAAAATGACAGGACCGGTAGTGTCGAAAAAGTCAAAAATGGGAAGGGTGGGGGATTGTCCCAAATCTTGCTACAAGGAGCCAGAGGGTCAGCCTGAATGAAAAATGTGTAAAATCAAGCACCGTGAAGGCATTGTGTGAAAATTGTGAAGGATTTTCCAAAGCGGGCAAAAATTGAAAAAAATGACAGGACCGGTAGTGTCGAAAAAGTCAAAAATGGGAAGGGTGGGGGATTGTCCCAAATCTTGCTACAAGGAGCCAGAGGGTCAGCCTGAATGAAAAATGTGTAAAATCAAGCACCGTGAAGGCATTGTGTGAAAATTGTGAAGGATTTTCCAAAGCGGGCAAAAATTGAAAAAAATGACAGGGCCGGTAGTGTCGAAAAAGTCAAAAATGGGAAGGGTGGGGGATTGTCCCCAAACTTGCTACAAGGGGCCAGAGGAGCGGGCTGAATGAAAAATGTGTAAAATCAAGCACCGTGAAGGCATTGTGTGCAAATTGTGAAGGATTTTCCAAAGCGGGCTAAAATTGAAAAAAATGACAGGGCCGGTAGTGTCGAAAAAGTCAAAAATGGGAAGGGTGGGGGATTGTCCCAAAACTTGCTACAAGGGGCCAGAGGGGCGGGCTGAATGAAAAATGTGTAAAATCAAGCACCGTGTAGGCATTGTGTGAAAATTGTGAAGGATTTTCCAAAGCGGGCAAAAATTGAAAAAAATGACAGGACCGGTAGTGTCGAAAAAGTCAAAAATGGGAAGGGTGGGGGATTGTCCCAAATCTTGCTACAAGGAGCCAGAGGGTCAGCCTGAATGAAAAATGTGTAAAATCAAGCACCGTGAAGGCATTGTGTGAAAATTGTGAAGGATTTTCCAAAGCGGGCAAAAATTGAAAAAAATGACAGGGCCGGTAGTGTCGAAAAAGTAAAAAATGGGAAGGGTGGGGGATTGTCCCAAAACTTGCTACAAGGAGCCAGAGGGTCAGCCTGAATGAAAAATGTGTAAAATCAAGCACCGTGTAGGCATTGTGTGAAAATTGTGAAGGATTTTCCAAAGCGGGCAAAAATTGAAAAAAATGACAGGACCGGTAGTGTCGAAAAAGTCAAAAATGGGAAGGGTGGGGGATTGTCCCCAAACTTGCTACAAGGGGCCAGAGGAGCGGGCTGAATGAAAAATGTGTAAAATCAAGCACCGTGAAGGCATTGTGTGCAAATTGTGAAGGATTTTCCAAAGCGGGCTAAAATTGAAAAAAATGACAGGGCCGGTAGTGTCGAAAAAGTCAAAAATGGGAAGGGTGGGGGATTGTCCCAAAACTTGCTACAAGGGGCCAGAGGGGCGGGCTGAATGAAAAATGTGTAAAATCAAGCACCGTGTAGGCATTGTGTGAAAATTGTGAAGGATTTTCCAAAGCGGGCAAAAATTGAAAAAAATGACAGGACCGGTAGTGTCGAAAAAGTCAAAAATGGGAAGGGTGGGGGATTGTCCCAAATCTTGCTACAAGGAGCCAGAGGGTCAGCCTGAATGAAAAATGTGTAAAATCAAGCACCGTGAAGGCATTGTGTGAAAATTGTGAAGGATTTTCCAAAGCGGGCAAAAATTGAAAAAAATGACAGGGCCGGTAGTGTCGAAAAAGTCAAAAATGGGAAGGTTGGGGGATTGTCCCAAAACTTGCTACACGGGGCCAGAGGGTCGGGCTGAATGAAAAATGTGTAAAATCAAGCACCGTGAAGGCATTGTGTGAAAATTGTGAAGGATTTTCCAAAGCGGGCAAAAATTGAAAAAAATGACAGGACCGGTAGTGTCGAAAAAGTCAAAAATGGGAAGGGTGGGGGATTGTCCCAAATCTTGCTACAAGGAGCCAGAGGGTCAGCCTGAATGAAAAATGTGTAAAATCAAGCACCGTGAAGGCATTGTGTGAAAATTGTGAAGGATTTTCCAAAGCGGGCAAAAATTGAAAAAAATGACAGGGCCGGTAGTGTCGAAAAAGTCAAAAATGGGAAGGGTGGGGGATTGTCCCAAATCTTGCTACAAGGAGCCAGAGGGTCAGCCTGAATGAAAAATGTGTAAAATCAAGCACCGTGAAGGCATTGTGTGAAAATTGTGAAGGATTTTCCAAAGCGGGCAAAAATTGAAAAAAATGACAGGACCGGTAGTGTCGAAAAAGTCAAAAATGGGAAGGGTGGGGGATTGTCCCAAATCTTGCTACAAGGAGCCAGAGGGTCAGCCTGAATGAAAAATGTGTAAAATCAAGCACCGTGAAGGCATTGTGTGAAAATTGTGAAGGATTTTCCAAAGCGGCCAAAAATTGAAAAAAATGACAGGGCCGGTAGTGTCGAAAAAGTCAAAAATGGGAAGGGTGGGGGATTGTCCCAAAACTTGCTACAAGGGGCCAGAGGGGCGGGCTGAATGAAAAACGTGTAAAATCAAGCACCGTGAAGGCATTGTGTGAAAATTGTGAAGGATTTTCCAAAGCGGGCTAAAATTGAAAAAAATGACAGGGCCGGTAGTGTCGAAAAAGTCAAAAATGGGAAGGGTGGGGGATTGTCCCAAAACTTGCTACAAGGGGCCAGAGGGGCGGGCTGAATGAAAAATGTGTAAAATCAAGCACCGTGTAGGCATTGTGTGAAAATTGTGAAGGATTTTCCAAAGCGGGCAAAAATTGAAAAAAATGACAGGGCCGGTAGTGTCGAAAAAGTAAAAAATGGGAAGGGTGGGGGATTGTCCCAAAACTTGCTACAAGGAGCCAGAGGGTCAGCCTGAATGAAAAATGTGTAAAATCAAGCACCGTGTAGGCATTGTGTGAAAATTGTGAAGGATTTTCCAAAGCGGGCAAAAATTGAAAAAAATGACAGGACCGGTAGTGTCGAAAAAGTCAAAAATGGGAAGGGTGGGGGATTGTCCCAAAACTTGCTTCAAGGGGCCAGAGGGGCAGCCTGAATGAAAAATGTGTAAAATCAAGCACCGTGAAGGCATTGTGTGAAAATTGTGAAGGATTTTCCAAAGCGGGCAAAAATTGAAAAAAATGACAGGGCCGGTAGTGTCGAAAAAGTCAAAAATGGGAAGGTTGGGGGATTGTCCCAAAACTTGCTACACGGGGACAGAGGGTCGGGCTGAATGAAAAATGTGTAAAATCAAGCACCGTGAAGGCATTGTGTGAAAATTGTGAAGGATTTTCCAAAGCGGGCAAAAATTGAAAAAAATGACAGGACCGGTAGTGTCGAAAAAGTCAAAAATGGGAAGGGTGGGGGATTGTCCCAAATCTTGCTACAAGGAGCCAGAGGGTCAGCCTGAATGAAAAATGTGTAAAATCAAGCACCGTGAAGGCATTGTGTGAAAATTGTGAAGGATTTTCCAAAGCGGGCAAAAATTTAAAAAAATGACAGGGCCGGTAGTGTCGAAAAAGTCAAAAATGGGAAGGTCGGCGTGTAGGCATTGTGTGAAAATTGTGAAGGATTTTCCAAAGCGGGCAAAAATTGAAAAAAATGACAGGGCCGGTAGTGTCGAAAAAGTCAAAAATGGGAAGGGTGGGGGATTGTCCCAAAACTTGCTTCAAGGGGCCAGAGGGGCAGCCTGAATGAAAAATGTGTAAAATCAAGCACCGTGAAGGCATTGTGTGAAAATTGTGAAGGATTTTCCAAAGCGGGCAAAATTTGAAAAAAATGACAGGGCCGGTAGTGTCGAAAAAGTCAAAAATGGGAAGGTTGGGGGATTGTCCCAAAACTTGCTACACGGGGCCAGAGGGTCGGGCTGAATGAAAAATGTGTAAAATCAAGCACCGTGAAGGCATTGTGTGAAAATTGTGAAGGATTTTCCAAAGCGGGCAAAAATTGAAAAAAATGACAGGGCCGGTAGTGTCGAAAAAGTCAAAAATGGGAAGGTTGGGGGATTGTCCCAAAACTTGCTACACGGGGCCAGAGGGTCGGGCTGAATGAAAAATGTCTAAAATCAAGCACTTTGAAGGCATTGTGTGAAAATTGTGAAGGATTTTCCAAAGCGGGCAAAAATTGAAAAAAATGACAGGGCCGGTAGTGTCGAAAAAGTCAAAAATGGGAAAGGTGGACGATTGTCCCAAAACTTGCTACAAGGAGCCAGAGGTGCGGCCTGAATGAAAAATGTGTAAAATCAAGCACCCTGAGGGCATTGTGTGAAAATTGTGAAGGATTTTCCAAAGCGGGTAAAAATTGAAAAAAATGACAGGGCCGGTAGTGTTGAAAAAGTCAAAAATGGGAAGGGTGGGGGATTGTCCCAAAACTTGCTACACGGGGCCAGAGGGTCGGGCTGAATGAAAAATGTGTAAAATCAAGCACCGTGAAGGCATTGTGTGAAAATTGTGAAGGATTTTCCAAAGCGGGCAAAAATTGAAAAAAATGACAGGACCGGTAGTGTCGAAAAAGTCAAAAATGGGAAGGGTGGGGGATTGTCCCAAAACTTGCTACAAGGAGCCAGAGGGTCGGGCTGAATGAAAAATGTGTAAAATCAAGCACCGTGAAGGCATTGTGTGAAAATTGTAAAGGATTTTCCAAAGGGGGCAAAAATTGAAAAAAATGACAGGACCGGTAGTGTCGAAAAAGTCAAAAATGGGAAGGGTGGGGGATTGTCCCAAAACTTGCTACAAGGAGCCAGAGGGGCAGCCTGAATGAAAAAATGTGTAAAATCAAGCACCATGAAGGCATTGTGTGAAAATTGTGAAGGATTTTCCAAAGCAGGCTAAAATTGAAAAAAATGACAGGGCCGGTAGTGTCGAAAAAGTCAAAAATGGGAAGGGTGGGGGATTGTCCCCAAACTTGCTACAAGGGGCCAGAGGGGCGGGCTGAATGAAAAATGTGTAAAATCAAGCACCGTGAAGGCATTGTGTGAAAATTGTGAAGGATTTTCCAAAGCGGGCAAAAATTGAAAAAAATGACAGGGCCGGTAGTGTCGAAAAAGTCAAAAATGGGAAGGGTGGGGGATTGTCCCAAAACTTGCTACAAGGGGCTAGAGGGGCAGCCTGAATGAAAAATGTGTAAAATCAAGCACCGTGAAGGCATTGTGTGAAAATTGTGAAGGATTTTCCAAAGCGGGCAAAAATTGAAAAAAAATGACAGGGGCGGTAGTGTCGAAAAAGTAAAAAATGGGAAGGGTGGGGGATTGTCTCTAAACTTGCTACAAGGGGCCAGAGGGGCGGGCTGAATGAAAAATGTGTAAAATCAAGCACCTTGAAGGTATTGTGTGAAAATTGTGAAGGATTTTCCAAAGCGGGCAAAAATTGAAGAAAATGACAGGGCCGGTAGTGTCGAAAAAGTCAAAAATGGGAAGGGTGGAGGATTGTCCCAAAACTTGCTTCAAGGGGCAGAGGGTCGGGCTGAATGAAAAATGTGTAAAATCAAGCACCGTGAAGGCATTGTGTGAAAATTGTGAAGGATTTTCCAAAGCGGGCAAAAATTGAAAAAAATGACAGGGCCGGTAGTGTCGAAAAAGTCAAAAATGGGAAGGGTGGGGGATTGTCCCAAAACTTGCTACAAGGGGCCAGAGGGGCCAGAGAGACAGTATCAAATATAGAGAGTGAGTGTGTGTGTGTGTATCTTATGGGGGTTGGGTTCGTGAAGGAGAATATATGAAAAATAGGAAATGCATTTGTCAAACAAATGTTAAGGACATTTAAATTAGTTCATTGTGTGTGTGTAATCATTCTAAAAGATGTCCTCTTAAAGGGGGAGGTAAGAGCTTCTTTTGTGTGATGTAGTGGGGGAGTTAAAATATGTGAGGACAAGAGAAGAAGTGAAGGAGGCTCTATTTGACCATCAGGGTCACAAAATTATATATATATTCAGTGGCTTTTATGCACCAACAGGTGGCATCTTTGTCCTAAAATATCTCTCCCCACATCATGTGCATAAAATAACTTTCAGATCTTGACCACATGCATTTTTAGTAAAAATGTGCCCCTTTGTGGCAATGGTAATGGTTGTAGTGATAAATGACCCCAAACTGCTGACATTCATAACTTTATCTCTCCATTTTGTCCCTCAGATGACATGTTTGATCTGCCCTTTCCTGATGAACTGGAAAATGACATTGGCCATGACATGATGCTGATCACAGGGAACCTCCACCCTTCCCCAAACACCTCTCCTGTGCCCTCGCCTGGCTCTCCGTCCGGGATGGGAATAGGATCACATTTCCAGCACACCAGGGTGAGTCAGGCACCAGTAGAAAGAAATCCACCTGCAATGACTCACAGCTGTAGCATGTAAATAACGCCCTCTTACAAAAGAAAACATTTGAATGCCCTCATGCCCTTACATGAAAAAAAACATGCTACTGCATTTAAACATTACCATTTAGTCATTGTTTTCAAAGAAGAAAATTAAGCTGCTCTCACTGTGCAGAGGAAGGAAGAGAGATCTTACCTGGTTGTTTTTATTTAATAAAATAAAAACTATAGCTTGGATTTTGTGATCTGTCTATTTAAACAAGCTGGCAACTTTGAAATAACTAGATAACTGAAGAAAAAAACTACTGTCATTGTGGATAATTATGTTAATTATAGCAGTGTTTTACTGGAACTAAGATTCATACCATTTCAGGTTCAGATTTAATTTTGACCTTTTGAAGCATGGGGGCCACTTCGGTGCAGTCTTGATGGACATACAACAAATCAACAATCAACAAATCAACAATCATCAACACAATCATGCAACAATTATCAAACAACAGTCAGTTTATAGATTTTTGCCAGGTGTAATAGATGCAGTGGAATTGGTGTTGAAGGCACAGTAAAAGAGGCATTTTGACAACCTATACTGTATTAAATAACATTTCATATAGTGCAGAAAAACTGTGGGAAAGTGTAGCTATGACCTTTACACATGTGTACATTAGCCGTGTGTTTTGTGTGTATCATCATTACACGTCTTTCCTGGAGGGAGTGAAAGACAGTTAATGTTCTTCTTACAGAGACTGTATATATCCTTAACTAATCTTAAAGCTAAACTGTACACAGCAAAAACGCCAGTGTTAAATCAACTCTGAGAGTGTTAAATTTAACACCAAGAAAGTGTGTATATGCGTCCACTCTTTTCAGTGTTAATTTAACACTAACACTAGTGTTAATGTTTTTACACTCAGCTATAGTTATTTCAACACTGTAGGGAGTTCAAAATTAACACTGGCCAACACTTATTTAGTGTCAATAGTACTCTACACTAGTGTCAGTGTATATTTTTACACTCAGTTATAGTAATTTCAACACTGTAGGGAGTTCAAAATTAACACTGACTAACACATGTATAGTGTCAGTGTTAGTGTCTTTACACTCAGTTATAGTAATTTAAACACTGCAAGGAGTTCAAAATTAACACTAGCTAATATGTGTAGTGTCAATAGTACTCTACATTAGTGTCATTTCAATAAAATGTTACACTGATTACCAATGCATTCAGACCAATGGGTGTAAAATTTGACTACCAATAAACCCACCCACCCTTAAACACAACCACTCGCCAAACTTAATACAAAAAATACACAAGGCAAACACTTCTTTAGAAAAATAGTCTTATTAAATGGCCACCACACCACATTAACAGTTTGCATGGATTCACATATAATTACAGTATGGAACAAGGTACACTTGGTCATCGGTGTCATATGAAAATTGCCTATCTCTTCTTACATCAAAACGGACACCCAGAACATGCTCTACAGGTTCTACTATATTCCATTTCTTTTCAAAATGCCTCATCCTTTTAGATTCTGTGTTAAGAGAAGAAAATGGGTTTTCTAGTTGATCAAAACAACTCTCAACTCTCTCCAAAGTTTCTTTAGATGCATCAGAAGACAAACAATTAACAACAGCTTCCTTTGTGTGAGCATGGATGTCATTAACCAGTTCCTCCATTGAGCCAACTAGACACTGCATAGTACTCTCTGGAACACCTGAGGCTTGAACCTGAGCAATAACAGAGCTGCACATGTCCAGTATATTCTTCTTTTCAACTGGAACATGTGTAGTGACCCTCACAGGAAGATCCACATTCACTGGTGTGGAAGGTCCAGCTACAGGCTCAGATTCAAAACTGCTGACGGGATCTGGATCAAGATAGTCTTTAAGTGCTCGAGATAGGTGACGTTGGTAACCAGAAAATGTACAAAAAACAAATGAACAACCAGGCTCTCCACAGTTCAAGCGCAGAGACCTTCCAGGATACAATCCATGCTCAAACTTCAAATGTCTAAATAACATTGAACAACTGGTGTGGTGTACCTTGCAAATGTAACATGTGTACATTTCTGGTCAAAATGTATCGGCCTTCAAACCTCACAGTGAAGAAGCCTTGCTCTGATTTCTTTTACCCGAGGACTCTCTTTCACTTTGCCGACATCGATGCCATACACGGTGGTTTGGATGAAGATGAAGAAGCTGGACAGCGCATCATCATACGACACGGCAAAAGCATAATGCGCCTTGAAGAGCTCATCAAAGGCAGCAACTGGGGTCTGCATCCTGCAGGGAATGGCCTTATGGTCCAGGATGATGTAGAAATCCTGGATGCTGTTGCTTCTTTCTCCGACACCGGGGAGAAAGGGCTGTTTGGGGCCAGTTTCTTTAAGGAAGGTCTCCATGCTTGACCCCACCTGAGAGAGAGAGAGAGTTAATGTTTTTACTCAAGTCATTTTAATTCATGTGCGACTGTATGAATGGATGTGTGCAATACACAACTTGATGAATTAATATTTGATAGATGTACACAAGTAATTAATTCAGGGATGGATCTATGAATGTACACAACATTAATTTATTTTTGTGTGATGAATGGATGGATGATTTTTAAAAACAATTTAACTGCACCCCCCCAATTACCCTGCCATATTAGCTCCTAAAAACATTGCATCAGTGATGTACAGTCCTAAGAAAATACCTTCATGAACTTGATCAGGCGTCTAGCAGCCTCCGATGCACTCATCTTGCCGCCCTTCTTGCCTTTAACTGTTGGAGGCAAGAGGTGAAGCAGCAGAAGGATGGCGGCCATCTCAGGGTCCCACTCTTCAGAATGCCACACTGCAGAATTAGAAGTGACACTATAAAATGTCTTTTATTTCCTTATAAGCATTACAGCATCAGTTATAGTAAAGTTTTCTTAATATGTTTAGCAGTGAGGTACAGTATGTGATTTGTAGTAAAGGGGCCAAAAACATGAAAGAATACAACAATGTCCTCTTTTGTTGTGTACACTAAAGGCATGTGCAATCTACTGTGTCCACTATTCAATTAACACTTACCACCATCATCAGACTCCTGTTGTGCAGACAGAAGTAGCTCATCCACATGCGGACTCGAGGATAGATTCTTGAAGCAATCTGCGATGACTCTTGGTTTGAAAAATGTTGGCCACTTGGAAAGGAATTTACCAGACACCTCCTCACCAAAGATCATTATGAAGTCTTGGTCGATCTTAAACAGAAAACGTTTGTGTGTGTGAGAATGAGAACACCATTGTAATGGCGCTATGGGTGTCAGTTAATAAACAGTCAAGCTAATCACAAAGTCGTCAGCAATTAATTTTATGTTTACCAAGCCAGGTGTATCCAAGAATCTGGGAAAGAGATCCAGGACAGTAGAGGCAGTACCCGGGTCTTGAACCACCTTTTGCCTGTGCTGGAATGTTGCCTTCATCTTATTTTTGACAAGGGTCGTATCACTTGAGTGTTTCATCACCGATATGGCTTCCTTGCATTCATCACCGGTCAACTGCTTCTCATCTGAACGGATACTGCGTGGAGTCTTGGGGCCCTCTTGAAAAGTGGCCCTCTTGAAAACCCTTGAACAGGGAAAAAATGGAGAAACCTCAGGGTGAGCAACGGAGGAGGGATCCCTCACCCAGGACTGGCAGACTTGCAATAGATGTTATATACAGACAAAAACAGTTTACAACACAGAATGTATGGGGATGCATTACTGTTTATACTCACATAGCCATTCTTGGAATCAGGGTCCTTCAATTTAGGGAACAGTGTTGTAATCCCAAGTGCGTAGAGGATCCGCACATTCACCGGAGGGACCCTCCTGAAAAAAAAAAGATAATTTCTCCAAAATTAGTTAATAGAAAATAATAAAAATGACTTTTTTTTCAAAAATAAGAACTAAATAAAAACTACAATAATAATAATAAAAAAACTAAAACTAAAGTGAATATCAGATAACATCAGCTTAGTTGTAGTTAGAGATGCTAAAGTTGCTGGAAGAAAACGCCACAGCTCAATGTGGTACAACTTAGAGTATGACCCACAGGTAAATAAGAGTGAATGGAAACGTGATGGGAACATTATGGGATGCAACTAAAAGGGAAAAAGTTAATTTTCAGAGGTCTCACAGAGGCTTTCTCCTAAAACCTGAAAAACTAAAACTAAGACTGAGTCAATCCCTCAAAATAAAAACTAAACTAAAACTGCTTCATCACTAGTTGAACGAACGAAAACTGAACTGAAACAAAAAAGCAAATTGAATAGCTAAATAAAAATAAAAACTAATGAAAAATTTAAAACTATAATGACCTTGATGTGCACATGGGTGTGGGTGAAGACATAATTGGCAGCGACTTTTAGAGGTAAAAAACAAAACAAAAAAACAACTACAACCTGTTATTGCAAGTGCATTCACTTACCCATGGCTCTCCACCATATCTGCCACAAGAATGTTTACCATCTTTCTTCTTGCAACATCACTGATGGAGCTTGTTTTCTCGTACTCTTTGAATATTTCTTTTCCACCAGGCTTTGAAAACAGAGCGTCTCTAACATTCTGAAATGACAATAGCATAACATTCACACTGCAGGTACAGTAGATACTTCAGCCTGTACCCCGAGCTGATGTAACAGTTGGTTAAGGGGTGCATGATAAATGAGAATTAGCTAACATAACGGAGCTCTGGGTTTTCAGTCCGATACCTACTGAAGCTGCAGTACTAATATTGTGAAATTTTAATGTAAGGTTTGACATCGGTCTAATTAACATCAGGGTCAATATCAGGTGGTTAACTTACATCTCTTGCAACGTTGCTATCCAAGGGTCCTTCAACCAGTTGTCTTTTCCTAGCTTTGGTAGACTCCAGTATCAGCGTTGAGTCAGAACCTGATGATGACCCTTGGGATGCACGTGATGGTGATGGTGACCAGTCTGATAAAGATGAGCCCTCTGTGAACTCCACCTCAGCATTGCTACCTAAGAAAACACACAGCTTTGCATAGTAAATGACGCAATTGACCATGAGAGGAAACAAGTTACAGCTCAATTTACCTTTTGTAGAAAACAAAAATTAAAAATATAAGCCCCCAATCCCTTACCATCACATTCTTCGGCCTTGAATGACACCCCAGATGATTTCAAGAGCTCATCGAATATGTCCGAATCCACTTCCACGTTAGAGGAATCCTTCAGGCCCAAGGAAGCAGAACCTGGCAAATTGAATTTTGCCAGCACTAAAACATAAGATACTGTAGATAAGCAAGATTTGGGAGGGACAAACATGCATTAATGAACAGAGCTGATGAACTATACACCGGAGTTAGCAGGAAAGCTAATTTTCATCTGTAGTCTCTAGGAAAAACATTGGAAAACCCTAAATGCACAAATAAACATGACAGTCAAATTAGCCTAACAGTTACCTGCTTGCAAAAACTGGGAGTAATTGTACTCTTCCTCCACCTGTGGTACCCTGACCCATTTGCTGACTCCTTTATACTCTACAGGAACCAGCATGTTGCTTCAAAGACAAGAATGGCATAACTTATTATTCGTAATTTCTTACATTTACACTCAGTGTTTCCCGCCTGGGGTGGAGTGGGCGGGTAATTTGAACACTGTACAATTACCGGACTACCACGCACATGGCAGCCAACATGACACTGACGGTGATGAAGGAAGATGAAAATGTTAAAAAAAACACTAACACTATATTACTACACAATTACATTTAACCCAACACTACCAAACACAATGTAGGCCTATTTACAATGTGCCATGCACATGGGTAATGTTGTCATACTATATTTGTATCGTGTGTATCTTTTCGATAAATTCCTATTACTCAAAAAGCCTTTCCTTTATAGACACTTTTAATAATTTGAGAAACTAATGTTAGATAAACCCTGGTCCAGGCAGCATGTTGGCCAGTGCTAGCGAGCTAAGCTAACGTTAGCTAGCTAGCGAAGTTGGCTAGCTAGCTAGCAGCCAAAATCAACCACAAAAAACGCTAATATCAATCCAAAAGCGACAATTGTATCGACCGAAACTTAACTTACCGTAGAAAGAAGAGATTTGGACGAAGCAAGTATGACTGCAGTCTGAGTGCTGACTCCGTGTGTGCCACCAGTGAGGGTGTGCGTGCCAGTCACTGCCAAGGCAAGCGATTCAAATGGTGGGTGTGGCCAATTGAACGAGCCAGAGTGTAAATTCAGGCTGTGGCTGTGTCCCAATTTGGTCCAAATTGCGAGGCTGCATCCTCGAAGTGCGCATTTCGAGGTCGATTACGTCACAACGCCGCGCGAAGGCTGTCCCAATTCGAAGACTCCTTCAAATGCAGCCTTGAAATGCGGCCTTCTTTTCCCTCTTTTTCGAGGATGCATCGCTACTATCCTTCGCGGCCTCCCAAATCCCAAGATCCTTTGCGCGGCGCTGTTCAGTGCCGCGAAAACACAACAATGGCGACACCAACAGGTGAAGACTTTTCATTCAAGTGTATGTATTGGTTTGTTTTATTTAATTATTTGTACTTATTACTACTAATACTTTTATACTTTTACTAATTACTTATATTTTATTACTTGACTTATATCTTTATTTATATGTATATATATATATATATATATATATATACATACATATATATATAAATGGACTAAGATGAACAAATTTAGATTTTAATAAAGAGCTACGTTTGGGATTATCACTATTATATGTTATACTTCATTATTATCATTATTATGATAATTTTTTGCTATATTAGAACCCTTTTGTCTGTTGACATAGTAAAGAAAAAACATGTTTTACATTACATTTTGTTTTATTTTTGTTTTAGGGAGCAAGGAGCAAACCGAGCTCCTGATTAAACAAAGAGGGGAAAATGACAATCTATTCACGGGGGGGCAAAAACTCCGCCACGGCGGGATGGAGGCAAGGCTGATGTCCATTTTTGTACATCTTTGCATCCCTGTGTTGATGTGATCTTGTGTTTACCTTTTCTCTTGCTTCCCTCTGTGTTTAGAGCAATACTGGGAAAGACTGGGCTGGAGGGGAAGGTCCAGCCCTACCAGGCCAAAAAAAAATGGGACAATTTAAAAAAAATATATATAAAGTAGCCTACAGGTTTGGATTAGTTTTACTGTTACTAAATACTTTTGCTGAAAATTGCTGACATGATTGATTTCCACTGCCTTAGGATTGCAAATATCCAGGGACAGGGGAGGGGGCCAGCGGCAAGTCCACTGCTGGCACTTGGCCGTGGTTTGTCCTCATGGATGAGGTACTGGGGCAGAGGCCATCTATTGCCCCCCCTGTCCTCATTGCCTCCATCCGTGAGGACACACCAGGGCCAAGTGCCGCAGTGGGTGAGCAGGAGAGTGAAGAGGAGGAGGAGGAGGAGGAGGAGGACCAGCCAGGGCCCAGGAGGAAGAGGAGGAGGGAGGATGACCTCCTTGACCTCATAAAGGAGGACATGAGAAGGCAAAATGAGGCAGAGGAGAGGAGGGAGCAGGAGGGGAAAGACAGGATGAAGAGGCTCTTCTCTCTCCTGGAAAAGTAATAGAAAAATAAATATACATCTATATAGATGTGTTTAATTTGATTTTATTTATGAACTGTGTTTATTTATGATTTTTCTTTATTTTTTATTTGATTGTGAAGATTTTGATGTTTTATGTTGTTATTAAATAAAAAATATTGTTCATTGTTACACGTCTATTCCATTTAGTATTTACAACTTCAGTACAATTTATAACAGGGTTGCATAAAGTGCTACTGTTCAGGAAGAACAAGGGATTAAATATTTTCTTTTATTATCAAGTGATGAAACATTTCACTATTTACAAAAATTACATCAGAAATAACTATTTACAGATTATTATTATTTTATTATTCTTTCTCTTGTGTGTTTTCCTTCTTTCTTTCTTTCTTTCTTTCTTGTGTGTTTTCCTTCTTTCTTCTCCTTTCCTTTATTCTTCTCCTTTCTTCTCTCTTATAATTTTGTCAGCTTTTTCACCGTCTTTTCGGTCGAGACGTCTTTCTCGTCTTATGGGCGGGAACAGCTGGTGACGCAACCAGGAAATGCCTCGAAGGCTAGACCGTCTCATTTCACAACGGTTGATGCGTCCTTCGGAGGTTCCTCAAGGATGCATCCTTCGAAGGCCGCAAAGGCCGCGTCCTTCGAGGATGCAGCCTCGCAGTTGGGTCCAAATTGAGACACAGCCTCAGTGATTCTCAGAACGACGGATATCAACTCTAACACTATCAGGAGCTGACTCTTGGGGGAGTTAATTTTGATCAATTCTGAGTAAAATTAATGGTAACCCCTGTTAATTTACACCAACACCAAAAAAATAACACTGGCACATTTGCTGTGTAGTATGCTACATATTTTCATCTAGTCTTGCATACTATAACCTAGAAATATCTGACTTGACATAAATAAATTCTGGGTTGAAGCACACCATTTTTTAAACATGGGAAATAAGCAGGTCTCTTGTGAAAATCTATCAACTAAATCTCCAAGGGAACTCTCAGTTTAATATAAAATTGTAATAATATCTTATGTAGCTAGTTTTTTCTTTTTTTCCCTTTTAAATATCTGCCTCCCAGCTGTATCCTCAACTGAATGATTCTTGTAACTGACAGTGAAATAGAGTGTAGGATGTAGATGGATGAATAAATAATATAGGCCATGGCCCAGGATTTGTTAAGATCACAATGAATGTGGTAATTAATTGCTGGCCCTCTCTCCTGTGTGTGTGTGTGTGTGTGTGTTTGTATAGAGCCAGGGAGAACGCTTGCTGTCCAGGGACAATCCACCAGAGGAGCTAAAGCAGCAGCCGTTGGCTCTGGGCTACTATGTCTCCACCGCACAAGCGAACGGACTTCCTCACTGGTTCTGGGCTTCCTGCCCACAGGCTGAGAGCCAGTGTCCACTTTTCCTCAAGGTACTCAAAGCATTGCATCTGTGTGTGCGTGTGCGAGCGTGTGTGTCTGTGAGAGAGAATGCCAGTAAAACCTTATTTGATTTGAGCGAGGGGGGAGAGAAAAGCACAGAGATGAAAAGAGATGCTGATACACTGATTAGGTCGAGAATTCATGCAGAAATTCTTTAATTATGTGATTAAACATTAAAGAGGGATTCAGCTGCTCGCTACAGCTAAGCATGCATAAATATTGTGCCCTTTGCTTCTATACTTCAGGCGTCTCTCCACCACCACATCTCCATAGCCCAGTCAGATGAGCTGGTGTCAGACAAGACTAAGAGGACCCCTCACCCCTTAGATTCAAAGACCACCTCTGATGTGCTCAGGTAAGTTCACGCCATACATTAAAAATAATGGTAATATTCAAGTAGTTGACAGAGATCTATGTATTTTAAATATCTGTTCTTTATAACTGTTACATGTGTGCTAAGGACAAGTGTGCGTTAGTGTTACTTCTTTATCAGTAAAAATAATCAGTAGAGTATTTACACATGTATTGTATCACGCATGTAACTGATAAAAGATAACAAGAGTGGTTTCCGATAACAGTAATAAAGCCTTTATTCATGGTTATCATGGTCTGGATAAAGAAATTGTGAAAAAACATTTATTTCTTAAGTGTTTATTTTATGATATATAATTGTGTTATAACCTTTTCAACAAATTCTATTTAAAATGAGTAACTCAGCTGGATTTATATTGAAAGTGAAGCACATACAAAATATAAATGATTTCAAATATCCTTAAAAACTGAGACTAAAATGGTATATTTTTCAAACACAGGTTTGTATTGGAGCAGTACAACGCCCTCTCCTGGCTGACGTGTACACCTGCCACCCAAGACCGCCAGTCCTGCCTGCCCGTCCACTTGGCTGTATTGATCCAGATGTACAATGCCATCCTGAACATGCTTTAGCTTTGTGAACTCTAGAGGACTGACGTTATACCTTCATTTCCTCTGTGCCTACGCTTCCTCCTTCTGGGCACCAGAGAGCACCAGAGCTCTTCTCTTGTTTTGGATAGACCTTAAATCAATAGACCATTGATTTAATGGCCAAATAAAGGACAGGGCAAATCAGACTCTCCCATGCCTGGAATGTAATGAACAAGAAGAGTGAAATGCTCTGAATGAAAACTTTGGTTAACCACGAGCCCATGCAAACCCAGTACAGAACTGGTGCTGTGCCAGTTATGGTGCTTTCTGATGGAGAAAACAGATGGATCTATCCAACTATGCCCATTTTACTGACATATCACAATATTAACTTTCTCCTGATCAAAATAGTATTACGTACCACATGGGTGGCATCTTAGTGGCAAGTGAAGCATCTGTGGATGACATTTGTGGAGAAGCAGAAAGGGACATCCATGCAGGGCCACACAACTCCATATTATACAACCAGCAGAATGGCATGCCACCACAAACACATGGCATTATAACATTTGTGGTGTTTTTACATTTTTGTATAGAACTGCACTGTTGAGCTTCTTGGGACTTGTGGTTGGTTAATGAAACTTGTACCTTTACTCTTGAATGGGGCAAACGTCCTCATCTACTCCAAAGGGGGGAGCATTTGATAATGGCACTTTTTTCCCTCATCTTCCAAAGTGTTGTGGATATGAACACAATGGAAAATATTTGACCAGTTAAGACAGACGTGTTGTTTATAATGTAAAACATACATTTGCAAAGAATTGAGACTTATTTTTAATATTTAAAACAAGAAAATGAGAAACTTAAACAAGGCCTTTTTCCCCCCAATCGACTGTTAATAGTCTCGGGATCTGAAATAAAATTTGTCATTTTAATGCAATTGTAAAGATGCCATATTTATACAAATTATATCATGTCATAGAATTTGATATATATATGTATATACATAAATATATATTACCTCTTCCATCCAGGCACTTAATGATAAGGGTGATGGGCACAACCATCTCTTTAAAAGTGGACACAGTATGAACATTTATCAAAGAAAATGCATTTTAGTTGTTCTTTTGTTATTTTCTACAGATACTGAACATTTTGCCTTTTTTATTTAATGAGTTTAAATTAAACTAATTGATGCAGGAGATACAGTATACTGTATATTTATAAAAATGTTCCTCTTCTGTTAAAAACTTGAAATAGGCAATAGAAGATCATGGTATTTGAACATTGCAAGGTTATTAAATATTTAAGAATGATGCTTTATTTCATTGGCTCTCCTAAATGATGTCAAGCAAACCATTAGAAAAGACCCGTCGCTTCACTCAGTCTGCTATTTGTTAGATTCCTAGCATGCTTGTATATACACTTTTCAGCTGTGTTTTTTGGAATTTCTTAAAGCTGTACATTTCATGCTGGTTGGTTTACTTTCAAGTGATTCATATCAAAGTATTTTTTTGCTGTGAGCTTTTTTGATATACAGTATACAGTGCAAAACTCATTTAATTACAGCCAAGAGGTTAAATTGCCAAGTAAAGTGTACACAAATGTACAGACGAAGGCAAGTTTGCAAAAATTTGTTACATCTGTCATCACTTTGAATATCAAACAGATCCACATTAGTGGGAGATATCTGTTACTTTTACACTATTTTTTAGTAAATTATTAAAACTCTTGAAAATGATGTGTTCTGTGTTCTCTTTTAATATAGACTGCTCTTTTTCTTTTTAATGTTGGTCAAAGTTTATTTTGGTAGTCAGTGGTTGAGTGTATTGCAAAGTATCATACTTATGTACAGGTCTAGGTCTTTGGGTCAGTGAATGGAAGTGAGTAAAATATTACATTACATATTACATCAGTTATCAAAAGATCATATAGAATAGCACAAATGTTCATGAAATGCTTAAAGAGATAGTTCTGAGAAACGGTGGCTTTCCCAGATTCAGAAACAAACAGATGCCTTTAGATGGACCTTTTATATATTTGGCATGTATTCTAACTATGACAAGCAGAAATGTCAGGCTATTTTAGCCCAATTGCTGAGTGTCTCTGAGATCAAATACATGAAGATCCATTAGCATTAAGGAATTGTGCAAAAAAACTTTGTCAGGGGGGGCCCAGAGTCTCAGACTTAATGAGATTAAGATTAAACTATCCTGCCTTTACTGTACCTTGTCAACTGGCATGGGTCAGTGTTGACATAAACTAAGTGGGTGAGGAAATGGAAGCAAAACACAAAACAAGAAGTCTAATCCTGTGTTTGCTCCCAATGAAGCTACCATCAGGACTTATTTTCTCCTGGAGCCTTTACATCTCAGCGACATGTTTGATGTTTGTTTAAAGGATGGGTTCACAAATGTTCAAGTCTGTCTTAAAATAATAGTGAGGTCTACATATGTACATTAATTTCCTTCTTTCTTTTTCTTTCTTCTATTCCTCCTGTTCACAATGGCCATTATGGGGCTTATATGCTTTCAGTGTAAGTGATGGGGGGCAAAATCCAGTCCCTGTGCTGTGGAAATATATACTCCACTTATTATATAAATTAGGATTAGTCTTCAGTCACCTAGGTTTAAAAAAGTAAAAAAAAGGTATCTCTCAAAGTCAAAGCCTTTTTTAATACAGAATCCCCTCTCTGTGTCAGTACAGGTACAATATGGGAATACAAAGGGGGAATTTGCTTCTAAAAAGACACATACATACCCTCTGGGTTAGAGTAACTCCAAATGCTGAAGCCTCATACTATCTTCACATAAGCTTTGGAGAAAATTTCTTCACAGAACGAGTTAAAAAAGAAAAAGAAAATAAAATGAAGCAATCTTTTAAGGGACTCAAGAGACATGTTGTCTGAGTCAGCTGTCACAGGATTTCAAAATTAGTACCAAATGAGAGACAGTATCAAATATAGAGAGTGAGTGTGTGTGTGTGTGTGTGTGTGTATCTTATGGGGGTTGGGTTCGTGAAGGAGAATATATGAAAAATAGTAAATGCATTTGTCAAACAAATGATAAGGACATTTAAATTAGTTCATTGTGTGTGTGTAATCATTCTAAAAGATGTCCTCTTAAAGGGGGAGGTAAGAGCTTCTTTTGTGTGATGTAGTGGGGGAGTTAAAATATGTGAGGACAAGAGAAGAAGTGAAGGAGGCTCTATTTGACCATCAGGGTCACAAAATTATTGAGTGGAAAATTTCAATAGAACCTCAAAAAAGCATAGTGGACGACAAAACTAGACAAAAAGTCAGTCTGTGACGGACTGGGCAGCTCGAGGACACCGTGAATGAAAAGGAGCGAGTAGCTGAAGAGTAAAAGCCACTGAAGAGTCACTTGTTGTGGTGGGGCTGTCTAATGGCCATCACAACTGGAGAAAGTGGACTCTTAATTGACTGCACTGTGTTTTCTACAGATGGCCTATTAGACCATGGCCATTCAAATGTTATCTGGCTTGCCAAGTGCATTGCTGCAGCCAAATGGCCTGCAGACTGGACAAAGGAGGCCGGGGTCTGGCTTGACATAGCATTAGCGCAAACACAATTAGAAGTCATTGACATTTTATCTCGCTCTTCTGCCAACAGTACACCACATGAGGCAACAAGGTTGTTCAAAAAAGCCCTCTGAGGAGAGCAAAAAGGTCAACTTAACACTAAAAATGTGGATTATTGTAGTCAACCCACGTATGTAAAATAGTGCATCTTTTAACTGAATACTGGCCTTTAATGGAAATGTATTTTAGATTAATTTAGAAAATCCCAATTCAACAATTCTTACAATATAGTCATGTGATACTGTATGAACAACTAGTTCACAGTAATAGTCATAATAATGACAGTAAATGAAGAACACTAGATGTAATAAATGCACAAAAAAGACTATGTGAATTCAAAACATGAAGGCCAACTTGCTGCCTGACTTACTGTTGCAAAAGTCAGTGAAACTGTTATTATACTGTTATATAATTATTTTATGTGAAACGTTCAAAGTTCATCAAAACTGCTTATCATTAGTTTTGAGTAATTCAAATGTTGCATTTAGTTTAGTTTAGTTTAGTTTAGTTTATGCATTTGACAATTGATTTTAAAAGGAGAGATTATATGGTTCCAGCACTATGTGCTTGCACAACTAAAAGAATATCAAGGATATAACAAGAAAGTGATGGGATTTATTTCCATTATGGTCCTTGTTGCATTTAGTTGCCGTAGTGGTATTTATACGTGTGTGCGTACACATGCATGGAGATAAGTGAGTATGGCATTAGCAGCATATAAAAGTACAAAAACAGAAAAAATTCACATTAGGCAAAAATGTATTACAACAGTCCAAAGTACACACTTTGTATTATCTATTAAATGAGCTGCATACAACCCTGCCTACACAACTATCTTTATAGTGACATGTTATCTAAAACCCAATGTTTCAGTTTTGCCTTAAACATGACTGAGTTTGTAGTCTGTTCAATGCTATCAGGGACCTTATACCAATCCTGAGCACCCGAGCATCTAA
Source organism: Scomber japonicus (assembly GCF_027409825.1). NCBI lineage: Eukaryota > Metazoa > Chordata > Actinopteri > Scombriformes > Scombridae > Scomber > Scomber japonicus. Next base: position 16,650,823 of record NC_070596.1, on the reverse strand, counting down.
CTTTTACACATCTGCCTACTGATCCTTACCAGCATCAGATTTGCCACACCAGACTTCACAGGGGCCAACAGGGAGCTAATTTAGCTGCCTAAACTGGTTCATCCCTATGTGTTCTTGTGGACCGAGAAGTAAGACCACTCTGATCATGGCAGTCTTTACAGAATTGAACCCATGTATTATCTCCTAGCCACCTGAAAACAGCCAGAAACAAAGCAGATGTCACTCCAGATGACCCGTGAGAGAGCTCCACTCGCAGTCTTGACTGGCAGGAGAGAGCCATGTGCTGTTTTGACATGCCCTCTTCCTCTGAAGTGGAGGCAGCTGGGAGCTGTAGCTTCACACTGCGTTGTAAATGGTGGAGGGTGGCGTCTACTTTTTCTAAAGTTAAAGAGAGAAGGAAAGACATGCACACACACTCTTTTGATACCCTGCTGTCTGTCTGGTGTCTGTCATGGCAGCCTTTAGCTAGTGGTCATGTGGGTGGTGTGGGGGGACAATGTGGTAGGTCCTGTTTGAGCCTGACCCCTGATCGGCCAGTCAGGTCAGCAAGGGTTCAGGACTCCGCAAGAGCTGTGGGTGGTACAGGTCAGGCTCATCATCATACAATGTGAGAGGAATGACTTTGAGCCTCTAATGAGCCTACTTCACAAATGGCTTCATAACCAGGTTTGGGATGATAAATGGGTCATTGGGGCAGATACATAATTAGACAACGCTTTCAACACAGCCTGAGAAACATCAGAAGAGACTAGGTGGTGTTGTTCTTCTGTAACAAGACTTGACATAATTTTTCGATATGAAATGGACATTCCTTGCATTTGCATCACTTGTATCACAGTCTGTGCCAATGCACTTAAAAAAATGTTTGTACAGGATTCATAACTTATGTTAATTTGATATTCTCTATTAGTGATTACACTTGGAAAGGTCATAGAATTCCCCTAGAATGGACAACATTGTGCACACGTGTTATATTGCTGTGTAACAGAAGTGTGGTGTTGGGATGCTTGTTTATTTATATTTTTGTTATTACTCCTATGGTCCATGTGGATCAGTCTCCATCCTTTTAAACAGACTTATGTACATTACATTTACTGTTCACTACCACTGATTTCATCCACTAACAATAGATCATTATTTTATTACACTCAACTATTACTGCTCTTTTAAGCACAGCCCGATTCAATATTGAATGGTGCCCTCAGGCAAAAGTTTGTTATTGGGCCCCTACTGACCCCGACTATGCATGGTAGTACACTAAAGCTGAAATGACCAAATAATTAATTGATTGACATAAAATTAATTGGCAACACCTATTTTGATTGTCTTCTTTTAATACAAAAATGCCCAAGATTAACTGGTGTCAGCCCCTCTAGTTTTCCCAGTTTTCTTTGATAGCATACTCAGCATCTTTTGGTTACATTTGAAAATGTTATTTAGGCTTCAAGGAATAACAATGAATATGTTTCACTAATCTCTACACTAAAAAAATCAATTCATTGTTAAAGAAAATGATTGTCAGACCTATTGACCTCTTTGAGTCCCTCTTGAGGACCAGGTCCACAAGATGGAAGGTAATTATTATATACTATAGTTTTAAAATATCAGTGATGCACATACTGTATAATGATAGTAAAACTAATTTGTTTCAGTTCACAAAGCAACCCCCCCACACCCCCCAAAAAAACAAAAAACATTTTCCTCCAAATTGCCCATTTCAAATTTGCTGTAAATGTACCACAATCCATTTATATTTTAATGATGGGAAAAAATGTGCAAATATCAACATCTCTTACAATTAGTGCAATCACTTTCTTCAGTGCTCCTGTGCTAGGCCAAATCCAGCCAAACAAATCCTCAGCAATCTTCCAGATGGCTCCAAGGATATGCAGCACTTGGCGCAGCTCACACTCAACGCAGAGAGCCATCAACAGCTTTTGTTTAAAGGGTCCCCTCTGAAGCGACAGAACATCTGCCAACTCAGCACGGCAGCCTGTTTGAAAACATCTAATTTCGTCTCGGAGTGCTTTCCATCCACAACCTTTGCATTTGCATAAATAGTTTTTGTTAGAAGGGGCCCACAGAAAGGAGCACACAGAGTTTGCAATTTCCCTTCCTGTAAATCTCTCATTGCAGGGTATTACATCCTTCAAGCCAAACGAGAACTCCACTTAACACTTTAGCCAATGTAAATACAGCAAGATAAAAGCTCTGCGGACTTCAAAGCTGCCCCTGTGTGCCCCTCTCTTGCACACATCAAAACGGCAGAGAGAAAACAATCTGTCATTTATGTTGGATATAAAAGTTTGAAGGACATTAATCCCCTTGATGAGTGTATGCCACAGGCAATGCAAGGAGGCTGAGTGGGGAAGGAAGACCCAGAAGGAAAACCAAGGACGACAAATGGAATTTTGTACAAATTTGTGTGCTTTATCAATGGCTTGAATTGTTCAATTGTCACACACGCGCACACACACACACACACACACACACACACACACACACACACACACACACACAAAAGCTACATGTATCATGTCCAATAATGCGATGCGACTCAGAGACATTCAAATATCCTAAATTACCACACAATTGTCAATAATGTCCATCAGGTCTCTGTCTCTGTGTAACACTGGGTACATCCTTAACAACCATCACATCACAATGAAACAACTCTACTGAGTAGTATTTGAAAGACTTGATCAGACCTGTGGCATGACTATGTGGAGGTAAGATATGTACCTCAGTATTGTTCACTGCACACAGAATCTCTTTACATGTACATTTATTATAGGCCCAAATTAAACTACACAATGTTGTCTTTAATTCAGAGAGTTTAAATGGATTTTGAGGCTGTGTTTAATCGACAAAGGTAAGAAGAAGAGGGAGAAACATCACTAGCCAAAGAGCTATTTTGAATGTCTCGGGCCATTGTAGTGGTAGCATCACAATGTGCGGTGCTATCACACAGAATGGGTTCCTCGATAACAACTCAGGTCTTTACAACATGACCCACACACTCACATTTTTAGACTACACAACATCATCACAGCAGAAGGACAAATGGATGCAGAGTAGATGAGATACATTGTCATCTGGGACATCTGGGAGGAGGCTCCTCTGCAAGGATGGATTCACCATTCAAGAAGATTCTTCCCTCACTGTCATGTGAGAGAAGACAAGGCCTGCCTTTAATGTGGACAAATGGTCATGTGGACACAGTGCTTCTCTCTGGCCAGATTGAGTAAGGCAAAGGGGTTTTTGTTATTTTTTAATTCATGCTTCTCTTCTTTGTGTCCACAAATGTTTTTGCTGTTTATATACTATACTTAGAATACGTACTGATCTGATTTTCAGGTCAACCTTGGGAAAAGCATGGATGTATTGGCTGATTTTACAATGTGAAATAAATATTTTCACCAGTGTGCAGTACTGCTCGAATCAGATCATATGAATGATGTGTGTGCCATATAGTGATAAAATTGTGTTTTTGTAAATTATTGTATAGATTTGAATGAAGTGTTTCATTTTGCAAACGCTCTGAGATGTTCTTCTACTTGTGTTTGTGGTTGTTTGAATTGTGTGTAGTTTTTTAAATCAGTAAAGTTTAACAATGAAATGATCGTAAGTAATGGGGGGAAAAAAACAATCTACTCAAGACACTGCATATTGTAGAGTTTGTTTAAAGGTATTATGAATAAACAGCTTAATGACAAGAGGTGTAATTGATCAATTGATTATAGAACAGAGCTTTCAGTTTCAAAGTTGTGTTAAAAGTGACATTATTTGCTCTAGAGAAACCTGCTGCCCTGTGAAGTGGCAATGGTTATACACAGTGCTTTATGATTTTGTGGTGATTACCTTGCTCACTACTCCTATTTTATGAGGCACAGTAAGCATGCAGGTCTGCTCTGTAAAGTCTTTGACTCAATTCTCCTTTCAATGGGAAACATAACATTTCCTTCGGGTATTGATAACTTGATACTAAAATCAACTGAGCAGTAGCGTATTGTTAAATGGTAGGGAAACAATTAGACTGGTGTGTGTGTGTGTGTGTGTGTGTGTGTGTGGGTGGGTGGGTGGCTATATTATGTTTGGCCATATGATTTGGCTTGGTCCCATTTTCCACATATGTCTGTTCGAAAGCTGACAGTCATTTTAACTGTTAGCTTGTAACAGCTGTTGATTGTTGATCATCACATCACTGACATATCAAAGCGCTCCTGTTACTTACATGACTCATGAATATTAATATGCTCAAAGAAAATCATTACGTACTGACTTACTGTTCAAGAAACACAAGAATAATATGTAATGTTTGATTCATAATAAAGCATTTTTGTTTTGACAAAACATGTTAGTCATTTCTTTTTCAGCACAACAATGTTTTTTGCCAATTTTTAAAAGCAATAAGCCATAGGACACTTCAACCCCTGCTTGGCATCTTGATGAGGCCTATCAACGCCTCTGAGATGTAAAACACAGCCTCTCCAGACTCATTGTTTCATTATTTCATTAATTATTTGACCTAATTATTAGGAGGAGTTTCCAGGCTGCAGCTAAGATTGGCTGAGATACGTTTGAAGCAGCTGTAAAACACCCCACAACAGCACACCTGTGAGTGAATCACAGTGAATTTAAATGTTATGTTCACTGATGGAAAACTGCCACTCACACTAGTAATTATACACTCCTGTTTGTGTCGCCTAGCAACCACAGTGTTTTGTTTAGCTGCAGACTTTCGTTCAGCTGAATTGCGCGTGGTTATAGTTTATTATTGTACTTAATGATTATTTAATAAAAACACAAAAGTACAGCAATGTACTTTTCAGTGCACTCCATGCACTGTTTTACAGATACTACTGTCTTGTAATTAATAATGCCCACGATTAAAAGTCAAGAATATCTTATATCGTATATATCGTATTTGGACATGATGCTAGACAAATATATTTTTACCCTGTCTTGATTCATTTCATGAAATTTTATGATCATTTGTGGAAAAAAGGGCACTTCTGAATTCAACTATATACTGGAAGATGGTGGAAGGTTCAGGTTAGTATAAACGTGTACACATTGTTAAATGTGAGTGATGTGAAAACTGAAGTTTAAAATGGGAAAAGCTGTGATTGAGCCTCTAAATAATATGCATATTTAGAAATAGCGACAAAAAAGGTGAAGGTAATTTTTCATCACTCATGCAATGTCCTCCATGCCCACAAGGGAGAGTTGTTAGTCAACAGATGTAGGACTGTCTGTCTACTGTATTGTAGGATATATTTATGACTGTACACTGAATACAGCATTCAATATACCACTGTCCCCTTATTTAACCAACTAAGGACTTATCTAATGAATCACTGTAATAATGTTTTTCTCTCATAGGAAAGCATTTAGGATGCACACGCTGACATTCATACACAATCATATGGACAGTCAAATAAACAGCAACAACAGTTATGACAGCAATATTCATAATAATTGTGATGGAGACATTATAACACATTTCTTACTGAAGCATTTGATGGGCATCCTTGAGAAACATAGAGACAAACACACACAAGCAAAGCAGTGCTATTTAAACAGGTCAACATAGTGACACAGACTGTAGGTGAGAAAGAAATCCATCAGTGCTATATGTTGTTTTTTTCTCTCTTGGGAAATATTATTTTTTGCGTGAATGATTTCTAGGAAAATTGAAGTAAATGTACATTTACCCTGGTGGAGTAAACTGTAAGCATCATTAAAATATTCACAGAATTCACAAGTTTGGACTCATCAGCACTGAGTCATTATATTTCCTCTGATTTTTGTGAAGAAACAGAAGTCACAAGACAAACAAATATAAACTTTCTTCTTTTAGTGGATCATTGAAGAAACAAGTGCAAACACATTTGACTTTTAACATGTTTTGACCTGCATCTCAGTGATTTTCCTCTATTTAAACTTAATCAATAACCGTTAGAAAAACTCTCTTTCTCCCCCTCTCTCGCTGTCTTTCTCCCAAACAGGAGAGAGAGATAGAGAAAGTCAAGTGCCATATGAATAAAAAGGTCTTGCCAGAGGCACTTACTCTGCAATCTCCTGGAAATTGTGTCTTAGCTCAGCTAGTCCACTCAAGTCACATTAGAGAATGGGCTCCAAATCAAAGCCAGAATCATGAAGCCCTGCAGTCATTAGAAAGATAGGGGAGTGAGGAACACATAATAATGATCCATTAGCTTTCTCTCCTTGCATATTCTCAAGATCTGCCTCTTTCGGCAAGATAAATCGGCTTACTAGCATGACTGAAACCGAGAACATAAGCACACGTTCCCCTCTCCCCACTTTTCAGCTTCCTTTTGTTATTCACATTGAGGATACACAATTGCATGTAAATCAACACTATTATGATGGAGAAATTTGATGAAACATTCTTTGACCCAATGTTGTGCCTGTCTACATTGATGATCATAACAACTGACATGCTATCAAGGAACAGTGTGCTTGCCCGTGCAATGAGCCCTGTATATGGTGATTATCATTACAATAACAATGACAACATTCATCTATTTGAAACAAAGGTTTACTGGCTCTGCGTATCAATATTAGAGAAGGTAGCGGGCAGAAGTGATCCTTGCCTGGCTGCCTGAGCAGTTTCACTCTTTCCTCTCAGTCTTTCTCTGGTTCTAATTTAGTCGTCCTAATCATAAAAGCATCAGCGAGCTGCTGTTGCAGAGTAAACCAAGAGGTGAAACGTGCCCCTAAAAATTCCATTTTCACTCAAGTGGACCAACACAACAAGGAACATGCAGTAGACAGAGACAGACTTCTCAGCTGCCAGATCAAATGGCAAAGAGGTTGATTATTAGAGACAGACAACAAACAACCCTGCTGATATGTGTTTTGTTGTGGTTGCCCCGGTAAGCACGCAAGGTGAGGTACACTTTGACATGTGTGGATCCACTTGGGGTGAGCACACCAGTTTATCTTTTGAACTTTCAACAAACACCCTGATGAGCCAGCTCTGTTTTACCAGCGTATGAACGAAAAGTTACATTTTATGGGTTTTGAGCTCATACCTTTTGGTTCATGGGGGCAAACGGATACAGTGTAACCATATTCTATGCCATTACAGTCCCCATATAAGCTGGCAGGCCCTCTGACTGCATACAATTTGAGTCATCAGTCTCTATTTCTACGCAGCAGATGTTTCCCCATGTCAGCAGGCCCATTGACAAACCAAGATTAAGAACCCTCCTCGTTTAAAGTGTTGCACACGAGTCTCCCCTCTCTCCTTCCCTTCCTTCTGTGCGTACCAACCTTCCAGATCCTATGGGACACTGTCCCGAGTTCAATCCTGATGGTGGGAAAACACATTTTAATCGATGCCCGAGTTTGTGTTCTGAACCCAAATAAAAAAGGTATACACTGGAGTGACACACAGGAACAAAATGCAGTTAGTTATTATGTTTTTGTGGTTGGTTTGATGACTCATTTGTTCTGAAACATGGACTAGGATCCAGGAACCCCTCTGAAAGCCCGGTAAAAGACACTAATGGAAGGTGATTAATAGGCAACTGGGGTAAATGATTGCTATGATACTGGTATCATCATAGATGTAATGTGATTGAAATGGACATGATACACAATCATATTTCTCTTTCTAACATCATTTTGCATGGAGGGGAACAGAAGTGGGAAATCACAATTTTATCAATTCATTAATTGATTATAGAAAAAGATCTGGTATTGATTTTTTTCTGTGAATTAATTTATGTTAAAGCTATATATTATATATATATACATATATGTTTATAAAATATATAAAATAATAAAGCCTGCTTTTAAATATTTTTAAATCATTTAAATAATTTAAAAAAGATATATGTAATTGTGGGCTGTGCATGGTAATTGTGCAAAATTGTTCAAAGAAAGAAAGAAAGAAAGAAAGAAAGAAAGAAAGAAAGAAAGAAAGAAAGAAAGAAAGAAAATACCTTTTAAACAAGGCAGAGATAAAGAGCGACGCTAGACCATCGGGGGACAATTGTTAGGTGAGACTCCTTCATTTTGTCCCGTGGTGCCTTCACGTTTAACTGCGTCAAATATTTTTTATTGCTGGCACGTTTTGTTGTTAAAATTTCAGTCAGATGTTTAGGAGTACAAATTTAGTGAAGATATCTCTACTGAAAATTAAGATTTTTGCGAACGTTTTAACAATAATTAATGTAAGTAATTTAAAACATGCAGGAATAATAATTGTGTGTTACAGGCTGAAAAACCCAGCAGTGAAATAGATAAAAGAAGAGGCTGTCTTGTGGAAAAAAAACCGTCAGAAAATGGTGACAGATAATTACTCGCTTTTCATAGAGAATTTAATTTGTTCTGATCTATTAGATTTTTGTAAGAAGAGGTCAAAATCCAAAACAGGGAAAAACTCCTGGACTCGTGTGTGATGTCTGAAGCGCTAATTAGGGCCGACATGTTTTCAAACTCCCCTCAGGAGCGACCTGAAGGAACTGTTTCAAGAGAAAGAAAAACCATCTCCTCGAATGGTCCCATGTAATATTTCCTCCACTCGCCGGCAAATGAGTCCGGGTGGAAGAAAATTGCAGGGGTCATTAGACCGAAAAAAAAGAAAAGAAAAGAAAGAAAAAAGTGTCACAGTTTTCTTTGAACGGACTGAGGGGATGTTATTGTATCAATTTTACTTGATAGACCCAATTAAACTATTAGGCTTTTCCTCCCGAAACGGATTTTGTGCTAAAACGCTTTTGATTCAAATAAGTTCATTTGACAAGATACACTGAGACTTATTTCTACTCGGAGGATAATAAGTGTTTTTTTCTTCCGTGCCATATTTTATAATTCTAATAAACAATTTAGAAAAATAAAATAAAATTTTTATATGAAATACGATTATATATATTCACATTTTTAGAGTCATGAAAGTGCTTAAAGTGGGAAAGAATGATACCTGGACTAAGAGTAAGTCATATTCACGGTGTGAATAAATCACTACAGAAAACATTGGAGACATTGTCCCGCCACTGCATGGCGCTAGGGACCTGCAGGACACGCGGCGCTTTCCATCACATTTTGACAGGATGCTGTGTATAACAACAACTATAATACCAATACTATTATATTACTACAAATAATAATAATAAAAACGATATTTTTCCTGAATAATTAAATAAAAATGGCAGACATTTTTTTTTTTCATTAAGAAAAAGCCTCTGATATGTTTTAACTTAAATTCAAAAGATACTCACTGAACTTTATATTAAACTGTGAACCTCTTTTACATTTAAAATAAAATATATTAAGAAACGTGGGTGATATTTAGAAAAACATTACTTGTCTTAGATTTCTTTGCTGGAAAAAAGTTAATTTGAAATATATATAAAACAATAATAATAAAAACATATTTTACTCCTACGTTGCAAGTCACATGTATAGTCTTATTCAAAATTAGGCTGAATATATTAATGAATTTACTACAGTTAATAATTAACCAATTCAATTTTGATCATTAGGGGATGACGATAAAGGCCTGTTTGCAGTCGCATGCAACCACTTCTGAATATTAGGCTACAGCACGTTATTAATTAGATTTTTCTTTTTTGTTTAAAAGCGTGAGAATGAAGTTAAGACTACCCGCGTCTGTCTTGTCTTGACAAAACTTTAAAGGGTTAGTTCAAATGATCTTACTCTATCGGGTTCAGGCCTGCAGCCGCTCTGCCTCTCCTCCACGGAAACACGGATCTGTGTGCAGGCTTCCTACTGTACCTGGCGCTGCTGCAGCATGACACACACACTCACACACACACACACACACACACACACACACACACACACACACACACACACACACACACACACACACACACACACACACACACACACACACACACACACGCAACTTCAAACACCAGAACAAAATATATAACAACATCAACGTGCTACTGCATCTGGAGGCTGAAAGACAGAAAAATTCATCCCAGTAGATTGACGTCCCTTCTCGCAAATACACCGGTGTTTTCCACATTACAGTAGCCTGCTGCCCCCGCCCTCTATTTCTACTGCACGCTGCTGCTCTCTCATTCAGAAAGCTGAACAGTATGGATCAGTAAGAGCCACACAAACAGCTGGCCCGTTGACATCATCTGAAAGCCTCTCCTGAGTTTGACATTGTCACTGCGTGGACAGTTTGCATTATCACACTTTTAGATGGCTCGTTTGCAGTGGCTGGAAATAACAGAGGGTCAGTCAGTATAGGTTTAAATAACAACCAAGCAATATGGACCTTTATATAGATTTCAATCGATTTCAGAAAAAAGAATGACTTCAAGAAAACATTTAAAGAGTTATAAATGTAAAAGGAATTAAAAAATATGCTTATGATCAAAGCAGAGGTTTAAATGTGGTTTCCATATTTCACAACAATGATCCAAAATTGTAGCCATGATGCTCAGCTGCAATCAAAAGTGGTCAGGGTTACAAATCATTAATAATCTACAAAATCTATAATTGATTAAAAAAAAAAAAAAAAAAAAAAAAAAGAAAGAATTGTCCAGAGTTTAATATGTATGGTGTCCCATTGATGTCAAATTTAAAATGCCTTGATGGACAGTAGTATTTTAATGAAAAGTGGGGAAAAAATGTTTTGGGAGTTTATAAGTTTATTAGCAATTTCTTTATATGCATTTGCAGTTCATGAATATAAGCATAATTATATTATATATATTTTATAGAAATCAAATGATCATTAATAATGTTACAAGTAGACAAAATTGGATCTTTTTAAAAAAAGGTTTTGTTGTCTTTTTCACTGTAGGTGACATTGGGCTGGTGGAGGTCTCGCTGAGGGAAACGAACAACCAGGATTTTCCATCTGATACTGTAATGTTGGCAGAATGGAAGTTTTTTTGGACACATTTATATAATATAACACAAAAGAGGAACAACAATAGAATATATTATGAAAAAAGAAAATAGTATGATTTTATTGTTTTTCTTTAAAACAGCTTTATACATTAATTGTAAAGATTGGCTATAGTTAAGTATAGTACACTAGCAGATATTGCTGGATAATTTGCATACTAACAGTTTCTTTTTTATCCAGTCAAGAAAATTCTGGCTGTATTGAATTCAGCGAATATTATGAGTAGTGTAACAAACTCTCTTGTCTAAACATGCTCTGCCCATGATGGATGATTCATGTCCTTGACTATTACGTACTCCATTCAGGAGGAATCTCACGTTTCATTAAGTCTTTACAGATAAATGCACGTCATTGTAAAATGTATGCAAACAGTTAGCGGCAGACCAAGTGATGGCAAGTGTGTGATAAGATGGGCCAAGCTGTGTGTGCAAATGTAATGACAGCCCAAGTGTCTCATGTTCAGCTTGACAGAAAAGAAGCTATGTTGCTGTTGTTTTCAGGCTTTTCTGTCTGTGTTCGTGTTAAGTGATGAAGGAGATAAAACGTCTGCGACAAGCAACACAAACACTGAAGCACACATTTGTCACCATGAACAATTATAAACAGAGAAATACCTTGCCTAGATGTTTGCAGGCACACGTGTAAGTTTACCTAAGTCACTTTTGGGGTATTTACATAAACCTACATTCATTTCCTAGAGACAATAAACATGCACATACAAACACACATTCAGTTGACCTTGTGTACACAATACAAACACATAAACATTATAAAACCAATATTGCCAAGACTAATTCATCTTTCAAACTCTCAATTTCTCTATCCTTATCTGACCCACAAATCAGCCAATGCATCCTCATCCCTCGACAAAGAACTTCATTTTTCCCTCCTTAGTGTTTTTGCTCCAAGCTGCTGGGATCATGTCTGGGGACGAGACCCCCAGAGAACAGTCTTGTTTAGGACTGTCTGTCAGTCAGGAAAAAGCGTTCCTTGTTCTGCCCCTTCTGTTCATATCATCACCCAACACTCCAACTCCCCCAGAACTTCCACTCCCAAAAAGCGTCTCGAAATCTGATTATTCTTGTGTTTCATCAGGTTGAGAGATGTGGCCTATGGCGTATTGGCATTTGACTTCTGATTTATCCTCTCTCCCTCTCAGCTGCATATGGAGTTCTGCAGCTGGCAGCAATTGTATGAGTAGTATCCGTTTCATTAAATCCTATGCAGAGTATATTGAAGTTTTTCCATCTTGCAAATTTGTTTAGGCGCCACCAATAAATTTCACCACTCCTCGGTACTGTTAGTTTGTTTGTTGTACACAAGCAAACTACTTTATCTCTCTGCTTTCTTACTACAACACTGACATACAGGAGAAAACAATAAACATCAGCTAAATTATTCTGTACCTGGCAGGCGTTTGTTGTATAAATCCCAATGTTTGTATACATAAAGGCTTGAATACTTTTGCGACATAAAGTGATCCTAATTTATAATTTTTTTCTTTCAACATCCTATCCTCCCCTCCTTTGAAAGCCATCATGTGAAGGTATTCGTCCATGCTGACACAATGGCCACCCTGCCTGTAATGCCATCTGAGTCGCCAGCAGCTCCACACCACTTCCATTAGCTGCCAAAAGGACTAGATGAGTTCTCAGAGGATAAGAAACAGATCTTAAGTGACAGCCAAATGGAAAGTCTTAGACATACTTGAAGAGATCAGCCACAACAAAGGAAAATTGAAATACTGATTTAAAAAAAAAAGAAAGGAAGAAAAAGATGTCACTCCTTCCACATCAATTCATGAACTTCCACTCTTTGTGGGCTTTGGTGGGTTTAAAAGTCTTTATAACCCCCCAACCCCCTTTTTGTCTTCCCTGGTTGGCATATTAAAGTCTATAGACATTTTTAGATGTATGTTATTATTATTATTCATTTTTGAATGAACATTAAATGCATATGTTTATGCTGAACGCTTCTGTAAAGTGCCAACACCAAAATTTTCATACCGAATTTACCTCATAAGTAGTCAAAGTCAATGTTTTTCTTTTGTTGGTTTTCCTTCAGTCATCCACTTCTATTTTTATGCTGTTTAGGAAACTCAGAGCACGTTTCAGAGAAGTTTCAAGAAAGATTGTGATCTTGATTGAATCCTGAAAAAGTAAAGGCCGATGCAATGTGATAATGTTTTTACAATGTATCCCAAACCACAACCTTTACCTGGTTAGCTTAGCATGAGTTCCCATTTGGCCCACAAACTTTGCGTTGGCATGACGTCACACATTTTAAAATCACTTTTCTAGGCTCTAAGAAATAAAATACAAATAATATATACAAATATAAAACCTATAACACAAAGAGTAAATATAATACAAAGAGTAATAACTGGCCTTATTTGCAGTTTGAGGTGTCTTTATTGATCAAAAGGAAAATGCTTTTTTGGCAGGGATATTTTTTTCCTGCAATACTGTGAGCGACCACTAGCAAAAAATGTTTAGCAAAGCTAAGTAGTGGCGCCATATCTACACACACAGTAACTTCTCTGCAGAAGTCTCTGCTGGTTGCTTGGCAACTGTTCAAAAGCCATGAAATAGCCTGGCACGTAACTCCCCATAAAACAGCAAATTGTTAGGTTTAAACAAACAAGACCTGAGCTTTAGAAGTGCGGATGGATTTTACAGAGTCAGGCTAGCTCTTTCCCTCCGTTTCCAGTCTTTATGCTAAGCTAACCTCACCAGCTGCTGGCTGTAGCCTACTACTAACATTTGCTAACAAGAAAATATTTTAGTAGTATTATTCTTCTCAGAGAGTGAATAAGTGTTTCCCTCGAAATGTTGAACTTGCCAAATTCTGAGCTTTGGACATCCAAACAATCATGCTGAGATTCTTGCTATATCTTCTGTTTGGTATACAGGAATTCAGAACTTCCTGAATTTGAATGAATGTGAATGTTATCAAGAAAGCAATGGTGTTGCCTCCAAAATATACGTGGCAGAGAAAATTACCACTGATCCAACATGTATGACAGGGTTACTAAATCAGCAGGTCACTAAAGTTTTCCTATTCAATCTATGTGTGTTTGTGTGAGAGAGCATGTGATTTGTGTGTGAGCATCTGTGCTTATGCTTGGCCTGGAGAAGATTCAACACCCTCATTACTTCACACTTCAATATACACTTCCTCCAATCTTTCCCAACAAAGCAACAAGCTTTTATGTGACACGCTGCCTTTCCTGCTTGCCCCTCATCTTTTATAAAAAGACACTCTGACCCTCACCACTCTCCATCAGCAAGCCCACTGATCAAAGACACTGACATTACAACAGAATTTAGAGCAAGCACCTGCCACTACTGTGCCAAAAGTGTATACTATATTACGTTTGATTCTTGATTTGTGTATGTGCAAGTTTATGCGGGTTTGTTTGCTACTAGTTTGTGTTTGAGTGTACTGTATTTGTGTGGCCCACATAGCAACTCCTCATTGTTGCAGCAGCTCAAGCCATGGCACATCAGAGAGGAGCTGCTAGATTTCAATTGATGTAAATTATCAACCAAACATTGAGCCATTACATATGCCTATGACTTCATATTTTTGAAATGTAGAATTGAGGAATTGGGATTATTGGGAAAAACGGACAATAGATTGGCTGTGCTTGTTGTCGATATCATTTACCAAGCAAACTACTAAATGAACCACACAAGCATGTGATTGTGGCCACTGCAAACCCATGATCCCTAAAAAAGGTCCTATGAAGTTGGCCTCCATCGCCATGTAAATGCTGATACTCACTTAACGAGTTGCCAGGGCAGCCAACCAAAAGCAATTCATGGCTCCCCAATATTTTTTTCCCCAGAATTTCCATTGTGCAATCACAATGTGTGCATGTAATTGAATGTCCTTTCTCAAGGAGCCCACATTTTAAGATGAATTGGCTCTTCTCCTCATGTCCATGAGATTTATTTGGCTGTACCACTCCAATGGATGGAGACCTCATTTTTTCCCCTTTTGTGCTGATGCCTCTGAGGTACATCTAAACATCTGAGCCTAGCAGAGACATGTTCAATAAGGGAAATTGAGGACAGGTAGCCGGCAGGTACTTTGTTTTGTTGCCCAAGAAATTACATTCATTCGATTTTGAATCTGGTTTGATTCTGATTATGCATTTTTTGAGGTTCATATTTATATTCTCTATGCCATTGTAGCTGTACTTTTTTTGCAGACAATGACAAATCTGATGGTTACTGAATTTGGTAGTCAGTTTTGGTACATTACACGTAGGCAGAGAGATGGTTGCTGAGGTTATCCTTACAGCAAATTAGTTCAAACCCAACCGCTACAGTAGTTAGTGAATCTTGAATGCTCTCCCAGTGTTGGTGTGGTCTCTGCCCTCAGTCCAATGGTTATGTGAAATGGAAACCATGAAATGTCTATAGGTGTGAATATGATAAATTGACTTCTTGTCCAGGGAGTATCCTGCCTCTTGTTCAGTGCATGTGACCCTGAAAAGGATATGCAGGGATAGAAAATGGATGGTTGTTTGGATGGATGCAGCACCTTGTTAGATGACATTGTGTGCCTTTGCACCAGGTTTCACTTTTTTTGCCAGATGACCCTGCATTGATTTTCTGAGGACTTCTGCATTGGGATTCAAATGAATAAGAGGGTTACAGTTGGTGTGAATACTGAGTTGCTATACTAGCTATATGTTTCGGTGTAAATGTGTGCATTTGTTTGTCCTCTCATGGACTTTCAGACTGTCAAGCATGTTTCCTAATGCAGGCTGCATCTGATTGCTGACCCTAAAGGGATACAATTGTGTATGGAGAGTGGATTTGTTTTCACGTGAGGATTTCCATGGCTGCTATTATAAGACAGGTGTAGCTTGACTATATCTGTCTTACTCCTCCCACTAAGTGGAAGCGCAAGTGGCACATGAGGAAATGAGAGCGAAGAGGAGTAGAGAAAACGTAGGCATGAGGGAGGCTAAAAGCATTTTTCCTTTCTTCTACTACCCCTTGTTTTCCTACTTTAGGCCTTGGGTATATAATGAGGGCCTTGGCTTTGCAAACATTATTTCTGGCATATTGCAGCTGCCATCAACTTATTTATGGCCTGAATTTTAATAATCTGGGAGCCAATGCCTCAGAAACAAGGAAAACGCACAGTAAAGCCTGAACACAGCCAAACATTGCTTTCCTACCCTCAGCAAGGAGGCCACTCAACAGGAAGATCAAACGCTTGCTCTCCCGTGCCTGGCCCACGTTAATTGTACATCTATTGTTCCCACATTGGTCCCTGGGAAACCAAAGAAGGAGAAAATGGGCAGAGAAAGGAGAGAGAGAGGGAGAGAGAAAGAGAGCGAGAGAGAGTAATGAGGCTCCTCTTGAACTGAATAAACACGTTCTAAAACAATATCAGACAGACAAAGGTTTTGATGCTTTCCCCTGGGCTCTCTTATAGCTTGTATCCCCATTACTCACCTTAATGACAAAAGAGGCCTTAGTAGAACAGGCGTGTATGCACATACAGTACACCTCATGCACAAGTGGCATGGCTAGACCTGCCTTACAGACCAGACCAGAGGATATTAATGTGAAGAGGTTCCTTCTACTCTGCGAATGTGACTGAACTCTGACCAGTATACATAACAAACCTCCTGTCCGAAAAGTCATTTTGTATGCTGGAAAAAATATTGGAGGATGAGGATTTGACAAGAAGTCTGGCTATTCCATTATACATACATGTGGTGAAAGACCTAAATTAGATTAATTCAATAATTAAAAAAAGAAACAAAAATCACATGATTTAAACAATTATATTGTATGCATTTATTGCATCAGCCTTAGGAGACACTGAATTATTTTTGCAGAGGAATAATGAAATAGTTACTAAACACTGACAATTTAAAGATTAACATAGTGCCCTGACAATGGATACTGTTTTACCTAATGAGCACGTGATACAGAATTTCTACAGCTGAGGGTCAAAGGAAGATTTTTGCCCCTTAAATATAGAGAAACATCAAAGCAAGATATGTGTACAGAAGATTCAGGGCTGTCCAGCTAGGGAGCAAGATGAGGTGCCAAAAAACTACCAAGAAAAAACACAAGTAAGTACACAGCTGCTTGTCCCCCTGTGAGCGAACAACCTAACAGGCAGTCGGCAGCAGGATCAAGGTGACTGCAAGTTTAAAGGGCAAGGTTCAGAAAAGTAACCGACCCCGTCCTGCCTCACACACTCCCTAGCTGTCCATATTTACGAGGTGTAATTTTTATGTGAGCGCCAGGCAACAACAGGTTTAAGAGGGCCAGTGTAACCTTCCTGGGGCCCGGGGTGACCTGCACCCCGGCTACAATAGTTTCCCTGGGCCACAATTAGGAGCAGGGCTTCACTGAGTCACCCCAGCGTCATGCTTGCATGGAGCCTCATTCAGCCCCCCTCTCCCACTTACTAGCTGGCTTTTGAAGTCATAGCTCTTCCCTCTCATCGGGAAAGTGAACAATTCATACTTATAACAAACCAAATTCCAGAAGGAACTGTTAAGGGGAAATGGAGATACTTCTTTTGAGTTTACTTTCCATCGAGCTGAAATAGAATCAATATTGATGAATCTTTCTTTACTGTAGTTGTATTGCTTCACTCCCTCCTTCCACCCATCTTTCTTTTGCCTCCCTTTATTGCCCCTTTCTCTATTTCTATCTCTCCGGCTCTGGTGAGCTGTGACAGTTGCCGCGATGCCCTGCGACACAGTGAATATGCAGCAGGGCCTCACTGGGTCTGGCCACACAGGCTTGTCACCACCATTTACCATCAAACCCCAAACTACCAATTAACTCTTGAGCCCACCCCCACCTGCCTGAAGGCACAATGACCTGCCCCCCTTCAGTCTGCTCCAGTCCACACAGCGCTAACCCCCACCGCCTCTAAACCCCACTCTATACTCTCTAAACATGCCCCACGAGATGCCCCATGACTCCATGACATACAGATGCTCAGAGATATTCTTTCCCATCTGCGTGTGTCTGTCCTGTCTGTCAGACCCCTGAACTTTACAAAAGAGGATAAAGTCAATTTGTCCATGTTTGTTCTAGGCAGAGCTCGGTGTGGCTATAAAAACCCATCATTTGGTGTAACAGAGAAGGACATGCAGGCTTTGCCAATGAGGCTGGAGAAGCAGGCAGTGTCCAGCACAGACACAAGCTATAGCACATAAATGGGCGAAGGAAATAAAAGTCTAGGTTAATTCAATATAGTTGAATTAAAGGTGAATTTAAGGTCTTCAATTTAGCGTATGTGTAAAAAAAATAGAAACATATCTAATTTTGCAGTGATGCAATGGTAACTCAGAAATTGCATATACAGTATGCATAATGAAACATGCATGCACACACATAAACCACTCTCTTAATAAATAAACTAGTAAAATCAGCACAGGCAAATGTTTGCTGAAGACCTACTGTATGTTGCAGCAGTCACATAAAAGCTTTGGAATGATAAGTGTAAGCAGTACAGGTGCCTATTGCAACCATGGAAACACAAACAGGCTGTCAGGCCTGTCATATTGCAATTTAACATATAATATAGTTTGCTTCTTGTACACCTTTATTACCTTCATGTAGGCACAGGAAAACTACAGAAAAGTCTAAAATCATTGAAAAATTGAATAAATGTGGGCAGATGCAATCTGTGGACAGAATCTGTTGTCAGAGTGCATCCACATTACCTGTTCCCTCTTATGCCTTCTGTTTCCCAAGCTCCAGCTTGCTTTGTTTCTGTCCTTGGCCTTTTATTGTCTCTCTTTTTTCTCCCTGATCTGCAATTAGGAAAATCACAAGCAAAATGTCAAATGTTAAATGATAATAAAGTGGTAATGAAAATGATGATGATAGAAATGTGTCAATGTAAAGTTAGTTAGAAGCTAAAATTATTCTTTCAAGTTGCAGTTTAGTTTGCTACTTACAGTTGTATGTTTTATTTTATATACACAACAGTGATAATGTCAATCGATTTTTCAGTTGAAATAGGCATATATATGTCCACTAGTCATGAGTTAACTGTAGTTGTCTTCACAGTTTCTGTGAAATCATCAGCCTTGACTGCTAGGAGGGGAATATTTGACCTGAAGTATCATGAGCAAACCACTCATTCTGTAAGTCTTTAGGGCTCAGTTCCACAGGGGACATTCTGCGTTAATATGGACATGCGACACAGCGGAAGATGACACACTCCCATAGCCGCAGTACTGGCCGCAGCTTCTGTATCCCTCCAACCCCACATCACCCAATAATTCATCCCCTCAGCAGTCAGCAATCTCTTTCACCTTCTGTGTGGCCCTAATTACAGGATCAATGGACTCAGAGAAATGCTTCCTCGCCATGCCATGTTGGAACTTGTCAGTCCTTGTCACATCTTGATATCTGTTTATCACAAAATAGAAAACATGACTGTTTAATTGCGTGATATACAGCGCACATCTATGATTTTAAAGAAATACAGATCAGTGTTTCCCACAGGACAGGCATCTATTTGTGGTGGTGTGGTCCTCAGCTCATTTTTGATTCTCCCCAAATGAGAAAATGATCGCTCCCCCCCACAGTTTGTCACCGGCAACGTAAGGAACATCCTCAAAGCCACATACACATTAGGGAAGACTAACTGCAGGCCAAACTTCAACATGGTTTTCAGCATATTTGAGGGTGACTTGTCTGTTTCAGCCAACATGAAGGATCGGAACTGCAGACACTTAAAACACGCTGTTCCGCTAACGGGACGGACCGGAAGTTGGGAGGTAGCGACACGTTCTTCTGAATGTTTTAAACATCAACCCTTAAACATATATATTCATGCCATACATTGTTAGAAAGCTTAGATTCTCCCGATTCATTCAAGACCACTCATGAATTATATAGTTGCTCACAGCTGTAATAGTATTAGCGGTTAGCTCGGCTAGCCACTCAGCTAAGTAAGAAAAGCTATAATGCCTACATACCTTCAAAGTCTTCTCTTTATCCACAACGATCATCTTATGACTCAGGACTTTCTGTACAGCTCGCCAAGTATCCATTCTGGTGAAATATGTAATCCGTTTCCATAAAACCGAAATATTTTCCTCAATATGTCCATGTATTTAGTCCAACACGTAAGGAAACAGACCATATACGGTCCGTTTACGTCACTTCCTGACCTACACGTGCATCTGTGGGACACGTGACTGTTTTGTTTACGTCCGTGAACTCCTCCTGTTTCATACACACCACACACCAGCAGATAGCCTCTAGCAAAGACATATGTCTGTCTGTCTGTCTGTCTGTCTATCTTCTTCTTCTTCTTCTTTTTCTTCTTCTGGCCGACCAGGTGAATTAAGTGCGTCTTCTTTGGTTTTATTGCCACCTACTGCCCCGGAATTGTAACGACAAACTACATTCACAGACAGAGTCCCGTTATTATGCTTTTATGAGCGAGGTCGAGCGAGCCAAAAGCCGAAAAATCTATTCGTGGCGGACGTAATTCTTTCGTGGCGGGCCGCCACGAAAGAATGAATGTGTGGGAAACACTGCAGATGGCTGAGTGTGTGAAATATGTTTGTGGATTATTTCAGTGTAAGTATCCACAATTTAGATTTTATTTTGGAGGGTATCTTTTGAAAGATGGTAAAACAGGTTTAAACTGGCAGTGTTTGTACGTTTTGGGCTACTGTACAAACATGGCTGTGCAACATGGTGGGCTCTGTGGAAGAAGTTCCATAATAAAAACACATAGATTTTTATTTTCATGGGATTATTAACTATTACAATTGCTTATGAATACTATATTCAATTTTGGCCAAGTCCATTCTACTAGATGCCACCACATTTTACTCTCTGCACCTTTAACATTGTACTCGCCAAAACAATTGCTTCGAACTGTGAACACGGTGCCACTGATACAGTATCTAAACTAAATATGAGGACACATGAAACACACTACGGCAAGTGCTGCAGGTCAAAGTTGAACCATGAGGCCAAACCAGTCTGTAAACTGTGATGGATATTTACAATAGAGAATTTGGGTATTACTTTTATCCTTCTTTTACTTTTAACTCTTGATTAGTTTGAAACCTAACTGATCTGCTTGAGTATGCTGTGTCTGATACCATTCTAGTGATTTGATTTACATTTCAGGTCTCACTGTCCCATGTTATAATCACCAGTAGGAATAATGCCCAAAACTATGGAAGTAAGGTCAAATATATTAAAAAGAAAATAACTATTAATCATCTTTCTTCACTCTAGCACTAATGGTGCCTGTGGAGCAATAGCAGGACCAACGTTTTTCCCTGCTTGATTATTTATTGCCTTTTATTTTCCCTACAAATGTGCCCATATGATTAATAGGAGACATGTGTTGGGTCAGTTGTTCACAGTACGATGGTGAGAGGAGATTTGTTTAGCTTTGTGATATAAGGGTCTTCCCGATCTGTTACACTGTACAGCTTCCTGTGACACACAGCTATATCAGTCATCCAAAAAACTCACTGAGGTGATATGTATGGCTGAAAGTATTTGAAAAGATGTGGTAGGACTATGAAAAGATTATCTAGAGCACGCACTTGCCCATTCTACTATGAAAAGTCCTATTTTGAAAAGGCCAAGGTCACGGTAATCTCAGCTACAGTCTTCTATCATTTACCATGTGTGGGAGTTGAACCGGAGAAAGGTGACGAGGCATTTTATCAAATTTGGACACCTCTGCTGACAGTACAACAATGGAATGCAGAGTTCTTCTCCCATCTGTGGACACATGATATCAAGAGCGTGAGCTTTTGCTTTACGCATCTCCTCTCATCTCCTCCTAGTTCCACAAATCACCTGTCGGCTCTCCTGCAATCACCCACAGGGTTAAAGGTCATCTTCTCATGCTTGTCACTCGCAGCAGTGTCCAATTTAAGGGCTCTGAAGCCCTGAACTGCTGAAATAGCTTGGTCCAGGTTGAGAGAGTGAGAAAAAACAACACACAGTAGCTAAAAGGGGAAACAGGAAGTTAGATACAATAGAGGAGACCTTTGATCCATGATGAGGGGGAAGACTTCCCCTCTGGGTGCAAACTATTAATGTGAAAGTGACTCTGCCCATTGCACATTTGTTACAGCAAATAATGGGCCTAAAATTAGCACACAATGGCAGGCAGACGGGCGACACTTGCACCCAGCCATGCGCAGGAAGGGAGCGGGAGGTAATTGTATAAAAATGAGTGATTTGTTGGGGTCGGGGTTGGTTAGGAGCGCCGGCCGGTCGGCATCTAAGGGCAATGGAGGAGACGGAAGATAGAAGGTGAAATGGTAGACTTTGATAATCAGCTCTTTCGGCATTGCCAGCATGTTACTCTACAAATGTATTGCTCCTTTAACTGTGTGTTCTGTGCATCCCTACTGTACTGTATGTGTTTTTGCTGAGGTGTTGGTCAGTTGAAGGTTTACAATCCAAGCCAGTCATAAACAATGTGTCCTTGTGCAAGGACTTAGTGGGCTTGTCTTTGCTTATATTTGTGTATTTTTGCATTTCTTATGCACGCACAGCAACATGTAGTGTATGTCCAATGAAACTGAACAGAGGGCTATAGGCCTGAGGTAGAATTTCTAATACCAGGAATAATACAACACTAAAATAAACATTTAGATTTGCGCAAGTACATTCCAAAGCTACTGTACAGTATGTTGTGATTGCACTCTCATGTTTTCAAGGAAAATGTCAGAACATCTATCAAACTGGACGAATGATGAGAGGAAGCTGATAACAAGCTCCAGTTTGACAAAAGCCTAAGCAAGGAAGGCAGGAAAGTGATACAGATAATCTTACAGGTCATCCATTCTTCAAGCACAGTCAGGAGCCCTGTGGACCTCCTTTAAATTCTATGTGGATTCCAACGCAATCTGCTCACCACTAGTACATAGCAGTGGATAACAAGAACCAAGTAGTAACAGAGATCCCGTAGTTGAAAGACAAGCTCTGAAAGTCTTCAGAACCACCATTCCTCATCAAAAACAACAATTACAAAACCCCAATGGAAAGCGGATTTGATTTGCGAAGGTTTTACAAGGCCAAATGGAGAAGGAGAGGGTGAGAGAGAGAGAGAGAGAGAGAGAGAGAGAGAGAAAGCGGTCTGTTGTGCATTAACGTTTTTGGACTGCAAACAGTTTTTCCCAGGTGCTGAGAGATTCCAGAGATGCTGATGGGAAAGTGTGTTATTTTGTGCTTATGTTTGTGTGTGTGTACATGCGTGTTATTTTATCATTTATCACTGTAACTTAGAGAACATTGTTGAAAGAGAAGTAATTTGTGTGCGCACACACGGACATTACATGCACATGATACAAGTACCACTAAATCTCAACCCCTGCCATCACCACCACTTGTTCCTTCTTCTAGTTTTAGGAAACTAGCCAGCAGCGGGGATTACAAGATCCAATTTCCACTGAGCACTGGTTATTGGAAATGTCTATATATGGATGCACACAAGTGTGTATGCATGCAAAAAACACACTCACTGAATGAAAACAGCACAAAGATAGGTGCTAGTTTATGTTGGTGGATGGGAAACTGTTCAATTTTGAAGTTGCAATGCATGAAGCCAAGATGTTCCAGTCTCCCTCAGCTGAGACAAGGCCATGAGGTATACGAGCCCCTACCAAGGATACTTTCCATGACCTCCTGTAATGAGAACGGCAAAGTATGTGCTGCAGTTTGGTTGTGAAAGCAGACAATAGGGTCTGCTGGGGATCATAAAATACCTGTGCCTGACTGATTAGGAAAAGAGTGAATATTCATTGTTACATGCCCATGGGTGTATCACTATTAATTAGCAACTATTTATTGGCAACAGTTTAAAGAGGGGTGTTTGTTTTCACTTTATCTTGGAAATCAGCTGACCTTTTTCAGTGTGAAATATCAAAATTATCTACAATGAGACAAAGATGCCCTCCAACAATATAAGCATCCAACATCTCAGTGCAATGTGCCATGTGTAGTTACTATTTATTTATAACATAGATAGATAGATAGATAGATAGATAGATAGATAGATAGATAGATAGATAGATAGATAGATAGATAGATAGATGGACAGATAGATAGATAGATAGATAGATAGATAGATAGATAGATAGATAGATAGATAGATAGATAGATAGATAACATTCTAAATGCAGAGACTGACAGAGAGAGAGAGGGAGAGGTGGAGCGAAATAGTGTCCCCAGCTGGTTTTGGCTATCTAATAAACATGTAAACACTCTGCGTCCTCTACCTCATTAGGTGATTGCAGAGGCCGTTTGCTCTCCATAAATCAGGGCCCAGGTTATCAAGGCCTCTGATCTTAACTGTAGTGGGCGCCCAGCTGTCTACAGCCTCACTGACTAGGAACAGCAGGCTTGGAGGAATCCAATTCCCCACCTCTCCCACCTTTCTCATTTTGCAAATAAAAGAGGAGATATGCTCGTAAGTGCATGAGTACACATGCTAACTGGTCATCAAGTTCAAGGTACGTTGTTTGTTGACTGGAGAGCCTTCAGGATACTGAAATGTGTCATTTGTAAATGTCAGGTGATCGCATTTGCATGATCAATGTTGCTGCGTTTTTCCAGTAGATCCCAGAGGTGTTACCGGGGCATCAAAGAACAATGTTCTTCATCACAATCGTGAGAAAAGCATAATCTCCAGAGAGCAAGCTTGAGTGAAAGATGAAACAGTTAAAAGGATTAAAAACGGCTGTGTGAGTTTGACTTCAACCCCCTCTCATACCACCATAAAGGTTACTACATGCCAGGTTCAAGCACAGTATCACTCTCTTATTCCCTAATGTAAAACACACTTGAGCTGAATGCTAGCTAACCTACTAAACGTTACAATGCTTACTTTACATGGATAGGCTTTCTCTAGGCATCTTCAAAATTGTCAGGAGTTCAAGTTTCCTCTGCACTTTTGTTATAATTGACTGATTACTCCCTGTTGTGTGTCTAAGAGGTGTTAACTTGAAAAAAAAAACAATATTAACACAATTAAAGAATAAAGTATTAAATCACATGTCAAATAGAGCACTCTCACAGTGGTCACCACTGAGGCTAACCTAATTACGTTTAATTTATGGCTAATAGTCTCACAATAATTCCAAGATGTTTTGCAAATTGCCTGTAATTAAGTGCTGTAAAGTCTAATATCTAAATCTCCACAGCCAGTTGAATTACTGAATTATTTTAAGTGACTAGCAACAAAAAATAACAAGGAAGATCACAATATAGTGTGCAAAAGATAAAATAAATCAATGATTATGTAGACCATAGTACCTCATGTGAAGTGCTGATGAAAAGATATATTATCACGTTAAAAATGAGGATGCTAAAACTGTGTGGAGACTGCATGTCTTCTGCCAATCAGGTGTGATGCATACTCTTTTCCTGTCAGTTGTCAGTATATGGGCTGCAACAATGATTTCTAATTTACCAAAGTGCTTCTTGGGTAAATCTATATACAATATTTGGGTATGTTGGTTGCAAGAGAAGTGGAAGTGTTATGGACTGGGAACATTGCGTGGGTTGGATTGAAAGCCTCCGTCTGTGGACTTAAAATTCAGGGCTCGGGTTTCTGGGCAAGAGGTGTGGAATGAACCTTTCCCTAAGTCAAACCCTTGAGACTTTGTCATTAGCTGGTGCAGTAACAGGTGGATGGGAATGGCAACTATTTGCAATGATGGCAATGACAGCAACCTTGCCAATATGAATCCTGCAAGGTGGCAGCTGCAGTAAGGCTTCAAGCTGCTGTTTATTCTCTTTAATTTGATAGTGAATAGATAGATGATAGATTGATAGAATGGAAATGTGACCCTCAAGAACCAGCAATCTGAAAAAACAAAACACTGAAACAGTAAAAGCAACTAAACAGAAAGTTGAATCACCATGATCTAAAAGTGCATTTAGCTCCCAGACTTAAATCCTCTACAGTTTATTACAATCTGGGTGTCGTTTTCATTTGAAATCAGAGCACAATTACTAAGCTATCATAACATTAGTGGCATGAGGTTGATATAAACTCAGATAAAAAAAGTAAAATATTACAATGAAAAACAGAAGGATTGTGATAAAATTTGCAGCAGATGTGACTTCTGCCAACAGATATTTTCTTTATGCTAGTTGATGCATACTAGCCATTACAGTAGCATTTTCGTATTCATATGAGTTTATTCCAGCTATTTCAACAAACTCTAAACTTCTAGTAAGAATACTCATGGCAGGAGGATTGTCATACATCCCTGTTATAATGTTACTAGCCACTAATTGTCCATGTTCACCATATTCACATATGATATTTTAACAGGAGAAACCACAATTAAAGGTATAGTAAGCGATGTGGGAGAAAACGAGGAGAAAAGTTGTTGACATTTGAGTGAAAACCAAAACAGAGAAGTAACTTAGTCTATGTATAAATAACATTAGCATCTTTGCTAATGTTACTAGCTTCACAGTAACTAACCCCTATTCTACTGTGAAGTGATGCATGTCATGTTAGTGATGCGGTTTATTGATTATTTTAACAGACCTAGGAAGAATGCTTCATACAGCAACCTCTGAATTGACACTGGCTCTACATATAATATGAAAACTGCATCTGACCATAATAAAATCTTACTTATGAACATGAAATGTTCTCATTTCAGGACCTGGACCTTGAGCAGCCTCATCAGCTGCAGCACTGTCAGATGAGGGACCCAAGCATGATGTTCAACCTACTGTCTTCATCACCTGAAGACCCGCTGAAGCCACACTCCACCCTGTCCAGGGTCAGCCAGCCTGGTGTTTCTGCCAGATTCCCTCCAACATGAAGCACTAAGAAACAGAAGAGTAGTGATACCAAGCTGCTGTGTGTGCCGATCTGTCACCCAGACAATTTTACTGTATTTCCCTAAGTTTTCTTATTCACTTTGTAGGTTTCAACTTATTTTTTTCCCTCATTGTTCGCTGTAAATTTAAAATAAATATGGAGAATAACACATGGGTGTTTGTAATAACATTTTTCAATTTATCATTGCAGAGTAAAATTACTTGGCTGAAGATGAGCTGGGACCGGGGAAATGGTGGTGGGAGCAGAGCTGGAGCCGAACAGGTCTAGAGAAGAATCCAGGGGAGAGCAGAGCAGGGTCCAGGTCTGAGGAGCAGGGCTACAGGATGAGAGGCTGGGAGGTTTCTGGAGCTGACATCATGTCTGTATCTGGGATGTCTTTAAAAAGAATATATACAGACCTATTATTAGTCTTATGCCATTGTTAACTGAGAAGACTGTGACGTGATGGCTACAGTAATGTGCAATGTTAAACATTCAAATACAGTTGGATTGTAACAACTGTGTGGAGCAAATATGGCTTTTGGAAAATCACCAGGCCTTGATTTTTTCAGCTGAATTAAACAAACATCATATTAAACATCATCTAAATAACAACATGTAGTTTTTCAAAATAGTATTTTTGCATTGAGCTATTGTTTGTTGCTTTTGTTACAGACATACATTTCTATTGTCTAGCGTTGATTTACTGTGTTTTCTTTTCCTCTGCAATGCCTGGATAACGTACTGCTCTTAATCAAGATTTTCCAAATATTGGATCACTCCAAATAATCTTATTGTGATCGCAAACCTGTGTTTCTAAGTCTTCATGACTGTAAACACTTTGAAAGCAGTGAACAAACACCAGATACACAACGAGCAACTACACAGCAGCTACATTGTTGGTTACGTTAGCTGCGACACTAACATGCAGCTAACAACTCTGCTACTTTACAGCTAACATCACAACAACAACATCCTGACTAACTAGACAGTGAGCTGAATGTCAGCAGGTAACGTTACAGTTTATGTGAAGCAGCGCTGATGTTACTCACCTGTCCGGCAGACCAGCGTCTGCCTTCACTGTCCGCCGGGTCTCCGTTGGTCCCTCCGCCGTTAGAAAACCACACTGATGTGTCCGCGGGTCTTTGTCTGGTCAAAGTTCTTCTTTCATATGTTTTGTTCTTCTAATTTTCTCCTCTCTGGATGTTTCTTGGTCACCTCTTCGCATCCACGATATTTGAACCAGACGTTTCTGCTCCGACTGCGTACACCACGTAACCCCCTCCCCTCACCCCTCTGTCTGACCGTGAACGCGCATGAACACTCCCTGTCTCTGAATGGCTGGTGCATTGTTGTGTTGGCTCGGTGTGATACAGTCTATGGGTCTGAGCCACATATTTATCTGCTGAATCTCAGAGCCAGGCTATGTATTGAGACCCATTTCTTTTATACAGTCTATGATTGAGACCGGACTTTTTTTTCAGCGCGCACATAGAAGGGACAGCTATCGGATAGTGATG
Source organism: Scomber japonicus (assembly GCF_027409825.1). Classification (NCBI taxonomy): domain Eukaryota; kingdom Metazoa; phylum Chordata; class Actinopteri; order Scombriformes; family Scombridae; genus Scomber; species Scomber japonicus. The sequence goes on along the minus strand of NC_070596.1, from coordinate 16,622,533 downwards.
AGAGATCCGGTGATTTTGACCAAAAATGTAATGGATTATTATCGCTTACTACACCTTTAATCACAATGTGCAGAAAACTGGTGTATCTCCTTTAAAAAATATAGTATGATAACATGATAATAAACAATACAAAAACAGTCAAGCATGTCACACCTCTGCTCACATCCAAATCAGTGATGTCACTGTTTTGCATCACCTGTCCAAAACCAAACAGCTGTTGACATCACTGACACAAGTGTAACCAAAAGTGAGACATGTAGGCCTATGTAAACCTTTATACAGTCTATGATGTAAACTGGTACACAAAGCAAACAGTGCAGCTGCAATTTTCTTGCACACTATTATTCATATTTACCCTTTAAGTGCCCTGGGATGTTTGGATAAGGAATAGCTTTCACATCCCTTTCCTCAACAACATTTCCTATGCAGTAATAAAATTATTCATACCACTGACCCTCTGGTCAAAAGTCTGGCTCTCTCTGTTATGAAACAATATGTACATTTAAAAACATATTCTATATGTCTGCCAAGAAGACATAGAATATATACATTTGTACATTTTTATTCATAAGTGAGTTGAAGTGGCACATAAGATACATTTATCAGAAAAGATTGATCAAATCGAAGATGAACTGGGCAGGATTTTTCATTGATCAGCATGTAAAGTACCGAAACACACAAGTAGAACATTTTGGGTTTACATGAAACTGTAATTTAGGATTCCCTCTGTACTGTTAAACTGTACTGCTGTGCACTCTGCTGTTCTATTATATATGATTTTACAGTAAAATAAAGTTCACAGACACACACGTAAAAAGGGACCAAAATTATGTAGTCCTTTAGTTTGAACAATTGCTCTGCCTTGAACTACTCTTGTGATGGCAATGCTGATATTATCCTGAATTGTCCCAGTAACATTGTTTCATTATGTCCTTGATGGCTGAGCACAGATGCCGGCTTGGTAGAAAATAAAGAGTTTGATTGTGATCTGGGCTTCTCTCATTACTCACTTAACACAGTAAAGTGTTGTCGCAAAGAGGTGAAACAAAACAAAAGGAGAAGAGAAGAGAAGAAAACAGAAGAGTAGAGAAGAGAAGAAAAGATAAAAGAGAAGAGAACATAACAGAACAGAAGAGAAGAGAAGAGAAGAGAAGAGAAGAGAACAGACGATTCACAGACCACAGTCAGAAAGGCCAGATGAGCCTCTCTTGGTGTGATTAGTTGAGCTGGTGGAGGTGAAGTTAACAGCTATTGACAGGCCAGGCAGGTCACGACTACTCTTCACCTCTAATCAGCCTTAGCCTTTAATCAAGTCCGAGGCCTAGACACAATCTCCGAACTACTGATGAATGGCACTATTGAATTACCTCATGACCTGAATATGGTCTGCACTGAATATTATGTACTCTGCATCACTAACAAAATGCTCAGATACGCTCACATATAGTACCGTGGCCAGCTACACATGATGTTAACCCTACATGCATTCCTTCCACATTTGCACCAGCTCCTGCAGTTTTTTAAGAAACTAATAGAGTCTGCTGGTGCGGCTGGCAACATGTAATGTGTGTAATTTGATGGGAGGCTGCAGAACAAGGAAGCAGGGAATATCCTGGCCACATCTTTAACCTATTGAGGCAGGATGATGTCATGATTAGAAGAGGAAATTGGGATCCCTCCAGAACCTAAACACCCCAAAGCTGTCGAGCCAGCCATCCAGACGGCTGGAGGGAGGGAGACAGAGCCTGAAAGAGAGGGAGGAAGGAAGAAAAGTGAGAGAGAAAGTGTAAGAGAGACAGAGTAAGAAGAAAAGAGAGAGATGGGGGCTTTGGGACTGACCCACAGTGTCAAGATCAAAGCGTAGCACCACTTGGCTGACAAGGAGGAGCACACTCGAGGGATAAGTGTGTATACGTGTTTGTGTGTGTATGCATGCAATATGTCTACCATGGATCTCATCCAGACTACCCTCACACAGACCTCATGTCAAATATGCTGTGCTATTAAAGATATCTAGTCTCCTCTCTCTTCCCTTTTCCTCTTTGACTGATTCATTGTCTCCCATGTGTGCACACACACACACACATACACACACACACAGACACACACATCATACAAGAACTTGCCGCGTTAAACAAATCAGGCTGTGATGCGATGCGCTACATGGCTTCCTTCCCGCACAGTGGTGAGACACTGAGAGGTGATGAGGTGAAGCAGACAGAGAGCAGAGACGGGATGGGAAAACAAGCCAGAGAAAGAGAGCAACAGAGAGAGTAATTGTATTTCTCTGTGCTATTACACAGAAAAGATTCCCTTGCATGGCCCCTAAAACACTCATACATATATAGTATAATCACATGTGTGAAATCCCTTAATGAGCTGACCACAGGGCTCTCAGTTGAGAGCAAAAGAAGAACAACTGAAGGGTTGTGAGGACGAGGGGTGTTTTGACATTTGTTGGTTCTTAGCAACACAAAATCTCTCTCATACAGTGATCACTGGTGCAATTATCTCCTCCTTGTTCGAGAACTCAGCTGAGTTGAACTGGACGGGGGCCAAGATGGGCACAAGGGATTCTGCATGCACACACTACAGTAACTACACAACAGTCATTTATTCGCCCTTTATCAAGTGCCCGGATGCTTTTTACCCCCCTGTGACTAGTCCAGCCAATCAGAAGCGGTTTTTATGTTTCTCTTGCAGCAGGAAAGCCCCATCTGTGCTTTCCCAGATGTTTTTTTCTCTTTTTTTGCCTAAGTATGGTGTTGTGGATTATAACTCAGGTCACATCCCTAAAATGAACTCTGTGTTAGCAGAAAATAAAAGAGAGCTATTCAGAGTCAGATTCTGGTTTGTAAGAAACAGCCTGAACTTGGCAACTCACATCTGTGGATGTGACCTATAGGCGCAGTGCTCATATTCAGACAATGTGATCAGCATGGAGCAGGTGATTGTAGATGTGTTTGTGTGTGTGTGTGTGTGTGTGTGTGTGCGTGTGTGTGTGTGTGTGTGTGTGTGTGTGTGTGTGTGTGTGTGTGTGTGTGTGTGTGTGTTAAAAATGTGATGTGATGTTCATCCATGTTTTAGTCTGAATATAAAAGAAACAGTCCAAAAACTCCTGACAAAAAACTTCAGTTTGGGACCATATGTTGCCCCCAACAACCCCTCACAAATCACTTCCCTGTTGATGTATGGCTTTAGGTCTTGCTCTGTTTGGGTGTGTTGAAACAAGTCTAGTCTCACCCTGAGGCCAAGACAGTGAGGGAATCACTTAAAGAGCTTTAAAGGCTCATATTTCCTCTCCTCGCCACATAGAATTCGACTTGCCTTATGACCTTCAACACTGTGAAATATGTTCTCGCCTGCAACCAAAACAAACAAAACATAATTCTTCATCAACATCTTCCTCAACAAGCTGAATAAGTTCGCTAAGGGAGAGGAAGAGACAGTAAAATTGCTCACAGGAGGAGCAATCCCTGTTTGCATTTGCAGGTCAGTTGAGGGGGGAATCATTGCAGGTGTTAGCTACGTGTCAGGCATATAAATGATTTAGAGCTTCCAATGCAGCATAAAAAACAAGCTTATTAATGCTTTCTGTAAACACGCCATTCTTTGCTGACGAGGGAGCAGGTTTAGAGATGACGATTTAGGGGAAAAGACATAGCTGGGTCAAATTGGGTGGGGCCTGCAGGCATAAAGCGTGACTGTATGTTTTTGGCAAAGCTGTAAAAAAAAACAGGAACCTTGACACTTCAGAGACAGGAAAACGAGCTCTGGGTAGTCAATCATTGCTCAGCTGGCTGTGGTCTTTCATAATCACGAGTTCAGTAGCTAACATTTCAAAGTAGAGCTGGTCATGTGTCTAATTATGACTTACAGCGATCTTAGTGTCAGTTCATGACATCCTTGCAATGTTGAAATCATCATTCATGGGCAGAAAAAACGACCACATTTCTTTGTCAATGTACTTTTTTAATCACAGAAAACTGACGTAATATATCCCTCAGAGTCTGGGTTGACTTCCATGTATGATAATCTGGGCAATGCACTTTGGGTGGGGGGTGGGGGAGGGTGGGGAATCCAAGACTATAACAAGCGCTCATCAGAGGTCACCTGATCCCTTGTGGAAGTGCATTTTAAGACCCACACTCCCTGGCATCCTGAGTTTGTTTAGGCCAGATCCCTCACTTCCCCCTCGTCTGTGTGTGTATGTGTGTGTTTGCAAATTTAAATACATATGATAGCATTAACATGTATGGTTATGACTGCACTTATGCTGTCAGAATATCAGTGAATGTTAGGGTGATTGCTCGCTCTCTCTCTGTCTCTGTGTGTGTGTGTGTGTGTGTGTGTCTGTGTGTGTGTGTAAAACTGTGGCAGTCGCAGGTTGACCCCTATCCTTCTTTTTCAGCTTGGCCAATTTCACCTGAGCCCCTGCACCAGTTATGGGTGGGAAATAATAGGCTTGGCACAGCTCTGGAAGCTATTTGCCATCAGTGTGCATTGATTGGAGCCATGGTCTGGCCCCTGTCAGCTTGGTGTAGTGATAGTGGATAGAGGTTGCTGGTGAGGTTGAAATTAGTAAGGGGTAGTGGAGGGCATAAGGGGCCTCTGGTCTAGTGTCAGGCCTGATTAGGTGGATCCTGGGTCCCTGACACGCTGCAAACAGCATGCACCCAAAAACGTAAACATGTGCGTGAACAGTCATATGCATACACATATGTACATGGGATATGGTGCCAAGGGCCTCATGGAGAAGCAATCTGTAGGGAATAAGCTCATCTCAGAGCATTACTTTGAGAAGAAAGGGTTGGCTCAAACCTAAAGGAGACAGAAGACGATTACGCCTGTACAGAAAAGTGAAAGCCAAAGAAAGAATTCTCACTGATTTCTTATAGATCCCTATTCCAGATCAAGGCACCCCTCCCCAACAGAGGAGGGAAAAGGAAATGGATGTAGTATGTCGTCAGAATCTCCAGAGCACCTTTTTGTCAGCAAATCATATGAAAGCTTTTACGAAAAACGTGACAAGGCTGCCAAATGTAATATCACTCCTGACACGTGAGTGGGGTGCACTTCGACAGTTAGCCCATCAAAATGCCGCCTGATCTCACACTTGTCGCGATTACATGACACATTAAGCCATTTCAGCATTAACATTTTTTTCCTCAGTCATCACGGACCTTTTTTACCTGTTGGAATGTCTCCTTTTTAATAATATACAGTTGGGTTTTGGAAAGACGGGAGTAAGGTATCGTGTCATCCAGCACAGCTAGGCGAGGTCAGGAAAATGAGAAACTCAATAAATGAGGGACAATGAACATAGTTTGAATTGGATATGTTAAGAAATAGATGGGAAAAACAACTAATAAATACAGCAGTGTGTATGTGGCCTAAAGTTACTAGTTTCAGTATTTTGGATGTTTTCAGTCTTGAATTCTTTTTGTCAACACAATTAAATAGATTCTTTCTCTTAAACTGTATTTATTTCCATTTTTGTAATTTTATGTTTATAAGCACCTAAGAATTCTTTGTTTTTCCACATTACTTTCTGCAAACTGCTATAAATTGGATGGGAATGAGAATCAATTATTTAAATAGTTCAGAACAACAATTTGAAAGAGTTGTTTTTGACAATATTATTCAAAACACCTTACTATAATAGTAGGTTATAGTAAAGTGTAGTAGGGGTTTGTGAACAATATTTTATTTTTTTAAATAGGCTTTTCAGATAAAGTTTATCAAGTGTATGTTCACATGCATATCTAAAAAATTCTCATTCATAAACTGTATCAAAAATAAATACAGTTTTAATCATTTCTCAACATAAGAGTCTATGTAAAAACAATAAATTGGAAGAAAATACAGGTAGGAATAGCTTTATTGAGAGACCAAACCTATTTCCTTTCTCTGGCTAAAAAAGTAGGGAAACAAAGGAAAATTGATCTAAATGTCAACGGAACCTCAAGAGCTTTTTGTCTGGAAATCAAAGAAAAGCTTTTTAGAAAAATGTGACACAGCTGCCAAATATAATTTCACTCTTGACACACTAGTGGAGCGCGCGTCCAACCGTTAGCCCATCAAAAGCCCGCTTGATTACACTCGTCGCGATTACAGGAGACATTACTGCCATTTCTGCTCAGACGTGAATCAAATATGAATGGGTTTTCTCTCTGAAGGGCGCCGAGAGGTAACGGATGTCTCTGGAAGGAATTTGGAGGTGAAAAGTTATTTTGAGTTGATTTTAGGGAGATGGTTTGACTGAAAGATGAGAGTCGATGGAGATGACCCAGTAAGGGCAGAGAGGGGGAAATGAGGGAAAGTGGTGACAACGTGGAATGGGGGTTGAAATAAGAGGAGAACACATACTTTACTTCTGACTGGCTATTCATATAGTAACATTCAGTGGTATATTTTAGACTCTATATCACAGCTCCACCTGTTGTCATACTTCAACAATTTAACTTTCACATTCAATCTATTAAAAGCCACACAGGACTTGCTTGTTTACTTCATATGCAGAAGTATCAATATGGACATCTGGATATCATGATTATGTGTGTAAATATGTGTCATAATAATAAATATCACACATAAAACAGGGTGCATAAGGCAACCTGTGTGTGCATGCACAGTTCTTCAACAAAGCATTCACTGTGAATCACTTCTTTCTCTGTGCTGCATAAATATTTCAACAAATTTTATGTGGCATATTTAATCTGAGATATATGTAGTGCTAGATGTAGCACTCTGCTATACTAACTAGGAAAATATTTGTATGTCATTTAAGTCTGTTAAAGATGCTTTTAAATGTATTGCCACGTTTAGGCTTGGCAGACTAATTGTAACAGTATGGCTGTGTGTATTGAATATTTTCCTTTGAAACTTGTTTCAACTCTGGATTTCATAAAATAAGAAACAAGGGGAATTTATCCTACAGTTGTCCACAAGTGAGAGCAGCTATTGAAGAAGAACCTGCAGACCACAAAACAAATAAATGACATAGGTGCCAACTGTACAGTCACATGCTGACATGTACCAGCGTTGGTGGTAGAAATCTGACACTCTATACTATACAGGCTGCTGGCCAGAAAGGTAGAGATTAATTGTTTGCATGAGGTCCTCATGATTTCACTCACCCAATGCATTGATTTCTAGTAGCGGCCAAGCATGAGACTGTACCTCCAGACCATCAGTCACTTAATCAGACAGGCAGTCAGTCAAATTCAGCCATGAAATATTAAGCAGTACGTGCTTATCTTCTGGCTTTACCACTGCTGAACGAGGTAGTCGTACGAGCCCAGTTATTCATTCTTCTCCCTTTCTCTATTTCCACAGTAATGACGTAATGTTCCTGATGTTCACCTCTTTGTTGCTCTAACAAACCCCAGCATTTTACTGCTGCAAGGCATGGACTCAGAGATTTCTCTGTGCAGTGTGTGTTTGTGTGCTGAGAAGCAATATCAGTAGCAGTTGCAGCCTGTTTTGTTCTTGTAGCTAAAAAAACAGCCTCAGGTTGGCTGAAAAAGAAAGCTTGCTGCTTGTTACCATAGACTGTCAAAAAAAAAAAGGATGTAGCAACCATGACGTCACCCATTGGTCTGTGATATTGTTTTGAAGCCTCAAATTTGTCTTGAATTTTCAGAGGAGGAAGTGATTAGAAATAGCCATATCTCAACAAGAGGTTGGGCCTAACCCTAATGCTACCAGCGAGCTTGGTTAATACAGTTTTATTGAGACCATATACTCATTAGGAAAGTGTTTCCTGAGGTAATGAATCAAGTGAGAAGTAGTTTCTTTTTTCATAGAGATGTATACAAGCAGACTTCTTTTTGGAGACAGTCAAGTCACTCTCCCTGATGGTCATTAGAGAGAATGCAGGTTTAAGTCACTTCTGCACTGGCTTCACTTCAGACCTGGAACAACCCGCTTAGCTTGTTACACGTGCTGCAGAAAGAAAAGTTGTTTCTCTTTGTATTCTCTTTATTTTATTTCCTCCCTAACCTGTCTCTCCTTGGCCTCCTTCTCCTACCGCTGTCCATCTCTTTCTCTCTCTTCCGATCTTCAACAGGTACCTTGCCTTTTTCTAACACCCACTCTTGCCATGCCATCCCTTTAATTGTTTTCCCTTCTTCAATGGCCATTTCTTTGACGGACAAGGACTATGTGGGGGTGCTAATACGGGCTACTCTACTCCAGATAAGCTCCATTTGTCAACACACTGCAATTTCCATTCCAGACAGTGACAAATGCATGACTGAGACATTTGCTAACATTTGCCAAAGCAAAATGGTGATTGGAGGATGAGGCTCTTATCTTTAAACTATGTTCAACTCTCAGGGAAAACTGGGAAAACTATTTATTCTTAACTGCGTGAAATATATATTTATTTCTAAATGTACTGATTTCAAATATCACCCTAATATACCATTTCTTTGGTAGGATTACACATGATACAACATCCACATTGTATGAGAAATTCAACTAATTTTCACTTACATTTTCTGTGATTGCACCTACCGGAGGTAATTTGTCTGCAAATATTTATCTAATGTCAATAATTATTGAACTTATAACAAATGTGTTGGAATGGCTGTTGTTCTCCTGATGAGCCTTAATCAGTCATGCTGTGTTAATGGGGCTATTGAGTTGGTATATGGTAAGCACTGAGCCCTTAAATCCAGTAGGGTCTGTGGATGGCGCCACTAGTAGCCAGCCAGTCTCTCCCCCACCTCCGCCCTCCTTCCACCTCCCTGGTGAGGAGCACTCAGAGCCAAGGTCCAGGAATTAGCCCCAGCACCCGGCCAGATAACAGATCAATGAGTCCGGTCCTGTATTGATAGGGCCACTTGGGCTCCAGAAGTGCCTGCTAATCCCTGCAGTTTATCAGCCACACTGGATGCCTGGATATGTTGTCTGGTACAGTTCTCTGTCGAGCAGACAGGCTTATACTTGTAGACAGACACTCTCACTCTTTCACACACACACACACACACACACACACACACACACACACACACACACACACAGACACACACACACACACACACCCTCCTGTATACACAATATCATACACACATCTTTGCACACATTACCCCAAACTACCAGTCACACATTTTTGTCCCCACCTCTCTCATCATCCTCCCCTTTTGCCTCAAATGTGGCGTCAATTGCATTACTCAGGGTGTTAGGGCCGCAGCTATAGAGTTGCCTTGTTTGAGTTAACCGTGGCTGGGTGGCTGTAACTATATCCAGTGTCCTGCTAAAGGGGCAGGAGGCTCCTAGGCTGGCTGGCTGGTAGACAGAAAGTCTGACCGGAGTGTGGCCCATTGATTCCAATGGGCTTTAGGGGGCCTAATGATGGGAATCTGTTCACGCCTCGCTTGTCATGCCTAATTAAGCCAAAGCAACAATGAGTCCATTCACACTGGCTCAAGTTACCTCACTCAACCCTCCCTTTAGAGCTGGTTTCGCTCATTTTAGCCAGGGTAAAATGACTGGCTCCTGGGTCATGCACAAATTGGAGGCTGGCTGTTTTGGAGCCATTTTTCCAACTTTGTATGTCTGTTGTCTTATACTACCTTTCATGTGCTCTTTCTGTAATAAGTTGTCTCTTATGTCAGCTGTATGCATTTTATTTTATTTTTTTTGGGGGGGGGGCAGGTACTCATGTGCTGGCTGGCCTTGACTCATCACATCATCCCAGCATGGTGGGGATTTGTATTCCAACATGACTACCCACTTGAAGGTGTGGCTTTAACTGATGACACACGTCTTCAGTTCATGTTTAAAAGCAGTGCCTTCGTCAGTGCTGTTTACTGAAGCTCCAAGGGAAGTGCACCAGGCTGTGACCAGTGGTCAAAGGAGTGGCTGTAAAATGGGGCATCAACCACCGCATAATCATTCATTTCACTATCTGAATTTGATCAGTTTGGTCCAATTACATTTGGAATGTCTAGAATCATGAATGTTTTTATCTCATTCAAGTTAGTGGAAGGGTAAACCATAAGTTAGCTGGCTTGTCCCTGAATGATGACAAAGCACATTTTACGTAACCACAAACCACTTTGAGGTGGGTCAAGCACGCTTTGACCCAACCTCAGAGATGGTCCATCTCCGGTGCGACTCAGCGCAATTGTACATGTTTAAACTGGTAATGGAAACACAAATCAACGTGGCATGATTTGACTCATCACGGCAATAAGTGCAAATGGAAAAAGACTACAAGTTGCCTGCAGTGATACTCAGTGATTTAACAGTACAGAAGCAAACACTCACATTGGTTAAAGGGGTTGTTGATTCCAGCACATCAACCAATTTGGCCAGTGCCAACTTCTCAAGATCACAGCATGCAAATTTGCCTTCAGTTGTCAGTTATTATCCATATTTGACAGTTTAACAGTTTGTGTTTGTGTCTAAGTATGAGGGCATGCGTATGAGTGTATGCAAGCACAGTAAGGCCAGATTGAGTAGCCTCCTGTTAGGCTTGGCTTTGGCTGTATATCAGGTGTGTGATGGAGCTGTCAGATAAATGGCATGCACCACCTTGCTCTCCGGCCCTATTTGTGTACACATGCTTTTAGCCAGCCACTTAACCACCAGGATTAAGTCTGTAAGGAGATAATTGCAGGGTGAATGTAGACAGCAGTTGCTGTGTGTAACTCAAAAGATCCATAGACACCTTTTGTCAACCTTTACCTGAGCTTTTGTCTCAGGGCAGAGTGTCTCCGTGTAGAGGGAAGAGGGAGGGAGGACGAGGGAAGCGAAAGAGTGTACACTTTTGTCTATGTGAGTGTGTAGTGTGGTGTGTGGGCTTGACGTTACCTTTGCAGTGAGGACTGTTTGTTCATCTTGACATGAATGCTGTCTAAAGCAGGGGAGTGTCTGTAAATATTGATCTCCTGTCTGTTACTGCACGAAGCACTCTCCTGCAGACCAATTCTCCCTCCAGCTTTTCTCTGTTCATCTCCTATTCTTTTCTTCAGGCTGTTTGACATGGAGACAACAGTGCAAATATGACATGATGAAACATATATCATGTAAAGCCTTATTCTTGTTCCACAAGGCAATTCTAGCAATAAGGAAGAGGGACTTATTTATTGGAATAACACTAAAGAGCATCACCAGACTTCCTGAAAATCTTCCTTTAAATGACTGCTTTGTTAAAGTGAAAACTCCCAGACTGTTTTAATATTTTGCTAATCAATTAAATCATTTAGACAGTTTTGGGAATGGATTTTTCCTAACTAGTGCTTGTGTTCGGGTTTTGATAAAAGGAGCTGTGAGTAAGTAGACAAATGTGAAATCTGATACAGTGATCCACATGACAGGATACTGTAGCACTTAAATATTAGCAAATATGTAGAGTGCAGTGTGTGTGTGTGTGTGTGTGTGTGTGTGTGTGTGTGTGTGTGTGTGTGTGTGTGTGTGTGTGTGTGTGTGTGTGTGTACTGCACTGTTGGCACTGAGCAGTGTCATGCCTCTGCTGTATGTCATCTGACCTTGCACCAGCACTTCTCGAAAGCAGGTCTTGTGATTGGTGGAAAGACAGGAACGACAGCCCCATTTAGGGGTCCTGACCGTGACTTCAACCCTTCTCCTTCAGAGGCAGGATGAGGAAACACTCAGAGGAGAGAAATGAATGACTGCCAGTAGCAGATACTAACGCATAAGGCCCTCCAGCTATCATTAAACTTTTCAGTCAACAGCATGCTGTGATTTAACAAGGGATGAGTTTTAGGTAAACACTAATACAGAGCATAAAATGAAGGGGCTGGGTAGGGGGTGGGGTTTTCTCTGTGTGTGAACGTTAGCCCTAAATCTTAGTCTGTATTCTGTTTGTGCATGGTTTCGCTGTGAACTAGTTATCCATATAAGATTAATTGTGTGAGGTCTTTGTCAGTACGTGCTTTAAGCATCACAAGAACATGTCTGGAATAGGATGTCATAAGTTCAGATGGTGCCTTAAACATGGCCTGAAGGTGCTGTGATCAGTTGGGGGACTTGATGACTTTACTCCTGCTGCGTCTGGATTATGTCCAACAGATGGTCCCGATAACACCACTTGTCTTTCACCAAACATTGCATTGTGTTCTCTTGTTGGAAGCCTGAGGTATTGTAGTTGCATCATGCCTAACATGACTTTTTGACACTGTAAACGTGTAAATTCACCCACATTGGACCCATGAATCATCCACCACAGCACAGTAAAGACAGGAATAGTCAAAATAGACAATCATGCATTTTTGGCATTGAGAACGAACTTGTTCATTGCACATACAATAACTTACACATATTGCCTGTTTAAAGCCATTATTAGCCAATGGTAAAATTGTTTTTCTCTAACTGACCCTTGGACTTTGTCATATTTTTACAGAGGTTGTTTATGTTTTTCCATTTCTATAGTTTTCAAATATGGAAAACCAAAACACACATGCATTTAATTGCTTGTTTAGTAATGATAACATTGATTTTTTAATGATCAAGCCACAACAAGATCACAAAATTAATTGATACATCCTCAGAAGGTACAGAGAATTATCCCGTGATCAGGCAAAAGATTTTTACAACTTACTAAACTGAGATAATTATAATAATTATTATTATCATTGAGGTAGATATGTTGAGACAATGAAATAATAAGACATGCTAGCCACAAAATCACGAGAAAATAATTTAATCATTACAAAAAAAGAAACCAAATCCAGACTTCCATATTTATAGACTAGTTAGCTAGTTTTCTAAATTTGCTTATGAAAACACAAAACAACACTGAAATTCATTACTTGGTTGTCACTCCAAATACTTCTCGAACCCACCCACCCCAGCTTGTTGACAGTCTACACTCAGTAATAGATAGAGATCCACATCAATTGCTCTCCTGCCATTCTTACATGAAATCATTTGTACCGTGATAGGGTTTTTGGTAAACCCCTGGGGATATCGAAACAAACTGAATGAATGCTTCCTTTGAACAGCAACTCACAAAACAAAGGCATCTTTTTCAGTTTCTCAACATCATGAGAATCCTTTACAAGAAACACATTGAGCAACCCTGCTGTAATTCTGCTGTTTCACAATTGTCATTTTATTCTCAACAGCTTGGCTAAATAATTTGTTTAAGACCTTGGAGAAGAGTTTACCACCAAATCAATCTGGCAAGGACAGTTGGTACCTCAGGCATTGTCGGGACAGATGATAGAATAAAGTATCTGTGCTTGGATATTCACTTCACCTGTCCCATGAATAAACTGATGGCCAGTAGTGTGATTCGAAGAATTAGCTCTTTGTCACAGCAGAGCTACCATCTTGCAGAAAATGAAAATTTAAGGATCATATATTTGTTTTTATGCACAAGAAAATCTTAGATCATCTGCTTTCTGTTCACAGAATGTCTTGAAGGGTACTAAATACACATGGTACATGCACACATCCTCACTCTGAGATGAAATACACACACACATCCATCAGCACCATGCAGAGACCGTATTCACAGCTGTCTCAGTCGAGCAAAATCAAAGATGGTGGCGCCTGGTCGACATGGTGAACATGACATTTTGTCCTCGTGTTTTCCTCCTGACAGCCCCTGGTTCTTGTCACCCCAACGCCATCCTGCCTGCCTTCATAACCTGCTGAACAGCATGGCATGTCAGGCCCGGGCCTCTTGGCGTGTCACGGGGCTGATCAACCCTGTGTGGCAGCTACCTGACGCCCGATCTGGCAGCTCACCTCCATCACTGTCACGCTCTCACATTCCAGTTTTTCAAGGCCCCATCACAAGCATGATTTATAGCTTGGAAGATGGTTAGTGCTGGGGCAATGCATCAAAAGTTCACTCTTTCCTCTGTTTACTTATCAGGCAGTTATATTCATACTGTATAGATTCACTTCAAATGTATTGGATTTCCTGAAATTATTATCATTTCCTAAGCTTTTTTTTAAAAAACTTTTTTTCTCTGGCTTTTCAGCTACATGAAAATTGTTAGGAATGGAAGTCCACCCATCCAGCCCGAGAGTTTGAAACCTTCTAAAACGTCTTTGTATTTTGTTGTGTTTGACAATCAGGGTCATCTTGATGGCTGACCTCTCTCTTGTTCAGGCCATGCTTGAGCAGCAAATATGTGTATTGAGGTGCACTGTTCCAAGCCACCCGCAGACACTGAACAGGCTAGTGGTGACAGATAAGTAGCGAGACGAGCCCTGACAGGTCACAGCTTCTAACACGACGTGACACCTAATAAGTGGTGTTTTTCTCCCAGAAACACACATATACATACACACTCATGAGTGTGGGGCCCAAAAGGCTCTCAAAATAATAAAAGTGAGGAGAGTTTTTGGTGGTAAGAGATGAAAAACGAGAAGGAAGGAGGTAGGAGTTAGTGAAAGCACCTCAGACAGTTTTGCTCCCTCAAGTCCCCATATTGTAATGTTTTGAGTGGAATGGAAATAGTTTCTTTCCCTCATTTTGTTTGCATGATCTTTAAACACTCAGCAGCACTGACAGATCATTTCTATTTTCTCTGATTCAACTCTTTGAATCTATGTTTACGTGTCCTCACCAAGTCTCATAAATGAAGGGAAAGAATTGGGCATATCTTTGAGTATCGTGTTAAAAAGCCCTGGATTATGGTTTTGTTTGTTTATGCTGGGTTTTATTCATTCACATTGCTTTCCTGAGGCATATTTGAGCCTGCAAAGATGAGGTTAGCAGCTGGTCATGTCTCTGCAATGCTTCACATGATTTAGCCAGTGTGAATGGTGCTGTTTGTTGGGAAGGGTAAAGGAATAGGCCCTTTGTTAAATTTGGGGGATTTTTGAGGAGAGGGCACAAACTTGAATGCTCTGCCGCAATTTCACAAATTTGAGATTCAGATTTGTGGTAATGCCTTGGTGAAGATATTTTCTTAAAAAATAAATGCCACATAAATTAACAGTTTAATATGATATAAGAGTTAGTTTTCTTTTTTTAAATTGTTTATCTTTAAATGCTTTCCCTTTCTTTTTGCACACTTCCTATTTTACAATTATACAGTATATCTTCTTTATATGTTCTTGTTTTTAAAGTCAGAAATATGACTTTTATAATAATACATATAATAATATATAAGATACATTTTTCAGGTTGAATTTCTTTATTATAATAATTCTGCAATCTAATTATTCACTGTAGACCTTTCTGAAAACCCTTCGACATTCTTTCACTTCCTCTTGTCAGAAACATTTAAATTCTATGTCTTCAGACAGCACGGTTACAATTCCCCCGTGGCAGTGCTGATCGATGATTTCAGTTTTACTCGGTAACCTAAGACTGTTTTGCAGTCAGCAACATTACCTGCTTCCTCGCCAGCCCTTTCAGTCCAGCTGGCAAGTAGTCCACCTGACACAAGGGAGATAAATATGAAATGCCTCTTGCTTTGTTTCCCTTCTCAGCTATTGTTGCTTCTGTGATTAGATTTGAGATTGAAGTGCCTCGTAAGCCAATGCGTAGGTGGGGTGTAAGACTGCCACCCTTCAAGAAAGTACCATGGTATGATGTACAATTGATTGCTGTGCCAGTAGAGTGTATAGTTTCTGGCATTTGTTATCCATGGATCCAGCTGTTTTTTATACTGGCTGGGCCATTTTAGCAAAAAAGATCTACAGCAGGGTTGAGGCAGTTGCAATGAGATTCCACCCTAAATGTCAAAATCCCAAACATTCAGGTTAATCATTTTTGAAAAAAATCTCTGGAAGGTGCAACTTTAAGACAATGGGAAGATATCCCACAAACTGCTTGTGGTCTGTCTGAGCTTCATCAGGCAGGTTTTGAAACTTAGGGTGGTTAATTGATTAACAAACACAATATGATACTTTGGTAGCAATGAGACTGTGTTGTCTATGATGTCATATTTCACACAGCAAATGTCCGAATATTTACCAATTTCTTCCCAGATCAGTGAACTTTCTGATCTCACTGATGCCTTGCTTGTGACCTTCCCCTTTACTAATTATATTTTTTCCATGAGGTCACAAATTATACAATGCATGAGCCCAATCACAGTGTACAAGCTCTGTCTAGCTGCTACAGTTAGCAACCCTCCATCACCTCTTGCTACCCCCCAATTCATGCCTCCATAGCTAAACCAACTCTCTTTAGCTTATCTGCACCCAAAGAGACTGTTTCACTGGATGGGAACTGCATCTGTTAAAGCATGTAGCTGTCAGAGCAACTTAGCCACCAGCCTCTCAGACATGGCCCAGGGGGAGCTGTCCTTTCTGGGCCAGTGGAGCCCAATTGGGGCCTCAGCAATGCTAGCATGTTTGTAGCTAGACAGAGTGATGGGTTGCACTAGTGTAAAAAAGACTAATTTCACCTTCTTTAAAACACATATCGCAATAAATTCTTATCTTGGAGTGCCAGCTGGGTTTGAGGTGCCTGGATCCACAGTTTGGTTTAAGGGTTACCACTGGTGGTGGTGATATTGGTGCAGTGTGTGTGTGTGTGTGTGTGTGTGTGTGTGTGTGTGTGTATGTGTGTGTGTGTGTGTGTGTGTGTGTGTGTGTGTGTGTGTGTGATTGAGTGGGGTTTCTGAGGTTTGGTTGTGTTGACCATTTTGTGGTTCCTTAACTCCATGTTTTAAAGACACATGGGCCCTCAATTTGCAAGTGTTTTCAGCTGGAAATTCAACACTCAAGGTCCTCTACTCAGCGGCTGTGATTAGATCTTTTATCTCTGTAAAGAGACACATGTTTTAAAAGAAAATTACAATGTTGTCACTGTAATATATATTTCCATTTCATTTCTGAATTCTGTGTACAAGCTATTTCACCACATGTGCTTGAAGTGTGCTGGCTAAAGCTGTGTTTTTCAGGATACAGATTACAACCATTTATTTCAGGCGAGTGGGAGAAAGTGGCAAACTGGCAGACAAAAGACTGACAGACACATAAACAGACTGACAGAAAAAAACACACACAAGTACTGCTTGACCTGTACACAGACTGACAGCAATGACATAAAAAGCTATACTTTTACCGTGAAAGATTTCAATACATCCTATTTCCTTAGTTTCCTTCTTTCTCTCCAACGTCCGTGCTCCTTCAGGAACAGGTGTTAGCCAGCAGATATGCCAGATGGATTAAAACAAGTTTGTGAAGGATTGT
Source organism: Scomber japonicus (assembly GCF_027409825.1). Lineage (NCBI taxonomy): Eukaryota > Metazoa > Chordata > Actinopteri > Scombriformes > Scombridae > Scomber > Scomber japonicus. The sequence continues at coordinate 16,605,391 of NC_070596.1, read as the reverse complement.
CAGTAAAGGCTGAGATTTCAAGATTACACATAGGGGCAGGGGCAGTAATAACACAGGAAATTCACACTTTAATCCGCAAGTAGGGGATCTACCAAGGGGATATATACTAGGGGATATATGTGTGTATAGTTCAAGATATTTATGTTTCTGCTGCTGTATCAGTAAATATATCACCCAAGCTGTCAAATCCACTGATCTGTTGACCTGTCTGATCTGTGACTGCCAACAGCTTTTCACGTGATGCAAGGAACAGATTCATAGACAAAACATCTGATTCAATTTCCAACATCGAACAAGGACTCTCATTAGCATAGGTTTATAACACTTAATGGATTTCATTGTAATGCATCACAGCTGTGTAAATTGTGCAGTTCTATTGGTTTTGTATTACTGCTTAGTCTTGCAACTTTGATTTTTTTTTTTACTTTTTGAAAACCATTTTCTTTTAGTATGACTATTGGTATTTCAATAGGAGAGGTATCTACATAAGCCATTTTTCAGACTTTTAAATTCTTATCATTTGTTTTTATTTCACAAATAAAGACAGTAAAGACCAAGTATAGGTGTACACTGGATTCCAGTTGTGAAACTATTTTATTCATGATAATATCCATCTGTTTGTTATGTTATGTGTACACTGCAGTATGCTATTATGCTCTTTATGTGGCTCGCTAATTGCAGCTATATGATTACAATGGTTAATATAATAATGTCAGTTTAATTTACCCAATTGGCTGGCTTGTCTCTGTATTAACTGATGATGCCTGCAGCTCCAGCCCCTCTGCAGTGAGTCTTGTAAGAGCCTGCAGTCGAAGAGGGTCAATATCAACATATTACTGAGCTGTGACAGACCCGCAGACAGTCACAATGAGACAGGATCAGCAAGTCAGCAGCACCTGCCGCTCTTTGCATGAGGCCACACATGCACATACACACACACACGCACAAGGATGCACAAGCAATGCACTGACAGGCACAAACACAGATGAATAAACACACAAAGACACTTGCACGCACACACAAACAGAGCTCAGCCCCAGCTTAATCTAATCAAGTGCGATGGCTAGCTCGATTAATAAAGCCAGCTATTGACTTCTAATTGGCGCCGCTCTGCTCTGCTAATTTCCTGGGACGAAATTACACTAATGCGGTTTGCCTGATGGAGTACTTATAGTTGGCTCCCAAGAGAGACAGGCCTTCGAGACGGATAGATAGCAAGGTTGGAGAGAGAGAGGGGGGGGATGTTAAACTTTGATAAAGATCGGAGGCTGTTGTTTCAGTGCAGACCATTTTCTAATCAGTGGCCTGCTGTCTTTGGAAATGTCATCCAGGCCGGTATAGCTTTACTGCGCTATGAGAGAGAGAGGGAGAGATACAGTGAGAGAGGGAGAAAGTGAGAAAGTGGAGTACAGGACAGCTCAGGCTGCCGACTTTCACCAGAGGAGTGTAATACTAGCCACCTGTCTACACACTAATGAATTCTCTCCAAACCACTCACTTCTGAACCTACCACTACATGCGCACACACTTCCGACACATTCTCTTTGCTCTGATCACATTAGTTTTGGCAAGCAAACCTCAGTTATCTGGTCACAACTAAAAGAATGTGTGAAACGCACGAATAAGTGATAGAAAGGATTTTCATTTTGTAGATCAAGAACAATAGGCTAAAGGTTAAACTAAAGGTTCATTTCCTAAAAGGTAAAATGTAAAGAATGACTGTAGAAAATCATACATAGAAAATAATTTTCATACTGTAATGTAATGACAGATAGTGAAAAAAGCCTTGCCATCAAGCGCATAGTTTTTTGCAATAATCCCAACCACTCCTCATCTATAATAGACAAACAAACATGCAAGAAAGTCCCCATGCACTTGCACACACCCAAAGCCATCATAATTCTGTTTTCACATAAGGAATATTTTCGTCAAGACACGCTGATCTGACAGATTATCTTGTGAATTTAGCACTATCTGCGTCTTATTCTGCTCCTAATCCACATTTGTAATCTCAATTCCGATGACAGTAATTCTTGAGTTGCGTTCACAATCCCTCAGCGACACATGCTGTAATCCCTGGCTGACACTGATCTCTGAGGCTACAGCACCTGTTCTGTCTCAAGATGAGTGAAAAATAAAAATACTGTATTTGCTTTGGGTACTTGTTTTGATATTGTTTTATGAATTATCTGAAATAGAAGATTAAAGATGAATTCTGTGAACACATTATTGTGAAAATATGTGAATGTGTGTCTTCCCCTTTTGGCCAGTGCTTTGTACTCATGATGAGTAACTTCCTCTGAATATACATGTAGTATTTTCATCAGTGGCATTGTTTTTCTACATTGTTTTAAATATCAAAACAATGGGGGTAGCTGCTCTTTACACCCCTGGTACTTTGCAGTATTAATGGGGGTAGCTAGCTCAAGTGTGTAGATTTGGGCTGAATATTGGGGGAAATATTGGGATGACAATTTGATTACATATATGAGTTGATACTCACATATCATTATTCATTCTAATAAAATATGTCACTGCCTGTGTGACATTCAAATGATTAGAGTACCTGTATCTTAAAGTATTGGATTTAGAAATATAAACAAATCACTTATAATAAATATTCCACATTTAATAAACATAACACAGTTAATGAATTAGTGAAAGTCAAAAAACAAGAGTTCCTCCTTTTTTTAAATCTCTCTCCATGTTTGTGACCTGGATTGTGGAAAGTTGTCTTGATCCAGTGTTAAGATCTGATATTAAGAAAGGGATTGGTGTGTCTTTGATGCCCTAGATTACCAGTAATCTTATCTCCTTAGACTAAGAAAGATTAGTAGAGTGCATAAAATCGGGTACTTATTTGGCCAATAGGAAATCACTCCGGACATTTAAGTGATGTAAAAGTAATAAACATTTCTTGTCAAATGAGGCAGGAGGTACAAACTGAGTGTTGCTTAAATAATATTTCATGGTAATTTCCTGTACTATATTTTGCTGTGTATTGTAAATCAAAAGCTGATTGCACCTCCTAAATCTCAGTGAGCTGGAAAATAACATATTTTGTGTGATATGCAAAACTTTGGGTGAAACTGCCAATTCACTCAGTGCATATAACCGCATTTGGTTTTTCATTGTTTATCCAGATTTTTTGAACAACATTTGGATTCAAATAGGCTCATCACTGTTGGTGTTTGGCAGTTGATTTAATCTGTCTGAAAACCAGATTAGGTGACAGTGGTGAAAAGGGGGTGCTTCTTCGCATGTAGTGAAATTACCTTGTTCAGGGTCAGAGTCAAAATTACAAATATAACATGCACTGTAGACATATTGGAGGATCCTGCACGTAGACTTACACAAATGCAGACACAACCTTGGAAAACACACACACACACACACACACACACACACACACACACACACACACATACAACCATGAGACACTAGTTCCTCTTGAACCTGGTCCAAACACACACTTACTCAATTAGCCGGAGCCGCCAAGGCGACGTCAACGCGAACTTCCAAACAATAGGCACAGGGGATTCATAAAGCATGGGGAGGAAACATGAGCTAATACCACTATTCCAATTAAAGAAACATTTGTTGCCTCTGACACCTAAATGTGATTCTCCACAGCTGTGGCGTGCTCCAGTACAATAGTAGGTCTGCGAGGGCAGGGTTTGTTGTATTGTTGGCTGTCGATTGTGTGAAAGGTTGAGTCAGGCCCAGGCCCGGTCTCTTGAGAGGTATGCTTCATCACAGCAGAGGAGACCTTTTGTTTTCCCTTTTCAAAGGGTTTCTAGCACTCCCTGCTCCAATCATAGCCCCTATTCATTAAAAAAAACAACAACAAAAAAAGCAGAGAGCTAAAGTGGATGGTGATGGAACATATAAAAGTACTTCTCTGGCTGTGATGTTTACTGATGATCGTTGTCTGAAGGCTATTGGGAGGACAACCCACATGTAAAATACTGTGTTCTTTGGCACATTCTGAACGACAATTCAGCTGGTACACACAGTTATATTACATTCAATGTGTAAGTCTATAACCTGAAATGCTGATAACCTTTACTTCAATAGAATATTTTTAGAGCAATTCAGTGTCTCAGTATGGTGTTGTCCTGTGCACACAGTACAGAGCTGGTGTGTAGTTCCTTTAACAGTAGGGGTCACTCTTCTCTCCTCCCTAGTGGAGCATTTATATCACAAAGAGCCCTGACACAAATACACACATACAGATACAGACACATACACATATACACAAACATATACACACACATGCACACACGCACGCATGCAGGCAGGCAAAATTCAATCATACACATTGCATGTGTTTGCAGCATTACACACACATATACATGACTGACTGCATACACAGCCTCCAACATGAATTCAAATACACAGTCGCTGTCTCCTCCTATCCCATGGACGGAAAGGTCTGGATGCATCATATAACAGTAACGTAGCCTCCGATAGCAACAGCAGTATTGCTTGTCTTGTGGTAGCTGTGGATAGTGTCATACAAGAACAGCTACTGAGATGCCCGTGGACTCCGCAAAGCTTCCTGCCAGAGGATTGTCACTGACTAACGCAGGCCTGGCGTGTCAGCTTTCTCTGGGCCCAGAGGGAAGGCCTTTCACTCTGAGGAACCGTGACTCCAGCACACACCACAGCCCTAGTCCAAATCACTAACCTGGCCACAGAAACCACAAAGCCCTGTATCCAGTTCAAATGAACAGGGTATGAAACCTCTGATCATCCAACTCCAATGAAATATTTAACATCAAAGGAGCCCTAAATGTAATATACAGTATATAAACTATAGGCTTGTGTAATACTGTAAATATACTTTAATATTTCACCAAGCTGCCATCTGGTTGCCTTCCCCACGTTTAGAACCATCACAAACAAAAAGCTTCAAGCATGTTTTTAATTTTCACACAGGGAAAATAAATTTACGGCATTCAGGAAGAATTTCTGGAAACAAACTTAAAGGAAATCCATGTAGACAAAGTACGCAACAAGTGATGGTGAGCTGGAATTTCTCTTGAATTTAATCTTCTTTTTTTTGGTATTTTCTGTTAGCCCTGAGGCATTGATGAAATCCAGAGGTGAAATAGCTTTGGTGGGTGCTTTCCTTTTCAAATCTCTCATCTCGAGCAGGCTAACTTGATCTCATGCAGCCAGACTCTGAGCCGGAGATCTCTGCACTTCCTGGTGTCCCAGTAATGATTGTTAATGATGTCATCCGATCAGGAGAAGAGGATGTGTGCGGGTATGTGTATTTGTGTGCTCAGAATTCGGTCTGTGTGTGTGTTTGTGAGTGAGTGTGTGTTCGTGCATGTGCATGCGTGCCTGCATGTGTGCTTGTGCGTATATTCATCGGTGAAGATACCTCACCAGATTGAGTGGGGGGTCATTTTATGTTGGCGGGGAAGGGGGCGCAGGAAGCGTGGAGGACAATGAACTCCAGTGTCTGTTCATACAAACATAACTGTCTTCATCTTCTGTCTGAGCAAGAGGCCTCCCCTCCCCTATCCTCAAACCCCACCCCTCACCCATTACTTATAAACCCTCCTCCACCCCACCACCACCACCATCAGTTAGAGCAAGGGTCAGATGGTAATTACTGTTCAGCCCTTCCCTTTAAAACCTTTTCAACTCCTTCAGGACGTGGACCGGACCAGATTACAGAACAGGGGGCTCTTTCACCAAAAATGATTACAAGTCACTGATTTTAAAGCTGAAATCTGTAAGACTTTGCATGATGTGTAAACAGCTATTTTAATAACTAAGAATGTCCTCAACTGACAGACTTTAACATCACAAAACATGCAAAAAAAGATTTGCTGGAACCAGAACTATACTGCAAAGCCACTTTAATACTGTACTGCAACTCCAGTTTTATGATCTCATGTAAAATTATTTCTTGTGGCTAAGTTGACCTGCCATGTAAACCTAATACACAATGAAGTTACTTAAGTGAGTAAAGTTGTAAGAAAACACATGAACAAAACAGAAATCAGAACAAAATTTCAGAAAAAAACATGTTTGCTTCTTAGGGCCACCGTAGTTTAGGGTTGAGCAACTAAAACATCTGGTTAAGTTCAAGGGAAAGATCATGGCTATAGAGTAGTTACCAAAAACCCAGTCATTGCTGATCTGTGGAAAAATGCAAACTCAGATCTTGTGCATGACAGTCAATCACACTACACGCTAGTCCACCACCATGACCTCCACACTCTTAGGGTGGGGGGCTTAAAAAGTTCTTACAAATGTTGTGTGTGTTGTGTGTCAGAAGGCAAAAGTGTCTACAGCTGTTCCACTCCCTAAAGCAGGGTGAAAACTCAACTGTCATAGAAAGGGGTGAGACCTAATAAATAATTGATATATGGGGATAACAATACACACTTTTGTACAATCTTTCCTGGAAGAAAATTATAGTGTTGCACTCAGTTGTACAGATGAAAAGACCCCGAAATACTTGTGTAAAAAATTATAAAAGACAGCTTGAGAGAAGGTCAAATCCTACTTACTTTATCACGTACACATCTGGCTAATTGCTGGCTACAAATGGCATGAATGTAGGATTGTTGGTTTTGGTTACAAAAAACTGTTGAATTCAGCCACTCCACCCCTTCCCTCCATTCCAGCACTCTTCAAACATCCAAGCACATCGGTTCAAGCATAACTTTGCGCTTACTTTCTGTCTCGCTACAAAAGCGCACACTACTCCCTGTAGTGGTCAATGTTTACATATTGAACTGTCAATTGTGAGATAATATGGATTGAATGCCTTGGAAGACTGGGCTGCAAATATACTAGACAATTCATCTTCTTTCTTACATATAAATAAACTTCAGCTGTCTTTGAATCCATCTGACCAGTTCGAGAAAATTTTGGTAGCTTTCATGCTTCCACACCTATCTTTTTGTTCCAGTATTGTCACCTAATGCATAGCCAAGAGTTACACAGAGAGACACACAACTACTCTCATGCTACAGGGGTCAGAATCCGACTTGCAAATCCAGAAAAATGTGTTTTAAAAATGTATTTCACTGCTTTTGCAAATGAAACTCATTTCATATCTCCACCTACCAGGACCCTAGAGAACACGGCCTTGTTGTTAAATAGGCTAAAAGCTGCATCCGTCTCACACAAACAATGTTTAATGATTTCCTCATACAAACGGCAAGATGAGGGCAGACAAGGCATTATAAAAGCCTTGCAGATAGTGCTAATGGAGCCGTGGTTGTTAATGGGCCAGCAGCACTCTCAGTGATAAATGATGCTTATCATACCCAAAGCAGCAAGGATTTGTTACACTTCTCCCTCTGCCCGTTCTTTGATGCAGCCACTGATAACACTCTAATGATGTGTGGCATGGTTGTGGTTTACCCTGCACAGTGTACCATGGTGTGGTTTTAGAAGACCACATTTCACATTCTTTATCTCTAAAAATACATTTTTGGTGGATGTTCAAGAATGGATATTGTTTGTTTGTGAGTCTTTTAATCATTTTTATTCAAGAAAGTGAATGTTTCCCTCACCACTGTCTCTACTGTCTGTGCCAAATGACTGCTGATCATCCAATATACTCAGGGGTCTGTGGCTAACAAAGGTAGGTCATGGCCCTTGTTTGAGTGGCCTTGTCTGGAGAGACAGGGACAGGAGACTGCAGTCCACTTGCCAGTCCTCCATCTCGTCCCAAGCCAAATGGGTGTAATTACATCATGTTTGGCTCCTAAGTTGCTTGTGGGGGTGAAGGTGAAGGGGCATGACCCTGCACTTCCAGAACACGACCTGGGAATGTAGATATGAGGCTTGATTCTGCTTGTGACAATGGCTAGCGTGGTGACCTGGCTAATGGGCCACAGCTGATGTCCTCCAGCACCCATCTGTTCCTTTCACCTCCATGAATCCCATGTGGTGAAGATGTTTGGATGGAGCAACAAGGCCAGAATGTAGGTATTATGTGCCATGTTTAGACAATATATTAGCATCACAAGTACTCTCATTCACAGATGCATGAACAAAGTATTTTAAAAATGTTTTTTATGTGTAAACCCTTATATTTGGATGGAATACAAAATGTGTGGAATCACAAGCACAAGAGAAAACTGCATAGCATTTTGACAATGCTTCAACTGCTAACTGAAAAATGTGACTGAATTTTAAATACTATACAAATATTGGTTATGTTGTGTTCATGCATGTGAAAAAAAAGTCTGGCATACAAAAACCTTTATTTACAATGATATAAAAATCCATACCTCATAACAATTCTGCAAATATCACTATCTAACATAACACAAATGCACTCATTCATCAAAATTATATTTTACTATATCTGTTCAAATACATTCAGAAAACATATATCCTCATTAATGACAAACTGACCCTGGTAATTTATATCATCCAGCCTAATACAGTTGTCTTTTGATCCTAGTCATTAATGCACCATTAGGACTATATTTTATGTACTGTTTTATGCAGCACTCACTACCTTAGGCCTTATTATGAGCAAAATGATCAATATCCAGATATATGTGGTTCTGGAAGGAGAGAGTGTTTTTTAGTTAGAAAGTAAATTGAGCCCAAACTTTTCTGTCAAAGCAGTAAAAGACATCCCGAAAATTTGTGGCAAATCAGAGGCAGATGTGTATGTTTATAAAGATAAATTGAATTAAAGGCTAGTCTGTGCTTTGTTGCCCAGACTCTAGGTCCTCAGTGGCCTTCTAATCATGCTGTCGGTGATTTAACTGGCTTCAACAGGTAATGCTATTTAAGGGGAACTAAGGCAGGCACCAGGAAATGAAACACGGTCGCCTTAACATGGATTGTTGGAGTAGTGGCTTGACTCACCCCCTCCCTGCCAAGTACCCCCACCTCCTTTCTCCGTCTTTACCTCTGGTCAGTACCACAGCTAACTAGAAAAAAACTAATTAAGCCTTGGAGTAATATGTTCTCAATGGAATGTTTTTGGCTGTATCTGTTACTTGACCTGAACTTGTGTGCACATATGAACATATATGCAAGTCGCAAACCAGCACACTCACATTCACTTGGGCAAATACCCACACAGACATGCACACACACACAGAGAAATACTATGATGACTTAAAAACAGTCCATACATACTCTGTAGCAGAGGCTGCAGCCAATGTTTTGAAACATCACTGGATGCTGTGTCACTGATGTCTCATATATATCAAGGTTAGTTGTTTGATAGAGATAATACTGGCCCGGCATGGAATAGCTGTGCATCAGACATCTTAGCAAATATGAGAATATATTGGTCTCCAACTTATTGATGCACTTATTAGTGTCATACCAGGGAGTCTTTTAAAGGGGGTGACAGACATGTGGAGTATTGCACTAGCATCTTTCAGTCATGGAGAGCCATGCTATGTCACACTACTTTGTAAATATTTTGCAGCTTTACTTCATGCAGTGACCAGACCAATGACATCATGACATGCAGGTCCCCACCTTCCACCACTTTCAGGGTTAACTTTGTAGCTTTGGTGAGTTATAGTAGTTGCTATTAGTGTTTAGTTTAGCGTTTGTGTGTGTGTGTGCATGATGTAAACAAAACAACCCCATAGTGCTTCTGATGGTCAAAAACTCAACAGGATATATCATGGACATTTCCAGGTCTCTGGAGGACAACTAAAAATAGTAGTAGGAATTAATTTCTTTTTCCCATTCTTTGCTTAAAATGTCAGCTTCTTAAATACATCTGTGTATGTTCAAGCCGAAAGTCAGATCTCAAATATGCAAGTAGACAACCCAAACAATGCATAAACAACCTTAGTTCCAACCTTAGTACAGACTGTAGGTCATTTGTGGGCAAGCACGAATGATCTGACGTGCGTTCAATGGGGAAGCAGTTAACAATGCCTACTAAACAGAGCCTTCAAAGTAGGTTGAAGCCTAGAGATTTTGAAATTTGAAAGAACATATTTACATATGTTCACCTTAAGTTTTGGAACCTTGACCAAATTTAACATAGACAGTGCCACATTTATTAGTTAGTTAATTTAAACAAAACAAAAAAGTAATTAAATTCATTTGAAATATTAATTGAATACTCTGAAGCAGTTTGTCTTGTCTTAACCCCCCCTAACCCTAACCCTAACCCTAACCCTAAGCCCCCCTCCAAACCCCCACCCACCTCATCAAGGGAAAGGTCCGTCATAATTCCCAGTCAGGTCTGCCATTTTTCACCTTTGTCTAAAAATACAATGGAGGAGGTGTGTGTGTGTTTCGGGGGTGTGGGGGTCTGAAAGACTGCTCAAGAATTGCCGGAACAAAGGGAGCGAACTTGGATGGGCTAAAAATACAGCACAGCGTGTGAATACGATAAAGGACTACACGAGAGGACGCTGACAAAGCTTTGCTGACTTTCAAGTGGGAGAACAATGTGGCAGACACTTTCAGGGCGTTTGGCTACACACTGTGGCGGCTGGACAGGCTGTGAAGCAGGATGTCAACATCAGCCCTCATGGAGAGAACTGAGGGCGGTCACAAAAAAGCATATAAAGCAAGAGTGAAGAAATTGCTATTCATAGAATTATGGTAATATTAAATCTTGATGAACAGAAGCAAACATACTGCGTCTATTTATGAGTTTATAGAGAAATAGGATGGTATAGGTAAACAGAGAAAGGAGCTGAGAAAAGGTCTAACAGGAAAATGCAATGTGAGATGGGCCTGCGACCTCTCATCTCATCGATTCAGACAAGGAGGGCTGGACTTAATTACCTTCAATTTTCCCCCAGCCATCACTTTCCCTGTTGATCACTTTTCCCTTCAAGTGAAAGTGTATGTGTGTGTACTCAGATGAATGTGTTTATGTCAGAGAGGGAGGAAGAGGTGTATGTTTTCAAGGCCATAGCGTTTGTGGTTTCTGGAAATTGTGGGCTCCCTCATCTGTAATCTGATTTCAATGGCATTGCCTTTAGAGGTTGAGTCAATCTGATTTTCTCCCTTGACTGAGTGATTAGGTTGATGTGTGTGTGTGTCTCCACTGCAGGAGGTTAAATACTTACAAGGCACCACTCAGTCAGTCAGTCGCTTTCCTAGTGAGGCATCATGGGAGCGTTTGATTGGTTGAGTTACAGAGAGTGGAGTCAATTAGACAATGTGGAGTCATGTGAGACGGTGGGTGAAGACGAGAAGGAATCATGCAATCACATGCCAAATCAACAGGTGGCTCACTGCTTTCATCCACATATTTTATATGATGTCATCCCTGCTGGCACATGTATACAGATAGAATATGATGTTGAAACTGTATCCGTTTCATTTATTCAAGTTACTGGTACCTCAACCCACAACACCCAAATCCAAACACCAATCACCATGCTGATGATTAAGTGTTCAGAAGAGGAAGTGAGAAAATAGATGAGAGGCCTCAGCTGAAAACCTAAACACCCTCCACCCGCAACGATCAACATGAACAATTAAACATTCCTGATTGCCGCTTGGGGCTGATATGCAGACCTCCCTTTTCCGTGAATTAAGCCTCTCCCGTTTCACCACTTGCATGCATGCATGCAAACACACATGCAGGCACACACACTCTGATATGGTCGTGTTTACTGTAATTAGCATCAGTTCATTTACAGCCCACTGACCCAGGGTGACCTGCTGGATCTGGGTCAACAGGGACAGCGAGCGCCACGGTGGAGACGGGTGGGGCGCAAGGTAAGGCAGGCTGTCCGTGTGTAAGTGTATTGTCGCGTGTGTCTGCAAGGAGCGGAAGATGGATGTCTGTTGTAGGAAAGTGTGTTAGTGTGTAATGTCTGTCTGTGTGTACGTGTGTGTGCAGGTACCAGTGCGTGTTTAGCAGTGTCTGTCGGCAGATGACAAAAGCTGGTGTGTGTGTCTAGGTGTTTCGGCACACGTGTGCAACTCAATGATTGTGTATGTGAGTGAGCTTATTCCTCATTGTGCTGGACATCAGAGGCCCAAATGTCTCCTGCTTCCTCTCGGAGGCAGTGGGTTAAAAATAATGTGGTGTGCAGTGAGCGGAGGGGAGCAAGGCGCAGACAGCTAGGAGCCAGAGCCTCACGCACACACCCACACACAAACACTCTCATACACACGCAGCCATAGCAGCAGCGCTATATGGATTTTTTTTCTGTTTTATGGAGATCTCACTCACGGACTTAATATCCCCATAAATGTTAGCATACACAAACAGAAATAGATGGTCATCCATTTACCCACACTTCAAGTGATGTCTTTCTTCCAAAACAGATAAAAACAGATTGAACATCTGTCTCACCTTTTTCTTTTCCCTGCTTCTCCACCCTAAACTCCCATCTTAACCCTTTCACCATTCTGATAATAGGTTGAAAACCTGTAATTACCATGATATAGCCTAAATAGAGCAAGGATTACATTTTCAATTCAATATTTTCACTGTTAAGCAGCGGCCAGAAAACCATTGCTCATTGATTCTGCTCATTTTCAATAGGTAACCTTGTAAAGCAGTTGAGCGCTTCCTTTTTGGAGTGCAGCTGGGTTTAACCTAAAGTTCGAGGTTAGTCAACACTTCAGCATGTGCAAGCAAATTCTCATTCAGTAAATAAAGAGACATCCAACAACACAAGGTGGCACTGGGAGCTCATAGGTAACTGGGTAAAACGTTGACACTGGCATTACATGTGCCAGTTTGCCACATCTATCTGCAAAGCATGGGAAGAAGGGACTGATGACTCACAGGTAATTGGCCTATTGCAACCTCTCCCCCATCTTCCTCCTCTGCCCCTCCCTCCATTGCGTGAGGAAGCCAGGGCGGCTGCAGTCTCTCTCCGCCCCGAGATAAGACTGTCTCCAACTGGCCTCGCACACCTCCTGTCATCTGTCTGCCCTCCTTATCAGCTGGCCGGTGTAGCGTGGTGGTGTTGATGCTCTAATTAAACCCATGCGGTCACACTTGCCCCCCCCCACCACCACCACCACCACCACCACCTTTGATCCACAGTATTAAAACTCAATGTAACTGTACAGTGCAGTGTCATTTTATTGATACACTTTTTTATTTGATCAAATTGATCAAATCTTATACCACATGGTGTATGATAACAGAAAATTGCAGTGCTTCATTGTAATAGTTATTTGGTACACAGCACTATACAAATGTCAACATATGTGCACGAGAAATAAATCAATTAAATTAAATTTAATACATGGAGAACAAAAGATGAGGGAGGGAGCAGATGATATCTGAACATTCAAAGTTCAAGAAATGGAAAAAGCTACAGCTTTGAGACTTTGCATGGTGACTTGTACTCAGGGGTTAGCTCACAACAACAAGGCTCAAAAAAGAGATTTTCGTCAAACTGTTCATTTGGCCCAAGGTTGAATGTGTTTTTAATTTTTGTGAGCATGTTTGTAGCCTTGTGCTATCCCTGCCTTCTGTCAATGAAACATTATTTGCATCATCAACTAGAAATTTAGCATTTTGATATGAATAGTTCTTTTAGTTCAGTTTGTAAAAATGTAACTCAAGGTGCATAGGTTTAAAAAAAAATAAAAATAGAATATCTACACATTTCAACATCTTGGGACAATGTTGGGGGCAATGTTTCCCTCTTTTACTTATTCTTTTTACCTGTTATCCCATTAATTAAAAGTGTTTTTTATAGCCGTAAATGTTGTTATTTGGTGCAAATTGTATTCATTTTTTAAAGCCTCAGATATTGAAGATCATACCCGCCTTTGACAGTTCCGGTAATAGCCAAAGAAGGTAGAGGAGTCCACACCACTCAACATTTTTTTCTCCACCCTTATCTGATTAAAGTGTTTACAAAGTGGGAGTGCTGTAAAAACAGATCTCTTGGATTATTTTATATCCCTCTTTCTCAGAACACATGTGCCCTCAAGTCTGTGTTTTTAAAGCACTGTTTTCACACCTTTCTTTTCTCTTATCAGTGGCTTTTGACCCACAGCAATTGAACAATTCAATCAGGCAAAATCAATACATACCGGAAAGACACTGATCTTAACCAGCAGGTTACATGGGTCCAAGCAGTCAGGTGGACAAAATAGTCTATTTTCTCTCCATTCACTGTATCTCTGACACTGTGTGCATGATAAGGAGGCACTGATAGAGCTCCAAAGAGATACTTGAGCAGAGTTGCACACAAAAGGTATACTCATAAATGTTTATAGCTCACCATTAAACCTTGCTTAGATGTTGAATGTGTCACTCACTGATAGCAGAGCCTGTCAGCTGATTTATGGGCATCCCTGAAATTGCCTTAGTGACGCCTGGAGAGGATGACTAACCAACTCAGGTAAGGTCAACAAGCTCAGACAGTCAGATAAGAGAGCGAGGCAGAGACAGACACAAAGAGAGAGACATAGAGAGAGAGCCCTTGGGATGGACAAGAAGAAAGAGGGTCACTCCACGTAGACATCTCTTGATCTGCCCTGAAGACACAAGACCAGACGCAAACTATTTTATCTGATTGTTCTGTCATTTGTCTGAGGATTTTTATCAGTGTACACATAACTTTATGCTTAACATTTTCTGATATATTCAACATTTGTTATAGCACAGTTGTACTAGCTACCTATTCAAAGTATGTTTCAGTATGTCCATGCAGGCAACAACAGCACTAATGTGGCACCTTTTCCAGCGTGATAGTGCACAGAGTGTCTCCATCTTTTGCTCTCTTTCTCTCACCCAATTGAGACATCAGACATCAACACCATTTGTCTCAATCAGCTGCCACTGTTTCCATTTGGCCTGTATACCCATTCAATATTGAAAACAGCCCTTCTAGTTTAGACATAAAACTTGTACACACACACACATATTGCCAGCAGCACATCAGTATGTCTTGCAGCCACACATCCCACCATAATGCCATTTAGAATAATAGCACTGTGAGCAAATAGCAGTTAACTGTGTTAACGTCTGAATCTGGTCCGCCATGCCTATGCGAGCATCTGTCATCTTTATCAATAAGCAGAAGGTCTGACATGAATCCAATTTACTCCTCAAAAACCTCTTGTCCCTGTGTCATCTACATTCATACACAAGCACATGCAGTCACTGACAATAATGTCACAGGTGCTTGTGCTGTCCTCTGACCTCAGAAGTGTGTGTATTTGCAGAGATGGACTTCCTCTTCCCCCGATTAAGGCGCGCAGAATTATGTCAGCGTGCCCCAGGTTGAACCCTGACCATAAAAAACAACGCTAATTTTTGGGGAGGTGCCTTCGATCTTTTGGAGGGGGTGGCATTTGAGGGTGGAGGAGCCAGGCCTCCCCCCTGACACTGACCTCCTGACCTCCTTGACCTACAGGGCGGCTTGGACAAAGGAAGCCTTTCCCTTTTAATTCTGCCCAGGGAGCGTTATATGGGACCTGACCCGGTGCACCTCTTAACCTTTTGGACATGATGTCCATGATTTAGGGCAAATTTCATTACATGCATTCTCCGGATGAGACTGTTGGTTAAGAGGATGTGGCACTGCAGCAACTCAGCCTGATTAAAATGTCAGGTCGGGCAGACAAGTGAGGTGGCATGTTCAACTCACAAGAAACAGTTTCAGTTTTTGCTACCTGATTGATAAACTATTTTTCTTCTTGTCAGCTGTGTTAAAACATAAGCATTGTGCAGAATTTAATTGTAAAAAAAACTGTAGTGATCTAACTATACAACAATACTGGAGATTCAAATGTGTCTGCCAAATACCCATTCATCTTGTGGGAAATATTTGTAATGTGAGCTCTTGCCATTCACACACTCAGAGTAATAGCTATCGTACTCGCAGCAAACAACCCAGATGGGGAACTTTTGAAGCTGTAACAAGCAGAACAGAATGCCAACACCATGGGGGACAAAAGATGTGTGAGCAGTGTCAGAAAGGGAAGACTCTTGAGAATGGCTGCCATGGTAGGCGCCTGGGCCTGTGTGCTGTCTACCTGTCTCTCTTTCTAACTGCCATGTTCCTGTCAGTGTTGACACCCTGTCAGCCCCACCTAGCCAGGGCCCTGTGGGTAGCAGGCAGGCGGCAGTGGTGGAGGTACACAAAGCAGGCAGGCTGAATGGGACTGACTGGGCTGGGCTCTAATGGAGCCAGCCTTCCAGACGCAGACAATAGCGGGGCCCGAGGCCGGGGCCTGAAACCTGAAGCCCCGGCCTGGTATTTTAAGAGGCCTGAGTGGCTCTGGAGCCAGTTGTCAATCAATAGGTGCACACAATCAGGCAAAAACAAGACTTGGAACGGTGGAAAAAATTGAGACGATGACAGAGGACAGAAAATATTGACAGATATTCTTTTTTTTCTCCTCGCTTCAGTGAAGCAATCTTAAGATTCATCTTTGGGTTTCATTTTTCACACACACAAACACACACACACACACACACACACACATACACACACACACACACACACACTCTGCTACTCTTTTCAGACCAAGGTTGCTGCTTACAGACTGTAGTCTTCATTGTCTAAAGTGCCTCAAGAAGGGGTGGAGTGGAGGAGCTGTGTATGTGTATGTGTGCAAGGGAATCATCAATACACGATGTAATGCTTTCACCATTCTACGCCGCTGTTGCTGGATGTGTGTTATTGTGTGCCTATGTACACATATCACAGACAGCAAGTGCAGCAGAAATGTGCTTCCTCCTTCTTTCACAAACACGTGCATCATTTTGCCAGGAAGGAAAGGTCGTGTCCCTTTTTCTGTTCTCTCCTTTGACACCTCACAGACATCTGAGGGGAGAGAGAATGGTTTGATGATGCCGCTCTTGAAAGCCAGGACATGTCTTTATGGAATGACGGACTGTAATAATGCAGTAAAGGACCTCATACCCCCATGTATCACACTAGTGGATGAAGCCTCACCTATTTTTGCATCTACTTTGATTGTTTGTTCTGTACTGTGCTACGCCTATTTCTTTTGTTTTTTCTTTCTTACAGATTCAGCCTTCAGTGTGGTGTTCTACCTGTCCACCAGATGCCCTCAGTGTGTTCCCCATGTGCACTTTCTTGTCCCCCCCCCCCTTTATTAAGGGATCACTAAGTGGAGTGGATCCCGTTTGTTACTTAGGTAACCTGCCTGCCCCAGTCAGTATCTTCTTGTTTGTAATGTCACTTGAGCTTGTGTTAATGTACTAATCCCATCCCACTTTCTCTCTATTTTTTGTTCATCAAATAAATAATAACTGGTTTAAGTTACTACTGGCAGCAGGTTTAAATCGATACACTTTTTAGTAACCCTTAGCTGTATGGTGAGAATAAACAGATTTCTTGCAACCCTCTCCTTTCATTATTAGTAGATATAAAAACACAAATTAGCTTCAACATTCAAGATAAAGTCTGCAGTTGAGTTGACTTTTAGGATATAACTGAATAAACAGTAAAAATGCATTTACTTGTTTGATACTGTTAATTCTAGGAAATTACTTAAGTGAGAGCATCCACCCTATGTGTTAAGTTTTATATATTGAAATGATAAAGCAGCTATTATGTGCCTATACTCAGTGGTGGAGAAAATACTACATACTGATTTGTATGGAAGTAAAAGTAGCAGTACTACAGTGCAAAATAATGAAGTACAAAAGTACTGTCAGCTAAATGTCCTTAAAGCACCAAAAGTGGGAGTACCCATAATGCAGAATGGCTCACATATAGGCCACATGATTATATGTAATATTATTATTTATACTGATGTGTCAACATGCAAGCTGTATTTCAGTATTGTAGAAGAAAAAGGAACATATTTGCTTCTGAAATATAGGGGAATAGAAGTATAAAGTAGCATAAAATGTAAATGCACAAGTAAAGAAAAGTATAAACAGTTACTTAAGTATAGTGCTTGTGTAAAAGCAGTTTTTTCCCCACCTACAGTATGAGGAAACTCTGTTCTGTGTACAATTTTGCATTTTACTGATGTTATTAATGCCCATAGAAAGACTGAACTTATTTATCACAAAAAGCTAAGACTGTCTGTTCTTTTGCAAGATTGCCTCCTCTGAGACATCATTCTGTAGGTTCCCAGTGTTTGCAAAAAAAAACCCAATTAAAAACAGCTGTCAGAGATTCAGTGCCACTTTGATCAATACATGTACTGTATAACATCTTTTCTTAACATTGGCATGAGAACAAAATAAAAACTGTTTTGTTGTTCAGACCAGAAGAATATGCTAGCAAATATTACAAGATTGAAGAGAAAACTGCTGCATTGTACGTTTTTAATTGTAACAACACTTATATAAACTGTCATAGTGTATGAGCTGCTCAACTCAACTAAATATGTGAGCTATCAGCAGATTGGTCAAAATATCCTGTCAAGGGCCACACACACTAGTCTTGACTGGAGTGTTGCAGTTCTCTCTTGCAGCGAGATGCAGATTAGAAGTGACCAGTGGTACCATCAGAGAGCGGTGCCTGCCTCGTGTTTGTCAGTGAAACATGCGTCCAGACACATCTGCAAGCAGTTGACTGAGCCTTTTCCTGCCGCTCTGTTCCTGAGAGGTCTGGAAGGGTGACACGCCGATGCTGACCTTATTGTGCCCCGCCTGTCACTTAACCTTCATGTTAGATGTCAGCTCCCCTGCCGCCGCCATTCAATCGCCCCAACCCTGACACCAAACACGACGCATGCACTGTTTAAAGTTGTGACCTCGAACTTGGGGAAAAAAAGAGAGACAGTCCATAAGTACCCAGAAAAGGCCATATATGTATATGTATATATATATATATATATACATATATACATATATACATACATATACACATACATATACATTTGAAAGCCACAAATAGTAACAATCTCAATATCCTTGTCATAAAAATGAATTCATAACAGGCACCATTTAAAACCTAGAAATACAACAATTTGCATCAAATTAGAGTTTCAAGTTCACCTTTCTTATAAGGGCAGTTACCCTATTGTATATTCATGCCCAAAAAGATGACTTGTAAAAATGAACCTAAAACTCTGAAAACAACCAATTTCTCACCCCAAGCAGTTATGATCTTCAGCCTTTGAAACTATACTAGTCCCTGTGATAAACTGTTTCAAAAAGTTTACATTTTCCTTGCCTCTGGAGCCCTAGAAACACAAGCTTGCGCTGTATAAATCTGTCAGGGCTGCAGAGTTGAGCATATACAGAGTCTTGATTTACACATTCCAGATGGGAGATTACAGGACTGTGGTGAAGCACTGGAGCATCACAAATGCACACACACACACAAACACACATGCGCGCACGCACATAGTCTACTGCGTCCATCCACTCCCCTGCTCCCCTTTGATGGAGATCCCTCATGTCTTGGTGGTGAACATTATGAGCGTTCTTACAAACAAACAAAAGCACAAAAGAAATTTAAACGTTGGCTTTTGGTGAGTGTGTGGCATAAACAATGAAACACATTTGTGCTATTTGGGTTAGACACTGTATCTGGTCCTAATATGAGCTTGCAAGAAACAATTCCAGCACATGAAACCCTGAGCATGTGTCAGATTGTGAATATATGAGGACTCCCCATTGGTTCAGCACAATAAGACATTGTTGATTATGTATTCAGACATTTCTTCACAGTTGTCTCCTGGGTGAACTTGCATAATAACAATTTGCAGAAACAAAGGACTTACACAGAATAAAAGAGCACTCATATTGAGACAGTGCAGTTTGGTGTGTGCGTGTGTGTGTGTGTCTGCATGTGCTTTAGTGGTGTAGGCAGCACACTTTCCTCCCTCAGGTCTTAGCCAGGGGTGCGTAAACAGCGATCCTATGGTGCTGGGCGGAACAATTCAGTGTCAGGGAAAAGGTCAGCTATTGCTGCTCAGCTCCATCAGGTCAGAGAAAAACACAGAAAGAGAAGGAAAGAGCAGGCTAAAGTGGTGAGGGCCTAGAAAATATGTTTCCAATAGACCCTCGTCAGGCTGTGTTAGCATCTGCGTCCAACACGTGCACCGCAGGGATCATGACCCTCCACTTCCCCTTCCCTTGCTCTCCCCAGTGGGCAGAGCAGCCCTGCAAGGTCACCACAGAGCTGAATGGGGCAGAGCGAAGCACAATATAAACTGACCCCCAGCAACCACCCTCCCTTAACCCACCCCGCACACCCCCTGGACATTTCCAGAGAGGAGAGGACCAGAGAGGTCCTACCCCATCCCTGCCAGGGTCACTGTCAGCCTGCAAAATCACACCAGTGCCTGAAGCATCAGGCTGGAGGGAGCAGAGCAAGTGAGCTCAGGGTGCAGCTTGCACCATTGCCCAAAATGACTGTTCATCTTTGAAGCAGGTTAAAAAGATAGAGCTTTGGTCTGAAATTGGGCGAGAATATGCCTCTTATGTGCGGCACACTATCACTGGAGGCACCCCGTGGATCACACTGTAGCCTTTGGTACTGTCGGTCATGATCACTGTATACACAGGCAGAGCACAGCTTAAATACAGACAGACCACAGAGACCTTTATGCTGCTTTTACCTGCAGTAACACGACTCGTGGATGGCATTATAAGCCATAATAGAAACTGATGGCTTACAGGGTAGATAAAGATCACTTCTTAAATATGGTAAGAGATTGTATAAAAGGAGTATTGAACTTTATGTATGATTGTTGATGTACTTGGGAGGAGTATACTCAATACTCGCCTCAGTTTATAGTCAGTATTAAGATGACTACTCGCGGTTAGCACCAAATGAATGATTAATCATAAACATGTTTATACACCTACAGTAAGTGAAGATGAATAATAGAAAAACTGTTACACATGTATCCATCATCTTGTCTTAAAAATTACCATTAATTGAAAGCAAGAACAAGACATAGTGTAATTGATATTGCAACAACATTGTTGAGGATTAAAAGGAGATGAGTCAAACTAATCGAGGGACAATAGTATATTTTACAGTATGTGGGAAGATCAAGAATATTCATATGCATTCAATTAAATTATTACCATTAAAAAAATAAAATACTGATAAAAAGTCATGTGTTTAAAAAATATTTGAATAAGCACAACTTTATTCATTTATTATTTTCAGAATTGAATAAAGATATTTTTTATCAGACCTTTACAGGACTGCCTTACCATAAAAAATAGCCCACAATCAATATAATACAAGATGCTTAATATAGGGGAAAGAAACATATTCTTCCGCTTGACGGGGGGAAAATAATTATTAATTAGGAAGGAGCGTCTCATTTAATTAGCTCTTTCGTTAAGGAAATGAAGGGAAAGAAACTCTGATTGAAATATGTGGATGTGTTTTTCAATGCATGACCATGAAAATAACAGGACGAGGCTGGAGGAGGGGAAGTGGAAAAAGAGAAAGGAAAAACATCCACGGCTAATTTAAATACAGTCTTATTAGTCTAATGACCAGAGTCTGTGATCACTACTCATCACCATTAATGCCACGACTCTCCCCTGCTCTGATTGCCCAAGGCTTAGCTTTTTCCCCTTAGCCCACATTCAGCTGGGGAACCAACGCGTTTTCCCTTCCGCTACACATGAAATGTGACATGAGGACACTAATGTATGTGGAAAAGGGACGGAAAGCAGGGATGTGAGACACTCTGCACTCCTCCTTTCGCGGCTAATGATATGACGTGCTGCACGGAAACCAAAAACTCCTCTCCTTTTAAAAGCCATCAGCTCTGAGGCATGTTTCTATTAAGAACACTCCTAAATGTTATAATAGGTGGCCCTAATGAGCTTTGGCCTCGCTCTCCTATCTGCCTTCCTCAACTACCATATTGGCTGCATGCTGATGCTTATCAAAATGATGAATGCAGCATTAAGTTCAAATGAGTTGGAAGATTGGAAAAGGGGGGAAAGTCGTGTTTATCATTGCATGATTTGGTCCTGTTTTCTGCTTTGCATTGCACAAAGGCTGCTTATTATTTTAACCACATGTTTTCAGATATCAGCAATTGTGTAATAAGACTATAATATAATATGAAAAAAAACGGATAGCCTTATGTGAATGCTATGGTAAATTGAGGAAGAAATCCTTTTAGTGAGGGAAAGATGCACAGAGAACAGAGAAACAATGTTGATTAGCTTTAAAAAAGGAGGATGCAGGCTTTACAAAGATAAATCAGATCTTGAGAGTACATGCTCATTTAGATACATCCAATTTTCCGAATGCTGTCCCTTCTTTGACCTTGTACACACACACACACACACACACACACACACACACACACACACACACACACACACACACACACACACACACACACACACACACACACACTGCCTTATCACCTTTGTTTTCACTGATCATTATAAGTCTTATTCAAAAACAACCCAGAGTACTCTCAGTTGGACTGAATGCTTTGCCTTTTGTTATTGTAATCCTCTTTTTTTTCATGGACATATTCACTGCTCTAATATTGTGGAATGCATTCCTCATGATATATTTTATTAAAAGTGATTGCCTTGCCAACAGCTTTATAACCCTTATACAGCCAATATGAAAGAGGTGTTGTCAAGGGCAAAACCTCAATGAAATGGCAAATGAGTTCTGAAGTCATTTGAAGCCATGAAATAAAAGTCAAGTCTTTGATGAAAGCAAACATGTCAGCCTTTCACATATCAGCACCACATGACAAAACAAACAGGCCACCAACCGTTAGGTGAAAACATGAAAGTCACACGTCTAATACCCCGCATCACCAGGCGTGATTCCACTCTGCCAGACAAAGTGGCACAGCTGGCAGAGAAAAGAGCAAGCAGAAAGCAGGGAACGTGTTAAATGACCCAGGGATGTGAACAACCTTGGTGACTGGGGAAGGCCAGCACTAATTAACGCTAGGCAGCCATGTTGGCTGTCAGGGGTTCGTCACAGGGGCACAGTCCTTGGATTCTCCCCCTTGGATGTCCTCATCACTCCCCGGCTACTACCCCAATCAAGACCCTCGGGTGGACTGTTCACCCCCTCTCACCCTGGCCTCGACCCCGTGCATGATAATGAGGGGGATGTTTATGAGAGGAAAAGACTGACCCAAACTGTGTCAGTCAAATGCTAGCCTGCTAACACCACATCATCATTACTGTCACCTCACTTTACGGCAACTCTATCGATGATTCAGCGTTCTACTTTTGGAAATTCACACCTTGAAACTGAGTCCTGTGAAGCTATAGCATTCATTCTGTTTATGAGAAAATATATTTACATGTTTAAGGATTGTGTATGACAATTTAAAACAGTATGGCTAAGATTTTGACTTCTGTTACATAGTGGCCCTCAGCATGGGTTTTGGAAGTGAGAATAGCACTTGCAGCCAAACATGTCCGTCAATCATTTATTGGGATTCTGACATGCTGCCTCGAAAATGTTGACATTCTATCATGGTATCAACACTCTGCATCCTTTTGCACATGGTTTAGCATTCTCATAGTGCCAGAGCACTGAGGAATTAATATTCATCACTGGCAATTTATGGATTCATTTATCACCCACATCTTATTTGTTTCTCTTAATCGACCCTGGGGGTCTAACTATGGCCTTGGCTGGCCACCAGTGCTGGAGCTTTATTCCTCTTCACACAGGCCTAGTGTTAACGCCGCTGGCCAAGTTCACAGATTTGACTGACTGTGGACTTAATGCCGCTTGCCTTGTTTTCAGCACTTGTCCCTCCAGATTTGCCACCCTGGCTGCACAATTTCCTCCAATTCTAATTATTCATCAGCTCGTTATGCCTGCGCCTGGGCGCCTCCCCTAATTAGAGGCGACGCAGGGTTTGGTCCCAGGCTAGCCCCGAGTGAGGGAACCAGTTCAGAACCAGTCTGCGGCGTGCGCTCATGGAGGACTGGGTAACTGCCAGCCTCTCCTAGTGCATGAGGGAGAGGAAGGGCCTGTCTTCACAGTGTGATGTGATATGCCTTTGCACAGTCTCTCTCTCTCTCTCCCTCTCTCTCTCTCTTTCACACACACACACACACACACACA
Organism: Scomber japonicus; assembly: GCF_027409825.1. Classification (NCBI taxonomy): domain Eukaryota; kingdom Metazoa; phylum Chordata; class Actinopteri; order Scombriformes; family Scombridae; genus Scomber; species Scomber japonicus. The sequence continues at coordinate 16,581,446 of NC_070596.1, read as the reverse complement.
CACACACACAAACACACACACACACACATACACACAAATCATTCTGCTATGTCCCGTATCTATTAGCATAACCTCTAGATATTTATAGGAACCCCAGAACAATGGAAATTCTTTGTTTCACTATTGCCACTGTAGTGTGATTTTCTTTAAAAAGTTTTAATTTGTTGTAATGCTGTGAAGCTGAGATGGTGATGCAGAGCTGCTGAGAACAGTGTCAGTGGGCAGGGTAGAAGAGCGTGAATTATTAAATCATTGTTCCCTAATTAACATCAGGCCTTAGACACAAAATAGACTCTCAAGTTGAGAACAATTGAAAATGTCCATGGTTTTTTAAAATGAACAAATCTGGAAGATGGGAAACAAACAATGGCCTCTTGTTCACACAATGGCAACATATACTCCCATAGCTGTCAATACCAATTGTACTTGTATGTACTGTACATGAGGAGCCATAGCAACAATATGTAACAGTCAGTGAGAAGAAAATAATTTATGGTCAATAAAGATTTCCTCAGGAAGCACTACTTTGTTACATACATCCACCAGCAGAGTTACACAGAGGGGATGACTTTGTAACAGATGAACATCATCCTACAGCTAGTGAACTCCAAGACCTTTTCAACTAAGGCTGGTTTTATGCAGGCTCACGTTGGCCCTTTGGGAAAGTATGTTTAACTTTTGGTGAAGAGGTTAGCAACTTAGATGGCTGGCAGCTGATTGTGCGGTTCATACAGTCTGTTCATATTACTGTGCTAAATTATTAATTTTCCCATGCAGATAAGTTCTTCACAAGACCAGCTGCACAATAGGTAGAGGCTAACCATAAAACCTTTTGTCACCATTGCTGAATTGATGCTTAACCATATCCCTTGAGAAAATCATTTTACAATTTCACAATAAGCATTTTAAGATGTCTAGAAATCCTTGAAATAGGATTAACTATGACATCTACGTATGACATCTAGAGTATCATTCTGGTGGCCTCAGGTTTAAATGTGACCCTGTATTTTACGAGCTCATGTCTGTGTGAGTGTGTGTTTGTACATCAGCTTTTTTGCACATTAGCAAATCTGCTACCACTGTTGAATGTGATTTTCCATCTTTTTCTCACCTTTCCTCACTCCCTCTTTCCCTCCCTCATCCTGTCAGAGCTCTCTGGCCTGGAGGGAAAGAAGTTAGGGGGTACTGAGTGGAGAAATCTGCTCAGGACAGAGGAAGGTTACACAAGTGTACGTGACACACACCTCCATATAGTAAACAGACACAGACTTGCGGATGTTTATTCACCCTCTTATGCTCAAACGGACTAGCACACAAACACAAACTCACACATATATGCACACAGTAGTGCTAATTAAAGCCCTCAGTGCGAGCAGAGAAATATGTAATCCTGACATTTAGTCAAGGGAGATTTGGGGAGACGAGGAGAAATTCTAGCGCTCGGCTTGAGCTGGGCCTGGGGCAAGCTGGCAGACAAAAGGACAGCGGCAGGCAGAGAGGCTGGGATAGGGAGCGGCGGAAAGGTCATCTCCGTGAAAAGGCTAACGTGTCAGTGCTTTTGTTCCTGGCCCTCGGAACATATGTTTGGCCCTCCTCCACAGCCGCCCCTGCTATCAGGATGAAATCTAACCCCCAGCCCCCTGAACGCAAGATCAGAACACACTTACACAGACTGACACACACAAGCACACACACATACAGTGGACAGTGGTTATGTTACTATACCACAGTTGTTTAGGATAAATGGATAAAAGTTGGGTTGAAGGTGTTGTCTTACCACTCTCAGTGCTGGAAAGCAACACCAGTCAGGAACACCTGTCTGCTTCTGTGCTCAGAAATCAAGATAAGCAAGAGGTGACAAAAGAGAAGTAATGAACAAGTGTTAGAGACTGGTACACAGATTGAAAATTGGCATAGGCACATTCTCTCTCTCTCACACACACACACACACGCACTCACACGCATGCACGCACACACACACGAGCGCACACACACACACACACACACACACACACACACACACACCTACACATACACACACACACACACACACACACACACACACACACACACACACAAAACAAGAATCAAAACAGTAATTTTGTTCTTGTAGGAAAATTACGTTGGAAAGTAATTAAGATAGACCTGTTTAGTAGCATGCCTACCCATCTGCTCTCTGTCAGGTAGGTAAGGCACATTTTTCCATAAAAAATTATGACCAAGCTATTACATCACATACAGTATATTAAAATATAGAAAGCACATACTCAATTTCATATGCCCAGTAGTTGACATGAGCCTGACATAACTAAAGGTTAAAAGTAGGGTTAATCATTCCTCACAGATTAGTTTACAGGCGGTTGAGATACTGTAAATTTTCCATTGTGTTTGGTTGCTTGGACGAAATATGACTACATGTCTATTGAAGGATCCACAAGAGAACACATTGGCACATTTCCATTCATAACAAAAACGCTTTGAGTTAATAATAGTACTGTATAAACAATTTATGCCAGGTCTTTGTCAAAAAGTGTGAAAACATGAATTCCATCTCCTCTTGTGTATATGGAGGGATCCTTGGACTCATAGGTTATCACCCCTTTCATCACTTCCCTCTTCCTCCCACTGCCTCTGTCCATGATTTTCTGCTGCAGGGTTTCCTCACAAGACAAAGCAATTTGGCATGGGCTGATTGCATGTCCACATTAGCAGTTCATTCACTCTGGTACAATCTACATACCCATTTTGTTAAAACAAAATGAAATTGAAAGGTTTTAAAGGAAAATTAAGTCACAGATATTTGCATTAGATAAAAATGAAATGCTGCCCCAAAGCTGCTGTAAAAAAACACAAGTATCATGTCAAATGTCCTCAGTACCTGGATCACAGATGGTGTATAGTTTCAGAAGTGTTCATTCCATCTAAACCGTTTAAGACTCGAAAGAACAAAATAAAAGTATTGCTAGAAAAAAAAACTAGTGATACATGACAGAATCACAAATTAACTAGTAATTTGTCTTACATGGGTTTACATAGCTGATAGATTTAGCATCATTCGAAAATCAAGGAAATACTCCATATGCATCAACCAAAAACTCACAGATTGTACAGCAAAGAATAATCCATGTTGCCATGCAACTACCATACTGTACTCGAACTCGGCAACACTGGCAGTCTCTCTTTTGGCACCAACTTTCTATTTAGATGTGATGAGGCCTATTGAGATAGAAGTCCCGCTAACAAGGTGATGGTACAGTAATGCTTGGAGGGATATATGCAGGTAGACAGGTCTGGTAGTTTACATGCCAGCCGTCAATCTGTTGACACCACCCAATCACCATGTGCCCAAGGGGGACTTGGGAGCCTGAATGTTGACTTATAGATGACAGAATGTTTTACTGTAAAAGAGAAACTTCCCAAATCTGCCCTCATAGTCTATTATGAGGTTCAACATGTAGGTGTGATGTGATGTAGTGTGGTCTAGTAAACAGTTTGCCTCAAATATTTTGCGTTTGTTTGTCACCACTAAGAGACAGCAGGTTTGAACTTGTGATTTGATATCCTGTGTTGAAAAGAATGGTTGTTTTGCTGTCTTGAGAGTGTTTTAGGTGGGAAACTGTATCTTTAGACACCAGTATGTGACTCTGTTGATTGAATTCAGGGTTTCGAGAATGCACAATCTTTTGGAGAATATATATGCTGTTTTGTAAATGGAGTTTGAGAACATGTGATTGTGTCACATGTTCTCAAAACTCTCAAAACTGGCTCTTGTTTCTAATACTGAACAGCTGTAATATATGAATGGCTACAGTGCTAGGCAAGCCACCAACCTAAAGTGTGAAAAATTTGAACTTGGAACTCTCACAAAAACTCTGCAGTAATACACACAGCAAATCTCCTTATTCATATGGTCTGCAAAAGTAATATTCATCATTCACAAGATTTTTACTTTTTCATGGCTTGATTGCTACAGTATATATACTGCTTGACTTATTGGACTTAATAGATGTACTTTAAGCCTGATATACTGTATGTATGTGCCCATTTGGTTTTGCTACTGCATACTAATGAAATTCTGCTACATTACAGACCTCAAGCTTTCTTCTTCACCCCACTCCTACCTCCACCACCAAGACCACCCTCCACCACTCACTGACTCACCACCCACCCCACCCTTAAAAACAAGTTGTCAGGATGCATTTGTTGAGCCCAAAAATGACACATATTTCTCTGTGCTTATGTGTGTATGTCAAGGGTAGTAAAAGCAGTAGAGGTGGGTGAATGGTTACCCTCTTTAGTAAGAGCAAGAGCCACGGTCACTTCAAGATAGCAGATAGCCCCCAGATTACCAGAGCTAATCCACCACTCAACTCTTGTTTCTAGTTCTGCCCCTACAACATACAAACCTGCCTCTCTGCTCCTCCTTTGTCATGTTGCCCCTTCACACCAACTGCATGTGCCAAGCATGATGACCTACATTTGCATAAAGTCTTGGTTGACAGATTGGACTGGTCAACATATCTATCTACTATTCATAGCCTGGTGGTCAACAAAAACACCTGTCAGAAGGGGTAATAATAAGTGGAGCATTAATGGTCATAGATGTGGTGTGACTGCAGATGAGGCTACTGTTTCCTGTCGAATCTTCTGTTGCTGTGTGTGTGTGTGTGTGTGTGTGTGTGTGTGTGTGTGTGTGTGTGTGTGTGTGTGTGTGTGTGTGTGTGTGTGTGTGTGTTCCATTTTGCGTGTCTTAAGAAATCACCACTAGTGCCATCTGGGTCCTTTTTCTCACAAATCGGGGGGGAAAAAATCATAGTGCTGAAAGGAAAACAACACTAGAAAAGGGACAAATAAATAAATGATGGTGTGGGGACAGCGTGCAAATGTGAATTGCAGCCTGAGATGCAAAGGGGAAAAAGAGAAGGAAGAGAGAAAGTGATTAGGCAATAAGAGCACTGGTGATAGGCCTCTCTTCACAGTCTCTGTGGACTGTGGAGATGAGCCTGAGAGGGGGTAGACAGCCAACATGGCAACCTCTCAGTCCACATCAGGATGTCACCGACTGTGATGTCCACCCAAGAGACCACACTATGCGCTCTATGAGAGAGAACAAACTCATAAAAGCTATTATTGCACAGATGGTTTATGCTCTTTCTGCGCAAAAGCTGTCAGTGACAGACCTCAACATTTGGTGGCAAATAATGGAGAGAATGGAGAAAGTGGAAAAGAATCTTGCTAGTTAAAGTATAAGAAGGAAAATGTTTAGAGTTTACATCTCATCTTGACGTTATCATGTCACACCACTATAGGAGTGTGTATGTGTTTGTTTGTTTGCAGCTCTGTCTATAAAAAGAGTTGAGTATGGTGCTTAAAGTGACCAAGAGTGTGCGCATGTAATCCTTGGGCACTAATTCTCAGGACATGCTGCTGCCTCACTGCTTTGTGCTGACCAAAAGAGCTGTCTCACAATCAGGGCGTGAAATGCTAAAGAGCTTCCAGCCAACACGCCTGCATGGTGTTTTCTCCCAACTACTGTTCATTTGACATTTAGTAAATCATTACTGCAGCAATGCCCTCAGGGAACACTCACACGTGCATACTGTAAAAATTCATCATACACAGATACACACACATGCACACACACATATTCACTCACACGTATAGCCTTTATGATAACTGTTTATTAACAAGTTAGGTGACCTGATTTCATTCTGTTGCCAAAATCATGACACATCCATCCAGAGGTGTGTGGTCAACGCCCCCGGAGCATGCTGTCACTTTGTAAATCTGATTCTCAAAATCTATATTTGAAGAAATGTTATATTTAGATTATTTTAATAAAAAAGAAAACAGTACACAAAACATCATTCTTTAATACCCTTAAAGCTGGACTAAATTTATGTAATTTATTATGCTTGGCTGACCACATACCAACCATGCAAGTCTAGTAAATTCCATGAACCTGTTAAAATAAAGACATCAAGTAGCCTAATGTTTGAACCTTTGTTGGCCTGCATGTGGTGTCTGGGCCTGTGTGGACAGACAGGCAGACCCTGTCAGGCTTTCACACATCACAAGCGTGTGCTAAACTTCCTCCTAGCTCTCTAATCATTGCAAGGCAGGGGGGATGAAAGATGATAAAAACCCAAGTGATACAATGGCCACACATCTGTCTGCTTGACTCTCATCTTCTCCCATCCACACGCTGTCAACAACTGATGGACACTTGACGTCTAGAGAACATTTTGAGAGACTGACAGGTGACCGAGAGAATGCTCTCACACTTTAAATGCCTTATTTGGATCTATCAATCACATTCAACTATACAGAATTTAAACATTTATTGAGGTTATATACATTATGCGACATCTATGGTGCACACACACACACCCAGTTTGTATGTGTGCAGTAATCATGGTCAATTGGAATACTACATCCAATTGTGTGTGTGTGTGTGTGTGTGCATGTATTGATATTGATATTGATTTTTGATGTTTAGCAGGTATGTACCATTGTAGCTTGGCATGTTAGTAAATTAGGCTAATGGGAATGTGATTGGTTTTGCAGGTAAAAGTATTGCAAAAACTACAAATCTGACCTCTTAATGAACAGTCAAGGTATCACATTTATTCTGTGGAGGACACAAATGTAATATAAATGTATAAACTGTTGTGCCAATCCATCAAATAGATGTCACAACATCGAATTATTAATTTGAAGCTTTTGGCTGTTGGTGGTGTTAGCTGAAACATTTTAGGATTTGGATCTGGAGACTATCAATTGCTGTGCCAAATTTTGATCCATTGTTGAGATATTTCAGTTTGGTTATTTTTCAATATTTCAGTCTGGAAAGCAATGGATATGACCAAGCAAAACTGACAATTGACAAAATCGTTATTGCTACCCATAGAGCCAAAGAGGTAACATGGCTTAAAAGGGCCATAAGATGCTTTGACATCATAGAAAGACATACATTTTTCTTTTTCTTTAACTTTGTCTTTGTTTGCATAAGGGTTAGGGTGGATGTTGTGCTTGTACCTGATTCTTATGCAAGCACATTGTGCTATCTTATCTCTTAAAGTAGGTTCTACCCTCAATTTATCAGCAGCACTCCCTTGATTGCTGCAATACAGATCACCACCCTTTATAGTACTTAATTAATGCAAATGGAACAAGTGAGCACTGAGTCTGCCTTTGTCACAATATTGTTTTATAGAAGTGCCCATTGTCTGTGTGATTAGCTAATAAAGAGCTCCTAATGTCTTGTCTTGCACTCACAACGCACATCCTCCTTTTAATCCATAAGCTCTTAAGGCAGCCATAACTGCCTTACTCATGTCAGGCTAAGAATGAAACCAGTAAAGAGTACAAAAGTAGCCGCTACAGTCCATACACATTCACACACACTTAATATCAAGGAGTGAAGAGCAGAGAATTGAGTGTGTGGGGATAAGAGCAATATCCACCATCAATTAAAGATGGAGATAGGAAGCGAGACATTTTAATGTTGGCCTTGAGAGGCTTGAGTAGGCAGGGATGTGGAATCAATAGCATAAGAAAACAGAATACATTTTCCCTGTGCATATTTCCTTTGAAGGGCAAAGTATGCTTTTAAAATATGGAAAGGGCTTTACACAGCGCTGAGTGTGTATGATTTTCACGCTCTTAATTATACAAATATGAAAATGACTCTTCACTTTCCCCATGTTGCATCTTCTTTATGCACTGGCCTTTTTGCCTTGCAGCAAACATGTGAAACTCTCTTTTACCCTCAGTCTACCCTGATGCCAGCCCAAATACACTGCCCCAACACCTCATCGTCACTTCAGCTCAGCAAAAAGCCCTGAGATGATGCCAGCAGTAGGCAAACTGCCCATAGACTTCTCAGTAGCAGTGAACATGATTATTATTTGTGGACTTCCCTTCGTCCTGTCCGACACATAGGGTTTTCTGTATGGGATAAAAAAAGGGAAAGAGAGCAGTGTCCGTGTTCCAGCCCCAGAGGCAGGATGAAGAAACACGCCGAGGTGGGGAGTCGAGAGGGGAGATGCTACGACTCACACGCAGTGGACCTATTGGGTTCACCCTCAGGGTGTGTATGAGTGTATGGTTTGGGAGTGGGAAAGGGATGTGTTTAGCCATGTCCGTTGTTGTGGAAGTAACCTGGGATAGGGGAGTGTGCGACTGGACGGAAAGAGGGGAGGGGTCAGGGGTGGAGGAAGCGAGGAGATAGGAAAAAGCACAGAGGAGAGGATCATTAATATTATTGCTGTATGTATGAGGGTCTGAGGGGCGGATTGAAGAGGCGATGTTGCCAGTGCCTCAAGCCTTTGGTCTTCTCCTTGGTTTTCTCAAAACAGATAAGAAATTAAAAGGGGAGAACCAATCCACGGTGACTTATCTAAGCATTTAGCAATGTGTCTTTGACATGTTATATTTTCATTACATTTTACCTTGAGGGCAGAGTGATGAGAAAATCCTACTGATCTAAACTCCACGTCAGTACTTCCTTTCCACAGCCCCTTCCTCCTCCTCCTCCTTCTCCTCCTCCTCCCCATCCTCATCCTCATCCTCATCCTCATCCTCATCCTCCTCCTTCTCCTCCTCTTTTGGGCAAACATTCTGGCTTTCATGGAAAAGCAACACGTGTACAGCACAAATCATTGTCCAAAATCATCATCGTAACTTAAACAACTCACATTAACCTGATTCAATTTATTATTTTATATTGCAACAACTATACAGCATATGTCAACTACGGCACACATACAGAAGTACAGGGCTCACAAGGAATTTCTTTCTGTACTCTGTGTAGCATACAAGACTGAAAAGATTTGTGTGTTGTGATATATTTAGTGTTAAACAATGCCAAGGCAGGTTGTTAACTCAATATTGTGACCTTTGACACACTCCATGCTGTGCTGTGATAGCCCTTTTTGTTACATTTCATCGGGTCAGGAGTTCACAGTCCATTCATCAACGTCCAAAGAGGAGAGGAGAGGAGAGGAGAGGAGAGGAGAGGAGAGAAGAGGAGAGGAGAGGAGAGGAGAGGACAGGAGAGGAGAGGAGAGGAGAGGAGAGGAGAGGACAGGAGAGGAGAGGAGAGGAGGAATATAGTGGCTCTTTTGTCATAAACAGGGGGAAGATTTATTATTACTCCCTGGTCACCTAGATCTGATTTCTGCAAACCTCATTGTGGCCTTTTTCTCTATTTGACCCAGCTGACTAAGTGCCACACTGTCTTGGAAGTGTTGGCATTCCACTTTGGGGGTTACAAACCATTGTTCCCAGGGGTCAGAACATAATTTTCAGTTCCAACTCTGCTGTTAATGATCTAACACATGGACTTCTAACTAAGAGCCACTCACTGCAGAACCCACCCACCATAGATTACTGTGGTTTCCACATTATGCCAAAAAGTTGACATATGAAAAGCTTGATGTCAGGATGCAAGTGAAGTGATTTTTCAAATAGAGGTATGAACTCTGGAAAATATATCTGGTAATTTAAATTTGCCCCGTCTTTCACCCCGAATGCTGGGAAAAGAATTAATGTTGTCCTGCCTGAATACATGTGCAACAGCAAAACAGAGTAAAGGGATTAATACTGCAAATTTAAGCAGCAAATGTTCTTTAACAATCAAAGTGGGTGGGGGGTGGGGGTGGGGGGTCCTGCCTGAATACATGCACAACATCAAAACACAGTAAATGGATTAATACTACAAATTTAAGCAGCAAATGTTCTTTAACAATCAAAATGGGGAGGGGGGTGGGGGGGTAAAAAGGCCCTAATCCTGTGCAATACCAAAGCACAAATTTGGAAACTTAAATTCAGGAAAATTGCATTGAACATTGTTTTCATGTGCAATCCTTTTTGCAAAGATTTCCTTTGATCTACTCAAAATAATCCATCATAATTTAAAGAGTACAGGTTGACCACATCAATTTCCAAAATGAAATGAAATAAAGCTGGGATAGAAAAGGGGACTGAACTAATGGGAGCTTCACAGAGTTCAAAGAACTCTTAGTTATTGCTAAAGTTCTTTCACAAAATGGGTAAGCAACATGATATCCTGCCAAGTAAATTATGTATATAATATCACAATATGTTTCACATAACCTACTGTAAATGCACTTGTTTCTGTGAACTGTTATTTTCAGCTGTTTTTTGTATACATATCGGTTTACTTTAAGGTAGTTTTATCACGATTGTTTTGCCAATAGTAAAGTCAATATACGCACTAACCTAGGGGGAATAAAGAGCCTAAATGCAGCAAATGGAGAGAGACCTGAGCAGTAACTATTGTCAATAGCACAGCTGGGAATCAGACATGGATTCACTGAGCTCCTTGACCAAAACACAAATGTGTGGAGATGGATGCCTCTGTAATATGCATATGTTTATACAATTAGCCCCTACAACTGAGGCCAAAATTTTATATGTATCCAACATTGTCATACATGCGTGTGTCAAAATGATACAGATAATAAGGCAATACATGCACATTTACATGCATATGGATGGACACTGAAAGTCACACACACACACAGGGAGGCACTGGAGAAGAAGGCACACCATCCTGGTATTAATTTTTCATAACATCATGCTCAATACAAAATGCAATAAGTGTTTCTTGTAAGACGACTCCCGGGCACTTACAGCACTTGAGCATGCGGCAAGGTTCTCCTCAGAGGTCCAGCCTGCATGTTTGTCTGACTTACTTTGTCTCTGGCAGGATTACATCTGATGTTGAAGATGCCCAGGGGCTGGATGAGAGGAGAGGAGAGGAGAGGAGAGGAGAGGAGAGGAGAGGAGAGGAGAGGAGAGAGAAAGAAGTGGAAACAGGATAGTAGAATCACAGTGATTATCAAAATCCTTTACAAGCAGATTTCCAGCACTGGAGAGGAATAGCATTAATCTCTTTGTCCAATACCATGATACACATCATTTTCAGTCTTTTCATTGTTCATCCGGACAGGTTGGCCTCCTATTCTCATCACCTGGCCCCCGTCAGCTGACTCTGACCTAAGTCAATCTCCTGTGAGGATAAACACAGCTTTAATATTCTTCTAAAGTACACTGACCTCCAATCTCCATGTGAATTTTGAAAACAGTAACCTCTCCTACTGTGCTCTGTGTTATATCATTCCTACATGCTGTATATTTGTTGACACATGACAACTAATAATGTGCTGTAAATTGTGATATGTCTCTGGCTATAAGGGCCAAAATTGAAAAACTTTAAGATTAGGATGAAAGATCATTGGCAGTAGATGACAGGATAGAGCTATGAGGTGATTTTGGGGTAAAGGAATGGAACTGCAGAAGGAGGATATGGATGATTATCATAGTAGGATATACAATTACTGTAATTGCTACTGTTCAAAGGAAACTGATGGATGAGCCAAATTTATTTGTGCATTAGAATAATAATATTATCTGGTCTCACAAATGTACCATAAGATCTACTGTATGTTGTCCACAACTTAGATCTGGTTTCTGCAAACCTCACTAGTTCTCTTTCCTCTTCTTGACCCAGCTGGCTTATCATCACACAGTGGGGTTGGTGTTCCCCCTCAGGGGTTACAAAACCACTGTTGCCAGGGCTCAGACCAACATCATTTCCGGTTCCAACTCTGCTGTTAATGATCCAACACATGGACTTTTAAATAACAGCCACTCACTGCAGAACACACCTAGTGCTGGTTGCCCTGACTTCCATACAGTATATTCCAAAACTCTGTGCCCAGTGATTCTTGAACATCAACGAACATTTTCTTAGGTATAATTCTGTAAATGTATGTAAGATAATTCAAATTTTGACCTGTCTTTCTTCACAAATGCTGGGAAAAGAATAAATGATGTCCTGTATGATAGACAGTATTTCAATTGGTTCAACAGTTACTCTTTTGTATAGATATAACTAAGTTTGTCCAAATTGTTCCACACCACTGAAATATGTCTGTTTTAAGTTAAAAGAAGATTCCTGACTTGTCAGGTAGATATTTTTTTAACACCAGAATGCAACATTTCTCTCCCAAGTAACCAATTTCTCTTTGCAATTAGCTTTCTGGCTAATTGTTATTAGTGCAATGGAATCACAGCAATCTTTGGTTTTGCAGGAGTCAGCTGTATGTTTGGGAAGGCCTTGAGAGAAAAAGGACATTGACATGCAAATGATTGTCTTGAACTTTATTGAGCGGGTACATTTAAGTTAATTTGCCGTTGGGAGTGGCTAATGGAAGTAGGCTCCTCCAGTAACTCTTAAGGAGTCAATCCACCTGATTTAGAGGAAGCAAGCACATAGATCTCTTGATTGACAGAGCTGTTACTCTGCATGTGACATAACGGACAAACAGAGCGGAAGAGGGAGGAAGGAAGGGAGGGAGGTAGGAGGGAGGGAGGGAGGGAGGTGGGGTTTTGGGGAGGTCCATCACTGTTCTTCCAGTTCCTGCATCATATCAAGATGCCCTCATGTACATTGTGTTCCAGATGTTAGGCTTGTCGTTGTGGGAGAAGCAGTCAAGTATTGTTTTAAAGCCTTCAGGGTGAATCATAAATGTTGCACGGGGGACCTCATAAAAAATGCATTGCATAGGCCCCCTTAGCTAAAACAGAGCACTGATGGACCTCTGGGAATGAGGCATGTTAGTGTAGCATCATGCTACGATTACAATCATAACAAGAAAGGGGCTTTATGGGGATGACAACAGGAATACAGGAAGTTAGTTAACCTTGGTAATCAGAGTTCATTAAAGCTAGCCAAGATCTAAAGGCCTCCACTCTGAATATGCAAGCAGCATGCAGAACTTAACAGAGGATGAGATTCAATTTGGTTTTATTTATATAGCGCCAATCAATAAGAGTTATCTCACTTTTTTCATAGGGCAGGTCTAGACCGATCATATAATTTAATTTAAAAAGACCCAATATTCCCACATAAGCAAGCAGTTGGCAATAGCAGCAAGGAAAAATCCCCTTTAATGGGAAGAAACCTCCAGAAGAGCCGGGTTCTATCTACCATTTGCCTCGACCAGTTAGGTTGAAAGAGAAAGAAAGTTAAGAGATGAGATTCTTGTGAAAACATGGTGAAGCTGTATTTCATAGTAGATGTTATATTTAATGGGGTTGTTGATGTGCTGTCGTAGGTGATTCAGCAGGATGACTGAGCAGATTATTATATGATATGATGATGAAAATGACAAACATAAAGCTGTGTGATATAGTGTATGTTTATCAATAGAAATGTGCCTTAAAAAGTCTTTAAATCTTACTCAAGACTTAAAGACTTGTTGGGTATGTCAGCATGATGGTGTGTGTGCACACGTACAAATATCCCATCAACTTTTTTTTTTTTTGTAAAATGTGCTTGTCTGACGACACTCAAACACTCTTGTCTAAGTGTGTGTGTGTGCATGTTTGCCCTTTTATAGATGTGTGTGAAGGACCCAGCAGAGGAGCTAAAAGTAAAGCGTCAGGCCATAATTGGGTTACAGGGGCCGGTGATGGATTAAAGCACGGCTAGGAGACGCTGCAGCAACATTAGGGTGTCTGAGATGTCAGGGGCAGAGCGCTCTCATTAATCGCCTTGGCCCTTACATTACTGCATTAGTTGTATTAGCAGCTAGGAGTCGGCAAGCACTTTGGGATTTCTCGCTGAGGCAGGCCACATTCCTCTCTTTCTCTTCTGGTAACTATGCAGAAGTGGGCATGGACTCTCACTTTTTCTAAAAGAAAGACTGAAGAAGGAACAATCAAACAGGACAGGAAGGATAACTACAGTGGTTTAAAATTTCAACGTTATGTTTAAAACGATGAGCCTTTAAATTTGAACCAAGTGACTTGAATACAAAGTGCCTGCATTTATCAAGCTACGGTATGAATACTAACTCTAGACTGAGTCTGAAACTTGTTAGGTAATTTACAGTAAGCACAGGCACACAAATACACACGTATACATGCTACAACCCCCAATCAGTCATCCCACTTCTCAATAACCTAATAGTCCTCCTGTGTGAAAATTGATTTTTAGGAGCATGTTCCATGACCCCGACCCCCCTACCGCCACCATCATAATCTCGGTCCTCTTTTTCTTCTCTCAATTCCATCCATCTCCCCTGCAGTACAGATATTTACACTGTAGCTGTTATTAATAAGCATAATAAGAAATTGATTTTGCCATGTAGTAAAAACATTACGTGAGCAGACTGGGTTGCTTAGGTGACTGAGCTTTGTTGGTTATAGGTTGGGGAAGTGGGTGGTGTTTTGCATTTGACTGATGAAGAGGGATGGATGGGGCAGAGGTCATGAGGGAAAACCTAGATGAGGATATATAGACTAACATTAGTGATCCTGAATGTTCAACCCTTGTCCACTCCCTCTTTGTGAAGTGAGAGCTTCATCACTCATTATTCCCTCTTTCCGTTCTTTCCGTTCTTTCTCTCTCTCTCTCTCTCTCTCTCTCTCTCTCTCTCTCTCTCTCTCTCTCTCTCTCTCTCTCTCTCTCTCTCTCTCTCTCTCTCTCCCCTGCTATCCTCCAGAGGCTAAAGTATCTGACTAAATCACAGCTGAAGTGTCCTTGATTGCCTCAGAGCTGGTGATGGCCAAAGCAAATGCCATACTGTCCATGCAAGTAGACTGTCTGTTCATATTATCAGCCCCACCTCAGTTCACGCACCTATACAGGTGGGAAAAAAAATGGGGTTGACTTTTTTGCTGTCTTGAGTTTGATAGATAATAATTTCAACTCTTTCAGTGGGGAGACTGGTCTGGACGAAGTCAGGTTAACAAGGCACAGGTGCTGGAGGTGGGTCATGGTAATCAGCCTACACCAGAAGAGAAGAAATGTGTTTCCAGGCAACGCCGAAGTTCTCTTATTTACATGTTGTGTCCAATATATATTTGCCTACATTTGAGTTCACAGCATCACTGCGAGGGTGCGACTTATAGAGTGAAGTGATGAGCTGCTACATGTTGATAGACAGTAAATACCTCCAAACTGTGGGCTCAATGTCTCGTTTGTTATTTCTACATGTTGAGACGTGTCAATGTTAAGGCTTTGGAGTTCTTTAAAGGCATCTTTGATGGAGTTAAACTCAGTAACAAAAGTAATGTAACTAAATATGTTTGCTAGTTTACTAGTTAATAGTCTAGTACATTTTTTAATGAGCATTTATGTAATGTAACTGATTACTCAACAGCGCTAGCAATGCAGATTTTGGTTTTATTTTCCCGGATTTTGAAATATTCATCTCTGAGACTTATGCTTTCATGTCAATACCATCAACGTTAATGGAAAGTACTCACAACATTGAACAAAAATTACATTTAAAAATTCAACAGCATCTCTCCCCATAAACAATGTCTCTGTTACTCTGGACAAGTCCCCAACCTTTTCTTTGTAACTACTTTCTTTCAAAGAAATAGACCTAATGAAACAGTCTTTAATCTGTACCCTCTGAAAAGGAGTAGGAAAGACCCATCATGTGAGTTTACATAGATCACTTTCTCATGGCAGGATGAATGGTGAGGGGGCAACGTGTGCGAGGACGTGGGCAGACGAAGGATTGTTATTGGATCACAGTCGCATAGAGCACAATTTCCCATGAGTGTCCTTGGGTACCTGATCTGTGCAAAGAAATACTGGACCCTCTCCCTATTGTTCCTCACACTTACATGTGAATGCACACGCACACACACATGCACCACGGCTACACACACACACACACACACACACGTACAGGTATCTGTTTGTCTTGCAAGTGCCTCTGTTCACATGGAAGGGGTTGTCCTCCTGCTCCAGGATGAGGTATTAGCTTTCCCCTGAGGGAGAGTTCTAATTAGGTAATTGACTGATGTATAAAGCAGGTGCATGTATCCGTTACAGCCGGCTCGACCTGTTCATTATTAAACAGTGACCCTCTCTGCCACTCGTGCCAAAGCCTATGGTGCAGGGGAGAAAGTGGCCAGGAAGAGCTTTCACAGGGATCGGGCGCACTCGTAATTACACTTGCTGGTTACTCGAGTCTTACCCCTTTACTGTTGCATGTTGAACAAGAACCCCGGTGCTCCATTTCCCACTGATTGAGCCCACTGCCGCATTGCTGTCACTAAAAAGGCTTCATAAGAAGTTGAACAAAAGGTGATTTGCAGGAACAAATAGTTTCTGCTGTGCTTCCAAGGAATCAGATTTTGTTTTGTGGAAAACGCATGGTCACAGAATTGCTGAAAATAGCTTCATATATGACAGGTCACAAAACATTTCATCCTCACACATTTGTACATCGACAGGCAAATGAAACTTGAGCTACACTTGGCCAGAAAGGAGAGTAGAAATTCTGACACTTTGACATCAGTGAAATATATAAAGTATTGGGTTGCTGTTAGGCCTATAGCCCAGTTTATTCACATAAGGAGGCCTTACGATCGAGATATGGATTGATAGCGGAGACAAGAATTGATTTTAAGTGCGTGTGTGCATGCACGTGTGTGTATTTTGAGTGCAAGCGTGTGACAGCAGCCTCAAAAACGTGAGCCGGCCAGTCCATTTTAATTCAGCAAGATACACATTTCATTTCCGAGTGTGTAAGTTACAGAAGCCACTGAGACCAGTTGCAACAGCTTTTGAGCCAACACTTTTTTGATTGAGGCAGACTTGGACACTGGCCAGCTTATAAAGTGTTACCATGAAAGACCATAAATGACATCACATTTTCAAATTGACTTGTCAATCTTTTAGATCTTTGATCTTTTGTTTGTCTTCTTGTGCAAATAATGATAAATTACTGGAAATAGATGTGAAGTTAAGGACAATACAGGACAAAAACGTGTTTTTCTCCAAAATTAACAGAAATAGTTAACTCTAAAATTAAAGTTTTGTTACACAGTTACAGTCAGAAATGTATCTTGCTTTAATTGGTTTTATTTTAATGCTATGAAGGCTCCTTTTCGAAAAGTTGCAGTGATAATGTAGGATTGGCTGGTTACAAAGTAGAAGAACTGGATGAAATGTAGGTAAGTGTTTGTTCTGCTAAGTATGATATTAAATATTTTCTACATCAAAACTGTGTCCCAAATCTTAAAATATTAAAGGTATAGCGTCTTACTGTTGGCTTTACACTACACTCTTATCACCCATGCACATACTGTAACCTGAAGTCTTCAGTGCCACTACTGAAAATATAAAGAGAGGCATTTGTATTCATGTTTCATCAGAATCCAAACTTCAGTCACACAGCTACCCTGAGGGAAGGCATCACTTGGACTAAATGAGGGACATTACAGGCACAGTCTAAAAGTAATAGGTTATATGTAGCATGCACACATACTTTACGTCCGTCCCAACTGAGATTATACAGGTATAAAGTATTTAAATGTTTTACATTTCTGAATGTATGCACATGTGTGGAATGGTGTACTGAAATCTACATATACTATACCATTACTCTTTACACTTGTTGCCAATTTAAGCAAGATAAGACTTTCAGGGTCCCCTAAATGAAATATTACAGCTGTTTGTGACATCCCATCTGTATAGGACACATAGTATGGCATCTGTATTTCTATCTTTATGGAGTTTAAATTCCAACTGAAATATGTCCTCTGCTCTCCCCTCCTCTGACAAGCCTGTCTGTAGATTACAGGGCCAGAGGCTCTTGTGCAGGGATTAGTTTCAGAGTCATATTGAATGTTTATTCCCAAACAATCCCTAATCTGATCTAGCCTAATCTAATCCCATCTAGAGCGATCACTGACAGGGGGATCACCTCCTCACACACCCATCCACCCACACTACCACCCCTTTACACGGCCTCAGAGAGGTGAGGGGGTTCAATTTTGACATTTTTTTGTGATTGCTGCTTAGCAGGGGATCGTTCAAAACAAAACAAAAAATACAGATCCGTAATTTTAAAATGTAGACTGACAAAAATACTATGGTGTCAGAAAAACATGTTTTGCATTTTGCTGTTTTGTGTGCTTGTTTGTTCTGGTGAATTGGCCATGCTGAAATTGCACTGAAACCTTACACTTAAAATAAAAATATCCTCCATACAAGAAAATGCACATTAACAGCATAATCTGCACAAAAATCTGAGGAACCAAAATGTTGGCCTTTAAAAACATCTTCCTCAATTAGAGATTCAATGTCAAACAGCATTAAAAAATGATCATGTTCAGTCCTTTTTGTGCACTAATCCACTTTTTCATTTTACATGTATGCAGCAGAACCTGTACTCACTGTGCAGTACAGATTGTATTGCTGTTGTAGACTGGTAAAGTGCCCGTAGTTTTTGATTCCAAGATCCAATCATAAAGGCTTAGCAGTTATGAGATGCTATTCATCACGCAGATGTAGCCACTCTTGACCACAGGGATGATCAACCTGTCTTCCAAAATCTCAGGTATTAACTCTCCAAAAACTAAATTAAAGCAGCAGTATGGCTTGTAACTTTGATTGGATTGGTCCTGATTTTTGGTCCTCCCTAAATTTGTTGGTATACCATCATTCAGTCACATTTACCTGACCTGCATGGTATACTTATAATCCATTCAAGACTGTCTGGAGATTTGTTTAATCAAATTTAAAATGTACAGTGATTTGCATGGTGGATATTTGGAGATCTGCTTTTGGTCTTTTTGAAATTGTGCCCACTTTTTCCAAAGAAGGTTTTAATCTTAAGCAGCATGGCTCTATGGCAATGCCGGCCTGTCTGTTGGTGTGTCAGCCTACCACTTTGTTCTAGATTGAAATGTCTCAATACCTATTGGATGGCCTTGACATTTTGTTCATTCATACTCCTCACAAGTCTGTTCCCCTCACACCACCATGAGGTTGCCATTGACATTTTTATTTTTTATTGAAATATCCTAATAATTAGATGAATTGCAGAGGAATCTAGTACTGACATTGATATCCCCTGCAGGATAAATTGAAAGAGCTTTGGTGATCCACTGACTTTCCATATAGCCCCAGTAGCAGATCAAAGTTGCATAGTGAAATATCTCAACATCTATTGTAGTAGATGGATTGGCAGAAAATTTTGTGCAGACATTAATCGTTCCCAGAGGATGTATCCCAGACTTTTGGTTATGAGTGGTTATCAGAGAAATGTCTCGACAAATATTGAATGGATTTCCATGCAATTTGGTCCAGATATTCATGTCAAGACGAATTGTAATAACTTTTGTGATCCTTTAACTGTTCATGCATCACAATCTTAAGGTCCAAATTTTGATTTGGACAGTGGCTGTGGGGACTCTTGTGGTCCTGCTTGATACCCATGCCTCTGCTATTACTATTGTTATTAGTCATACGTCTATTATTATTATCATTGGGACTGTTCTTATTGTTCTCATTGTATTGTTTGTGGATATCTCTCTGCTCTCTCTGTCTTGCTCACTCGCTCTCACTCCTTTCTCCCTTTAATTTGTTATAATAATTAAATCAATAAATAAAATAAGAGAGAAAAGAGAAAGGGTTTATTAAAAGTTAGAGTAAAAACTAGGTCAAAATAGATTAAAAAGACAAAAGTAAGAGATGAAGTTTAATAAATGCTGGAATAAAACTAGGTAAAGACAAAATAAACAGACAAATAAAATAAGATAAGAATATAAACTATAGAGCGGCAATAATGGAAAAAAAAGGTTGTTATTTGACCTTTATAACAGCCAACAGACTCCTGCTAGAGGACCTGAGGGTTCATACACTGTACTGGTTCATACACTGTAGGCAGTTGTGATATATATGCTGGTGCAAAACCATTAAGTGCTTTGAAAACAAGTAAAATAATTTAAAAATCAAAATGAAAACTAATAGGTATCAAACATTAAAAATGGGTTTAATGTGTTCTCTCCTTCTGGTCCTGGTCAGCACTCGGGCTGCAGATTTCGAATCCGTTGTAGCTGATTTATGGTGGTTTTGGGTAGACCAGAAAGGAGAGCAATAGTCCAGCCTGCTTGTGATAAAAGTGTGCATCAGTCTCTCTGTGTCACTCAGAGAGAGACATGGTTGCACTTTTGCTATGTTTTTAAGGTGATAAGAAAAGTAGATTTGATGACATACCCCACATGAGCCTTGAAGTCAAGTTCAGGATTGAAGACTTCTTGTTTGTTTGCTTGGGGTATGTCCCAGGGATTTCAATTTTACGACCACTTTCTCTGAAGCATGGCTTGTGTCTCTTCTATTTTGTTACTCAATATGATCTGAAGAGAGTTGACCATTTAGATCTGAAGTCAACAAATCAGGAACAAACTTAAATTAAATTAAATTAAAATGTAAAAGTATTTTTATGAATACATATTATTGTACTTAGGGTCTCTTCCAAGTTTCACAGTCAAGTTCAGTTGAAAGCCTTTGTGCTCTCATCCTTAATTAAGGTAGACTCCCCACCATCCTAACTCTTGAATTCGTGTGTGTCCATGAATTTTGATAAACATTTGTTTTAAAATCTACTCTATTTTTCAGATCCCTGAACAACTTCATTCTATTGTGGTACCGCTTCATTCAACATGAAACAAAACTCCACCTAACACTTCACCAGTGTCTCTGTTGCAAATGTTAGATAAAAAGAAGTCCCGTAAACTCCAAACAGCTCACCTCTTTCCCTTCTGAACCTGACCTTTGACCTTTTGGAAATTCTGAACTCCCTTGAACTTACATACAACCCCTTCTTCATAGAACCACTGTGTCCTATCCCCTGAAGAGAGAAAGATAGATAGATATTTTACTCCTTCCTTTGCCTTTCAAATGCCTGCCAGCACACAGGACTGTAAACGTGGAAAAAGTGCAAATAAAAATCATTTTACGAGAGTCTAGAAGGAGGAAAGAGCCCCCTGTCTGTGAGCCTTGTCACATTTGGATTTGACCCTGTTGTAGCCCCTTCTTTCTGAACCAGTGTGGGAAGTGTCTGCAAGGATGCACGGCAGCAGTCCAATAATGCAGAAGTAGAAATGATACCTTTCTCAGAAATCTGATTGTATGATATGACTTACACTATTACTGAAAGGTTGAATTAAAGAGATCATCCCTCGCCACATGATCTATGCTGTATACATTTTCTCTCTCTTTCATTTCCCAGTTGAGCACTGATTGTCATAAAGCAATTACAAGTGGTGAGAATTGAACAGCAAGTATGTCAACACCTGAAAGGGGAGCAGCTACAGAGGGCAGCTAAGGATTTAATCTCTGTCCTTCAGATCTAAGATGTAAAGTACTTTACCCAGGATAATTTAGAGGTCATAAAGTCATTCCCACAAAGAGAAAGAGACACCTCCCTCTATGATTAAAACAATAAATCTGATTAGCCTTCTCCTTCTTCATTTTTACAAGGAGTCTACAATGTGTGGGAGCCTTCCAACCCATCTTATTTCATCCCTCTCCCCAGGTGTGCCCATGCTGCATGTGAAACCCGATAGTAGATTAAAGTGCCAACCCCAGAGAGGAAAAATGCTTTTAGGAACTTTTAAAACTGTGTTTAACAGTGTGTTTTTAGTGCCCACTAAAACCAACACACCGCACCACATGGCCAAGATGGAGAGATGCAGCGTCCTACAGAGCGGGATAGAGATGAAGGGGGAGAAATAGACAGGGAGGAGTAATGTCTAAAACTCTTCATCAACAAAGACTCAAATTCAGGTGCCCTTTCTTTGACATTTTGCCTGGACCAGTTTGGTTTTGTCTGACAAGCAGCAGAGGAGGAGGGCAATGTTGTTTTGTCAGTCATTGCTCAATTAGTGTTCAATATTTCAATAGCTATCTTTCTGATTGCCAAAATATCTGGTATAGATATTCGTGTTCCCCAGATGAGTTCCAATCATTTTTACATAATATCTATGACTTTTCATCCATAGCACCACTTATAATTCCCCTTTTGTCAACACTATATTCTATTAGATGTAGTATGTCTACAAATACAGTTTATTGGCATTCACTGTGGACATTCATGGTTCCAGAGTATTCATTCCTTCATGTTTCCTATGGTGCAATCATTCAAGTTTGAATTGGTACATTAACTAGAACATTACATAATTAAAAGAGATGGCTTATTGCAATTTAGTTTTATTACGTCATAAAACAGTATACACATACCTTTTTTCATCCACACATGCACAATACCAAAGATACCAAACATCACTGGCTGACATTATTGGTATAATGATGCCAATGACTGTGTGTATGTAAGATGTATAAGCAGTGGTATCATAAACACAAGATACTACCGATATGAAAATAAAAGTAATAACCGACTGATATCAAGATTCAAATATTTATGACTGAGACACAATGGCGACATTTCTACTGTGAATGGACTGTGGACTTTTCCTCTTGATGGCTTTTACTGTACATGTAGTCACCCTTGCTATAGTTTGGTTGCCAGCAGGTCAAAAAACAAACAAACAGCAAGTTAGATACTTAAGTAGAACAAAATGTGTGAAACAAGTGAATTTCAATGGAATTTTCATTTTATTATAAATTGTGTCTTTAAAACCAACATGTCACCTCATGGAAAAGCATGGGAAAATATTTTTCTTTTAAATCAAAGATACAAAATTAAATCTCACTCTTGACTCCTCTCTGATCAGGCCACTGACGAAGGTGTATGACCTCTTCATACCTGTGCTTGTAAAAGCAGCCACAGGGGGTCCCAACAAGTGAAGAAATAGAAGCCATGTGACACAAGACAGTGCCTATAAATATGGCCGAGATCACAGGGGCACTTAATGCAGGGGTGGGCAGACTGCTTTTTTACCAGCGCGTCTACAACATCTTAAAAAGGTTCTGTCGTGTCATATGAAACCAATAAAACCCAAATACTTCCTCCCCGGCAGGGAAAGGCCTCCTAACCTACCACAACTCACTGTCTGCCGTCCTGCCAGACCGCCTTTTTGCTTTTAAGGCATGTTAATTCTTCTGTATTTCTTTTTGGGCATGTTCCTCTTTCTACTTTTCAGCATCTCCTTGAATACCTTTTGTTTTGATATTTCTTGCTCAATCACTGTAACTCCTTTGAATGCAAGCAAATGAAGATACTGTACATTTGTAGCAAGAATTGGGTGTTGATTCATGCCTGAGGATTAAGGTCAAATGGAGTGGCCACACTCCTTTTGATGAACTACATGTACTGTACAAGTCAAGTCAAGTCAAGTCAATTTATTTATATAGTGCCAAATCATAACATAAGTTTCCTCAGGGCACTTATAACATATAGCAGGTCTAGAACATACTCTTTCATTTACAGACATCCAGTATTCCCCCATGAACAAGCACTTGGCAACAGCAGCAAAGAGAAACTCCCCTTTAATGGGAAGAAACCTCAAGCAGAACCAGGCTCTAGGTGGGCAGCCATCTGCCTTGACCAGTTGGGTTGAGAGAGAAAGAAGAAGGGGGAGAGAGGAGAAAGAGACACAGAGTAGCACAGCAACAACAATAACAACAATAACAACAACAATCAAAATGGAAATATGGCTAGCAATAACAGTGATACTGTAGCAGTGAGCAAATATGTCTAATAGTAAAAGGACTAGCAGTGGGTTTCACGCTGGAGCAAGGGAACAGCAGGTAGACAACTATGGGGGTAGTTGTAGTAGTGGTCGTAGTAACATGCATTAATGGGACATGAATGCACACAGATGGAGGGAGAAAGGTGAGAGGAGCTCAGTTCATCAATGGAAGTCCCCAAATAGTCTAGATTTATAGCAGCACAACTAAGGGCTGGTCCAAGGCAAGCCTTAATCAGCCCTAAATGTAACTATTTTTTGAGCTTCTGTAGCAATGAATTTTCCCCACTGTGGGATCAATAAAGTTATCCTTATCCTTATCTTTAGAGAGGATGTCTATCTCCCAAACCAGGACCCACGTAGGTGGAAAAGGCTGCCCCTTGAAATGTGGGAGTTGAAGGACATATCCTGATTCCTTACGGTGTTGTTGGATGTCAGGGCAATGCTATCCAGATAAGGTATATCATTTGATAATGTGTTTCTTAGGTGTTTATAGGGCCGAGCACAATGACTTTAATTTTATCTGAGTTTAATAACAGAAAATTAGAATTCATCCAGGTCTTTATGTCCTTAAGCCATGCTTGGACTTTATTTAACTCATTGGTTTCATTTAACTTCATTGGTCAATTAATTGGGTATCATCTGCATAACAATTCATATTTATGGGGTGTAATAATAATATAATATAATGTAATAACACACGTCATTTGCTGGGCACCACCTCAACAGCCGTCTAAAGCGATGCTCAGATTTGGCAGCGCCCCAGAGAAAATGACAGAGTCCAATATTTTCTTTGCATGTGTACACACTGACTCAACATTAATTTTAGTGACTTCCCATTGGCATAATTGGGAGTCATTACCACCAGCATGAATAACAATTTTATCATTTTCACACTTATCCTTAACCAGCAGTTTTAAATGGGATTCTATATCACCCGCTGAAGCACCAGTAGTACATTGACTGTGGTTGCTGGCTTCGCTTACTTCACGCTTCTCACAATGGATAATAATCATAATTGATTTCTTAGCAGGTGTGTCACCCAATGGTGAGAAACAGAAACAGGACATTACTTTTTTAATAAGCTAAAATAAAACAAATACACTGCTGAACTACAGTAAAGCCATTCACATCACTTCATTGTGAGGACCTGGAAACAGAAACCAGCTAGTACTGCTTTACATACATATAATCCTCTTTGTGATGCAGACACACAAATATACTACAGACATACACACACAAAAAACATAGCATGATGTCCACATTAACCATATGTGGGAGAAAACCTCTTGCCCCTATACATGTGGAAGCTACTGTAACCCCCTATTTCAACCCTTTTTCCACCATTTCTTTCTGATGACACTGTCCACCACCAGAGTATTATGAGCTCACAGGAAGGATTAAGGGGCCTGTTGTTTCCGCCCCCATAATGAGACATGTGCACTGTTCCTGTATAGTTACCTATCACAGCATCCCAGTGGACAAAACACACACACACACACACACACACACACACACACACACACACACACACACACACACACACACACACACACACAATTCCAGAGTGACCACTTGTCTCTGTATACAAAGAACAAATTGTTAATCAGTTGAATTTGTTACTTATGTGAACAGAAAAAATATACATTAGATGAGTTCATGCTATCAGTGTTGCATCTAAAATGAATGACCATGTAGGTACTTATAGGAGGTGCAGTTACAAAGGTGAAATTAATTAAGTCCCTGTCAATTAGGGCAATGTCAATTACGGTGAGTGCCTCTGTTGCCAGGCTACACAGGCATGTATAAGAGATAATAGCATATTTGCAAATAGTAATCTGGATTATGTTCAATCATTAAAAATGTAACAACAAAATAATTACAAATTAAATTGTTAAAATATCATGTTCTAATATTTACATAATCTAACTTATTCTTACTGTACACCCAATTATAGCCTATGCTTAGTTGATTAGGTTATACGACTATGTGTTATCTTACTTAAAACCCATTTTTGCTCTAAACTGTACTATCTATATGAATTTCTTTTTTGCAGCAAAAGATCTAAAAAAGATCATAGAATGACAACAAACCTTTGGGACATTGTTCACCATATGCACAGTATATGTCCACACATCATACAAACAGATACACCCTGCACAGACAATCTCTGTTTGGTATTATTCAAACAAAGTCAGCAGAGATTCTCTGCTGGGACATCTAATTGAGCAAAAACTTTACTCAGTAAGATTTTCAGTTGGCACTGGAGTACTGCCTTGTACCACCAAACAGAGGAAAATATATGATTTCTCATTAATGGATTAGTATGCCACACCTCCATATGATGAGCTCAGAGTTTCCACAATGGCCTGTCAAGTCACACATAACTGTAATTAATATTCTGCAATCAAATGACAAGTGACATTTTTTATAATAAGATGTCACCTGTATTTAGTTCAACATGTATAAGTTTTTGTTATTTATGCTTTGGTAAACGATATTTTATTGGCATGTTCAACATAAATATTGTAAACAAAGAAAACATATTGTGTGGTGATGGAACTTGTCATTAACAGTACACTGATTGGTTGGGTGACACATGCTTAAGGCTGTGCACACTTGTCACATGGAATAAAAATAAAGTAGCAGGGCAAAAGAAAACATAAACCATACCTGATATATCTTTTACTTTGACAGCAGTGAATTGAAGATCCTCTCTCTCTGTCTCTCTTTGGGACAATGAAAGTCTTTAATCAGGCCATGGCCTGCTAATGAACGGAGGCGGGTAGACGACCCGGGAGTGGAGAAGCAAAGAGGAAGGCAATTTCTGGAAATGATTACAGACTCATTTCCTTGTTTATCCTGCCTTTGAAAAGAGAAAGAGAGACCCCACCTGCCCTCCATCCCCATAGGTCCTCCACTTATTGTGTCACAACTGCTGACCCCCACCCCCCCACCGACAGTACGGTCTATAGTCCTCATTGGTCCGTCCTTAATCACTCTTGCTCCGTGTTCTTTCACTTCTGCTCCTGTGCTTTGCCAGATTTGTTTCACTCTTTCAATAAACTATTTCCTTCGTTCCTCCATCCTTTCTTACCATTTCTCTTGCTGTCCCTCTTTCTTGCGCTCTGCTCTATTGTGGAATTGAGGGTCCCACTTGTAAACAATTTCCCCACAAGATCAAGCTGGGTCCCGTCCCTTTTCATATTGGGGCTCTGGCCTCCCTCCGCCCTTGTCTGCTTCAAGTGGGTGAGCTGGCTAGGACTGAAGTTAATGGCTGGAAATCTCTAACTAACCTCTCCAACAGCTGTCTCCAGAGTCCCCTCTTTCTCATCCTCTCCTTCAACCATGTTTCCCCTTGCTTTTTTTTCTCCCTCGTTCCTTTGCTCTCTTTCTACTCTGCTCAAAAATAGGGGATGAGGGTGCTGGTTGATTGGGAGTGGGGGGAACCTCCAGGAATTTTTCCAGAAATCTGCCTTTTCCTCCAACAAGTGGCTCAAGACCGGAAGAAAACGAAGGAGGTAGAGCAGGAGGGAAAATGAGGCTCTAAAGCTCCTTTTCCCCCTCTATTTTTCCCTCTCTCTCTCTCCTCCTTTCAGTAAAAAGAAGAATAAGAAAAGACCCTCCATTGGACATGTCTTTCATTTTGAAACACAGGTTCAAAGGCACTGGGAGATTTGGGCCTTTTGTGAGGGTTTGAGGGTAATGATGAGAGGGGAGGAACAACATCCAATTCCAAACAGCTTCCTGGCCTATTGTTCACAGAATCTCTCCAAACCCTCGGCTGTAGAGCTGAGGCCTAATCCACACAAATCTACACTAGCTGGAGAAAAGCTGTTTCCAGTCTTCAAGTGGGTGAAAGTACTGTTGGAGTGGAGGCTGCTGGCTGACTGCTGAATCCTGGTAGCTGCCTGTTTAGCTTTCGAGCAAACACATAAATGGAAGGTCAACAGCTCCTCCAGATTCATAAGATAATGGGTATAATCATTAACACAACAAAGAATTATCATAGACAGTTAACACTATTATTCTGTGGAGGAATAAAATGCACAAATGAAATAAGTACAAAAAGAAATGATGATTGGAAATGCTTTTCAACAACGAAGTTTGAGAAATAATTTTATGTTATCCCCTAATATTTAAAAAAAAATGTAGCAATATGTTTTCAATTACTGCTCTATATGCACAGAAACAGCCAGAATTGAGGTATTATGTGAAGTAGACATAACCGGCATTATGTCAAAATATCTGAGCTTAAGACTGATGTTCCTTTGGCTAAATTTAAAAACAGAAGGTAGAGTCACTGCTTAACATGAAACAAATTTTAACTTAACTGGTTTGTTCTTGTTTAAAGTTGTTTGTTCATTTAACCATTTTCTAAATAATTTCACAACACACACAGGTGAAAATGTCTATTTTGTTGTACTATCTCAATTCAAAAGTGTGATATTAACGTTACTCCACAAATTGTAATATATGTTTCAGGGTTTCTGTGTTTTAAAACTGTTATGAGTCTATTTTTTCATCAACTGACTATGCGATGAGTGTGGACTGCCATCCTCTGACACCCAGATGCCCTGAAGAGACAGGTGACAACCTCCCATCATGCCACATCACGCCCTCTCTCTGCTGGTGACACACTTAATTTGGCCTGGCAAGTAAGCATTTAACCTAAGATTACATTAACAGACATTAAATCAAAGCAGGACAACTAGCATACAAAGAAATAGACAGCAAATGCATTCACATGCCGTCACATCTGCACAGAGAAACACACACAAACATATGTAAAAAACTTTTGTCTCTCCTTGACACTTTTTTTAGACAGACCTGAATCTCCACATAAACCTTTAAAATATATATTTCATCTATGTAAGCCTATGTATTTTTGAAACTGTCAAATAATTTAATTTATTGATACATACAGGCTCTGACACCTACAAACACACCAATACGTAAAAATGTTTATGATATGATTACTTGTGGACAGACTGTACACAAAGGTCCACAACAAATATGTGCCCAAAAATAACAAAAACGTACATAAAAATGTGTAAATATGTACTAACACACAGATACACACACACAGACCCGTGTTGTCTAGTGCTCACAGGCCATGAGCCCTGATGAGCAAGATCTTGGACGACATGCCCTGAAAGAAAGGATTTGTTGTCCTCCTTCATCACACCTACCTGTTTTTTCACACATGGCTTCCTCTCCTCTTTCCTCCCTCTCTCCAGCCCTCCTTTTATCCTTCTTTCTCCTTGCTGAGCAGATATTTCAGTGCCGCAGGAGCCTTTAAATCCACCCCACCCTTTACCCCCCCCCTTCCCTCCTCTCTCCCCCCTTTCCCCCATCCGGTCATCAAACATGGGCACCAGCTTACAATGTCACCATCTACCCACCTGCAAAACACAAACAAAACATCCGTCCTTCATTTGTCCTCAAACAAAGAGCTCTTTTTTTCGTGCACTGTCAGTCCTGTCCAGCTTTTCACTTACAATTAGCTGTGGCGGGCTTCGCACTCATCAACTGTCGTGAGTTTAGCACCCAGTCATGAGGGGCCTTGACAGATCAAGTTAAGGCACCCTGACACCACTGGTGTGAAAGAAGATTCTAATTCTGGATAATTAGCTGACGAGAGCATGTAAGAGGGACGGGAAAGAGGGGGGGCAGTGGGGAGGGACGGGGGGGAACTGAGGCGAAGTGGCAGTGCGTCGTAAGCACTTTTGTCAACTTACTGTTGATTTCTATTCTCTCTCGCTGTCTCTCTCTCTCATCCATCCATTTCTCTGTCTGTCTTACTGTCTTTTTTTCTTTCATTTTCCTCCTCTCCTTCACCTGACCTCATTTACACATCACTGTCTAGGGACAAGTGATCAAACACTTATTCCTCACATGCCAAAGACCTCATAATAACATGGCCCCACATAATCCCAAATAATCTCAACTACTGTATGTGGTATTAGTCTCTGTGTATGATCCATTTGACACTTAACTTTTATTTATTATGTGTATGTGTATGTAATTCATTTCACCATTAGTTATCAGTGTTTTGAACTAAATTATTTTGAATATAATATTGAAAAGAAATAGAGTTTAAAAATGCAGTAAGCAGGTGCAACTGTAACAAAAATAAAATGCATTATTTTGAATTTGAATTAACTTTTTTTTCAGACTGACATGTCTCAGGCCACATATAATGAATGAGATGTATCACAATGTTTTCCTTTTTTATACTCTAATGTTTAAAGATTAAGAATCAGTAATTCAAATAAAATGCAATGTAGTACAATGTATGTTAGACATTACATGTGTATCAAAGTTTCTTAACACACATATTCTGATGGTAATCTTACCAACAGCTGCATCAACACAAACGTGTAGCTCCACTACATTTGAACATCTCATATACAAATATGTATGTATACCAAACCTTGTCTCCTTGAAATTGTATTAATATGCTACTAATTTGCACTGCTAAATGTATTTTGAGAGAAAATATTATGTTCTTTATAAATATAATGAGTAAATGTATCTACATTAATTTGCTTTCCCAACAATATTCAGTCACAGCAGTTGAGTCAAATTTTGCACTTTATACACTCATTATCCACCACTATCTCTCACCGTTTTCAAAGTGATTCAAGAAAAACAATGAATTAGTGTAACTGTGATTTCTATAAGATGGGGTTGGTGTAGGCAAATGTATGAACTTGCACAGTGTGACTCTGGATACTTCAATCCTTCAATGTGTATAAACACATAAGTGCCCCACTAACTCTAAATTTGGCTAATACAATGAATGACCTTGTTACTTGCTTTTGGCATATTGGCTCATGGCAATTCTGTAAGCAGACGGTGTCATGTGCTGTTTGGATGCCCTAGTTCTTGTGGTGATCTATAATAGCAATTATAACTAAATTGAGCAAATGGCATAGATTAAGTTGATGTTGATAATGCCACAAACTGCCATGACAGGGTTGTCCAGGGTTACATTTGTGCCTATGCTATATTGAATATACTACATATATGTAACAGTTACTTGAACTAGATAACTGTGTATTACAGAACAATGCAGTGAAAGAGAGAGACTAGATTAGAGTGAACAGGCACACAGGTTTGTCGATACACACACAAACACACACACCCTCACACTTTGGCACATAGCTACACACACAAGCACGTAAAGACACATGCACACAGACACATACACATAGACACACACTCAGTGCCAGAAAGCCTAGCTATCTTGGAGGGAGTCTTGACATAATTCGGGCCTAATTCAGAGTGACATTTGTGATGTCAGATTCTTTGCACCACCGGCTGGGTAGTTAATGGCCATTAGAGGCTGTACAGAGGCTCTGATTGGTGTAGGAGGACAATGTGACCCAGTGTGTGTGTGTGCGCACGTGCGTGCGTGCGTGCATGTGCGTGCGTGCCTGCATACGTGCGTGCGTGTGCATGTGTGCAATGACACCTCCATGTGATGGCTAGTTGAAACAGTGACCCAACCAAACTAGACATGGACCATATCTGACGTCGGTGCATTTATCCCAAAATGTCTTAAATCTTTTCTACACATGTAAACCCACATCACATGACGATACTTATGTCTTACCATATTGTCAACCATCCACTCACTCCAGCTCTCTGGTCATATCAACACATTTACTGAGTTAACCATCCATGAATGTCTACATATCAGACCGTGACCCAACAGTTAAGGCCGGCGCCGGGGCCCCAGTGTGCCGCACGCGGAGTAGGCCCATCCAACCGTGGCCAAGGTGGGCCCCAGCCACTGGCTTGAGCCAGACACAATGGGCAGGACTGATGGTTTTGAAATGATATCTATTACTGTTAGTGACAGCAGTCCCGGACAGCGTGCTTTGATGCTCCTACAGACTGACAAGCCGAGCAGAGTGACGCTGATGGCTGTGGGCACAAATCAGAATCGCTTTACTGCATCGGCTGCACCCCGGCGCCGAGGCTACGCTCTCCCTAACCCCAAACCCAAACCTCTGCCCTGCTCTGCTATCCCCCCAAACTGAGGGTGAATGGTAGGAGGGAAAATCAGGGTGGGTAGGGAGGAAAGAGGGAGAGCTAGAGTGTGAGGTGCAGAGAAACAGAGAGACAAAACAAGGTAAATATTAATCTTGAGTAAGAAAGAGGAATAAAAATAGAGAGACATGGAGGGAAAGAGGAAAGAATACACAGTTGAGAATTATCATCAGGTCCTAAACTTCTCACCACATTGACATCTACCATCTCTATCATTTTCTACTCTTTCACCTACATGTCACTCCACTTCTTCACTTGGCACCCGTTGTGCACTTCTGTTTTGGATATAGAATGAGTTGATGACGACAGAGATTTAGGAGGGATAAAGAATGAGTTAAAGCGCAAGAGAAAAGAAAACAAAAGAGAAAAAAAGACAGAATTGTTGAGAATTAGAGCAAACTTCTTAATACCTTCAGAATAAGCCATGCTACTGGAATGGATTCCCCAGTGGGCAAAAGGAACTGGTTAATCCAGGATGTGTTGACATTTCTTTGGCTTGAAGCACTTCCATTTCCACCTATAATTGAAAACATATTACAGTGCAGCAAATTAAGGCTGATCTACTCTACTCAACGCATAGTCTTAACTTTACATATCCATGCAGGAATTAGTTTTTTAAAGTTTGAAATAATGAGACAAAAATATATATTTTACATACTCAAACATGTTAAAAGATGTGTTCTACACAAACTGTGGATGGTGGTTAGTTATGTTGTCTTTCTCTCTGTGCTACTGTATTCATACCAACAGTCCATATCTAGCTTTACCAACACACAAATACTGTATGTCTACCAATTACCATGCACAGTTTGAACTGTTATAACTGCAAGACTATTTGAAATCTTATCAGTTAAGTGGTACTGTAGCATCTACATCTGAGATAACATAATAAACAATGCCTACACACACACACACACACACACACACGCAGACAGAGACAGAGATAAACAGGATGGCAGTGCAGACAGCGAGGCCACAGTCTGACTGTGTATATGTGTTTGAATGTACATATGTTCATTTGTATGTCACACACACACACTTCCCAGCATCTGAGCACCAGCACACTGCTCCTTATAGGGAGAAAGAAGAGGTAGTGGTACCCACTGAGCTGAAAGGCCTCTGGCCACCATGCCAGCACAATCTCTTCAGCACTTTGGGACCCCCGTCGCTCGCTGCGTCTCCCTTTCCCTCCCTGTCTCTCGCCTCTCCCCCAACCCGCGTTTATTTCTGTCAGCTTCCATATTCTCGTCTTCACAGCGTGTTTGCCCATACTCACAAGACATTTCTAGTCCGTGCAGAGAGGCGCTGCCGCTGACTGTGGGGAACCCTGGTAAGATGGTAAACAGGCACACCAGCTTCTGCAGGCAGGCTCTGCAGTTGTACTCAGGGCCTGGGGACACGTCGGAGTCCGACCTTCCCCATATCTTTATTCTCTACAGGGACGATCAGTAGGCCTGTTAAGGCCCTGGTGTGACACCGCCTGTCCCATACGATACACCAACACAGGCACCCGGCTCTTCCCCTGTGGTCTTACGGCCTCCATATGCACACATCACTACAATGAGGGTCCTTCAGTGAAGCCCTAGCTTTCCTGATATCGGGGATATTATCTGGAAAGATTGTTGCCAGTGGACAGCAACAAAAGGTCAGGGGAGCATTCGCTGAACATGACCATGATGAACATAATACTGTACGATAACAGAGCAGCATTTGTGAATTGAGTCGTATTGTCATATACTGTAACACACAAATACTAACATTTATTAAATGTCAATATATGGTTAAATATTTGAAGGAGTATTTGTCTGAAGTGTTCCATTATGTTAAAAGATGATAGGGAAAACATATATTCAATAACATCTGTACATAAAAGTGTAAAATGTGTAGATTCCAATTTTTAGAACCCTTAAGAAAACTGAGTGAATGCATTACATTACATTCTAGAGGTTGAATTCATTTCAAAAAAAGGATTCATAACAAATGTCATTCCTTACCATCCTCAGATTTATTGACTAATTAGTATGCCAAGCTAATATTGTCAACAAAAAATCCTGAAGTTTGAACATTTGGTTTAAACAAGTGTCTGTCATTGTTAAATGCAATAAAGAATAATTAAAAGTAATACATTTAATTATAATAAATTCAGCAATGAACACTGTCATGCACAGATACAAACTCTGTTTGATTTCAATCATCTCCAGTTAAATTACGAACACAATCCTAATTACAATCCCAGGATATAACAAATGTTTCCTCTTTAACATGAATAATACCTCCTTATTTAACTCTCTAACAGGCAAAGTAACTATTGCTATGATTCAGGGTCACATAGAAACTCTGCAGCCTCAGCTTGGAGTTGTCATGACTTATCAAGGCTGCTATTAATTAGGAGACCTGAGCTCAATCCTATAACGAATCACTGAGGTCAAGGCACTAAGAGGCGGTAAGCATGATGAACATATGAACCATATGGGTTTAAAAAAAAGGAAATTCTGAGGAGGCAAGAAGGTTGAAGTAATCGAAGAAATTTTTACAAATGCTGTGACATGAAAATGCCACAGAATGAAGAGTTGAAAAAAAGTCACTTTCAGTCTCTAATCTTTTCCATCTTATCTTGCCCCCTAAATGGTATGTTCAACAAACCCAACATCCTGCTGTCTGTGCAGTTTCCTGATGGTCCTTTTTGATGGACGTGCTGGAGCCAGCGGGTCCATCTATCTGTCCTTTAATGAGATGAGCAGGAGGGAGGGCTTCAACAATTGATAACTGACATTCTTGTAGGTTCCCTCCTGCTCCTGCCCCTGTACACCAGTTAGGGGAGTGTAAAGGCCGTATATAATGACCAACTCCAGTGCACTGATTTACAGTGCTGACCCTCGGCACGCCCTTACAGCAGAGACAATGGTCTCCACACAAGGCAATTAAAGATCATACAACAGATCCAAGGGACTGGCTGTCACCATCCCTCAATTGGCTTTATGTAGTAGCCATTTTTGTACAATGGCTGATGGATCAAAAAATATTCAGACATCAAGAATTGTAACTGAGTCGGACCATTTGTGTTCAATATAATTAGACTCAATTCTACTTTCCTAATACCAATTAGACCAAGCTAATTTAGTAAAAGAAAGACGACAAAGCATTGTATCTGGGATACAGTTTGTTGTTTTTTAAAAAGAGGACGAATTAAGATGACATTTTGAATTTATTACAACTTAGCCCTAAATAATGCACTTGTGAACTTGCTAAATATCTTTTCCCCCTATGTTTATTTAGAGCTACTTCATTAATGCTAATGAAACGAGCTGAAACTTCACATACAGATTCTTTGGGAGCAATAAACACTGCAAGAAACATGTTTCAAATAGCACATGGACTGCATTTATATAGCCACTTATTCACCCACTCACAGACCAACTCACACCACTAACAGCATGCTGCCATGAACTGTGCTGGTCTAACCATCACGAGCAAGTGGGGTGTATTGCTAAAGGACAGTGCAACATGTGGACATGTTGACTGGAAAAAATACATGTACAAAATGACTACTTTCAGTGTAAGGAGTCACTTCAGATGGGCTAGCTTTCAGTTTAGGTGTTTGCAACAGTAAATCAAATTATTAAGTATTAATTGAAGACAAATGCTGAAAAGGTGTAACAGACAGTTAAAAAGTCTGTCTGTCACACAGAAACAAGGCCATCAAAGCAAAAGGAACTTGTTCTTTAAGATCTCACTTTTGAAAAAAGGAGTCAGGTGACCACTTATGGCCCTATTCTGTAAGGCCCGAATGTGGACCTCCATAGCCTCCCCACAGCCAGCGTTTTCTGTCAGGTCATAAAAGATAATTGCATTGCCTGGGCTTTTTAAGAGTTAGCCAACAAGTGCTCCAGGGTGGTCATGGGGACTTAATGTGTGTTTACCATGACACAGAGACAGTGAGACTATACCTAGCCACCCAGTAGACAGCAGATAAGACATCAATCTATCCCACCTCTCCAATTTAGGGAAGAAGGGAAGGAGGGAGAGGAGGAGCTGTTTAAGGAATGAGTGTTTCTTGCACCATAAGCCATGCAGTAATTTTGGGCTGCACACACCATTACAATCCACTGAACAAGTGTATGTGCATGTCTAATCATGTATTTGTGTGTATGTGATTCTGTGTGTGTGGGCCACGACAGGCCCAGATCCAGCATTCTGCAGGGAGTCATTGCCCTATAGCCCTAGCCCTGCTTTAACTTCATTAGGTGTGTGTGGAGGTAATGGCACCGTGGTCCGGGAGCTCGTAACATGGAGCCAGAGGCCCATCGGCTGCCCGCCAGCCCACACAGATACTACGCTAGTATGCCTCTGTATAAGCTCTGGTTATATGGGCAGCATTAGTGTTTAGTGAGGAGCCACTGTAACTTAATATGATACTGTGTGTATAACTTGAAGTGAGTGAAATCTTTTCAACAACATGGGAATTAAGTAAGTAAATTAATTCTCACTATATAATTCTGCTGGGCAATGTGAATACACACTAAGAGCAAATGTAGACAGAAGAATTGATTCTAAACTCTGAGACAATCCATACCTTTCACACCACTGATGCAATAAAGCTGGTTCATGCAGTCCAAATTCTGCTGACAGACAGATTACTGCTTTGTTGGAGTCAATGAGAGAATGAACAAAAATGTGCTGCTTCTTCAAAAATAATATATTAAACTCTGGGATAAAGCAACATAATCTTAAAATGTTGCACCCCAAGGTGTAACAATCGATTCCAAGTGGAAAGGATTAAATTGTGTTATGTCATTGTCTGTAGCCTATGGCTTTGTTGGTTGTCACTCACCCTTTGCATTCAGCTAGCTGCTCAAAGTCAGAGAGGAAGAAAGAGTTACTATACACCAGGGATGTGTTTATAAAGTTAGCATGGACAGATACACAGAAGATAATATATTGTGGTATTAAGATGTCTAGTTTTCCTCAATGTTGTTTTTTTCTCTCACTTTTTAAATACTAGATACTAGATATTTCTAGATATTTCCCTAACTGAATTTGGTTTAAAGTCTTGGGATCAATGAATGAGGGTACAGTAAAACCGAATTTAAATGTTCCATGCTTTGCTGCTAATAAAAGAGAACTTTCAGTGCAGACTGAGGAGTGACAAGGCTCATACACCATGAACTACTTGTCGTTTCTGGTTTCTGCCATGGACTAAAAGGTCCGAGCTTATTTGAATAATCAGCCCAGTCATGGACACAGACACGCACACACAGACTGATTGAGTTGCGCATCCCATTTCCAAAGGGAGCCTCTGTTTATTTATTTGCTATATGTCTGAACTTGCCTGTCTTGATGTTGTTGTGTTGTAAGTGAGTTAGAAAGGGGCCCTTTATTAAATCACTGGGCTCTCCTGCTGGAGTGAGACTATCCCACAAATCTATGGTAATACACAGCCTGGGGTGGAGGACAATTCCATTAGTGGAGGGCAGGGGCTGGGGCTGATAGCGCTACAGATAGGGCCCTGTCCTTACTACAATACTTCTTGGCTGACTGGCCGTCAGCCTCCTTTGCCTGAAGTTTTATAGAGCTAATCAGAACTGTTTGCATGGGTTACAATAAATCTGCTCACTGTACGTGAGTGGTAGACATACAACAACAAAACATTGTCATTGTGATCCAAGTACCTGGCTCCTACTGTAAGATGATTTATATCATTGAGTGAATGCAACAGGAGAGCTGATTAAAGGGAAATACAACCTGGGTCTTGTTTTGATAGCTTTGGACATCATCCCTATTGGGTATAACAACATTGTACTCAACAATGTAATATTGCTGTCAAGCAGTCAAATCATACAGGTTTTAATATACAGCACATCACCAGAATAATCTAATTTGTTTGGAAGAGAAAACAATAGAGGTGAAATTATAACAAAAAATGTCCATTGTAAAAATAAATCACAGTTTACTTCCTGGTTCAACTTTGGCCTACAGTATTTACTGTAGTTGTGTGTCCAAGTTTTCCTTTGCAATGTTGGAATACTGAGAACTGTTTGGGTGTTATCACTTTTAAATTTTACCTCCAAATAAAAAGCTTTTTAGATACTGTTGGTTTGCTTTACAACCTTTCTGATCATCTGATTGCTCATGTTTTTTGCTCACTTGGATGAAATCACCTTGTTCCCACCTTTGCAATCATTTATCAGTTATTGAGTACCACAACCAACACAAATGACAACCAAGAATATGAAAATAAGACCCAATTTGAAAAAAACTGATCTTTTCTATATGTTTATTTATTAACATAAATGCAGTGTAAAACAGGTAGTACAATATCTACTATATGTGCCATTCAGAGCCACCCTGAGCACACAGTAAAACATTTTTTTAGCTAACCTTGACAAAGTTAGGTCAAATGAGTGAGCAAGAATAAGCCAGGCTTTGGTAAAGCCTGTGATGAAAGCCCACCACTCTTGTTTTTATTGTCTACTCTCCACCAGGCGGAGTGTTGTGGGAACTCTAGAGAGTTGTGGCTGCTGTTTGATCACACCATGGGAGTCTGACCTGTCACTAAGTGGTGGCAAACATGGCCCACACACAGAGCAGTGGGCGGCTATGCATGTATATGTGTGTATGTGTTTCCCACACACAGCGCCACATACCTCACCAGAGGAGGCAGGTCACAACGTGTTAGAGTGTTGAAGATCCATAATAGCCATTTAGCCTTCAACAGCTTATATCAGCATTGCTGATTTACAAGGAATTGGGATGTTTGGCCGGTGGACTCAGAAATTGCTTTTATCAAACCTGTTTGACATTAGCTGGTATGAACACGCAACTGAAAAGATAAATACACTCACATATATACAAAAGTAATAATAATAATAAAGTTGGTATTTTGCATTAGCTGTTTCCAGTACTGGAAGCATGTACCATACAACCCACCATGTAAACCAGCATGGCACTGGCTTTGGTTACCAGCTGTTTGCAGCCAGGAGGAGTGACAAGGGACCGGAGGGAGCCATCGAAACTCCGGGGACTGAGACAGAAGCATCATGACAAGTGACGACAACGCCCTCCCTCATGCATGTGTCCCCACACTGCAGCACCCTCAGCAACGAGACAAGACAGAGATCACGCACCATGCTAGGCTAATAGCCACGATATGCTCTGCTGAAGTCAACTTTGATAGAGGCTTGGCGCTGTGATCACTGCTGATAGGCGAACAATGTGACTTGCAGATGTCGGATTACATATAAGCAAAAAGGCAACTTCATTTGTCTCATGAATAGTTTCTGTATACAGCCAAGAAAACTTAGAAAACATCTTAAGTCTGTGACTAATGGTTAGAAATTGCTTAAGATTGGTGATCTGCAGGATTTGAACTTAGATTCACCTTCACAAGAGTGTGTTGGGAAGTATCACACTGGTGCTAATGGAGACTGTTTGTGTTTGGTGTTTGTTAGATGTATTTGTTCAAGAGGCATGGTGCAAACAACATATGCATGAAGGTTTGATTAGACACACGTACAAAATTTCAAATCTTTACACACAAACATACACACACACACACTCTACTTGCCCCTGTGACCAACTGGAGACCAGAGAGACATTGACATGACCCAGATAATAGGCCCAAAGTCTTGCCTCCACAATTTGATCAATTTGCAGTTTCCTCACAATCGCAGCCACTGCGCTGTCCCCTGCAGCTACTGTGTAGCCCCCCACGCCTGGCCATGCAGACGCATCACTGCTCGCCACAGCAAGATGCTTGCCTTTCTCCCCTTTTCCCCCCAAATCACTGCTAAGCCTGCCTGATGCCTGCTGCTGGGACACAAACGTGCTCTTGCTCCTGTCATCTCAAAGCAAGCACAGACAGGAGGGAAAAAGGCTGACAGTTTGTCTTGTACCATATGCCACGTGGCAGCAAAGCCTAACTGATATAGCTGGAGTTTGGGCCACAGCCAAGGGCTCTTTTTTTATCTATTCTATTTTCTTCTTCCTTGCATGTGCCTGTGTCTTGGGCGGAAATGTGAAACAAAATCACTGTCTGGCCCTCACCAGGCTGGATTTACTGTCTTGGCCCAGCCAGTGCAGGGAGCTGCTTTGATCGTTATTTGTGCAATATTTCAGACAGTACTCACGATAGGTCTGTGGAAGCCACTGATAGCTGAAATAGCCTCTACACAGCTCATGTGGGATTTGCTGTGCTGAAGAGACTCCAAGAAAACAACACTTAAAATGTTAGGAAGTAACTATCCCTGCCTTCTCTGCGCCTCAAGACATGTTAGTCTTCAGTAAAGCCTCTCAATCATGAATTCACCTGTGGGGTCTTTCCAAACACAGCACAAGGATTGGAATTTGACCAAGGTTGTCGATAGTTTAGCATTTACTTGTGTGGTAGACTGAGCAAAGACAAATTTGTTGCTTGTGATATTTTCAGCCCTTGAAGAGCTGCATCACTTTGATCATTACCCTTGGGGCAGAGGGAGAGGTCAAAGATCTGCGGGCCACCAACAGATTTAAAAAAAACTAAGGTGTTTTTTTTCTCAGCTGCCTGGGGTGTGAGGAAAAATTGTGTGAATATGCCTTTGTATGCAGCTTTGTCTCCTGAAGTTGTGGGGATTTTCCAAACTTGATATGATATCCTAATGTGCAAATATGTGCAATGCTAACAGGTAAAAGAGACATAAATATGTTTTCTTACCGGTAAGGTGATGAATGACATATGATATATGAACCTGATTATCTGACTTCTGCTTCCATCTGATTAAAGATTTTTTTTAAGTGAAAGAGGTTAAGGCATAAATCATAAAAAAAACCCTCTTTTCTTTTTAGATCTTCACTAATGTGCTTAAGCATGCTGTAACTGATGTACTGTAAATGTGATTTGTGATTGAAACACTGAGCTTCATAGGTTCTTGTTTTTTATGTATTTATTGCGACAATGTTGTTAAATAATATAAAAAAGTCTACACTGTTGCAAGAAAGATTATTATGACCTTGGAAACAGTAATTTGGCTTAATTCAAGATTTAGCTTTTTCTGGAGCTTTCAACCACATCTCATAGGTTTTTGTCATTTTAACAAATTTGTACAAGTACAATAAATATACAGTATCAGTCAAAAGCTTGGACACACTTTCTCTTTGCAGTGAATGGAAAGGTGTGTCCAAACTTTTTACTG
The DNA here is from genome assembly GCF_027409825.1 of Scomber japonicus. Classification (NCBI taxonomy): domain Eukaryota; kingdom Metazoa; phylum Chordata; class Actinopteri; order Scombriformes; family Scombridae; genus Scomber; species Scomber japonicus. The sequence continues at coordinate 16,540,722 of NC_070596.1, read as the reverse complement.
GTACTGTACTTGTATTTCTTGGTAACAGTGGTGTAGGAACTATGGTAATTATAACTTATAAATTTGCACTCTAGACATTGTAACAGCTGATCTCAGGACAGTTTAGGACACAGAAACCTACTTATGTTTATCGTCAGCATTCCAAACAAAGCTATGAATTTCTGTAATAGATGAAAAATGTCATATTCTTAGAGTATGCATCAGATATTCAACATTTTGATGCTCCAAACTACAGCACGTCCACAGATAAACCTGCCTAGTATGATGCTGCTGTCAGTCAACACCTCACTGATGTGTCACCCTTCGCAGCAGCTAAACCTGGAACTGGGACAAAATGGTCACCATTTTCGCTCCAGTGGTTCCCTTCCCGCCTTTGCCGAGGCAAGTGCAAAAAGGGAGATGGAAGCCAGGAGTTGATGAAAGAAATGACAGGTGAGTGACAGACGCCTTGAGGAACAAGAGGTGGGAGGGGGAGGGGAAGGGTAGAAGCGTGCTGGCCATAGTGCCACAGGTAGAGAGATGCCAGGGTGGAAGATTGACGCACCTTGATGGCACTGGCAGGCAGATGTGACACAGGTGAGGAGCAGAGTTGGGTGACCTTCCAGGCTCCTCACAGCTGCTTCTTTGCCCCTGTCAGACAGATGCACAAGGAAGAGACATGCGTGTTCATTTGCACAAACACGCTCCCACAGTCTTGTATGGCTAAGACAAGACAGAGTGAAAGAACATGTCTAGCTAAGACAATATTTTATTTAAATATCTCCACATGCCTAGACACAAGTATAGTTGCTGTCTTTTCAATTGCAAGCATGCATTACTCTGTGTGACCTTTTAGCATAGACATTAGATTCATAACCTCAACCTAAGTTATTGGCTATTGACCAGCTTCGACTGTCTCTTTTTCTTCTTTACCCCATCTTTGCTTCCATCCTTGCTGCCACAACTCCATAATAGGTGATGTAAGAGCTGACCATGTCACCCTCTCCTCCCCTGCTAATTCTCCTCCCTCTACACCCATTCTAATTAAATTCTAAGTTCATTTAACTCTAGATAACCCTAACATTAACATTCATGTTAACATTCTGAATTAACTAATGTGGAGCCAGCACAACCATCTGCTGGTGACCATTATGGTGTGTGAATTACATATTTCCATTGAGTCATAATAATGTCTTTGTGTCTTTGACCAGAGAAAAGAATGGGAGACAAAGTTACAATTTCTTTTGCAGTAGAATGTATTCATTTCTTGATTTTTATATTATGGGTATCAATTTGCAGCATCTTTGCATAGAGCCAGTTAAATCAATTTGATACTCAAAATCATTATGGAAGAATAAGCTACAATCAATCTAACTGGACATTTGTGGCCGAAAAATACACAAATCAGGTACAGACAAAGAGACGGAGTGAGAGAGAGACGTGATGACAGAAAGGTAGGTGAAAAGCCAGGAGGCTTCAACAAGTATGACTATTATAATCCCACAGAAAACACCTGCACAATGTCATGCTAGTGAAAAAAATGTGGGTTTCAACTTCTGCTCTCGACAAGAAAATATTACCATTTACTAAATATTGGCTTTGTTCTAAAAGCAATAGTTGAGTAATTGGAATCCCATAACTTACTGTCAACCATGTGATCAAATTATCAGCAAAAAAAAAAACATTTAAAAAAAAACACCACCAAAACATATCATTGATATGTATGCATTTAGCATTTCCCACTTATTTAAATAAAAATGGACAATGCCATGAATCAACAATAGCATTTGAACAGCTTCTAAAAACAATCATGCTTTTGTCTATGCAGATGAAATATAAATGAATCAGAAGTGTGATATTTTATTCAGGGGGCCTCAGTAGCAAGCGGGGCACCCATCTGTCTCTCATCTCTCTAGTCAGCCATGTCATGTGGGACTGAAGTGAAAGAGAAAGAGAGTCTCTCTGATTGCCTGCCACCAAGCTCTTTGCTGCTGCTCAGTGTCACTGCCACTCACCCGGCATTCTGATGTGTTCGTTCCTCTCCACCTCCATTAACGTCACTCTTGGTCGACACGCTTGCAAATGGAAAAGCATACAGGCCTCCAAAAGAGGGAAAGGGGAAACGCTTCATATATGTTTTAGGTGTACATGGACACTTGAAAGGCAGAACAAGAGTGATATTGTTTTTTTATTTCCTTAAGTAGGCCTGCATTAATGAAAATGCTGCTGAATTTCAGCTTTGAAATGTTATTCCTGTACCCTGAAGAACTTGTCTACAACCAGAATCCTCCAGTTGTTATCCTAGCTAGCTAGCTAAGGCCCCACTGTCAGTGAATGGAGATGTTTCAAGCAGACTGAGTGACGAGGTGCATAAGAGGTCAGCATTCTAAAGGGGCGACCAATTGGATCATGACCCATGAGGGACAGATATGGGCAAGGGATTTAGCCTCAAAGGTTGCACCGGGGTCAAGGAGTGTCTTGCATTCCAGACTCCTAATCCTCTCCCTGCAGTCTGGAACGCCGGCCTTTGCTGCTCCATATATGCATGCCCACACACACATAAACATGTACCTCTCACATACTCTGAGTCTCTGTGCCCCGCATGCCAACAATCACAGGTTGTGGTGATAGATTGTTTTGGATTGGATTGGAAGAGACTTAAAATAAATGTATGCCTCGCCCAATCTGCCTCCTTCTCTATGCCTTACGTAGAGAAAGCATAGGCTTTAAGTGCCCTCTCCACTCAAATCCCTGACCTTCCACTTATCCACCCACCTCCTACCAGGCCATCGAGTTTCCCCCATGCTGAGACACTGGAGTAGTGGGGATGTAGGTAATTTGTCAGGGCAACCCAACCCCCACTTTTCATGCCTTTGTGTGCGTGTCAGCATGCAAGCATGTGTATGCACTGGGGCTTTCTCCAGGAATCTCTCAGACTATGTCGCCAGTCCAGGCGGTCCCAGACAAGTCAGTGTCAGTGTTCACAAGCGGTGTTCATGCTAGTATCTGTGCATTGGAAGCCTGGGCATCCTGGTCACGGCAATCTGAGCTATCCATCAGGTCGATGTGACGTGCATGCCACCCAACACCAAGCAGCATTTGTGTCGCCCTCTCCTAAACACTTATACATTTCAAGTACAGACACAGTATACAATGGAGACTATACACCCATGATGATTTTGGAAGCTGAACCTGTTGACATTTACACTGCAAAAATCCCACCACACACACAAAATACACAAACACGGTGACAAAATTGCTCTGTCCGTGGCTTGGACGGCATATAACACAGCAATTCGTGTGCAGCAACACACACCAGGCATCAGCCTCCTACTGTTTGTGTTGGAGTGGCCCTCCTGCTGGGCCTTCAATTGTACCCCCCCCACCCCCCCTTTACTTCCTATTCCACTACACTATACCAAACAGAGCCAAATAAAACACAGGCTAACATAATGTAGCAGCATGTCAGTGGTGGGCCCTGGAGCAAGGCTGAAACATGAACCACTGTGTACCAACCATTAGGACAAGAGTAAATGCAGCTACGATTTCTTCATAGCCATCCAGCCCTTATGTTGTCCAGCCCTGTGCTGGGCCTGTGTGTGTGCCAGCAGCAGATTGAGTGATGTATCCTGTGTGGCTGTGGTGTGCTCAGTGGGCCAGAGAGAAGTCCCAGCAGGGGACTACTTCTCCCTTGGCCCCAGGGCCACTGCACTTCATCAATCTCTCCACTGGGAAAGACCTGACACTGGATCCCAAGTTAAAAAAAGAGGGAGGAAGAAAAAGAAATGTACACAGAATCCAAGAAATATGGTATAGCGGTAAATTAGCCAAAAGCTTAAGAGAAAATCATTGTAACATTTTATGAGTCTCATTCATGCAGATTTATTAATTGAGCCTTCTGAGCGACATGCAATTGGTTGCCATCTTATAAGCTATATAGTTTTAACTTGTGTTATATTTTTTATAGAAAGAGAAGTTAGAATTTTTTTTATTACTTTTGAGCACTTATAACTAATAGTTTAAAAAATTTTCATATCTTTTGGTCTCCCTTCAAGCAGGTTTACACTGAAATGCCACGACTTGTAGAAATGATTAAACAATCAGCTAAACACAAATCTTCTTTGAGGCAAATGAGCCAATAATCTCTTCTAAAGTGACAGTTTACAGACACTCGAATGGGCATATTTTGATCTTGGACTCTTTATGATTTAAAATCCTGTAAAAAATGTGATCACTACTATATGTGATTACTATATGTTAATCTTTAGTGTATTTAAAATATCATTATTGTCCATACATACACATTAAACATGAAAACATGAAGGAGGTCATTCTTTTGCACATTAAACTTTTTTCATAGACTGATGTGGTGTTAATTCTCATGGAGGACCCATGCTATGTTAAAGGGAGTGGTGGCAGAGAATTCTGGCAGTGGATCCCATAATTGGCTGGAATGACATTGATGAGGTGAGAGCTGATAGCTGCTGTGTTTAGGCCTAACTCTTCTCACGGTAAGATATACTTATACTTGCGGCACTAACAAAATCCCAGTCATAATTCTAGTGGTTGTGTCCCACATGATGCTAGCACAATAAATTAAAAAAGAATTAGGGGCATTTAAAATGTGGTCTGGTTTAGTTGTCATCGCTTGTGGTGCTGTACTGGCTAAATCCTGTCTGTCTTAGTGTTGGGACCTCGTTGCCTTTGCCTTGGAGACAGAATTAAAAGGAACCATGAACACACACAAACATAAATGCACACGCTCTGGCACAGTTCCTGACCTCAGATGAGGGCCGGGTGTGCAGATTCAGTGAAGGTGAGAAATAGCTAGCCTCCTCTAGTGTTGATGATGACTCTAAAATTTGAGAAACATGTAGGGAATTTCTCATGCCTCAGTGGGAAGCAGGGATCCCCTCTCACTCTTGCCTTCTCTGTCACTAACCCCTCTACACTCTACACTACACATAGATTTCTAAGTCATGTTACGCCAACAAACATCCATTGGATCTGAATCTGATTTAAAGATTGTGGACTATAGAAAATGTGAAGTAAGAGGAGATAAACTAAGCTGCATTTCTACATTTAAGAAATACCAAGTTTATTGCCTCCAGCTGAAAATTATATGACATTGAACAGAAGTATAATATATCAGAGATTTTCTCAGTCATCTATTCCAGCTAAGCAGCTTTTAGGAGTTGAATCATTACTTTGTCAAGTCAAGAGAAAGCCATGGAAGGAAAGCAAGAAAGAATGAACGAGCCAAACGGAACAAGAGCCAGAGCGGGTGAGGAGAGTTGGTTTACAGTGCAATCAGCATTAAGGAAATTGGTTTGCACTAGCGCTGCGAGTGGAGAGAGGTGATTGATGCTAAGCTAGGCTAGCAGGAAGGAAGTGAAGAAATTAGCAGTGGGCCAGGGCACTGAGAGCTGTCAACTACTTCCTGGTCAATCTGGGGTGTGAAGTATGCCTCCAATGCCAGCCCTCATGTACCACTTGTGCTGGTGCAGATTTATTTTGGTGCACACAAACACATGCACATTTGAAGACACATGCATACATACACATATTGGGAAGGCATCTTTTGTTAAGCATGAGCTGTGCATTTAGGAATGAATAGTGCTATATTCGTGTCAGAATATCATCATCAGCATCTTGTCAACATAAAGATAAACTGCCTACATACAACACTTAAGGAGATATAACACAATGGAAATACAACAAATATATAAACACAGCCCCATAAGCACAAAACACATAACGCAAATTCAAACAAACAAAATCTACATGCGCATCTATTAGTGCCAAACACTGTATATTTGATCCAGTTCATAAACCAATGGTCTGCAATTCATATAGAATAGAGTATGTGGAATACATCTATATGTTACTAACCCTCCTACTATCCCAGTCTTTAGAAATGTATTCAGATAAAACATTATCAGAAAAGTATACAATTAAATGTCCATTCTCAAATCCTATTATATCTAGATCTGGAGCATTCACTTTTTAAAACAATATTTGTCATAAATAATGATAAAAAGGATAGTATAGAATTGAATGAATTACATTCTCCACCCCATTCAGCTCACAGTACTCAGAGATTCTTTCATATTCTATCACACATCTGTATCTTAAAGTTTCAATGTGTTATAGTAATATAACACATTAAATAAACAATAAGTTCTCAGTTTTGGCTTTTGTCAGATTTTTACAGAATTACACGGCCATGGAAAATGAGTACTACCTGATTCTTCCAAAGTGAAACTTGAGTAGAATATCTTGATTTAGGAGTCTTAATGTGACAACTGTGTGCTCAAGCATGCTGGGAAGTGGACAGGAATAAATTCATGCACAGGCAGTTCTATAAATCAGGAATATTTCACTATTTTTTAAGCAGTTTTTAATCACAAAGAGACCATATGACCCCTTTCTTGATCTCAGCTAACTCGCCTCTGCACACAAGCCTTCAACAGCACATCACACAGTGCAGTCTCCGGGGCACCGTGTCAAAACTTGGCTCTATGCATGCCAACAGTGCAGCCACGTCAAGCCCCTGACAATACCAGTAGTAGCATACATGCAGCGTAATTAAGCAAGGCAACAGAGGACAGGCACAGAGGAGGAGAAGACACAAAGATGCCCTTGATACTTGGGTGTCGGCGCTGACAGCATTTCCTCTGACAGCTTCATCTCGTCGGCCACAACAGAAACCCTTACGTCTCCTGACATGTGCTTTACTCATCCTTGCCTCGCTACTCTGTTCTCTCAACATGACGAGAAAGAAGGGATTGTAGGAGGGAGGGTTGGAGATGGATGCAGGGATATGATGATGGCCAGTGTTTATTGGTATCAGTGGTAAAAAAAAAGAAAGAAAGAAAGAAAGAAAGAAAGAAAGAAAGAAAGGAATCTATTGTAACCATAAACACAACTGTCACTGGCCTAAAACAAATGTCAATGGTCTACAGGGGGGATGGGGAAGAATTTGTGAGTGGTGTGACATTTTGAGCAAGTTAGTGCAATTGTATGCTTCGGGTTCCCATAAAATGACGCCAGTACAAGAGAACACAGGACATGACCAACCCACAAGAACACAATAACTACAAGCTGAGAAAAAAAACAAACAGGAAAGCAAAAGACAAGCACATCAATTAAATGAATTCAGAGGAAAACAACAATTCAAGGCCCACATTTTCCTAAAAGTTTCAAGATAGAGAGTAGTACTCAATCAGTGATTTAGCCAATGTGATACTAAGGGTGGGTTTAAATGCTCATTGTCTCAGATGTGACAAAAATGCACCACAGTACCAATCAGTTGTTGGAAACATAACCCAAAGAAAAGAGCTGATTTGAAAAATATAGACTTAATTTTCTAATATGAATGTTAGATTAGAAGGAGACTTTAAAAAAATAATAAATAAAATAAAAACATATTTTCTCACCAATCAGCCATGGTTGGGTTTTTTTGATTGTTTTGGTCACAACATTGAACTACACCTTTAAAAAATTCCATAGCAACCTTTCTTTCCGGAAGAGGTGGCCAATACTCTTGATAAGAATGTGTTGCAGTTTTCATAGGGACAATGTCTTTGGTAGAAAGTACTTTTAAAAAAAAGTTGATTGAGTGAGTCTGATAATTGAGGCACTGATTCTGCAAAATGTTTTGCTACTTGCTTTAAAAAAAGAGTAGACAGTGAAACAGAGCAGGACCAGAGACGAAAAAGAGAGATGGCCATTTTACAGAAGCCCATCTTTTCTAAAGCACTCCATTCCTCTCAGGCAGGATTGCGTTAACGTCCCTTCCCTCCCTCTCACCCTCTCATCCCTCCCCTGCCCCTCCCATTTCGCAGTGACTTGCTGTCTTGATTTATCTGATGGAAGGAATTCTGCATAGGGCTCTGGCTCTGGTGGTATCCCTATACTGTAACCTTTTCCCCCAACCAGATGTTCCTCCCTGAAAACACAGTAATGTTCATCCCCAAATCCCCATACAAACATATCAAATGGTCGCTACATGTTTACGGGGGCCATGGCCAACAGAAGTGACAGGGACAGTGACACGATCGTTGAGGATTGTGGGGCAGACAAGGAGGGCAAGGAAGAGAGAAGCAGACAGACAGACAGAAAGACAGACGGCGATGTCAGACATATGCTCACACCAGCTGACGACACTAGGATGACCCAAAGGAGTAAGGGGAGATAGGGGGCAGAGAGATGATAACTCCCACAAATGTTGTAATGGGTGATACTTTGAGTTCAGCAGTTTTCCTGGATCTGAGTGTCTGAGCTGATTTATTGTATCCTAACTTTTTACACTGAATTTTCCTTTTACATGCTTTTTTGATTCAGTGCTGAGCAATCTAACAAGAGGTGAGGATGGCTTTTAGTGGGGCTACAGTAAAACCAGCTTTTGTATGGCACAAGGGCTTGTCATGAAATATAGTTGTGATCAAAAATATGTAAATTAGAAGTCAGAAATATTTTAAGTGAATTTCATTTCAGCAAATTTTAAATTCTGGAACTTAAAAGAAAGTCCTAAATGGTAGGATTTTTTTTTGCTGGACCACAGGTACCAGCCCTATAAACACAAATGTCTGTGACTAAGTGAGTCACTTAATGAGTGATGAGGGAAGGCCGCCGAATGTATATCTGTGTATACATGTTCCCCTTATTCAAGAAGAAACACATTTCACTAGCAAGATAGGGGATAAGTATGAAAGAGAGAGAGAGGGAGAGGATGGTGACAGTGCTGATGATGATGATGAGGGGTAAGCTATGTCAAGGCCCTGACAGCTTTGACCGCCTCAGCCAATATTTGTCACTTTCAGCATGCATGAATTCATGATTTGATGTGCCTTAATTGATTCAGCTCAGCCTGGCACTGTCTGTCTGCCCCCATCCCCCACACCACCTCACTATCTTTCTATTTCTCTATCTCTTTAATATCACTAAGAATATGGAGACCAGGCAGACTAAAATGAATGGATTGGAGGAGGAAGAGCAACCAGCGCTGATGCTGTCCTCCCTGTGACCTCTTCCATGACACAATGAGCCCCAAATGGCAGACATGACGGAGGATCAAGTGCTTCAAAGTGAGCCAGGCAGAGATAAAACCCAACAGGCCCCTTGGATGATGAACGAGTTTTGTAGCAGGAAAAAGCCATCATGTAGCTACTATGACACCTGGGCTTTGGTGCACAGGCCCAACACATGTCACATCATTTACACATCATCGTCTACGAGCTTAGTTGGATGAAGGACTGGTGTTTAGTGCATTGCCTTTGCATCATAGTTGTACAAAATTTGTCAGTATTGAGATTTGTACAGGATTTGAGTACAATACTTTATTCCTATTTTTCCCTTCTGCAAATATCAAATAATGAAGCTTAGTGGGGCTTTCCATTGTTTTTTTTGTATTACATTCAGGTACCATTTTGTGTAATAATCAGTTTTTCAGGTGTTTAGTGCCCAGATTGGATTTACAATATCGCTATCAGCTCTATGTGCCCCGTTACCATGGTGTTCAGACCAAGGTTAGCCATTCTCTTTCTCACAATGTCTGTCTTTTTTCAGGCCTGCATTGTTGCTGGGCATCTTTACCTTGGTTGTTCTCAAATAATCCAAGCCCACTACAGAAAGAAACCCAAAATTGATTTCCATCTCCTTTATTGTAATGGCAAAGTATGGTAGGTTTGAGTGGGTCCCACCAGAAATGATGCCCTCCTCCTCTTCTTAGCCTTGAAGCAAATGAATTGAGCAAAGGGGACCAACAATCCATGTTTCGTATACACCGTGGCCTGCCTCTGTTTGTGTCAGAGGGGGTTGTGGTGGTCATCGACCTGTTCAATGACAAACAAGGAAAATTCTTGGAAAAACCTCATCATGTTGTAGTATAGCAAATAAATGCCTTTGAACACTGGTGAGGATTACTTTGGGGGTTGCTTCAGAGAAAATAGTGTAAAAATGGTTCATACAGCTCAACACCAACCTTTTGTGCATGTGTTGAGAGCTGGTAAATTTCCCACAAGACCCTTTTGAACTGAGCGATAAAAGGTTCAACCTGGCTAGATGAGAGCTCCAACATAGATGTAGAAACATTCCTAATAAATGTGAAGATGCTTGCATGCTTTTTACAGAAAGCATAATTCTACTTTATCTGCTGTTTCATGTTGGGTCCATTCAAGTAATGTGAGATACCTTTAATCTCAAGCCAGGGTTCCCCGTTTTATGATGAGTTATGGGTAATGCTCAAGTGGAGAAACAGAAGGAGCAGCACTTTCTTTACAATAAAGCAAAGAAGGCCTGTGCTGAACCTGTCAGCTTGAAATTTAAATGCATACTTGATTGCTTTTAAAGTGGGTGCCACTGATATCCCGCCATGATGTTAAGGCTTCTTTGACGGGTGGTAAAAGCCTGAGAAAAACTTCTTTCAGGGAAAGATCAGGAAGGTGTAGTTGCAAAAGAACAAGTTGTCATTTTATTAAAAAAGAGCATCCTGTGCTCCAGTCCCGCTCCACTCCAACCCCCGTGCATTATGTTGCTGTGCTGATGTCACATTAATTATGCTGATCGTAAACTGCCTTTGTTTGTCCCTCGCTCCCTCCCGTCAGTCATCCATCTGCAAGGATGAACAGAAGTCACACTAAAAGCCATCTTTTCCATGTTTTCTGCATTTTCAGGTCGCACTGCAGATAAAGGCAGTCCCACCGGAGACCTAGGCGACTCCTCTTTTCCTTCGCACTCCAGCATATTAATTGCTTTTTAATGTTTCCCTTCTCTCCTGAAAGTTGTTGCATACTAACAAATCAACAACAATAAGGTTCTTTTTGCAGTTGCGGGCCACAGCCAAGACTAAAAGGGTACACTCACTGAATAATCCATGCAGGGTGCACTGGAATGAAGGCTTCAAGCTGGTAACAGAGGAGTTGTAACAGGAGGCCATTTGGCTTTCTTTCTGCTTTGTCCCAAGTGACCTCTGCTCCCAGCTGTGCGCATGTCGCAGAATGGGACTTTGGTGTGAGCAAGGATGGGAAGATGTAATACTGATCCAACTAATCCAGCTAACTCAATGAAGCATTTTGACATCCCGTCTCCCTCTTGAGCTACAACTTCAGGCAAAATTTGAGTTTTTAGCATTCATTATTAATCTACAGAGTTATAATAGAATAGGCTGCCTGTTCTGCATTGCCATATAGATCAAGGACTATAATTATGCCGGAAAAATAGATTGTACCATGTCCCGAGAAACATTACGAGAGGAAAAAAAATCGTCTAATGTTTTGTCACCAACAGTCACTTAACACGATAGCATGTTTTGTGGAAAAAATAAACATTTCAGTTTCTTTTTTTTAAATAAGAACGGAAGCCATAAACAACATTTGATAGTTTGGGATTGAATGAATACACACCAACTCCCCCTTATATTTGGGAAACTCCTGGTAAAATATATCTGCCTGAAGACAGTAGTATTGAGTTAAGAAGTTTAGCAACAAATTACGTGATAAATTAATTTGTTGCAGGCTTAAGTAGCCCTTTGAAATTTCTGCTCAGTAGCCTGCAGCAGAAACAAGAGCTCTCACTGCTTAAGCTGCTAACCTACAACTTGCCACTGCCTGTAACATGATTCTTAACATACAAGTGAAGCAAAGACGGAGGTAATCAGACATACTTACAACTTTGTTATATGAAAGAGGTCATAACCCAACTATATGATTAGCAGACTTAGTGTAACTAATGACATTACACATCCAGCTATATCTCTGATTTGTTTAGGATATTAGAAGCCTACTATACTTCTACTTCATTTTCCTTTTATGCCTGACTTTCATCTTTTGTGGAAGAATGCATGTAACGCTTAACAATAATTGTGTATTTATAATTATCTTTGGGCGTAGAAAAGAAAAAGTACAGTTTGTTTGCAAAGTACATGTTTGCATATGCTCACCCAATCAGTAACACTGCATTGAGTGAGGAACATGCGGGGTGCAAGGGGGGTCATCAGCGAGTGTTTGGAGCTTGAGTTACAGGGCCAGCATCTGCCATCCGGCCATCAGGCCCTCATATCCATCACTGGCCGATGGCGTGGTGCAGCCCGGCGTTTGTAAAAACACCCAGAGGAAATGGAGTCTCTGGGCCAGACAAGAATAAAATTAGCTTGATGACTAAGTTCCTCCTCAGGTCCCAGCGGGAATAGAACTCTGCCATTTGTTTTCATTACTTCCCTTGGCTGTAGAAGGGAGGACGACGTGTGTGTGACTCTGTTTGCGTGCATATATGTTTGGGGTAGAGAGTGCATGTGTGTGTGTGTCTGTATCTGCTTCCATCAAAAAAAGAAAAAAGAAAAAAGAATGCACTGCACAAAAATGGGCATTTTGTCATTTCCAGTACTGTATGGGTTTAATCAAACATATTCACTCGTAAACACACCACTTTGATTCCAAACCTCCTTCCATGTATAATATTTGTGCTCAGTCTGTAGAGGTGACATTACTGTTTGGAATTGTTCCACCACCCTTCATGGCATACAATATTGGCTTTAGGCACTTTATTGCATTTGCCTCAGAATATCTAATAAACACGCAAAGGTTATAAAAATTGATTCGCTCGCAAATGTGTTTTCATTCATTACCAGCGCTATGACCTAAGCCAAGTTTTGCTGAACTAAATGTGCAACCAGCTTATTTTGGGCCAAAACAAAATATATTTTGTCACTTCAGGCCAAAGAGGAAGTTATAAACTTGAGAGAATGCCTCTTTCCATATATATCTACAAAACCTTACATTCTCAGTATCATATGCACATAATCAATTGGGCTTTGAAAGATTACTCAGCATGCATGAGACCAATAATGAGATGAAACTTCTCGTGCTAGTGATAAAGATAACTACAGCAAAATATGATACACAGACAGTGTGTGGAATTAAAATTAATATATGGACTCTAACATGCAAAACATTTAAACATATGTATTTTCTGATAATGTATAAAGTAAACATTTACATTAAAAATTAATTTGTTACAGTATAGAAATATCTACTGAGAAATACTGTGTCCATTAAAATACATGAATTGGCAGCAAAAACAGCAATCTGTAGTATTTCAGTGCCCTTGCATGCTCACAGCACAGAATACTGGCCTTGTTTGTACTACAGAAGCACAAAATAGAAACAGAGAGGAAGCAAGGAAGTGGAAGCCCCTCTCTCTTGTAAACACAGCAAGAAACTGCAACACTACAGAAATGTCAGCCATATTTACTATTGTTAAACTGCAAGTGCACCTCTGAACTGCACCTACTTCAAAATGCATTTCACTGCTTTGAATAGTTCACACACACACACACACACACACACACACACACACACACACACACACACACAGACACACGCACACACACACACACACACACACACACCTCAGATTAGTTCCAGCTTTTACCCAGGGTGCCTGTTAGTGCTGAAGTGAACATCTTGTACTTCTTTAAAGCATGTAGCATTAACACCTTTGCCCCCTGTGTAAACCCTGAGTACTGACCCACAGCAGAGAGTGAGAAGCGCAGACAGCTCTCTGGGATGCAGCAGTGCAATGTGTAACCCGTAGACCTGTGAGCAAATGTCACCACAGCACAGAGCAGCACTTTTCAGTCAAACCTCCAAAGGAAGGAAGGAATCAGGAAAGGGAATATTGGAGGTGATGGAGAAAATTAAAGTGTGTGGATGTGTGTGTGTGTGTGTGTGTGTGTGTGTGTGTAATGGCAAAACAGGCCAGGAGGCTGGTAAGACCTTGAACCAGAGGTGTGAACAGAGAGATCCGCTCCCACTTTTGGCATATGACTACTAATTTTTGGTTTTTTGTTTTGTAGTAGCCTCTGTCCATCCCTGTCTTCTTCACATGCAGGCAGGATTTTTATTTTCTTTTTATATGATCATACATACATCATTACTTGCTGCATGCTACTAACCCAATACCTGAATAGAAACTTGTTTCTGCTGTTCACAATATTGAAAGCAGCAACTTACATCTCCAGGAATAACGTTCTGATTAATAGTCTTAATAATTTAAAGCTTAATAGTCTAAACAACTCTTGCAGCTATTTTCTTCAGAGGAATTAGTCCCTATTATTGTTGTCATGGGGAAATCATGTGTCAAAATATCAGTTTATATAAAATAATTCTAAATTAGCTCTAAATTTGCTGACAACATGGATTAATCTGAATAACAGGGAGGCTGTATCTGGAAAGACACATTACTGTTGATTTTTTTTAATGTCACTTTTCAGTACTTTCATTCACCTTCATGTATTACGGTAGCAGGGAAAGTGTAACAGATAGATATCCCATAACCTAAAGAAGTAAAGCTAAACTATCCACATGGCCAGATAACACTGGAGGTAAGATAGATAATGTGTTTTTTGCTTGTTTGTGTGATTTGGGTGAAGCACTCCTTTAAATTGTGATGTATTTCCACATTGAGCATCCTCACAAAACAATGTGAAACTAAGACACACACAGCACAGCATATGTAATCTTTATGTGTATATTGACTGTAGCATAATGCATTTATACATGCATTTGTAGGAAGACAGAGAGAACGCAGATCACGGAAGAATTAGGCGACTTCCCAGAACCATTGCTGTCTGAAAGGGGGAAGTGATTTTCTCTAATGTATCTCTGTGTTGTGTCCTTGTCCTCCCACGACTGGTCTGCTGACCAACAGCTAGGGGTCCTGCAAAACGTGGGTCAAGGCGAGTGTGCGTACGTCAGACAACAAGAGAGAGAGTTGGAAAGAGAGTTCGCCAGTGACAAGGAAGTCAAATAAAGGGAAGAAAAGCTCCATTTCCCCAGCTAAATGTACCCCAGGGAGGCGTAAGGGGAGGGGGGGGGGCGCAAGAAAGAGAGAAAGGTTATGAACCGACAATACTCCTGCAAGGCTCCAGATTTACAACTACCAAGCCCTAAGAGCTCTGCCATGCTTATTTCTACAGCCTGTTAAAACAAATTGCAGCCATGTTTCAATCACCCACATCCTCTTGCTGCTCATCCGCTCAGGCCAGGCTTTTGGCTGCAGTGTTATTTCTCTCTCAATTACCCCTGAATAAATACTTTCCTCTAGTGAGGCAATCTTCATCCACTGGAAAGTCCCCACATGCTGTACACACTCTCACCAACCCCAAGAACAGTCTCCACTCTCTCTTTCTCATCCTGTTTCAACTGAATTTTGCAGTTAGTTCCACACTGAGAGAAACTCACAACTAAGGAGGCATGGATGAGAGCACATGTCCCTCTTGTATGTATGTTTGATTGCCAGTTGTGGTAGAAGCCTTTGGTAACCTGATATGTTGCTTGATTTGAGTTCAAATGAGAGAGAGCAACATCGGGCAGAAGGAGCAGGGTGGGGGTAGAGGATGGTTGGGGGCAGGTATGGGGTCAGAAGAGTGTCTTTTTCACATTGCAGATTAGAAGCAGATGTCGGTGGGATTACACCGCTAGTGTCATCACTCACCCCGCAGCCCCACCTCCATCCATACACTCACAGTACACACACGCACACATGTAGAGAGGGTTAAAAAAGTTTAACAGTGCACTCAACCATCCGTGCAGCTACAAAGAGGGCAAAGGAGCATCAGTGGCTGGCGTGATGCGCTGTACCACAGCTATTTAAACTGAATCAAAGCAAACTGAATTTCAATAAGCTATACTGAGTTTGGGAGTCTGGTTCTTGGGCCTAATTCTTGATCAAGGCTTTCAATTGAATATGTCCTTCATATGAATGAATGGAATCTATTCAAAGACATGAACAAAATAGAAAAAAGGCACAGTTCCTTAAACGACTACTGGAATGTATTTATTAAAAAGCAGCCGCTGGAATGTGATGTAGATGGAAGTGTTTAGCCACCTAATACTGACTTATTGCTTCATGAAAGTTCATCTTCATCGGGATTTGTACATTTTTTGTTGCTTTTTTGTCAGTGGATCAGTTTGAAATATTGCCAGAGAGGAATGGATTTCATTACAGCTCTGACAAAGCATGGAAAAGATAAAGTTCCTTCTTCTTTTTTTTCTTTACTACTTTGGCAGGACTCAGTCTGGCATAAAAATAAAAAAAATCTAGTTCATGAATGAAAAGATCCAATTCACTGACCCAAATACTTAGTGGATCCATTTTTGAATGAAATGATCCAACTGAACCAAACACTTGAATCAAACAGTCACAAAAATGTATTTTGTGAGTGAAGTATTAGTTACGAATTCTCCAGAAGTGGACAGGAGTAGTTCAGGCATCTATGCATGCTGCCAGATTAACAATTTACAAATTGACAAATTATACTAGCAATTAATTCTTAGAAATGTCCTTGGTTGTATGTTATAACAATGGCATATTGATGAAAAAAATAATTTTCAGTGTTAAGCAAATCATTAGCATTTTATCAGTGGTTAACTGATTAACAATTTGTCTGACCTTCAAAACAAAAATATTTTGTCTTGCTGCCCACAAAATGATTTTTTAAAATGTTATTAAATTCTAAATTTTTTTGATGATTGTATTTTTACACTAAAGCTAACAGTTATACATGTACCTCTCATGTTTCTACAACTTTACAATCGTGTCCCCACACCCACACCCACCACCACTGACCTCAGCCTAGTGCCCCCCTCAGGGCCTTGAAGTGGTCTTGACTTGGAAGATAAATGATGTGACTGAAGATCCGCAACTACAGAGAGCTTATTGGAGCACCTCTGAAGCCTGACATAGTGCACAGATGGGTTCTAATCCTGATATAGGTCCACAGCATGTTAAAATGTGAACATTTAAACATACTGTGTGCAATAAGTGAGACCATTTGTGGACAAATGAGAAGAAATATGTTTACAGTGCCAATGTGTGTGGCGTTAGCAGGCGTGGTCTGCAAGGTCTAAGCTGTTTCATGTCAGCTGAGTGGTGTAGTGTGGTGTTGGTACAGAGGACAAGAGCCCAGGGGCTCCATAAGAGATAGCTGTGAGGAGAGAAAGCTGTAATCCACAGTGCTTATTTTTCTTGACAGGAACCACACTGGGGCTGTGAGGATGGTCACAGCTGCTGAGAACATCACCACATCATGATACACAGTTTTGTTATTTTGACCATGGCAACCAGCTTGTGAAGCCTGGCAGCCTTTTTCTGCTGGTGGTTAAGTGTCTTGACCGGATGTCAGAGGTAACTGGGGATCAACTATGACTGTAGGCGTTCATAAAAAAGATTTGTGAAAATATGAATATGGGAACAGCTTTGCTTGGAGGAGACGCTGCTCAGTGTTTTTGTGGGTGCAAGAGGGAGAGACCTACTGTAGTGAGAGAAAGAGGGAAATGTGTGTAGGAGTTAAAAGCATAATGAAATTTGAAAACATGTTTTAAATATATGGAAAATGAAGCAGATGAAGTATATATGTTGTACAATCCTAAAATGTGATTCATCAGGACCTCCTCTACTCTCAATTATGTTTGATGTTACCCACTCTTGGACTGAATCTGTAATCCTCACACATATTAAGACCAGAGGTCTGGTCATATACAGTACCAGACACACCTTCCCATTCACATCAATGAGAATATATGTCCAAACTTTTGATTGGTACTGTATATCAAAGTGTTTCATATGATCACAGCAGGTGAGAGATATTCTTATTAATTAAGATTAAATCTGTAAACTCTTAACCGTTCCACATAACCTGTGCAGACCACTAGTCCCAACTAAGAGTCAGAACTGTCATGATGTCTCAATAATCAGGGCAGAGACGTTAGAGCACAGTTCTTGAGGACCAACTTGCAAACTATCAAAGTGTTATAAATACGTTGAAATAACCTTCATGTAAAGACCAGAAAGGATAAAGTTTGAAGAAAATGATGTTCCCTTCTGTGAACCATTCATTTCTTATAACAATAATTTGTAACATCACTCATGATGATTTCAACAGGATTCTGAAATATAAAGAAAAAGAGAACAAAAAGACAAAACAAAAAGCTAAAATGAATCGAAGCTCACCCCGTCAAACAATCATAAACACACAAAAAAGCTGAAGTTTCAAAACATACAGAACATTTAACCAAGGTTTATCAGGAAGAATATATGAAAGCTTATAAAGTGGCTGTGATAAGTGTATGTGTGTGTGTTCTGAGATCACAGAGAGTGGACAGTTGAGGCTCCAGTCAGAGTCCAAAGATGAGAGGAGATTTATAGGAGCTGGTGCAGACAGACTGGTGGAGATTAAAGAACTTAAGATAGACAGACATTAAGAGAAGTTCAAAGCACATCTGTGAACAACAGCAACTCTTTGTACATGACACATAATTGCAAAAAATTATGTCAACTTCCGACTTTTTTGTTGCATTCAAGAATTTAGCAATTTACCAAAAGTAATTTATCTCATTCCACAACAAGTCAACTTGTTTTTAAAGCTTGTGTCATTTAGCAATCAGGTTTATTCTCTCCAAATTTTAATGATCAATTTAGTGGAAAGACATGCAATAATCCCACACCACCACAATTTTGATATCACAAATATCACATTACTATCTATTCCTCCCAAGGTGTGCAGAGCCACGGGATCAAATCTACCCTGTGTACTTCTTTATGTTTTTATTTTCAACAGCAGATGCTAAAACACTTCAACTAATACAGAATCATGTACCAAGTTAATCACACAACACTAGAAGAATAATGAGTACAAAACAGAGACGTTATAGGCACAAGACAGACAAAATGCTGCTCATCATGACCTATATTTAGTTTCAAAGGGTAACTTTGTCCCCTCTTATCTCCTCCACTACATGGTGACTGCATACGAGCCTTGAGTGCTTTCTGAGAACAGCCCTAGAGCCCGAGAGCTTCCTCTTGAGTGACTATCTCCATGCTCTTGACCCACCAGTACAGCATGTAGACAGCCTTAACTATGGTAACTGATGCACATACAGAGACAAAATGCATCTCTTTAAAAATCCTGTTGAGACTCTTCACAAAGTACAGTGAAAGGTGCTGTTTTTTAAGTGCTTTGTTTATTAGTGTCTGCTCACATATGGTTCACTATCATTTTTCTTTATTTGTATATTTACACAAAGAAAAAATAAGAAACAAATTGTACACACAACTGAAACGAAGTTTATCTTGCTTTGCCATACTTGTTAAGATATATCACTGAATAAACTTTTATATTCAAATACAAGGCACCACTCTAATAGCACCTTGGCACTTAAGATGCCCACTATTTCACCTTTGATATCAGTATTATGTGATGTTTATATTTCCACTGTGTCATTTCAGCAGTACACAACACCAGAAAACCCAACTCTTTGGGCATTTATGAGATTTATTTACTAATTTCATCTTTCCTTTGTGTGGGGAACAAAGTTCCCTCATGTTTATTTTCCCTATGAGATATAAGCCCTCTACTCTGTGAATGAAGAAGTTGTTGTCTCTATCTCTATCATCAAATGTTTCAAAAATAATTTTCAATACTCTCATGAGGATTAAAACCAAGACTACTACAGTTTATTCCATCACTGGGGTAATGACTTGGGGGCAAACTAATCACATGCTCTAACAACCTGCCTTAACAGCAGTTATTGTTATTGTTGTAGCAAAATGAGGCTGAAGGCCACCTATTCATGTTTAATTCCTCTTCATTGCCTTGACCTGCACCCATATTCTGGATTTATATCCCAAATCTGCTCCCTCTGACCCACAATTAACCTTAATGAAATTAAGACACACAGTCTTTTGTCTCTGTGTGTGTGTGTGTGCACATGCATGCATGTATGTTTTTCCACATCCTCTCCCTCCCCTTGCTTTTCTTTTTAGCTCCTCCATGTTACTTTTCAGCAATTGAAATCAAGGTAATGACTGGGCAAGGAAAAAGAATGTTCTTTCAATAGATAATTAGAGAGATTGGTTTACCAGGGCCACTCAAAGCCTTTTCAAATGCAGGGCTCAGGCCAGGCCTTGTTGTCTGCTGAGCCCAAAAGGCTCCCAAGAGAGGCATTCGCCTTGGCTTCATTTCTCAGAGCAGGTGCCTGGCAGGTAGTCAATGGAGACGGCCAGTTGAGATATATAAGAGACCCATCCCCCTGGACAAGGGGTCAACATCACAGGTCAGGGGTCATGAGCAGAGGTTATAAGGTCAATGTTTAGCACACAGGACTGACCAGATGACTGGAAATGCATCCCGGACATCCAGCTATCAGTTCTATGACTGGATGTGCGCAGGAAGTGGAGGTACTTCTGATGTTCATTGACAGCTACCTTTTCATCCATCTATGTCTAAATCTCTTATCTGAATTTCGCTAACAGCACACTGTTTGAAAGAAAACACACTTTTCATCTTTTATTTGACTCTGCCAACCCAAACTCTCCATCACACAAAGTCAACTAATTACTGTTCACATCCAACTATACTTTATTTCCCTGTTGGGGGTAGTTTTCATATATTTTATGTTTTAACTAGCATATAATGTTAGAAATATGAATTTCTAAAACAACGAAAATGACAAGCTGAGAATTTTTTAAATTGTACCTTCTGACCTTTTTAAATTCATTGTCTTGTTATCTTGATTTAGCCTTACTGTATAACTAATAATGTAATTAGTTAGTAGTAAAGTAGTAAAGTAATGTGATTTATATAAATAGTTTATGACTTTAACTCCTTAACAATATTTTGCATAAACTCAAGTGCCCCAAGAATTGATTGATTCTTATCATCCTTGGTATTCACATGGATTTTCTCATCATAACAAACATCGGAGCACTATTATTTTACATTAGATGGCGACTGGTGGTCCCAGTTCACAAATAAATACACTCTGAATTCCTCCCCATGATGAGAGTGGTACAGGATTAGAGGTCAGAGGTGACGTGCACTCTAATTTCTAATTAAATCTCAGTGTGGAAAAGTGATCTGTCATTGCCCATAGGCCACTATTACTACTACTAGGGATCAACTCCACCCCCACCACCTTCATACCCCTCACAGCCACAGTCCCTTGGAGTCCAGCCACCTCAGGTCCCTGGCTGCACCCCAAGGGAAACACTATATAAATGTCAATGTACTAGGAAACTGCTACTGAAGGAGTCACAGCCATCATACAAGGGGGAAGCACATTGAGTTCCACAGGGGCTTTTTTCTCTCTGTCACTCTAGTGGTGGTTCCTGGAAATGCAGCAGTGATTTAGGGTCAGATCTTCTTACATAGCAGTGGACCTGAGCTTCTGTGATATGTAACTGACACTCTGATGGGTTGGCAAAAAGTGCACACCCAATCTCTGCTGGGTGTACATGTACATATGTAGGGGAATGATTACAGAAGGTACAACAGTATAAAAAAAACAAATCTCTAATCTAACTCTGTGTTGTATTCACTGCTCAGGTATCTACAACCCATTCTCCATTAGCATTCGTGGCAATAAGCACAGCAACATATCCAATATGCATGTCAATTTTTCTTTCTCTAATCAAATAGAAAGCCTGTGAAGTAAATATCTATTTTCTTACAGCCTGGCTGTTTACAACACGGGGGAGGCTATATAAACAGTGTGTGGCAAATAAGGAATTTCTTTTAACGTATCGGCTTGGCCAGCATATGCTAGATATAGGAAACCCATAGCGTCAGTGGCTCCATATTGGCTACAGAGGTCAAAGGCTAGGGAAGGTCAAAGGTGTCATCCTCCTTTCTCATCATGAAGTGCATTAACATCTTCTCCTTGTCTCGTCATATCCAGATGGTTGACCAGGCCACAGGACAGATGCCCCATTTTAAAATATCTCAGTGATCCAAAACGCACCATCGAGAATAAATATGGCTCCATCTTTAGGACATCATATTTCAAAGGAATATGGATATGGATAGGGGGTGGATGAAGGGTGCATAAGCACAGGCTGTGTTGAGCATGCCTTAATTGATTCTCAGTCCAATCCTAACAGCTTGCTCTTCTCCGTTTGTGTTTCAACTATTCAACTTTTCATTCACAAAATCAATTTAAAACATAGAGGAAAGTAGAGGAGAAAGGGTGTTGAGGCTGCATGTCATTAGAGTCAGATGTAATAAGCATCACAC
The DNA here is from genome assembly GCF_027409825.1 of Scomber japonicus. Lineage (NCBI taxonomy): Eukaryota > Metazoa > Chordata > Actinopteri > Scombriformes > Scombridae > Scomber > Scomber japonicus. Next base: position 16,518,671 of record NC_070596.1, on the reverse strand, counting down.
TTTTGACATAAAAGCATAAAAACAACCTCATGTGCCAAGTATCTTTTGTGAGAAACCAAGAACAACAAAGAACATCAACTGAACTTTACCAAGCTCACCACAAAATAAACAAATGTTTAACGACATTTTTCTACTGTGATATTGCACCACTGTTGAAATCAACAGACTAAGTAGAACAGGTTGTTGCTCCTGGCAGTAGACCATGATCCATGTTCAGAGAAAGACAAGAAAACAGGCAGGGACGTTATCAAGGGGAGGTGACCTCACTTGCATGCCTAAGTAATTAAATTGCAGGGTATTGGAGTGCATGGACTGTATGGCATTCTTCCACTTTTTGTGTGAATGCACATACGATAGCCAAACCCACTTGATTAATGTTGTAGAGAAGTTGGCAAAATGGGTTGTTAAAAACCACAAGAAAAATATCCACTTACTTTGCCTGTGATATGGGTTTCTCCCCAAAATTATCATAGTTAATCAATCATCAAAACTCATCATTCAGTGCCCCTCTTGAACCAATCAGCACAGCTCATAAACAGATGACCCCACCTTTCAGAGCCTGTCATTATTTTTACAGCACCAAAATCCTTCCAGGCATGCGCGCAGTCAAACGAATGGAGCCTCTCCAAGCTAAATAGACCAAGGCACCCTGCCGGGAGCTTTGGGTTGGCCCTCGTGCAGCGTCTCCGGCATACGCACACATTTATGTTTGCAGTGAGTGCCAGTGACTAATACACACTTTCTCAGACACACATCTAAACACACACACAAACATACAGCATGCTACCCTGCCCTGAGACCTCTGACTTGAACCTGCTGCTCTCACTCAGCAACACATAAATCACTGGGCTCTCAGCAGCACTGCTGGCCCTCAGTGCCATGCTGAACTTGACTCCACGGGAATAAAAGTCCGTAACTGGATACAAAAACTAATCCAGGCCAGAGACAATTGCTGGCATACAGAGGCCCTGGAGGTGCTGATACCCCCCTGTGACGATACGCTGTCTCTGTCATGAGACCTCTGACTTCTGGACTGAGGCGACACAGGCCTGCTAGGTGCTACTGGTCAGAGAACAGAGACAGGGAGAAGGGGTGAGGACATGGGAGGGGGTGATGAAGACATAACTTGTCAAGCCGACCTCACTCTTGGACCCGCCATCTGTTTCTCTGAATATATGCCTCCCTTCTCGTCTCTGTCAGGTAAAATGGAGAAGTTACTAAGCTAAAAGACTAAAAAGTATTATTTCAGTCTTTGACATGTAATGCCACCCCCCTCTCCACCCCTCTCTCTTTCTGGCCTATATTGTGCTGCTGCTAAATGTCTTGCTTACACAAATATGGGACTGAAATAGAATGTTTGTGCATCTATCCTGTAGCATTTGTGTACATTTATATCAATTATAACTTTTGACTGGTAGTGTATATAATATATATATACACAATATATCTACACTGGTATAAACCAACCACATTTTTCTGCACTTTGTTCACAGCATAGATGCAACAAGTTGAAGTCCATATTTAGGAGGCTGAGAAAGAGAACGTGAGTGAAAGTCAAGATGTGTATTTATGTATGTGTAGGTGTATTTGTATGCCTGTGTGACTGTGCAGCCCCATGTCTGGCCAGCCATGGCCACATCTGTTTGTCATGTTAGCACTTAAGCGCCTGCAGGAGCCATGATACTAAGTGGAGACAGAGTCCTCTATCCCACTCTCTCCATCCTCCCCTTTCTCCTAATTACATTTGTTCATTAATCCATTTTCTGCCCACTTCTCTTTCTTGTTTATGTTCTTGCTCCAATGGGCTCCTCAGACCAACAGACACTGACCTTTAAGGAGATGCCAAAAGACTCTGTAAGACAATGTTACACCTTCACCCTTTCACCGCACGCACACACACACGCACACACACACACACGCACACACACACACGCACGCACACGCACGCACGCACGCACACACACACACACACACACACACACACACACACACACACACACACACACACACACACACACACACACACACACACACACACACACACACACAGAGAGAGAAACTCAATTACTGTGCTGTACTTTTGTATCATTTTGAGGTTATTGTGTACTTGAGTATTTCTACTACTTTAGACTTCTGCTCCACTTCATTTCAGAGGGACATTTTTACATCAACTATATTTGACAATTATGGTTATTAATTATTTTGCAGAATATATTATATAAATCTGCCCAATAATATATAAAGTTATTACACTGTGCTCCACCAGATCCAATGTGTTGGTGCATCTGTAATAATAATATTAATAATAATAAAATTGCACCCTTGAAGGGGCTACTCTGCTTAATGAGTGTGTTACTTTTAATACTAATTAACATCTTGATTGCAGTCACTGTATTTTTACACTGTAGTATTAGTAGTTTTGAATATGTTTTAATACAGACAAAATCCATTCATCAACACAGGAATGAGTGAAACTATCAATTGATTTTGTTTAGGAATTTAAATCAAATAAATAGCAGCTAAAAAAAATCACAAGTCAGCGTGAGTAACTGAAAAATGCTTTGCTAAATAAATGTCAAGTCTTAGAAGGAAAGCAAACACCAGTGTGTGTTAGTCTGCTGAGATTAGATAAATTATTGTGCTTCTGAGGCACTGATATATTCTGTTGAGCCTTCTAGAGAAGTTGAACAAATCACAGATGAAGAAAGGTGTCTGATTTGATAACCCCAATCACAGAGCTCAAAGAGATCGGTGAAAGTTAGAGTAGATAAGCACTGAATGCTTTCTTTGTTATTGTCTTGGAGATTTATGAGGCTATATTGAAATACATAACTATTCAGACTTCTTTGTTTCTTTTTGTTGCGTTGTTAGTATAATTAAGACATAAACAATCCAACACAGCTAAAACCCCAACACCCTGCTGTAAATAATCCAGCAGCCTGTCCTGCAGCCTCCCACCTTACTCCCTAACTCGCTAACTGAGCTCTTGCAGCGCGCTCTAAACCCCCCGGTCACAACTACAGGCCTGACACCAGCTCTAGTAATACAGGAATGCCTCTGTACTCTTCTGTCCTGATAGAGTGGCCACTGTTTCACTCTGATAACATCAGGCACCAGGGCCTGCACAGCCACGGGGCTCCGAGACACACTTTTATGACTTAAGTATCTGGGACTGATATCTGCAGCCATCAGCTCAATACACCCTCATCACATACTTGCACAGACACTCAGACACTCTCGCTCCATCTCACTGATGCACACAAACACACATACACACACATGCACACACCCCGAAGCATGCATGCCACATATACACATATACACACAACCTAACTCTAACTCATTTTACCTCCCATGCTTTTTGTTCAGACACACACATTCACAACTGAACTTGTATATTATGTGGACCTAATTTAATCTGGAGTCAACTTGTATTTCATTAACCTCAAACTGTGAAATGACCCTAAATCCTAATCACTTAACCCCAAACTAGAAACTTAAATTTAATCAACTTGACCCTAACTCCAATGCCTAACAAGGATAGTAGACCCAATGGTAAATTTAAACCCAATAACCCTAAACCTAACTCGAAGATAACTTTGTCAATGTAAAATTCTCCATCTTATTATCAGTGTAAGGACTTTTGGTCCTCACAAAGATAACATATAAGGGCACAGACACAGGCACACACAAGATGATGAGCTCAAATCAAATAGACTTCAATCAATGTCATGTTGGAACAGTAAGCAATGTTAAATTGTTCCCTCCAATACCACTGTGTACACACAGGTGGAAGATGTTTTCTCAGTAATGCATATCACAAGAGCTGTGATATTACAGCCCTACATTTAGACATCTTTGACTCTTTACAATGAAATAATGTGTTGCTGCTGTTTCATGTGGACAACACAAAAGTCAATAATTACTATCCAGGCTCTCACAGCTAGCTAGTCCCTGAAGAGTGTACTACAACTATAATCCCATGTGCCCACTTTTATGACTTATCCTTAGTGCTGGACAGCCTTAACTTGAGCTTCTGCACTGGCGCACACCAAATGCATGTAGACGACATTTAAAACAGCCTGTCTCCCAGCTGCTGCGCAAACATGTAGCTGAAACAACTACACAATTGCACAATTCTGGCAAGGTTATTACATTAATGTAATTTCCAAATAGTCTTCGCTTTTAGGGAAAAAGAGATAAAAGAACCAAATGATACTCAAAATTAAAAGTTCTTTCTCACAAACCAAGCATTCTTATGGATATACTATAACTGTTCTTGTAACACTGATTAATCCAGTTAATAAAACATTTAACCTAAACCACCACTGTCACTACTGTCAGAGTGTGGAGACACCACAGATAGCCTTTACTCCTCTTTGACCCGAGAGTAGATGTGTGCCTTTTGACGGACAGAACCACTTCACTCTTTCACGTTGATGGTCAGTCACACAAACAAAAAGAGGGATGAGATGAGTTTCTCAGGGGAGTGAGGATAATAAAATCAGGGTGTCTGTGTGTCCTGAGTGGGGGCCATATTTGATGCTCTAACAGAATGAAGGTCTTTGGCGGCCAGGCCTGGCAGTCTTTTAGCTAAAGCAAGCAAATTTCTTTGAAGCCTGGCCACCTTGGCTGAAGAGCCATTACTCCCAGGCTTTTCTATACATTAACCAAGCTGTGCTACAACAGCACAAGTGCATTACAGGCTGCCGCCCCAGCAGGGCCCAATTGTACTCCCTCTTGTTAAATATTACCCCAACAGAGCTTTTGATTTTATTTTCATTTTTTTTCCCCATGCCGCTCATCCTCCTCCCCTCCCCCGATCAGATTAGGATCGATTGCCGTGTGGCAGAGCTGGCCCAGACATGAGGACCAGAACAACGCTACAGCGTGATTGTGCTCCTCAGGCCCCGCCTTGGAGACTATTCAGGCGACTAAATAGAATGATTTGCCCTTAGATGTCAAATTTCCTCCGAGACAAGGATGTCAATACCAATTAGATTGTCTGCAGTTGCCTTAGTTACGCCAGCCTGCCGCACACCGCCGCCGCCACCCCAACCTCTTTCCCTCTAAAGATACACTCGATCTCTTTTAACATCTCACTCACATCTCTCTTTTTTGTAGGCAGAGTGGTGGTCTCGGCACCAAGCCTTTAGCCTCAAATCAGTTTTATGACTGGCGCTGTGCAGACATTAGGCTAACTCCATTAGCCTCTCTGAAGGAGATGGCCTGAGGGGATACTGAGGAGCCAAGATGGGACTGTGTGTGTGTGTGTGTGTGTGTGGGTGTGTGTGTGTGTGTGTGTGCGCTCGGTGAAAGGGTGAAGGTGTAACATTGTCTTACAGAGTCTTTTGGCATCTCCTTAAAGGTCAGTGTCTGCTGGTCTGAGGAGGCAAAACCCCATTGGAGCAAGAACATAAACAAGAAAGAGAAGTGGGCAGAAAATGGATTAATGAACAAATGTAATTAGGAGAAAGGGGAGGATGGAGAGAGTGGGATAGAGGACTCTGTCTCCACTTAGTATCATGGCTCCTGCAGGCGCTTAAGTGCTAACATGACAAACAGATGTGGCCATGGCTGGCCAGACATGGGGCTGCACAGTCACACAGGCATACAAATACACCTACACATACATAAATACACATCTTGTCTTTCACTAACGCTCTCTTTCTCAGTCTCCTAAATATGGACTTCAACTCATTGCATCTACACGGTGAATAAAGTGCAGAAAAATATCAATTAAAAGAATTAAAATTGTATCGGTGTAGATCATATTGTAGTCTTACATATTACCAATAATAAATTCTGATTTATATAAATGTATACAAATGTAACAGGATAGATACAAAAACAACAGTCTCATAGTTGTGTAAGCAAGACATTCAGCAGCAGCACAATAGTTAATTAGGGCAAAAGCCGCTCCGGTGTGTAAATGGATCATTAGGGATAATTATGAGTAGCTTTAGGAACTTAAAAGGTTTCCCTTACTAACCTACCACACGGTTTGCTTTCTGTTTGGGGAAAGCACCAATATACACATAAAAGAGAAGGCTCTTATCTCAGTGAGCTTAAAGCTTTTATAATGTTTTCAAGGCGCAAGAAAACTTCCTGAAATGACAATCAAATAGATTCAGAAACAGATATACACCAGAACCAGTGACCTTATACTCTTTGTTCTTCACGCAGCTGTCCACCAGATACCACCTAAGTGTCTCTGAAGTCACCTTGTCTGGATTTCAGCATGAAACAGTTGTTTATGTGTTATCCATTCATTCATATCTCTCATTCTGCTGTTTACATAAAATATTTGTGTTAAGTGCCGCACTGAGAGATTAGTAAGTGTATATCGGTTTAGTTTACATTGGTTTTGCTACAGGAATATGAAACCTTATACTTTCTTTTCCAGTTTTCAATTAGCATCTAAAGACACCATTAACTACTGCAACTGACTAAATCAATAACTTCCCAGAAAGCATTGAAATCGGCACAAGATAAAGTATTCAGCTTTGTTTTCATCCCTCTGCCGTTAGTTACAGTTAACTATAAACATGAGGGGACCGATTTTGAGAGTATGTGACAGCATCATATCTTGCTGTAATTTAAACATTAACCACTATTACGGTGTTTTGAGCAACATACTTCAACCACCAGTTGAAATGTTTAACATACACAGGAAAAATGACTTCAGCATTTATAATGCAACCCAGTATTCTTAATGTTATGCACATTCTTTCCCTCAGTTTCATGTCAAAGGCACACTGTGCACAAGCGGTAGACACTGGCAGACTAATGCGAGCCATGACCAGGGTTACAAATCTCCTTCTCTCAGTACCTTTCCCCCTTTCTTCCTCCTCTTTTCTGAGCCTGGCATACAACATTGCACAGTCAATTCAGCGGTTAGGAATGGAAACAGGACTTGCATTTTGAAGTTGGTTTAACCTTGCAGTGACACCTATTGCAGATGCTTTGAAATGGTTGAGAAGAATAGTTTCCGCATGGTGGGATCTGCAATTAGGCGGCACATCTGCACCAGCAGCAGCACCCCGGCATCCCCTCAACCTCCAAATCTGGCTTTCTCAATCCTTGGTGTTGGTTGGCAGCCAACACAAACAGTTCCCACTGCATAACTGTGAATAATGTTATGAGATGGATTTCAACTGGGCAATTAGACGGATTTCAACTGTGAATATTTCAAGAGCCCCCATGCATTTCACTTTCCAATCAATGATAAAAGGGACTGATAAAGGGAGCGAGAGAGACACAGATTATCTGGATACAAGTGAACAGAACAGGAGGAGCAGAGAGGCTGAGCGAAGTGAAGAGACAAAGAAGGATAAACAGAGGGAACGATGAAAGAAGAGGAGGAGAGATAGTGACAGCCATGAGACAGAAATTTACAACCAGATCATCAATTAACCAGTCCAATCACAATGGATCAAGCCATTAAATGTGCATTTCTCCTAAACGACCTCCTGACTCACGACGACTACAGATCATGAGCTTGTATTGATGGCTATTGGAACACTATGCAGTCCCAAAGTCTGCGAAGTTCACTGTTTGTCAGTTAAATCGGCACATGCGGTCAGGAAGAAAACAAATGTCTGCCCCCTCAACTCACATATGTCTCATTAAATGCAATCCAGTGATTTCATGCTACAAGACTAATGTCTTGTGCTCTCAAGTTGGCATGTTTACCTTGCTCTCGTTTTTCTTGTGCTGAATAAGCACAGAATGTGACCATTAAATATATTGCTGATGGAGAGACAAGGGGGGGTGGCATCAATATTAAATGAACTAGAGTTACGTGATAGGCTATCACTAGGTGACATCATCACCAAGTTATATGTACAATAAAGAAAATGCAGACAATTTAAGCTTTGAGTGTAAACATATGATTTAACAATGTTAACTTTAATAGTAGAATACATTAATGCTCCAGGAGATCAAATGTCACAATGGCTATTTTTTTCAACAGAAATGTATCTCCCTAAATCTATAAAAGTTCAAAATCAGGAATATTCACTTTATCTCCGTGATCATCACAATTAGCCTCTGTGCCATATAAAAAGCATGTGAAACAAAAGGACCTTAGGACATGGCATACTCCATAAAATCCTACTTTCAGCACCTCTGAAATTAGACCTAAAGTCCCCCCAGAGGGGCTATTAGACGATAAATCCCTGCCATTGACCAAATTCTGCCCTTTGCTTGCTCATGACCGACGTCCCAAACTCTTTGAAGTCACTCACCACAACAAGACCAGCACCACTTCCTCTCCTCTAAGAAGACAAAATGTGAGTTGCCACCAGAAAGAGAGCAGGAAAAGATTTAAGGCAGAGAAGGGGACCCACAAAATTCAAAATAAGCCAGATGTTTGCATCCTATGTTAACATGTGGAGACATGCGCTTGCCGTGGGCCTGCATTAATGAAGGTAAGGATCTATGTGGGGTGGGGAAAGAGCTGATGGGTAAGGGGATGCTATGTAATATAGGCCGTGGCACATACACACACTCACCTGGTCACATGTGGTTGCAATAAGTTAGCCTCACTGCCACTCTGGTCAGACACACAGATGGAACTGGACTCAAGCACTGTTGCTGAAATGGGAAATATTCCTTATAAGAAAAAGGTTGAGAAAAGAAATGCTGCTGTTGGATTTCTTCTGCACATTCTATCAGCAACAGAGTATATTCACATTTTTCCTGGTAATACTAAAGACATCGTAGACATTGTAGGCTGCTTCAAAACTGTTGTAGATGGTATAACACAGCTTTTTATATTAATATGTTTTACCTTACTTTAAAAAAAAATATATATATAGAGAGAGAGAGTTTAGGTTTGTACTGTTTCTCTGAGAACATGTTATCTGGGCATTGATATGTTTGGTGATATGTTTAGTAGGATTACAGTTGAAGATAGCACATGACACACACGTGACATACACATGATAAAATTGATTAATTTGAGATTCAAATTAGCTTTAGTTGTATAATACATTTTCTGACTCTATTTGCAATTCAGATATACATTATGTGTGAACTATATGCCATTACATTACCACAGTGCGCATTTTTAAAATATAGCATTTTTGTCTACTGGAGTACTTCAATGATGGATACTTCTAGTTTAATATTTAACTTAATTTGATATCTTTAAAAAGGGCTGCCTATTAAATCATAATGCTATATTCATGGACATTAATTATGCTTATTTAAAATTTATTATGCTATTTGATCAAAAAGTGTCCCATTTTAGCAACAAAAAAAGTATCACTGCAGCACAATGTTGTTTTAGTTTTTGGTATAATGTTAATATAATTTGTCCTCTCTTTATTGCCATATCACACTGTTATAGTTATTCATAGTGTAATAAATAAGTAAAGAACTAAATATTTAGCTTTATGTTAAAGAAATATTTCCATGTTATTCATGAGTTGTTACCATTCCAAAGTTCCTTAACAACGGACTTTCTGGCTGAAAATAAAACAAAAAGTACTTGCCTGTCTGTTGGTCTGTCTTTCTCATTCTGTCTTCTTTGTTAAACCTGTTCATAAATTATTAGATGGATTTCTGAAAGGTTCAACTCACGAAGGTGTTCAGAAGGGGATAACTGAGCTACTGCATCCACTATAAGCGTTTGTGTGTTTGAAATGCACGGCTACCCAAGATGACACAATGAAAACAAACAGCCAGTGTAACTTTACAGTGATTAGGGATTTCAGAATTTACATTATGTACATTGTAGTGACTCATATTTACATCATGGAAATATTGCTTTTGGGCATTCAGCAAAGCATCCAGAACACATGTCAAATGTATCCACTTCTCGAACTGAGTAAAGAATTATGTCAACAATGAGGAAATATCTGTTCACATATATTAGCATTTCAAAAAGACAGAAAGAATGTATGATAAGCAAAGGAGGGAAGAGAGGATGGGGTGGGGAGTGAGGGTGAATGGAAATGTAAAGATTGCATGGAATGCTCTTGGTTGAACTGTAAATGAACCCCTAAACCCCAATCTCCACCTGACAGAATCTGTTCTTTTGAACTGACATACAACCACAAAAGAGCTCGCAGTCAGCATGCCATGTTAAGATCACAATTACCTTTCAATAGCCTTTAAAATAAATATTTCCATCCCACAAGAGGCTGTGGAAATATTATACAACCCAATTATTCAGGATCTATATACACTCAATATTTCATCTTTTTTTCTGTTTTGGTAAATTAATGAATATTCATGACAATGATGCCTCCAAAATGAAGTGCTGACAATCTCAGATTAACATGTTTACACGTGTTTATTTTGGAAAAAAAACTAAACATAAATTCCTCTTTTGGAAAATTCCTCACAATTGCAGATTGTTCCATTGTTAGCTTGAACATTATGCTCCAAAAACACAAGAAAGAAATGCGCACAGTTATAGTGTTTTATGACAGTCTAACACCTAACACCTCCGTGGTATGTAACCACATCGTTGGCTTTCTAATCTCCCCTCAGCTGTCATCAGTCACACGCAGAGTTTTAAAACTGTGGCTGAACTGAGGTAATGATAACCACAGCATAGTTGCATGGTTAGAATGGTATTTAAGCAGCCTAATGCCCTGTTTGTTTTCCTATGTGCTCTCCCAGTGGTGCTCTCAACCCAGTGAGAGTGTGTTGAGTGCTGTGATTGGTGTGTTTTTGTCTGTGTGTGTATGTACAGAGACACTCCCTCTCCTAAGCTGGGCAGGTCTTTCTCTCTCTCTTTCTGTCTGTCTCTCTCCTTCATTCAGTCACTCACTTTCCCTCACTCGCTCTTTTCTTTCCCATTTTACTTCCCCTCTTTATGTCTGCTTGTTTCCTCCTCCTCCTTTCTTCTCCCTCTCTCCTCCCACAGGGGCTGTATGCATTCCTGCCAGGAGGGGCGGAGGTGTCTGTGATCCGGGCTCGATAAGGACCAGGCCTCCCCCCCCTCCAAGCTACCCTCCCTCGTGTTCACCCCCTCACCCCCTCCCTGGGAAAATGGGTGCACCCTCCTCCCTGGCAGGGCACCGGCTCCCCTTTGAGTGTGCTGCCAGCCGTGGCAGCAGAGACTTAACATGATTTGTTTGTCTGCTGCTGCGTGTTTGCACCAAACCCTAGCGCCAACCTCCATTACTCCTGCCGGAGATCCAGAGGGCTGCTTAGCTGGTACAGATCAGGAGTGAGGCTCCTGGAGGCAGAGGGGGGTGGAGGGTTGACGGGGTGTTAAGGAGGGTGAGGTATAGGGAGGGCGGGGGGTGTAGGAAAAGATCAGGATTAAAATGGGTTTAGAATATGATCCACGGGCTGGAAACATTCAACAATTCTCTAAAAGTAAGTCTGGCTGCAATGGGCTGGACTCATATATGAGATAACAGGAAAACATGCACTAATCACTCAGTGTGCATTTTCAAAGTTTAAGGGTTTTCCCATTCTTTTTTATTTTCCCTGGCGTTTTGTAATTGGCTTGCTTCCTGGTACAGTGGCGGACACCAGGCACAGCAGCGGCTGCCCAGTCGGCCCATTGATCTTTCATCAGCCCATAGAGTTAAAGCTGAAGGCATGAGGGAGAGGCTGGAGAGGCAGTCACTCTTTTTATGGCAGCCCGCTGGAGCCTGCCTCGGATTGTTCCCTGTTTCCTCAGATTGTTTTTCATTTAGTCAGGGTGCAGTGCTGTGCCACTATGAGGAGGTGAGGTGGAGTGTCGCAGACATTTAGGGGAACACGTAACAGCTACGGTCTGGGTAGGTGGATACAATGGTATAGCAGGGCTTGTTTGCTGATAACATTTTAGTTTCAGAGTGCATGTGCGCATATGGGTTTTTGGCTATAATTGGCTTTTTGAGTGTGTGTGTGACATCTCCAATGTATGTTTCTCCCTGTTCCAAAGCACAGACGAAATGAGCTATATCCTTCAATTAGGAAGGTGTTGGTGGCACTTGATCTGTAGCCTAATGTGCTTATTGTAAGATGTCCACTCTGATAATAAAGGCTCATTAAATAAACTCAAGTCAAGGATGTTTGGATGCAGATTTTTGACTTGAGTTTATTGAGGAAATCTGTTTTTCCTTCCCCAAAAGACTGGTAAGGAAAACCACTTATTTAGTGGAAGAGATACATTAAACTGTTGCAATTGATAATATTTCTCCATGGAGTCCCAGACTTTTAATCAAAGCCATTTTACATGGAGAAGAAGAAGCAGAAGGGCTCTTAACACAAATCAAATTTCACTTAAGGGGCTAAAATTACCTTCATCAATTTGCATGAAAGCCATGGTAGTGGTCAAGACATCCATGCGATATCCAATCAGAAGGTCTAATCAGTATGTGGGTGTGGTCCGTTGTATCCCCAATAGTATTTCATTGATCAGAGCTCTTGCGCTGAACTGCATCAGTCGTGCAGGCCCTGAACTTGGTCATCTCACTGATATGTGATATTAGGATCCTTGGAGGTGGCTCCACAGGGATCTGGTCAGAGGGAGAGAGCGAGAGGGAGAGACAGACTTCAGATCAGCAGATCAATTTTCACCGGACCTTGAATATTTCATGTAGAGAGTCTTGCAGCAGACACACAGATGGGCTAAATAACTGGCCAACAACCATGTCCAGTCACATTACTGGAAATGTATGCCTATTTGTACAAAGATAATTATCATGTTTTCCATCTGATTTGAACATACAATAAGGAGTGAACCATGTTGGCTCAACCAGGGTGCACAGCTAGTGAAGCCCCCGAAATATCCCTAATCATAACCCTAATCAGACTCTAATATACTGATTTGTTTATGTAAAAATACAAGTTAATTGTCATGCAACAAAAAAATAAAGCCATCTATGTTTGCGGTGTATGACAAGAACATTTCCGTGAGGTGATGTTATACATACACACACACACACACACACACACACACACACACACACACACTTCACCCAAAGGGCCAGGTTAAGGGAATCGTGTCTGGATCATGTTTCTAGTCCCAGCAAACATGTGGTCGATGTAAGTGACTCAGCCGCGGTCCTAGGAGTGGACACAAAGAGCAACATCTTCAAAAAGTCTGTTTCTAAACACAGAAGAGATACATCTGCATCCATTATGGAAAATGTGTATTCATCTCTAAATGATGTATATTCTTTCAACACATTTTTGTTATTTAATTCACACTATATGGTGCAACACTATAAAATGTAACATAAATGTCAGATAATTCTGGAGACATTTTTAAATTATGCCCTGTGTCAAATGGATAGTAAATTCATCCACCGTATCAGCAGTAACAATGCAACGGGACAACTTACTCTTGCAGCAATAACCCACACCTGACCCCTAAACCTTCACCCACAGAAAGGATGTTGTTTCACCGACTGTCTTCAAATACTTTCCTCTCGGAAAGACATCAGTGAAACCAGAGCTTGTCAGGCCCTGTATTTGTTTATTAAGTATGCTCTTGGACTGGCTTACTCCCAAGATGGCTGTAACTGAGAGATTTGTTCATGTAGGCATTAGAGCTGGCTATCACTGGTGAATTATTTATTGAAAAAAATCTCCCCTTCCTTGACAGATGATAGAATATGTAGGGCTGCTGCTCACTGACTCTGCTATATATTAGAGGAATGATGAAAACACTGTTAGGCACAGCAAACTGACACTCAACTGACAATTCAGAAGAAAAAGAAAAGATTACAAAAAATGTATCTCTGGAAAATAATACCAAAATTATTTATAGTGAGGATTGCAGTCATAGGAAGACATGACCTGGAGAAAGATAGTACATCAGTTACGGTTACCATTTAGATATTTAAAGAAAGCTATAAGATTTAACACATTTCTTTTAATAAGAAAGTTCGACAATTTATTTATAATTATTTGTTCAATGCCTTTCCATACAGGTTGGTAGAGTGGTGTGACAAACTTCAGTATATTCCCACCGACAGTCACATCAAGAATTCCACAGGAAAACAACACTGGCTGCAAAACATGCTGCTGATTCCCAACACTTGTCTTTTGGCCGTGATAAAATGCAAAAAAAAAAAAACAACATAAAAGTTAAACAAGGATGCAAGACACACTAAATCAGACAAAAATAAATTCAGTTACCACTGATATCTTCCCTGCCAGATTTAAATCATAAATGATTTGTTCAAATCAGAATAAATCACATCTGGTAATTTTCTCTGGCCACGCTTTATTATGTTAGTTTTTGTAGTCTGCAGCAGTGAAAGAAAAAGAGACAGGCAGAGGGGCCTGGCTATTGTCATTCAATGGCCGAGCCATTTTGGAAATCACCGCTCTCGATTTGCTCCCGCTGCCTCCCTTTCTGTATTCCCTTATGGCTGCACTAGATGGAAGGCTTCCTTTTATAATTCCAAGTTGCATCCCCCCCCCCACCACCCCCGCGCTTCTCAGAATAACATACACATGTCAAAGGCTGAGCTCAATGATTGAATGAGTCAATAGTAGAAGTAAAAAAAATTAGGAGAGACGGATTATTTGAATTTATCTATTAACTTTCAGTAGTATTTACAACAGCAGGAGGCATATATACTGATAAATCAATTTACCCCTTTTTTAAAAAAATCACAACAACAGACATGTTGGGATCTCCAAAGATAGTTTACAGCTAGAGACGTCTACATATCGGTGTTTAAGCTAAAAGCTCCTCCATTACCAGAGGGGACTAATAATCATGATCTATGCCTGCTCACTCAGCAAATAATCAATCATGCTTATTTAGTGTGTTTAAACAGGGATTTAGCTCAGGATTTAATGAAACTCAGAGTGAACCATTGTCTTACATATGGAGGGGGCACCTTTTAAGCATAAATTATGTTATGTTCAGATAGCATTATGAGAAATAAACTATTTTGTGGGATATAATGCGAGTTAAGATGGTATATGGAAGCTTTTGTAAGTGTCAGGCCTGATTTGAATAAAATCGCTGAGGCCCTGTGACCCAGGCTCATCTAAACACGCTCACATTGTCACACAAAGAACCACTAAAAGGGGCCCATGCATGACCCCATTTTGTGATTTGGCCCCTATTTCAAGAACAAAGTATTAGACAAATGTTACAATAAGTGAGTCAGCATCCTCACTAAAAGAGATCAAAGAAAAAGGAGTGCCATGCACAGCAGTTGGAGAGATTAGCAACACAAGACAAGTGAACAAACTAGAAAACGCTGCGTAAAATCCAAGGTATTCACCGAGAAGCTAAGCATCTGGATGCTGACAGCCTGATGATTTGAGTAACTGCAGGCCTATTTAGAACAACCTCCATGTTAAGACTTTAATGTGCAGAAATCAGGCAGAACTTCCACCCTGCCACTCTCACAACAAGAGAGATTATTCTCATCAGTAGGGCATGAAATTCACTGGCTGACCACCAGACACCCTGCCTGCTCTGAGGCCAGGAAAGTGACCGCTGAAGTGACATGCCAGTGCCTGCGGGTGTGTATGTGTGGGACAGGACAAGAAGGTCGGTATATGTGTATTTTTTTATGTGTGTGTGTGTGTGTGTGTGTGTGTGTGTGTGTGTGTGTGTGTGTGTGTGTGTGTGTGTCTGTCCTTGCAACTGTGAAGGGCTTTTGGGGAGTTTCTATTTTAACCTTATGTGAAATGGCTTTGTTCAAGCAGCCTGCCACCTTGAAATTAGCCCAAAAAATGTATTGTGTTGCCTACAGGACAAAGCTCTTTAAATGTTGGAGTCACAGTAAGTATTTTTCCCCACATTGTTTCTGTTTTCACACTTATTTCATGCAGTCGTTATATTTTCAGAGTTATTTTCATCCCACTTTAGGTAACAGGGATTATTTTAACTAATACACTATTGTTTACAAATAGAGGATTGTAAGAATTGAAGACTTCACTTATTGATCCAGAGGATAAAACTTGAAATTTGAAACAAACATGAGTGTAACCTGTTGAAATTTTACCCTAGAGTAACTGCTGTTACCTGCATGTGAGCAGCCATCAGGTGATGTGGCATAAGCGATAATATGAAGGTGAAAGTACAAACAAATCAATCCTGTAGGCGCTGCTGAGAATGCTGGAGGACAGGACTGAAAACTGAGATCTTCATACTGATAACCATGAAGTTATAATGATGGCACATGCTTCTGCTCTAATGTGATTAATTGATTTCACCAAGTTGAAAGACCCTGCACCTTACTTCAGGAGGATATTATTTTAAGGATACTTCAACATGTTGTAACAACCATACACAGTCATTGAAACAGTGTGTCTATAGGTGGACAACCCTCATCAGTTATGATGATGATATGAGGAGGAACGTGGTACAGGTAAAACGGGGTCCAATAACGCTGTTTTTTCTTTTTTTTTTTTGAGAGTATGGTATGGTTCATTTAGAGGCATCGCAGTCTTCAAAAGACATCTGTGATATTGCTCTAATTAAGTTTTTTTAATTAAGAGATCTTAAAGTAAGTCTTACGATAAATAAATGTCTATCATCGCCTTCTGCGTAAACAACCTGTCCTGTTGCATGTTCAGCTAGTTTGACTGACGCGTCATCTTGACACAAATCAACCTCCAAAGAGTCGCCAAAAAAACCCACAGCCTCGACATCAAATGATTGTCAGTATTTACATAACCGGGAAGTGTCCAGAGAGGTGTGTGTAAAGAGGATGACCAAGCAGAGCCGCCACCACACAACCACACACACACACACCCACACACACACACACACAGGGCTGCCGGACGCGTCTGTGCCGTCAGCGTGGAGTTTGTGCGCCAGGCGCCGAGGAGAATAATCTGTTTACAGTGTGCGCGTTGATGGTCATTTTTTATGATGTTTTTTAATCCACAGTGGAAGAGGAGGGGGTGGGCTGTCTAGCAGAGACCCAGACAAGCTGGCTCCAGTGGCCATCTCTGTAGGCTATAGGCTTCTCTATTTGAGTAGAGAGACAGGTGTAAATCTCTCCCTGCGATCTTTACCCTGCACTCTCCGCGACACTCACCTGAAGGTAAATAAATGGTTTATGGCCAAGTAAATGAACCACCTCTCTCGCTCTGCAGGCTTGTGCTCATCGAGGAAACACCCTCGGGGCAGTTGTCATTGTCATGCACCGAGCTGTACATGCAAGAAAAAGACAGAATAGATTGTGTATAATTTTACTAAATAAAAAACGTTTTAAAATAATTTGAAATACCGAGAATAAAAATTAAACGATGAAAACAGTTTGTGGAATTTTAGAAGTAATTAATTTTTTTTTAAATTATTTCTAAAAATGAACGGAAATGATATAACAAGCTTTTTCTTCTTTCTTTTTATGACTATATCATTGCTGAAGGCAATACAAGCTGTAAAAGAGAGCGATACAGTGAATATTAATATTGGACTACATACATAGCGTGGTATCTATATATTTGAGTATATGTGCACGGTCTCGTGCAATTATTGTAAATGTTTTTTGATTGCCAAAGTTGATCTCAGTATTCCAGGATCACAATTTTATGCGGCACCCCACACTACGCAAAGTGTGTGCGTGTGTGTGTGTGTGTGTGCGTGTGTATGTGTGTTTTTGTAGTGTAGTGTAGTGTAGAGGGGGGCCATTATACCAAAGTTCTAGCAAAGTAGGTCTGTGCCACTCTTGATTAGGGATTGTTCCCAAAAGATGGTTGCAGACATGAGATAATGAGGTCCTGTGATAACGCGGGTCTCCTTTAAGTTTTTCCCATGAATCGAGACTGTCGCCAGTCCACAAAACGACACTGTGCATCGGCACCACGCTACTCACTTCTCATTTGTCGAGCACAAAAGCTGATCCACCCCAAATCCGCACTAACAAACCAGGGGCCGAGAGCAAATCATATAATGTTCAATCGTATTCACTTCTCCACTAATTAACTGGAATCCCACCTTATTCCTAAATACAGTGACCAATTAAACTGCGATGTATGCCAAAGGTCTCTGGGGCCACACTCGGTCGCCAGAAACATTTGTGAAGGTCTGCGGCTTCACTATAGGCAATGGATCTTATTAGGTGGATGACCTCAACGAGGAAAGGTTACAGGCTTTTTCACTGCCCTCGGTTGGAAAACTAAGATGTTTCCTAATCGGATTTTAATTGGTTGGTTTGGTGGTTGGTGCCTGTGTCCTTTTCCGTATGTGCAGTGGGATGAATTTGTATTTCAGCAAGCTACAAAAAAAAAAAATCATGGACATTAGACGACAGATGGAAGTGATAGTCTAATTTCCAATTTTCTAATATTTCACATGAATAAAGGGCTCCACAGACAGCGTTAAAAAATAAATAAATCAACAGGTGTTAATAACTTCCATTTCAGGTTTATACAAATCAGTTTTGACCATCCTTTTCCACAATCAATTTTAACTTTAACCTCACGTGACTCTATTGAAATAGCCTCTCTGCTTCACTTTGAAAAGTTAAAACAAACTAAAATGAAGTTCTCAATGCGGCCATAACCACAAATGACCATCAATTCAACACTTACCCACACTAAACTGGGTACAGGCGCATTCTCCCCTCGGAAAGCATGTAGGCTACTTTTTGCACAGATTCAGACTCTTTTTTCCCGTGCTTATTCAAGATTGCTGTTGAATCCTATAAGTTAAGCCAACCAGGTTCAGTTTACGTTCAAATACACCCCCTCATTACCCCCCAAAAATGTCTTTATGCAAAACATCTGTAGGGACTTCAATAAATGAAAGCACAGCTCCTAACCGCATCCTACTTATTTTGATTTTCATGTGGTTTTGGTGTATTGTCTAACTTCGCAAATACGGCCAGGCTCATATTTCAAATGTCACAAGTCTCTGACGACTTGCAATTTGAAAATGAAAAAGCAGCAAAGCCAAACAGCTAGAAGAAAAAAGTGAAAGAAAAAAAGGTGGCTCTGAAACTGTCTAACTTGAGTCATATTTAACTTATAATAGATCTAAAGAAAGAAAGCTTTTTTAATCCAACGTCGCTGGACATGGTTCAGTGTAGACTATGAGATGGTGAACTGGTAGTTTTATGTCAAATCTAATAGACTATTAGGCTAATGGTAGTAGGCTTTTCAATTCATATATCCCATACAAGTCAGCAGCACACGCTCTTTGTGTGCGCCAAGCCAGATAAACCTGTTGACGCAGAACAGCAGTGGCTACATTAGACACCACAAAGTAAAGAGACAAGTTAATCTGTCTTCAGTGTAAACATGTTGGTACGTTTAAACTGTTTAATGATCTTGTTCAAAGTCATGCATTTGCATTTGACAAAACCTCTGCAGAGAAAATTATTAAGCTCTCACTCCTAAAAAATGTTTTAAGCATTTCAAAACATTAATAGCTATATAGGCAGATAATGAATATAAATAAACATGTGATTTTTGATTCTGTTTTGATTTATTCTAATAATATTATAAAGAAAATAAATATCACTCCCACCAACTTAATGCCAGGGTCCATACCCAAAGGAGTTTTCTGCAAATATTTACAAGACATCATAGCTTCAGCAGTTAATAGATGGATCCATCCATCGCACAGAAAAGCATGTGGGAGATTCAATTGACCGCACTCAACTTTGCCGCCGCCTGAGCCTGTCGAATACACTTCAAATTGTTGTTCTCGCTACTGACAAAACCGTTAATTCACCCAGAAACAGGAGGTCAAGTTTCTGCAGAAGCAGGGGGGAAAGTAGCCGACAACTTACAGGAACATTTGTGTCAGACCATAAGGTTTGTACGCACAAAGAGCCCACAGCTCTCTTTCAATATTCAGCCAACATCAGAAACATCTAACACCTGTTGCTTTTATTTATCAGAGCGCCTGAAAAAAAGGAAGACTGAGCGTTAACACAGTTAAATGATACAGGTAGCTAAATTGAGACATTTCCAAATTGTAAAATCCTTGTGTCTGAAAAGATTATGTTAAAAAAAAAAAAAAGCGGCCAATGAGGAATTTGACCACAAGTTATACTATTGTCATTTTGGAGGAGCCTTTTTTGTCATATAGCCTGTAAGAAATATTCACTTACATTCGTGTTTAAGAGTGCAAACCTAAACACTGGATTTGCTACGTTTCATAAAAACGGATTTTCTATTAAGTGTGATACAAAATGGTTACTGTTTTTAGATATTTTTTCAGCAGAGTAGGGATGTTTAACACATCTTACACCTACTTCCAAGGTGCATGGAGAAGAAAAGAAGTCTGTAATGTTCAAGAATCCAGCAACACTTGTAGTATAAGGAACTGTTTTATATAATTATAATAAAGTTGTTCTTTATACTGAAAGTGTTGCTGGAGTCCTGACAATTTCAGTTAGTTTTTTCCCTAGAGGTCCCAAAATATTCTGAGGTGCCTGAAATCATATATTACTGCTCAATAAACCAACTTTTTTTTTTTACCACTACATACACATACATAAGTGACAAAATATTTTAAAACAAATGTTGGTTACATAAATTTGTGCTATTTTAATCCTGATGTAGCTGGTACTTTGCCAAAACAGAGTAAAACCTGGTGGGATGAGGTGCAGCAAAATCCGCACTGAAAGGGGTGGATTACTGGCGCAGGCCTGCACACAGCACCTGTAGGGAGTGGCTGGGGAATCCTACTCAAAAATAACCCAAAGAACTTATCCCAGCAGGTCTGCAACGAGGTTCAGCAGGAAAAAATGACAGACCCCCTGAGGCACAAATCTATGAAGACCAGGCTTACCTTAAGGGGACCTGACACCTAAGAGAATTTTTACAAGGTCATTTTGGGATGAGGTATACTGCTGTTTATGTAGCATAACTGTGCTGCAAAATTCCTTAACTGCACTTTAGGAGCTCCCTTGAAGCCGCAGTCACAGCTATGATGTGGTATGTCTGTGAGCATAAGCATGATGCCTGAAACCTCCTTATTTCCTATTGGATGTCTATCATAGTGCTTAGTGCGGATTTTCTTTAAAGATTGGCATTGCAATTGATCCATGTACCTCGACAATCACCAGAATGTCTGATTGTGGGGCAGAAAGACATAAAAGACATATTCAACCGTCCCGTCAGTGGAAATCAGTGCTGGTTTCTTTTACCCGGCCTTTCAGACTGCATGGCACTTGCTTTTCCGCCTATGGTTTTCCATTTCAAAGCCCTCTGTCTCCATGTAAATACCAAAACACAGTAATCCAATCTGACCCCATTGCAAATTTTCCAGAAACTATTGGGGGGTAGTGGGGTTGACATGAGCCACACACTTATCCCACTTAACCTCTAGAGAGAAGCCACCCTAACCCCTTAGCCCAAGATTCCCTTGGCGGAGGAATGCACCGCTTTATACAACTCTCCTCTTAAAAGAACTGGGTCTTGAGGTTGGAGTCACTGGCAGAATCTTGCAACTTCGTGAGACTGTAAAGTCAAAGCAGCAGCACGAAGCCAACGTCAATGATGGGGAAGCTAAATGGACAGCAGATACCCACATTAGGGCACCTCCCTGCCCACCAAAACCCAAATACTTTTTGATTTAACACAAAATAGTCCCTAACTGATGCCTCTCGTGAACATAGCAGGAGCATATTTATACTGTGCTAACTTGATGACAAATAACCTGAGGATTGTGCTGTTTCCCATTTGCTATTATGTGCTTTTTAGCATGCAAAACTGGTTTCAGTAAGATTCTCTGAATATAAGGGGAAAGATGCTTATCTCAATGTTGGCGAGTGGTGGCACGTAAGGCAAGCTAAAGATTTTTGACACATGGTCCACATCTGAGGCATTTATCACAAGCGTCTTGATCACACCGCTCGTAGCTGAAGAGAAAGCCTGATGGCTGTTTATGAGGTTGAGCAGACAAATCCCCTGCATTATACTCTACAGGTGATGTATGCCACTGGACTGGTTTGTTCTTATAGTGCTGCAAACAATGTACCTTTAAGAAGGCAGCTGTTCAGTTCTTACTCTATTGTACTGCAACAGGCGATAATGAGCATAGCTTGTTTTATGTGAACAGGAACCATTAAGCAAGCGTTTAGTGTGCTGTGGGCTAAACAATGCCATGCAAACCTGTAATACATAAGTTCTGACACAAGTATGATTTTATAATATGCATAAATATTAATGTAATCTTGATATTTAAAGCATACAGATGTGATAATAACTGTGACATTTTAAGTCACAGTAAAGGTCTACTTTATGTTAATGTGTAATAGTTTACACTTTCAAAATATGAATAACTAACACAGATCACATTTTACATGCAACCAATCAATTAATAAATGATTCAGATTTAGATCTGGGTCTTTTAGCTCTATTTGGCCATATTTAGATAATACATCAACAGCTAAACATGACATGCTTCACCTTTCAATGGCCTCCTCCTTAACTATGTGGTTGTAAGTTAAAAGTTATGAGCCTACGTCACTGTTGATGAACAATCTCAATGAAGGGAGCAAATGTCTCCCCAGCACACTACCATTTTCTTTGTCAATCTGTAGTCAATGCCCTGCCATCAATAAACACATCCCCTAATTAACTAAAATTGTTTTTCATCAATACCCATAACTGGTTAGTGCAGGAATTGATGAGAGCATGGGTTGACTTGACTAAAAATGCCTGACAGGGACACTTCATCGACAGGTAAGGAGTTTATCATTCGACCAATTGAGTTAAACATTTGCATGATTCTGGAAAGTGCATTTTACAATCTGCGCCCTTTTGGGGCAATATAGCCTCAATGGATCAATTTTAGCCCCACCTAAATCTTTGAGGTAAATGGTTTGCATTTAGAAAGTCATTATGCTGTCAATTGAACATCTCCCCCTCCACTTTGTGTCGGGATGTCCGTAATGAAGTTTGGAGTCATTATAGTAGTTGAGTATACTAATCTTGTGATGTTTCCTTTCCCTATCATGTGGTGTTAGGGCTGATGACTCTCACTAGACAATCTCCTCCATTCAGGAGCGGTGCCACCAAGTCTGTCCTTGCTTATCATTAACAATCTGCAAATAAACAGGACAGCATACATTACATCACTTGCAGCTCCATGATCAATTCCAGGAATGTCTTTGAAGCTTTGCTTAATGAACCTAAACAGTATAGCTGTTGTGTGTAGTCAGGGCATAAAGGCTTCACAACCTATGACCTTAGTGCAGTTTTTCTTCATTGATAATATTGAGAGGTTAGCAAAAGGAGTAAAAAGTAATAATAATATTCAATAAAAACCCCACTGGTTGCAAGTGGAATTAATTTCACTGCAGAGGCATGATAAAGGAACTGATCTTCCAATTAAATGCTCATGTCTTGTAGCACAGTCTCAGAGGATAACTGCTGAAATGTGCGTGGACAGTCAGAGGCAGGACACTTTAAAACAAAGGCTGTCCCCCCTCTCCTGTCAGAAATCACCCACCCACGTTGAGCCGAGAAATTTTAGAGCCTGTCCAGTCAAATATACTGCCTCTTTTGATTTTGATATGCATGATCTCTATAGATGTAAAAAAGGGAAGCGCTGACAAAGTTGGCTTCATCAATCAGTAGTGTCAGCTCAGACCTTTTTATAGCCTCTTGGAGTCCCTGAGAGCCCTAACCCTGTAAAAGTTTATATAGTGTATTGACCATTCTCTACTTGCTTAGCTAATGAAGCCCGCTTGGCCACAGAGACTGAAAGGCTGCCTCCGTGTCAACACTGCTTCCTATTTGATGACACCTTCCACTAAATTGAAATGTGCTGCTAATGGGGGTGAGTGTTTAAAGAAGAATAAGCCCCAGTAATTGACACAGACCTGACCTCACTCACACAAAGAGAAGACTGGAATGCCCACAGTAGGCTGGTGGAAAGTGGAAATCTGTATTTTGGAGCTGATACCGTGTAGATGTTTAGCTACTGGTGGATCTCTTAGATTTTCATTTGATCAGAGCCTGCTGTGGCTTATCAGCAAGTATCACACTTGTTTTCTCTGGCAAATCAATATCATGCAACACATAAGCCGAATATTCTTGTGTATGTCCCCTGGGGAACATACTGCACATATGCATGCAGACCACTCCACTTTACACACATATGCACATTTACAGACACACACATACAGGTGTTTGAAGGGCAGTTTTCTAAAACAACACTTAGAACAATTCTGTGATGGGGAGGGCACGGTGACATGCATAACTCACATCATGATACACAACTACTTTGTTACAATGAATAAAACATGCATGACATAACAGCAATGTTTTCTCAGCAACACCTTTATGCAAACACTGAGCTAATATTCAACTAAATTTCATGCTTCCACTGGCTCCAAGTGAGGAGGATGAACCTTGAGTCATGTACTATTTCAAGCTTCAAGATTCACAAAAAATACTATAACCAGCTTCCATAAAATTGTAACAACCCACAATGTGCAACAAGTACATCACACGATAATCATAAGAATAGACACAATATTGCACATGAAATAATGACACAGGTGTGATGCAAACCATTTATCGCAGCACGCTGACATGATTCAATGGGCCTATTACTTCTTTTGTGAGAATTCGCTCTAAATGGGCCCCCTCAAGGACTTTGAGATCCACCATCGCTTTGGGCCCCGCCTGCGTCCACGGAGACAGACAATTGACTGAAAATTGATGGCAAATGTTTGTCCAAGGTGGCTGACTGGCCACGGCTCTCTAGTTTACTTGTGAATTTGTGGTTAAATAGCATTTTAAGAGAGCGCTTGCCTTGGGCTGTTTTGAGTGCACATCTCTTTAGACACTGCAGTGAGGCAAAATTATTGCACCCAATGGCAGTGAGCGACAGCACCTCTAACTAGTGTTTCTGGTGACTTCTAAGTCCATAAGCTTTATTCATATCTAAGGCTTAACCTTATAAATTATGCAACACATAAACGTTCAGGCGCCCTCAATAATGTGGAGAAAAAAGATAATGACAGCTGTATGTACTTCATATAGACGAAAACATATTCTCACATAGAATTAAAAATACATTGCATTGTCAATGACACGATGCAGAACTGTCACTTTGTCGACGGGGACTAAAATTGAATTGTTTCCCTTAGACAGTTGTGCCGGGAAAGCGCTCTATATTTAACAACAGAATTGATTGGTATGAATCAAAAACATCCATAGATGCAAGAACTGATAAAATACAAGAACCAGAGAGCACATCCTTACTGGTCTTCTGGGTGCCTGCGCGCGTGATAAAAGATTAATTCAGGTAAACTTACATAAAATGCTATTTGAAGCTGAGATTAAACTATCCTCTCCCTCTCTATAGCCTATATGTGTATGTATATATATATATATATATATATATATATATATATATATATATCCAAGGCGTTTCATCAGTATAAGATGCAAAATATATATTTCCATGAGATTCATATCAGACTTCAGTCAGACTCAAATACAGATGCAGGCTAGAGAGGCAGAGTGACAATGAAGAGCTGAGTTTGTGCTTAAACAAACAAAATAAGAAAAAACCGGAGTAACTCTTCCATTCATAAACATTACTAATAATAACCAACAACTCTTAAAATCAGCCGTTATTGAGAGTGTCTTCACAATTGTACTAATATATCCTACATGAACTTATCATCGAGCGCCTCATCCCGTCAACTGGTTATATTTTCCTGAGCTGATTTCAAAGGAGGATGATACAGGAAATGTTGGCTCGGCTGCTGTTAATCTCTCAAAAATTCAGTAGACCGCGAATTGAATACTGCAAAATAATATATATTTTATTGTTATTATTATTATTATTATTATTATGAATCAATACAATTATGTTCGCGATACTCAAAGCATAAGAATATGAAATGTGCTGTGGGCTAGAGAAGGAAGTCAACAGCCCAGCAGATCATGACATCTCGCCGACAGAGCGAGCCGCTTTCCCGGCTTGGCTCGTCTGCTCTCTCCCCTTCGCTGGGTCTCACAGACCGACCGATAGCGCAACTTCTATAACGATGTTGACATATTCACACAACACTGGCTGAGGCAGGGTGGTGTTTCACGGCAAAGCCCTTTTGAGTTTCCAAACACCTTTTTATAAGTCTGAAGTCTGTCCCCTCCACCCGACCTGTTAAAACCACGCCTACGCAGCCACACAATTGGTCCGAAAGCGTCAAAGAGCCAATCAAACGGAGCGCTGCTACTCGTAACATGCAACACATCCATACAGTATGAAGCCCTATGGGCCACAGAGGCGCTAGGAAAATCACGGAGCTGGGACCTTACCACCTCTCTCTCTCTCTCTCTCTCTCTGTCTCTCTCTCTCTCCCCCTCTCTTTCTCTCTGGCCGTCAGCGGACTTCTTTCTCTGCACACGTCTTTCCCTGAAATGTGTGTGCGTGCGTGAAAGAGAGAGGAGGAATAAAGTGTGCAGGCTATATGTGTGTGTGTATGTGTGTGTGAGGGTGCATGTCCGGAGCAAGTAAAGGCAGGGGGATTATTCGGCGCTATCGAAATATTTCAACACGTCGCCCTCGCTGCAGGACTGAAGCCAATAAGAAGGAACGCATTTTAACAGGAATGCCGATATTGTAAACAGCAGCAGAAGAGAAAGAATGCACTGCAGTCAATTAAGTGACTCACCCGAGTTGGTTTAATTCGACTAATGTCCGCAAGACAGCGAGACGCACAGAGGTGTCCGATGTGCTTCAGACTCTGAGGAAAATCGGACTCGCAACACTCTTGAAGATTAATGGAGAACATTTTTACATTTCTCTTTACAGACTTTTGATCCAAATCCAGCAATCGACTGTAGAGATTTCAAAGCAACTTGTGAAAAAGAAGTGGATGCTTATTTCTGCAGAGTTGAAGGGGGAATTTCCAAAAGCTTTCAAACTTCAGATTTATTTTTCCCCTTTTTTTATTTTGTCTCCGTTTGCTCTTCTTGTGCGCAGGCATCACTGTTGTAGATAGGCTATATTGTTTCAAATCCGACCTGTCGTCTACAGTTGGTGCCTGCACTTGGATGAACTTCCTGATGAGAGATCCAGTCATACAGGGATCAAGTATGGCATATCATCCGTTTATACCTCACCGGGGTCCGGAATTTGCCATGAGTGCAATGCTGGGTCACCAGCCTCCTTTCTTCCCGGCCCTGGCTCTCCCTCCCAGCGGCTCCCTCTCTCTGCCGGGCGCGCTGGGAAAGCCGATCATGGACCAGCTGCTGGGAGCTGCGGAGACCGGCCTCCACTTCTCTTCGTTGGGGCACCAGACTGCGGCCGCCCACCTCAGGCCTCTCAAGACTCTAGAGCCCGAGGAAGAGGTGGAGGACGACCCTAAAGTTCACCTGGAAGCCAAGGAGCTTTGGGAACTCTTCCATAAGAGAGGCACCGAGATGGTGATCACAAAATCTGGAAGGTGAATCTGATTTTTTTTTTTTTCGTGTGAGTGTGTGTTCATCCCAAAAGTGATTGTTTACCACAAAGAAGCCTGCTGTGCATACTGACAAGTCATGTTGGAAGATTTTTCATATGCCACTGATGGTATATCACTCCAATTCCCCTAGTCAACATTTTTAATTTATACAAAGCTTACAAGTCTTTCTATTGCTGTCATTTGTATTAATAAAACTTAGATTACAGGGTAATTGTCCCACAAATGCCATGGAGATGCGACCAACACTGCGTCATAATATGTTTCTAATAATATATTTTCAGTTAGGTAGAAATAAACTGAGGTTAAGTGCCTGCGTGTTAAAACAGCCTACAAAGACAGAAGGCTGTGCTAAAATTAACACGTGGACAAACAGATGTTTAATGACTGGAAATGAGTTGTTAGGTCTAATATTATTTTTGTCAAATAACAGGGATTAGGGCTGTAACTGCTGTTTTACTATTAGGCCTACACTAGTTGCAATGGCTGTCAAATTCACTGATCTACAATTTACTGATAAAAAAATATCAGTCTTTCTTAAAATGGTAGTTAATTTTTGTGCCCAGTTTGTCAAAGCTTTATGCTGACGGATTACTCCACTGAAATGTCAACTTTGAGAGCGAGAGAGAGAGAGAGAGAGTGTGTGTGTGTGTGTGTGTGTGTGTGTGTGTGTGTGTGTGTGTGTGTGTGTGAGTGTGTGTGTGAGTGTGTGAGTGTGTGTGTGTGTGTGTGTGTGCGCTTTGACTAAATTATTTTCGTCATCATCACAATCACAGTATACAAAGATGGCTGGCTGAGTGTAGGCCTTCCAAGGCATTAAAAATCAAGAGACCATTCAAGCAGCGTTGACGTGTTGTCTTATAGGCTTAATTGGAGATAAATTAGAGGAAGAACACATTATTATGGAGTTTATTTAGCTGCTTATTTGTGGGACAGTTCGTACTTTTCGGCTGACTGTCAGAAAAATTGAGAGCAGGCTATCGGCTGAATAACATTATCAATTTATATTAAATGTCAATTTTAAAATATGTTATGGCTTTTTGTTTACATTGTTGGATATTCTATCCATTGTTTTATGTGCATAAGTGCTGATCATTTGCTTTTCTTTGTCACACAGGCGGATGTTCCCTCCGTTCAAAGTGAGGTGCACTGGTCTGGACAAGAAGGCCAAATATATTCTCTTGATGGATATTGTTGCTGCCGACGACTGCAGGTACAAATTTCATAACTCCCGCTGGATGGTGGCAGGGAAGGCCGACCCCGAAATGCCAAAGAGGATGTACATTCACCCGGACAGTCCGGCTACTGGTGAACAATGGATGTCAAAAGTCGTCAATTTTCACAAACTCAAGCTGACAAACAACATCTCCGACAAGCATGGATTTGTAAGTTCAACTAATGTATGTCAATTTTCCTATTTATCAACTTACCCTTTTACTACCCACGTGACATAATAATGTGTATTCTGATATTGTTACTTGTATTTTATTGAGGCTTTATTTAACTAGGGTGTCCCATGAAAATTCAAAATTCAATTTTTTTGGAGCAAAACTGCCCGAAATAACACCATTAAAAAAAACTTAAAACAAAAGTTATTGATTTTGAAATAATCTTTTCTGTAACTACTATTTATAATTATTATAATTAATATACAAGGCAATTAACCTATTATCTGTATCAATCCATATTGTGAAACTGCTTTATGGACCTGAAAATATATTCAGAAATCTGCACCAAAATTCACTCTAAGACGTTTGTAAACAATTTACAATTTTTACAAATAAAATTTAATTCACCACTTTTAATTCCTGTTAATGGTGTGATTTCTGGTTTCTAAATTTTAGATAGAATTTCTGGGGTGGGGAGGGGGGGGGGTGCAATACATATTCTGTAATTCTGTGACAACAAATGTCAGTGTAACGTGAACATTTGACTAATCTTTTTGTGACTATGTGTGTTGCAGACTATACTTAACTCGATGCACAAATATCAGCCTCGATTCCACATTGTGAGGGCAAACGATATTCTCAAACTCCCGTACAGCACCTTCAGGACTTATGTTTTTCCTGAAACGGATTTCATTGCCGTGACTGCTTATCAAAATGACAAGGTAAGGCACAATTATTGCTCACAGGCTTAGCGTTATATCCTGATTATTTGTTCAAATATAGCTGGTGCAGCTCAACCCTGTCAGACCCTCTCTCTCTCTTCTCCCTGTCTTTCACGCTCTGCACCATTTTGTTGTCATAAAATATGAAAGACGTCATATTTGTTGGAGCCTGTGAGAGTGGAGTATCATAGTGGGGGGATGATGTTGCGAGTAAGTGCCATATTCACCGGCCTGTGGTAGGAAAGTAATAATTCTGAGGAATGTTATACAGGTTATCTTCCTTTTATTTAATCACGTGGAAAGGATTTGGCACAGACCCAGACTCTCTCTCTCCCTCTCTCTCTCTCTCTCTGCGTGTGTGTGTACAACTAAAAGGGTTGGGGTCGAGAAATGAGGAAAAAGTAAAAGTGCAACACTAGGCTCAATAGAGGAAAAGGGGAGGAAAGGGAGGGGGCAGTTTGGTTGTGTCGGACTGTGGCTGCATGGTAGCGTTTTACTCTGTAAGACATACACTTAATAAAAATCATCTCCTCAGCTCTTTGATATTGCTCGGAAATGATGGCACCCCCTCTTCCCCCTCCCTCCCTTTCCCATGTGGTAACATACCGGAAATCAGAGAGGAGGTGGTGTGAGAATAAAGTATTGCAAAAGTTTTACACCAAAAAAAAAAGAAAGAAAAAGAAAAGGAAAAAAACAGCACTGGCTTACGCTGGTGGAAAAACGTGCCCAAAAAAAAGGGAGCTTGCGTGCTATTTGTGTGCGTTGTGGGCTGTTTTGTTTTATGTCTGTTTCCTTTTTTCGGTGAAACCAAAAATATGTTGTAGCTTTAGCCTGTTGAGACAATAAACTCCACGTACTGTATTGTAAACTTGTTGAAATGAGCTCCAGCTTCGGTGCTTCACCTGCAATTGTAACACAGTTGCTAATATTTACAAAAATCATTTGGTTTATTTCAGATAACCCAGCTGAAAATTGACCATAATCCATTTGCCAAGGGATTCCGTGACACTGGCAATGGGAGACGGGAAAAGAGGTATGAAACAGTGCATCACAAAAAAAAAGTCAGATGTTTTTTATAAATTGAGAAAGACAGTGATCTCGCTGGATTAAACCCGCGTCAAAGCTTCCACATTACCCCGCAGGGAGTCTGCCTCTTCACGGTTTCTAATCTAATAGCCAAGTAGACTTCAATGAAATCTTTAAATCTAAGCACTGGTGGTATGGAAGCTTTCATTTGGTTGTTTATATTACGATCTTCACTTTCTGATTAATATTTCAAATTATTCATTCATGTCAAAACCTTGGATCCTCACCTGCCGCACAGGTGAGGATCTATGAATCTCAGGTCTCCAATGTAATAAGCTTCCATTCACCATTCACCGTGCTACACTGCATACTGTTGCTGACCTGAGTTGTGACGACCACCAATAATAACCTGGGTACTTGTGCACAGGAAACAGCTGGCCCTGCAGTCCATTCGCTCATATGAGGAACAGCAGAAAAAGGAGAACGGGGCTTCAGACGACTCCTCTGGAGAGCAGCCTTCCTTTAAGTGCTTCGGCCAGGCCTCGTCCCCTGCCGTGTCTACCGTGGGCCCCCCACACCTGAAAGGTAGGCAGACAGACCCCACAGTCGGTCACAGCTCCCTCCGCTCACAAGTCGTGTGTTAAATCGTAAAATGTCTTTTGTGGCAAGACGTTTTACAAGGTATTTTAGACGTGTAGAATAAGAGTAAACTTTATGAATGTGAGGGAGTCCATGTACATGCTTTCAATATATTGTGGGATTACCCATTAATTAACAGTTTCAACACAACAATAAAACCTTGAAAAATGAAAGTACTCACTAAAGGATGAAACATCGAGATGACATCAGTCTGTTACCAATTAATCTGCAAAGCACGAATAATAAAAATCAACAAATACAAAAATGCAGCTTGCTAATGTGAAGCACACATCGAAATATTATTGGAAACAGCTGGAAATTGACGTTATGGGCTAGATTACATTTTACCAAACATAGTCACCAATGTGGACGAGTAAGTGCCCTGCAGGTCTATTTCTTATTCCACCTGTGAGAGCCAACTGCAATGGCTGACAATGTGAATTTGCAATTTTATGATACACCTATACTATTTGCAGAAAGACAACTGACAGTCTAATCCTCTTTCCCGGACAGATTTCTGCGACAGCGACGAGGACAGCGACGACGAGAGCAAAGACGGGCACATCAAAGATGGTCCGGACTCCAGCAAGATTTCCACAACTACAGAGGATGGAAAGGACCATGAGGCGAGCCCAGCTAAGGGGCACTCCTTTAGTAACAGTGACTCTACTAGCAGAAACCGCGATAGCGGCCCCAGGACTGAGAAAAGTCAGGCAGACTCGAGGCAGAGCCCCATCACAGTCATCTCCAGTACTACCCGCTCTGGAGAAGACCTCAAGAGCCCAAACCTGGACCAGCCAAAAACGGACGAGTGCAGATCAATAAGCAAGGAAAGTTTCATGCCTTTGACTGTTCAGACTGAGAGCCCGCACATAGGCCACAGCCACTTGCATAACTTTGGATTTCCAACAGGTCTAACAGGACAGCAGTTTTTCAATCACCTAGGGAGCGCGCATCCGTTTCTCTTGCACCCCAGTCAGTTCAATATGGGAGGCGCATTCTCAAACATGGCCGCGGGCATGGGGCCACTATTGGCAGCTGTGTCCGCGGAAGGGGTGAACACCATGGACACGGCGAGCATGGCATCACCTCAGCAAAGCTTGACGGGAGCGCCAGGCCTACCTTTCCATCTGCAGCAACATGTCTTGGCATCACAGGTAAAACCAGTTTTCCTGGGCCTAAGCCTACTTGTAGTAGTATAAAGCACATGTTGAGTTATAGTACTACATATAGGCCTCAGAGGCCTATATGCCAGATTTAATGTGCCAGATATTGAAATGCCCTTAATGCTCTCATCATTTTTTTAAAGCTGTGTTTTTGTATGTGTGGTTGTTTTGTTTTATTGCCAAACGTATTCAAAGTAAAGTTTGACTGACTAGGCTGTTACAGACCACGTTTTATGACTTTCTTTTGGCATTGTTGTGATGGATATTAGTATAACTATCATTCATTAAAATCATGAAAAAACGTACTTGGAGAGACAAAGACCACCTTGCAACAGCTCAAGGTGTTAGGCAACCTTTTTGATATGACCTCATTAAGTCTGTGTGCTAGTGCCACAATGTAGAGTATTAAAATGCCTCATTGGCCCGGAGAGGTAAACAACAGTATGGTTTAATAGACAACAAATTTGTCCTCCCCTCTTTATTGTCAAGACAAGTGTTAGAACAGACAAACGTTTGTTTGATTGCGAGATCAGACGTGAGGATTTTTTAAATGCATTAGAAATTATTGAGCTAGCACCAAAGCTGTTTACATGCCGGGTGGCAAAGCTCTGCTACAGAATATTTTGTTGGGACTATTTCGATTGTGAAAACATGCGTGAATGGAAGCATTGAGAGCATGACAGGCTGATTCAGTATTGGCAGATCTACTTAGAGAGTGTCATTAGCGTTGTGACAACGCATTACAAGTTTAAGAAAAATGTTTACTGAGGACAGTGGAAGTAAAGTACATGAACTGCCCGAAGCAGTTCTGTTTGCATCATTATTTTCACCCATTTGTTCCACTTTAATCCAAAACATATTCGCAGGGATCTGGGGTAACAGTTTATCGCAATGCATTTCTCTTCGACTTTTCTTTTTTATATATCTATTGTAAATTGTATTATTATACGTGTTTGAATTTGAATCTCCCTTCCTCCACAGGGCATTGCCATGTCCCCATTTGGTAGTTTGTTCCCTTATCCCTACACGTACATGGCAGCAGCTGCAGCAGCTTCGTCCGCCGCCGCCGCTGCCTCCTCCTCGGTGCACCGGCACCCCTTCCTGAACGCAGTGCGCCCCCGACTCAGGTACAGCCCCTACTCCCTTCCCATGACGGTACCGGATAGCACGCTGCTCACCACAGCCATGCCCTCCTCCATGGCCGGCGGCGGGGCAGAGCTGAAAGGGGACGGCATGGTCCCAGCCAGTCCAGTGTCTGCTGTCACCCTGGATTCTACATCGGAGGTGACCAGCCACTCGTCCACCATATCCTCCGGCTCGGTTTCCGTGTCACCAAAAACTTGCACAGAGAAAGACGCCGCCAATGAGCTACAGAGCATCCAGCGCCTGGTCAGTGGACTGGACTCGAATCAGGACAGGCCACGAAGCGGGTCCCCATAGGAGTGCTTTTTTCTTTTTCTTTTTTTTCCTTTTTTTTTTAAACACACCACCTGCTTCTCGTTTCGTTGTCATGAAAGTGTTGACGGTGATGAAGACACTAACAGTAGAAGGGCACCCTCGTAGATTAATGCAGGTTTTAAAAGGAAAGAAAAAAAACTAAATTAAAAAAAATGAACTGTTTTAGTTTCTGAAATGCACTTTGGTTAATACACACCTGATACCTTTTTGTTTTTGTTGAAACGTTTTTGTTAAATTAAACCACACTTTTATCTGTCATTTGAATACCGTACAAGTATTGAAACTGAAAAGTTGGCATGGGTGTGACTTGCAGATTTAGGAGAAGTTGCTGCTGTGTCCTGTCTCCTTTAACTTTATTGTACACGAGGAGAATTTTGTTTTAATATGCACTCTGAATTTGGTTTGACTTATTTGACTTCACTACCGTTTAACCTACCTTTTTAAAGACTGCTGTATTTTGTTGTACACGATTAATTGATTAATTGGCCAAACTGCATGTATGCCCCCCAGCCTCTCTCCCCAAACGAAAGTTATTTTTAACAGTAAAAACTGAAAAAAGGGTGAAAAATATTCTGTTTTGAATATAATTAACGGACACACTCCCTTTGCTAAACTTCCTTTAAAAAAAAATTGGGTTATCACAATTTTGAAACATTTCTTTTTCTTCGTGCTTTTTCTAAATTCAAGAATTTGTGCTACGGGACAAAAAAAATGGCCCAAGCATGCGGGATTCAGCCAAAATGTCCAACAGGCAAAGGGAAGCAGAAATTACAAGTAAATATAAAGAAAAATGAAAGGTAGAATTGATTATACGTGTACATAAGGATATATAAAATATTTATGTAATTATTTCATATTGTTATTGCGTGTAAATAAAACGGAGTAGTTTGTTTCTAGGGATCTGTTCTTAATTTATTGTCGATATACCTGTGTAAAGATAGTTTGTGGGCTATTATCCTTTTGTTGCCATCTGCATTTATACCCCTCTTTAAATATGGACTTTATTCCTCCCCCCAAATATCCACTGAGCTAGTTATTCACACTCATGTGCCATTGTATTTTCACTTGTTGTCCCCCGTGTGTGAAGTGTTTTAAAACGAATGAAAAAGCGACAACGCACTGCACCAATGGCTTGAAAAGAAATATTCTTTTTTTTTAGGAGAGCAAAAGAAGTGTTGTTGAAGTGTGACAAAAGTGGATTTTTTTCTGTTATTAAAATACTTTGCGAACCTGATCGTAAAAGTGCCGCATAATCGAAAATATGAAGGTTTCTTTTGTGTTTCTTAAGTTGTCAATGGGTTATGTTGTATTTGGATTTATGTCTAGTTTACAACATCGACATCGTGTTCTTGAAAGTTTCAATAAAAATATTGAAATGTGATTTCTTAAGTGTGTGTCCTTCGCGTTATCCCGATTTAGCGGGAGCTAATAAGGACTACGGAAATTGTCACCTTTAATAATGTTAATTAGTTTATGTGCAGCTGGCATTTTGCAAGACGTCTTGTAAAAATATTTGCTGTAACCAGCCTCCATGTTTTGGGAGGTGAGGGAAGTCTTTTGGCCCGCTTACTACACTTCAGTAAACTCATGTGGAAATATTCGTCTAGGCTGTGTTCAGAGTGTTCAATTAAGATAACTCAGGGCAAAGAAGACCCCAAAGACCCTCTCA
This sequence comes from Scomber japonicus, assembly GCF_027409825.1. Lineage (NCBI taxonomy): Eukaryota > Metazoa > Chordata > Actinopteri > Scombriformes > Scombridae > Scomber > Scomber japonicus. The sequence continues at coordinate 16,483,280 of NC_070596.1, read as the reverse complement.
ACCCTACAGGCCATCTGGGCCGCGCACTACCAATTTTATTGGTCAAACTTACTTATGATACAGTTGGCTATGATTTATTTAGTTGTTATTATCGTTGTTGTTTTTTTATCATGATAAGCAACGCTAAAAATTTAAACGAAAAAACTTTAAAGTGTTAGTAATTTATATCTAGGAAGATATGGCATATAGGAGGCTGACTCACCTTTCTTCTGAGGTGCATTTTCACGTAGGCCAAATAGTGCTTTGACAAAAATGTATAAAGGGCCATTTAGCATGATTGGTTCTAAAAGTTTATTTGGCTAGTGACAGCAGAGTATTTACACTGCTGACGGGTCTTTATCTCATACTGAAGAGGTGTCACTGTCGGCCAGAGTCGAATCTGAAAAGACGATGTAATCCTTTGATTACCCTTTCTATGGCACCTCAAGTCATGAGTTTATCAACAGCATATCTTTATTTGTATATCGTCTGGTTAATGTGTAGCGAGCCTGGCGCTAGTCAATAGGTGTAAACATGATAGAAGCTGTCTCAATTGGCCTGTCTTATTGCTCACCTGGCGCCTTCGATGGGCATATCTTCTATTTTATTGCACGGAAGGCGACGATGCGTCTGTAATCGGACCAAGAGACGACGCCCCCAAGCGGCTAAAACTCTGGTGTATTAACCACACAGCAGCATAGCAAACCAAAGGACAAATCCTGGGCGAGAGCTCCCTGAGGGCTCAGTGACAAAGATTGTCTCACAGCTTCTGTAAAATTTCTGGATGCGTAATGATTCAGCTCCATACAATTTCAAGCCAAAATTGCCTTAAAATTAATTAGTTAAAATCAACTTGATGGGTAAATATCCCTGTTTGTTTAATAATCTCAAATAGTATTGTAAAAAGGTTTTGACCTATATGGCCCTAGTGTTTGTTTTGTCTGTTTGTTTGTTTGTTTGTTTGTTTTTGAGAGAATGAAGAAACACAATATAAGAATTCACTCATTAGCATGTCTATCCACTGATAATGGCGATATTATGATAAGCACATTGATATAAGAGTGAATTTGAAGTCTTATACGCTCTTATAAATTGATTTTGTTTATTAGAGCCTCCGTTATTACTGGTCAGTTTTACCGCTTTACAGTTTTGTCCCTGTCCTCCACAAACCAGACGTGTCAGGTTGAATAAAAAGTTCAGCTTTTAAAATCACGAGCTAACAACTTGATTTATAACAAGTCAGTCTGTTTGGTGATGGTTGACAGGGTTTCCTACCCTGCTCTATACTCAAGGGGCTCACTGTTGGATGTTGGTTTGAGCGGCCTGTCTAACAGGTTGCTTTCATGTATGTCACGGGGCAGTTTCGCCATCTAGTGGCAGGAAATCATGAATGTCTGCTTCAGCTTCCCAAAACTTCACTATCTGCCGTTTCTGAAGTGAAATCTGACTGGTTCAGTGGTTGAAATATTTTTTAATCATTAATTTATTCAGTTTAACTGTGCTGTATACATTTAAATCAAGATATAATTCAGAAATTAATTTGTATACAAATATGACATTTTCACCCATCACCTGAACTATATCAGCCTACTTTATCCATCATTGGTTCTCCAACAGCTTTAATGCCATGTGGATTCATAAATGTAAATGTTTTATACGAACACGTTAAGTTAAATTTAAGTCTAAAAAGTAAATGAGATCTTTGAACACAGAATGAAAAGGTTTTTTTTAAAAGGCAATTGTGTAGCTAAAAAAGGTAACAAAAAATCAGTGCAGTTTAGTATAGAAAAGGTGTTAGCAGAGAAAATCAATACTGTAAGCAATTGTTTGTAGAGAGCAGACTGCATGGCAGTCTTTCGTAAATGAAAGTGCCCTTCTTTAAATAAAAAGGAAAATAAGTTGCTGGTAGGCTACTATGCAGAAAACCATACAGATTATCTATTTTTATTTTAACAGCTGTATCTAACATGTATATTGACAATTTAGTTAGTGGAGTGAAAGTTGGATTGTGAGTGATTAAAATTTGCAGGTATTGATGTTTTTTGCATCAGGTTGCATTCCAGGGATATGTTTTAACACGAGCTCTGGTTTCAGATACTGCTGAGTAGATACACTTGAGGCAATAATACAGTAGGTGTGCCAGTATCTCACGTTTAACATATTTTTTATGCCTTTGTATTAAGAATAATACAATAGGTGTGCCTGTACCTCACATGTTTAACATATTTTTTAGGCCTTTGTATTAACAATTATCTAATCCATAAATTATGACACAGGATTGCAGACATATTGAAACATATACAGGTAGAGTTGCAGTTCAAACATTAAAGTGGACTATATTAATTTCTAGTCTAAAACTCCACTACAGTAGCTTTGCATGATTCACAGTTCAGAAACTCCTTATTTATCATATACTGGCTCTTTATGTAGCCCCTCTGTTCACCCTCTTTCTACTCTAAAAAGTGGGACTTACACCTATCACATATAACTAATATTATGTACTTGGCACTATGGAATTTGTATAACAGTTTACAACTGCATGGATGGTAAACACTTACACATACAGAAAGGTAGGTGGCTGACTGAGTGAAGGTGCATTCATGAACGTGTTTTTTATAGATGCTGAATATATCAGTTACATAGATCTAACCAAAGAACAGAGCTGTGTAACCATTGGATAAGACTTCTTTGTCAAGCACAATGACAGCTTAGCTTTGAATGTTTTGTATTAAGGTTATTATTATTATTATTATCATTATTATTATTATCATTATTATTAATAGCATCATTATTATTATTATTTTGTCAGTGAAATGCTCTATGGGTATGTCAGCCCTGTTTTCACAGCACTAGCAGTCTGTTAAAAGTATTATTCTCAACATAATACCACCGTTGGCCATTAGGAACGGTGTGTTTATGATATTGCTGGCAGATTATTTATATTTATTTACACACATGCACAAACAACAGAAAAAGGATTTCTGCTTTAATGCATGTATTTATGTGCTTATGATTGTAAGTATAAATGAGAATAATCCACACTTACAAAACATGATCATTGCATCTTATTGTAACAACATGTAGATGTTTTGTGCAAATTGAATTAAAAAAAATTGCCAATACAACTAGAAACAAAGGGAGAAGTGGCTTCATTCACGTAAATATCATCCAATCCCAATTTTTTATAGTCTACTGGACTTTTTTGGCATGATTAAACTGGTTTATTATAAACTGTCAGCACGGGGTACAGTGAGGGATACTTTTATACAGCAACCACAGACATTTGTGACGTTTTCAGAGACACAAAACAATGTTAGTGTAGTATGCAGCACAAAATTCCCAGTATTGAGTTTCAATTATTTACATTTTTACAGTATCTTTGAACTGTTTAATTCCAAAATGGTTTCTGCTATTTTCTGTTTGTGTCCACCTAGTGTTTCCATTTTAAATACAATATCTTTGTAGTTTGAAGTTTTTCCTCCAATATAATTAAGAGCAAAAAATAGAAGATGACCAGAATAGTCAAGTGAGTGAGAGGCAGAAAAACAGATGTTAAGAAAAGTGACCACATCTTGATGTTAATTGTTTTCACTGAGAGACATTCAATATGTTTGGTCTTTGGTTAAAAAAATAATCTGCAACATTTTCATTGCCATGGCAGCTTGTGTTTTTATAAGATGGTGGCGCACTCTAGTGACCAAAGAGCATCACTACGGGGAAAAACACCTGAGTAAACGATGGGAACCATGAATGCAGGCCATAGGTATGTTATAAACTAAAGTTTTTCAGATCTAATTAATCAAGTTCTGATGATAAAATGTTTTAATGAACAAGAGGAGCACTGGGTGTATTTGGGCTTTATCTTCCTTTTCTTTGCCTTCTTTCATTTCACTTCAATTCAGGATCACATTACAAAAGGACAGTAAAGGGTTTAAAGTTGTTAATCGATGCAGGCATGGTGGTACAACACATCACCACTGTGAAGCTGTGGTTTGGATAAATGCTAACATTTGATCTATTTAAAAAATGTTATTAAATTGAAAGTCCAGTTGCTCATGCAATTTGAGAAGTTGATGTTCTTTTCTGTTATTATTGTAATGAATATCACAATTACACATAAGGTTATGACTAATTATAATTATGATCTCTGATTCATCTTAATATTCTTAATTTCAAAAGTTACATTATGTGTTTTAATGTATGTCATGAAGTCATGAATCTTTAAGAAAGAACAAATCCATTACTTAATTCATAAGTGACATGCAATTTCTTTTTTAGGCTCTTTTCCAAAGCATAAAAAAGCAGACAATGATACAGTGTAAAAGTATAAGTGAGGCGTATAAGATATTCAGGGTGTTCAGTGCATGGTTATTGCCTGAAGACAAAAAGACAGGCCTGTGTGCCAGAACTAAAACAACATCAAACACGTAGCAAACCTGAAATTGGTTTCAGAGAAGTTGTGGATCTGATTTCTGCCACTGTGATTGTTTGTTGCCTAGGAGGAGTAATCTGACTTTGGTGTTGTAAGAAGGCACTGCTCAAAATATCACCTCTGAGGATTAAGTTACATTGTTCTGAGGCATTTGCAGCTAACTGACATGTCTACTTGTCAGTCAGTGAAACTCTCCGTTTGTGCTGCTGTCAGCCCTAATGCTCCCGAGTCAAAATGCCCTGGAGCTTTGAGGTGTGTTATGACTTGCTCAAGGATATGATAGTGCAAGAATATGTTGTTGAATCTGTTGTTCACAGTCCACATCATACTACAAAATGTAGGAAGATTTCTGTCTTGATGACACAGCGCTACCGTGTCAAGTAATTTCTAACCAAAACAGTAATATGACTCAAAATTATTTGCCTATAGCCTTTCCACGGATGCACTTAGGCTAAATGTTTCTTTAGCTTTAACATTTTCATGATTTGTGGGTTCTGCATTTGTGTTTGGTTCAATTTAAGTTATAAAATAGACTATTTAAAAATGTGATTTTTTTACCCCACTCATGTTTATTTGTTAGGATCCCAATGAGCTATGCCCTAAAGGTCCACTTTTACAAACATACACAATATATTACAGTAAACACTTGGCAAAAATAATACATATATTAGAGAATAACATGAATCTGTTTGAGCAAAATTGCAAAAAGACTGCAAAGAATCTACAAATTGGCATATGCATAGCATCCCACAAATATGTTGTTCCTAGTCATTTCCTTACTTGCTTTTAAACATTGATTTCTATGTAAATTTAATCAGTAACAGTGAGGAAGAATTTTGTTTTCATTGCTTACTACTGTGTGTTTAAGGAAATTAGTGTTTGCCTAGGGGAGTGAAAACTGGCTCTCTGTTGCCTGTCTGATGGCATCTGTGTCCAAGTCTTAAATATGTACACAGACAAAGACAAACAAGGATACAAACAAGTTCAGTTTCAACACATCGTGAGTACATGTTAATTAAGTCATTCATCAAATCTGAAAAAACTCATACCTTTTCGGAACCAGATGTATTTTGTTGATAATGAGAATATTTATTCTCCAAGTGGTTTCACAGGATATCGACATGTTGGGGACTTTATTCCACTTATCATTACTGTAATTTTTTATTTGAGTAAATTTTGATGTGCAATATTTATCCTTAATATCTGATTAAAAGCTTCAATCAGTTTTACACAGAATTGCTAATGTGTCTTTTCTTCATTAAAAGAAGAAATAGGACCAGTAGCAACGAAAGTCAAAACACTCCACAAGCCAAATAAAAGGACAAGTTCATTCATTTCTTTCTAAACAATTTGAAACAAATTAGGATCATGTACAATGGCTTAGGTTCTAAAGTTTCACATATTTACAAACTACAACCCTTCTATTGGGTCACCCATATGACATTAAGAAATATACTGAAAAAATATATGTCTATTACTAAGCAAAAGGCTTGAACCATGTACATGTAAATATTCCTAATACACGCCACAATAAAACACTGGCAGTTATTCTTGTTGTTGTCTTGTAGTTGTTATTTCTTTATCAACCAAAATATGCCTATTGAACGAATTTATATTTTGACCCTATTAATAATGCTAGATTAAAAAAACTAGGAGATCACCAAAATTACTACAATTCATCCTTTGGGCAAGATGAATGTGTGCACCAAAGTGGCAATCTATCTAATAGTTGGTGAGACTTTTCTCCTGTTTTCACAACCAAAAACCAAACCAAAATACCATGGTGGCACTAGAGGAAAAGTCTGGGCATCACAAAGTCATTACAAACTGCCATTTGTGCACCACAATTAAATACAACACATTTTTCAGTGATCCATCCAGTAGTTTAAGATATTCAGTCTGAACCAAAGTGGTGGATAGACTGAAAGACCAACCTTGCAAACCTTTCAGCTATATAGCATACCTGACATTTGCAAACCCTAAAAGCAGATTGCCAGATGTATAAGAAAACCAGGCCACATGTGTGGTATGTCATGTGAGGCATGATACATTGTTTGAGAATGCAAACCAACTGCTACTCTGTTGTCTTACACTAAATGACTTCTTTACATGCATTTCACTCATTCAAGTTTCTTAAATAGCAGCACAAGTCTAGCCACAGAGTCCCTCCTTCTAAGACAAGACGTTTAATCTCGACCATCAGCTGGAAGTTTAAATGAGCTGCGGCAAATCAGAGAAGACAGCCAACTCTCCCTTCACAGGCCTAATAGTCTCCACCATCAGCAGCACTTCATACACAACCACTGGCTGGCAGATTAGAAAGGAGGCTCACCACGAAAACAGACAGACGCACGCACAAGTACACATGCGAGTGGATTCAAAGTCATATATACATGTGCCTCTGTTCAAAATATACTAAGTAAAGGCACAAATTACTATATATACAAATCTACACAATGACTTTCTAATGGGTAGCAATCCACCAGCACACACACACACACACACACACACACACACACACACACACACACACATAAACACACACACACACACACACACACACACACACACACACACACACACACATAAACACACAAACACACATACTTCCTTTGTTTTGACTGTAGTGTGAGTGTGTGAAGGCAGCTTAGGTTGCACCACAGTCAATCTATCTTTGTAAATTGACATCACATTGTAGGCTCTCCTTTTTCTCAAAGAGCTTTCTGGTTATTTCATACACACTTATCCATCATCTATCTATCGCTTGGAGTTGAGGGCAGATGAAAACAGCACATCTTCAAGCAGCAAAATCAAAGATTATGAATAGTTACAGTATTCTAGTTATATGAACACAAGTGGAGCCCTTTATCAACTACTACCAATCAATGGCAGTGGTGGAAGAAATGTTCAGGTCCTTTACTTTAGTAAAAGTTCAGCAATGTGAAAAATACTCCATTACAAGTAAATGTCCTGCATGAAAAATCCTAATAATGTAAAAATACATAACTATTATCAGCTTGACATAGTTTACTGACTGATATATTATTATATATGACATCATTCGATTATTCATAGTGGAGCATCAGTGAGTCAGCAGCATGTTACTTATACAGCTGCTGGAGGTAGCTAGTTTTAATTACTTTATATACATTTAGCTAGTTTAGTCCAGTGGTTCCCAACCTAGGGGACAGGCCCCTCCAGGGGATCAACAGACAAATCTGAAGGGTCATGAGATGGTTAATGAAAGAGGAGAGAAGAGAAAACCTTCTGATACACAAAGCATAACATGGAAATACTCAAGTAAAGTACAAGTACCTCAAAATTGTACTTAAATACAATACTTGAGTAAATGTACTCAGTTACTGATAAAAAGAGATAATCCTGGACTCTCATACTCACTGGTTACATGTACGTGCAAAACCCTGACAAAAGGGAGAGCCAAACACAAATAACTCTGAAGCCAGAGTGGCTTTTTAGACACAAATGCGCCCCTGATGGCACAAGAGATTTTTTAATATCCTGCTGACACAACTTGGGGGAAGTGGGTGGGAAAAGAACAGGACCATAACAGACATGCATTTAACTTGACGCCAAGTCAAAGCCAGTAGTACAACAGTTTAAGGCAGTTAATGGCTTATTAATATTTTTTAACAATGGGTCACATGACCATGTGTATGTGAACGAATAATGAAAAAATAAAAAAAAGAATTATCACCCTCAGCTGTGAATCTTTACAAGATTTTTCAGCACTTTGATTTGGTTTTACATCCAGAAAATGTACTAATTATCTTCTGAGGTCTTTTTAGTACAAAATTCACTCTTTATTTTTCCCTGGACAGTGTTTCCCTGCTGAGTTGCAAAGAAAATATAGCTACACTACGAAATGTGTTCAAAAAAGGAAGGAGATCCACTTGATTTGATTAACTCAGACTGCTGTAGCTTCATATTAGCTTCAGATAAACTTTTAAATACATTTTTGCACAAAACAAGGACAGTGGACTTAGTCCCCCTTCACGTAGCTACACTGAAAGTGCATACGGTACTTTAGTGGCTGGTATTAAAAGGAGGAATGATTACAGCATGCAAAACCTCTTTCAATTACATGGGCACCTGGCTAATGTTTTAGGCCAGACGTGAAAAATTGTGAACTTATATCTTTTTAAGCTGCTTGCAAGTTATTTTGGATGACAAAGAAAAGCCAGTTGTAGCATGGCTCAAGTGGATTTAATTTGGAAGAGCTGTATTGTGAAGGTTTGCATTAAAGCCTTGAAATTTCATTCAGAGCATCTTAACACCATGAGCAGCAAAATTACTTAAATGCAGAGACTATTTTTTCAGATGATGATTGTTAGATGTTAAAGGAGTGATTTCTGCTTGCTGCTCCTACAGGCTGTCATTATACAAGTGCTGGAACATGTCAATGATATTATTTTCCATCAGGTCTCAACTTCAAGGATTAGCTTCAGTTTAGGCCTTGTCACCTGCTTCATCTGATCCAGCCTGCTGCCTTATGCTGCTGTCTTAGCCCTTTTACTCTCCTAATGTTTTTTTGCATCATGCCATTCAAAGTCTGTCTTGTTAAAAGCACACATTTGGGGTACAATCTAATGACAAACACCCTAAATCCCAGATATTTTACCATATGAAAAGTCTGGGTCTCCTTAACTCTAGCCCTTTATCAATTTTTTCTTAAAGATTATAACAAAAGGATAAAAAAAAAAGATGTTTAGGATGCCAAGTTGAAAAACGCAAATCAAATGTCAAACATATTTTCTGGAAAACAATATAATTTAGCTTGATCAGCCTGTCTAATTCAGCATTGGAAGATAATTCTGATGTTTAACAGGAAAAGCTTCAGCATTGAGGATACATCATCATTATATGTCAAGTGCTAAGAGCACAGCCAGCACTGGACCTTTAACAGGGAGAATCCAGCGGTAACAGCATTAATATAAATAACTAAAGCAACTCTGGAGTAACAGTGCATATTAGCACCGTTATTAAGTTATAGCAGGTTATCCATCATTAGCTAGAGAGCACACAAATCCCTACCTCAAATTGTTATACACTTAAGAACAAAGGTGGCTCCATCTCTCCACTCAAATAAATCGCAAATGGTGCAGTAACTCAAATTATCCAATGACACCACAACCACAACCATTACTACTATTCAAGGTTAGTAAGGAACAACGGAAAGATGAGATCTGGAATAAGCCAAAACTTAGAGACTATATTAAAGAAGATTCTTACACAGAACCATATACTGAATGGGAGAAGGCAGAGGACCCCATGTGCTCCTGGTACCTTACTACTGGTAATTGAGGCAGGCAGATAGAAAGGCCTTCCTGAAGAGTATAGCACTGGCATTAGCTTTTTTTGGTTTCGGGTCTTTGTGATGCCATTTTATATAGTTTCATTTCCCCAACTATAATCTCAGTTTGATGGGCTTAACAATTGTTAAGAAATCCTGATTTATATTCTAGAGTTAGAAAAGAGTTCAATTATAGAGTTAGAAAACTGTATACTTCAGGGACACTTATGCCAATTGGATCTTATGTCAAGTGTTCTGCATATTATGAATTTTTATTTATTAATTATTCATGGACTCATGCATCTTGGTTGTTGTCATCTTTGTTGCTGTCTAATACTGTATCACAGAGGTCTTCAACAGGGGGTCCACGACCCCTAGGGGGTCCATGGAGGTACTGCAGGGGGGTCGCAAAAGTTTTGGTTGATTAGACATTTTTTTATATTCCCCCTCGCAATTTTTTCCACAAATTGTGTGTGTTTGTGTGACTATAAGCAGCGCGTGTGAGAGCAAAGCGTCCTTATAGCTCTGTGTTGCCGCTTACATGTATTAGACCGATCCACCCCCACCCAGACCACCACCGATCGCAAGCCTGGAAAACGTTGAAGACCCCTGCTGTATCATGTAAAGTCATATTGATGGGGACAACATTTGGCGCAAGATTCACCAAATGGTGCCACTCCCTTATCTGAGTGTGCTTTGCATACTAGAACTTGAAAACATGGTTCTCAGTCTCAGTCTTAATTAGCTCTGATTGTATTTTTGAAAGATTTCTGTCTGGATTCTGACAGAATTCTCTTTTAGTGATGAACAATAGATGAGATCTTTGCACATTCACTCACTACTGTCCCTTCTCAGTCACCTCAGTCACAGTCAAGTGAATTTGTAGATAACATAATGAATGCTGTGTTTAATTTTGACTTTAGTGTCTAGCCTTCATAATCATCAGATTTTAAACCAACGACTACTAATATTGTGTGAATTTTAATTTACATTATTTGACCCAGTGCTATTGTACACAGTCATGCACTATACATTTTTTTTTGATGTACAGATGCTCCTAGTAAACATGTGACGAAATAAAAACCTTTTTTAAGAAAAATGGTGGGAAAGACTTCACCAGTCTAAAGCATGTTTTTCTGTCATTTTACCAAAGCAAATGCGCGTATCCGTCCAAGATGGTGCTGCGGTGTAATTCAATAGTAGGTAGATTCTTGATGTGTTGATGAAGAAGGATAACCACCGCTGGCACGTAGGGGCATATTTAGTCATTTGGGGGCCCAAGGCAAAACCAGTCATTTTCGTACTGCACTGAGAAAAGTTGTATTCTCACCTCAACACAAGGTCTCCAATGTGGGCAGCAGCAAGTAGGTTCAGCCTGGATATTGTTGTATCTCGTGTTACTAAAAAAAGAAGACACCACAAAAGATAACAAGGTCAATTATGAGAACAAACATTTTAAAATATACTTTTGTCTTTCTTTCCTTCTCCCTTTTCTATTTATCTTTCTCTCCCTTTTTTCTTTGTGATGTTTTCGACATCTTTCTCTGTCTTCTTGTCCCTTTTCTATTTTTTTCTCCTTTGTGTTCTTCCACGTTTTCTTTCCTTACCTCTTGTACCATCAGGCCATATTTGTTTTTGTTGTTCGCTTGTTTGTTTTTTCTTTCAGGTCATGTCTGTGGAGACAACAGATTTAAAATTATCACACTAAAATTTGTCCAGTGAAAAATATTTATCACCAAACAAAGATTTTGAATCAACTAAAAAGTGTGAATTCGAGAAAAAATCCTATTTCCTAAGCTAGATAAAGTCCTTAAAATCTTTCTTGAGGATTATTATTTAACAAGTGAATCATCTCGCTTTTACTGTAATTGATAAGAACATTAATCAGCATTTAATATAGTTTACCATTTCGACCGCTTTAATACTTTGTGATGAAAAGGGCCACTTGTGTCACTCTCCACTTCATCTCCTCGGCTGACACTGCCTGCAGTGCTACTACTGGCAAGAGCATCTGGCTTGTCCAGTGTTGGGAGGGTTACTTTTAAAATGTATTCCCCTACAGATTACTGATTACATGTCCTAAAATGTAATCTGTAATGTATGCCCTTGGATTACTCAAGTAATGTATTATAAATACTTTTAGATTACTTTTAGCTTACTTCAAAATCGTCTAGGTGGACGGGACACTGATTTTAGTTAACATTTGCTTTAGAGAACGATCTTATTCCTGTCTTCAGAGAAAAAGTTATGGTACATTTTATCCTGTAACTGATACTATTTAAAGACAAATGGCATCTACGAGTCAACATTCTTCAATTTATTTTACCTTTATTAATTTCCACAGCTCAGAAATTAAAATTTGTATTCTTAAATATTGATGAATGAAGAAAGCAGGAAGCATAAGCCCTCTAGAAAGTAGTGCAGTTGACTAAATCTGTCACAATAGCACAATTCAGCCACTAGATGGAGACAGAACAGTGTGTTCGCACTGACGACCACGAGACAGGGTGTCTGCAATTCATCCCCCATGCCATGTAAATAAATGGAAACTGGCTTGAATCATCTCAAAATGATCCAGAGACATTGGAGTAGCTGTTACTAGGAATATTAAGCAACAAGACACAACTTTTAACCATAAAAACAGCAGAGGTATGATATGTGTAGTTGTAAATTGACAATGGGAAGTTTGTTGGATTTTTCTTTTATGGTTTATTCTGCCAGTCACTGTATCATATGACTATATTCGTGCTTGTTTAACTGCCCTGAGACATTATTTTATTTATTGGGGGGGGGCGCTGTTTCCCCCACCGGCGGGGGCTCTGGGTGGCGGTGGGCCAAGGGGAGATTACGTGTATTTAGACGATCCCCACCGAGGGAAAGAACTTGGTACCAGAGAGTACTGTGGCAGAAGAGGCAGTGCTGAGATTTAAACTTACAACCCAGGTTTGTTGTCATACTATATAGTGACTATATAGTATGACAACAAACCTAGTGGTTGTGTTATGTGAACCTCAAACTTCAGGAACCTGCTGCTATTCCAGCTAACTGTGGCTACCACAGAGACTGCTACAGCCACTTCACCAACGTCACAAACATAAAACAAGCCCAGAGAAGATTTGAAAAGGCACCTTTATTTCACAAAGAGGCTGAAAAAGATGGTAGGTGTCCAATAAGAAAAGAATAGACAATCTGTGAAGAAAAAAAAATAGAAATTAGCATGAAAACACAATGACATTATGCACATTACATTTGAGAACCAAACTTTGTCTTTAACTCATATGACATAAGTTTATTACACTGTTTCTTAGAATTATGTGGGGGACAGAAAATCAGATATAACAACTTTCTCGCTGGATGTTCCTGGTGTTTCCCCCTGAGCCCCCTGCAGCACATAAATGTTAGCCTCGGACAGGTCTGCCGAGTCGGCCGCTCTCCTTCCACCCTGGGTGGAAGACAAATGTGATGCCCTTGTGGGTCTGCATGCAGTCTCTGGATGTGACACTGAGCGCTATACATGGGTGGGGAAAACCAAAGCTTATAAAAAGCTCATTTCCCAGAGACAATACATCACCCTGTTTAGAGAACTAGGAACAAGTTTCTCTCCATCCCCAGAGTTCTGCAAGGCAGTGGAGGCTTTAACATGTGACCTTTATGATCAGGAGTGTATGGATGTTAACAAGGCAAGAGTTAAGCTGTTCAAGTCAGGAAAGTCCTCTGAGAGAGACTTGCCTCTAAACAAGGACTGCTTGCACAAGCACATCCAGCGTGCTAACTGGCTGCAGTCCACAGAAGGAGCCTTGAGTGTAGGCCTGATATTCCCGCCCCTGAATGTCATGGCTGGAAGATGGCAGGAGATTTCTTAGAAGTGGACTGGATGACACTTCCCCCAGCTCCAGAGGCAATCCTTGAACTGGTGCATTGCTCTTGTAAAAAATCAAACTGTTAAATGTGTTTCTGTAAATATGTTACTAAGCATTCTGATTTATTAACAGTTAGATATTAGAATAAAGTTAACTCACCAATAGTGTATGGTTTGAGCACCATTTCTCATTGTCCAGCATGGGACTAGTACCTAGTGGGAATATTGTTAGTCCATTAGTGCTAAATGAAATGAATTCAACTTTCACATAATTGATATGGCACGAAGCTGGTTTAAATAAAACTTAGACAGCAAGGTCCATTTTGTATCTAATGAATCAATATATAATTAGCCTAACAATTAAAATATACAATTATGCTCAACAACATTTCAGGGTAGTTTACTTCACTGTTTGAAATTTGCTGACTGGGGTATACCACAGAGAACCATGTTTTAGATCATTTAAATTCCTTCTGTTATCCCTGTTATCTCTGGGTATAATGGTAACACCAATAAAATAACCAGTAATGTTAATTATACTCACACACCACGAGTGCGTGGCTGCACTGCATACTGCACATCAAATTAAACAGGAGAAACTCCGCTACAAGCACATATAAGTCAATTTTACACACACCAAACACAACTCAAACACCAAGCATATTAATTATCAAATATCAAAATCCGAATAGAGTCAGAAAGTCAACCCACTCTCCACATTTCCATTGCTACCGCTCTGATAGCAACAAATAGCATCTCATATGAAAGCTAAGACCCTTGCAAGTTCAACAATACCACTAATAAAACTCAAGTTTAATTGACTGATTGATTAAGCGAGCACGAGTTGTTTAAAGAGCTAGGATTAGGCTAACTGTTAGCAGTTAGCGCTACCTTTACACGTAATAAACGTCGCCTGGCCAAAGGCTATACATCAAATAAATAGCATAGCTAGCATTTTCCAACAACATTAATACTTACCTACACACGTGGAAGCTTCTTATTTAGCTCATAATATTTCGTGTGGTTTTCCATGGATGTTCCGCTGTCTTCACCTCTCCACCCCATGTAATGTCCACCAGGTGAATATTGAGAGCAGCAGCTGTTCTTCGCATATCTAGGTCTGATTGGTTGACATCACGTGATTTGCAGCGCTGCGTGCCATTGGTTCAACTTAGCAGGCAAATGCCACAGCCTATTAATTTAACAAACTTTAAACTATGATTATGAAAAAATGTGCAAGAATTACGAAAGTCAACAAAGAAAATCTGATTGAGAAAAAAATAAACTTTAAAATGTAAAAGATCCAGGTTCTCCCTCCATGGGTATTATTTTCAAAACTAAAGCTGATACGGGGCCTCGGCTTTAAGAGGTTAATAGTTGCCGGGTTAATTTCTCCGTTGTTACTCCAACCCTGGGCTTGTCGAGTACCTATATTCGGTGTCACTGTCACCTTTTGTAGTTTTGATAAAAACTGTTTACTTTCCTCTCACCTTCTCTTCTTCTCCACTCCACTGGGATAACTCCGCTTCATTTTTCTCAACTCAAAACCTCTCAAAACCGCGCCAACACGTTTGTTTTGGTACCGTCTTCCTCAATCAAGCCTGCACATGTGCAGTAACATGGAATAGTCCATTGCATGAGAAGGGAGGGGGAGCAGCCAAACCATCATGTTTTTTAAATGTATTTTTAAGCGCGTGAATTAAGACTAAAACAATAATAAGTACTTTAAATCGAAGAAACCTTTATTATTATTTGCCTAATGGTAAGCCCGCCTCTGCTGGCACGTCTCACTTGTATATTTTAAAGGTTTTATTACAAAAGAGAACAGTGTCAAACATTCAATCTTGATAGAGTCTCAACCTGAATCTCTCGTCCTACACCAGTTCTAACCTCAGTATAATATACTGATAGGAACTATATATTATACAGTTCCTATCTCCAAAAACTCCACCTTCTAAACTTTTGGTCAGTCAGGAAACACAGCCCCTGACCCTCCATTCATGACCTACAACTTTTAACCTTTAACCTAAGTAAACATCTGGTTTTGGAAGATATACCACAAGACAGAGACAGGATGTCACCAGACATCACATAACAAAGGACAACAGCTGTGTTTATGCAAATATTCTTTTGTGTTTTTCATTGTCTGTGTTGGTTTTGTGCCGAAAACTTATTCTGTGGTCTATGTTTTTCCATCAGTGGAACTGTAGCTTTATAGCCTACTTAGTGCAGAAGAGCTTGAGGAAACAAGTGTACCAAAAAGAGAAAAATGGGTAAGACAACTCTGCACTTGGCTATGACCTTTTTTTTATTCGTGCTTTCAGCAAGTCCAATCCAATCTCAGAGGAAAGGCGTCAAACTGCTGCCTATAGCCTAACCCATAGTTTCTCCTACACCACTTAATACATCAATTAAGTCACAAAAGTTATGTATCTATTCCTAAATACATATTATAATGTATTAGTAAACACATTTGATCAAAATATTTAAGGAAATTAAAAATAACTTACCAAAGAGTAGTATTATCGTATAAGACATCACAACCCCCCTAGGTTTATCCACATTTGGTGCATTCCCGCAAAAAAAAATACATCCATAAAAGGTATGGGTTAGAAAGGTAAAGGTGAAGCGGAAACTTTCATTCAGAGCAGGAATAGATGCATGTCGGCATGCGGAAGCGAATGATGAAATTAATCTGCTTCTCACTTGATTCATGACCTTAGTAAACACTTTCCCAAAGGCATGTCGCTTCCACCAAGATGACATTGCCTAACGTAAACATGGCTTAACCCCGGATTTAATGAATTTTATTGATATTGACTTGCGGATGTGTCCGAAATGAAGTTTTCTTATCATGGCAACGTCTCATCACTTCCAAAATGGTGATTGTCAAAATGCTAAACTGGCGCCAGAAACGCCGATCCACAAACCAGTGGGTGACGCCACGGTGGCTACGTCCATTAAGCTGTTACCCTCTGGTTTAAACACTAAATTAAATTCACCTGTACCCCTAACTGAGAGGCATCCAAGCGGAATATGTGATGTCTGCAATGACAGGGATACTGTGGATTATGCCACTCTGCTCTGGCCTAAATAGCCTATTCAAATGAAAGACACCTCAGAACTGATAAAGCTGATATAACAGAACAATTGGTGGCAATAATACCATTAAAATTGCCAATAAAAAGAATTGGAAGAAATTGACCCATCGTGGTTTGGCAGTGCCAGAGTATGAAATTGAGGGTGATCGAGTGCAGAGGAGAGCAAAGGTATGTGATTCAAACAAATCAAACAAATCAAACAAATATATCTAATTGTCAAAATCTCTTTACTGAATAAGAACCAAATGAGAATTTACTTCAAAATGAAAAATGTGTGTGATATTTAGTTAACAATGCCTTAGAGACTTAATCATCAACAGGCCTTAAATTGTGAGTGCACATTTAAATATGGATTGATTTATTTTTATTATTATTATTTTATTCAGCCATCCCCTTCGTTTTCTTCTTTGAGATCTTACAGCAGCTGGCACCCTTGTAGTAACAATACTGCCATCTTTTGGTGTAATTCCCTCTCCGTGTCTAGTTCATATCATTGTAAGCAGTTACTACTACTGCCTTCACATTCAATGTAATGACTGCTGCTGATTTCTGTAATTCTGGTAAACTGTTTCTCTGCTGCATAACATAGGCTACTGTTTTTCTTGGAGCATGGAGCCCACGTACTAAGGTTTCAGATTCTTGACATTGTTCCCAACAAAAGCAACAGTCCACAGCCATGCTGGTGGCTATGTGCGGCTTTAAATTAGGCTACTTGAGCACAGCAGTGCTTTGAGCTAAATGTCAATGTCAGCATGCTAACCTGCTCACAGTGCCAATGCTAACGTGCTGATAGCATGTATAGGCCTAATGCTCACCTATTAGTGTAGCATGTTTGCATGCTAACATTTGCCAATTAGCAATAAACACAAAGTACAGCTGAGGCTGGTGTGAATATTTTAGGTTTTGGGGCATAAATTGTTTGGACAAATATAAAGCTTGACCTGATGATGGTGTTAGGTGAAAGGTGCTGCTTGAAAAGTCAGAAGATCACCCTAGTCATTAAAATTTATCCCCTCAGCACCTTGACTGTATTTAGCCAGTTTTTTAATCTGAACCATAAATTTAGTGCTATGGTGGTGTGATGGGAAAAGTCAGGGCATCATAAAAGTCTGTAAGATTCATCCTCTGGAGACAATTATTATCTGATGGCAACCCATACAGTAGTATTTTAGTCTGGACCAAAGAAGTAGACCAACCAACATTGACCTCCCTGCTGCTAGCATGTGGCTAAAAACCTGGTTATATGTGCTTTTTATATTAGTGTCTAATTAATGTTCATTAGTCATAATTGTCTTTCCTATTTCATATTTTGTCCCTACCTCTTATCATACTACCCCTATTTTGAGCTGAATACAAATGCTGTTTCTTGAATCCATTTATATTTTGATATAAATTATTACATTTCATCACTATGCTTTGTGATAACTTCTGGATTTCCATTTTTAATCTCTTCTTTGTCCACTTTCTCATCTCCAAGAATGCCTGCATGTACAGGGAATAATTCAGTCTCTTCCTTGTTTGTTGTAGTGTAACTCATATACCTCATATATGAGGTTGATAACTAACATTTTATATTTCACTATTATGTAATTTTCTATAATATATATAGGGCCAGTTCTCACACCACGAGGAACCCCAAAGACAGATCTACAGTGACTGCTTTTTAGTCTTAGATCCTATTATTTTTAAGGCTTAGAGGGTCTTGGCTGTTATCTTACTTCATCTCCTTTTATGAGTCTGAAAGTAACTGCCTGGGATTCAATGACATACCTGGACATACCAGAGAGTCAGAATGAGGCAAAGAAAATACCTAATTCATAATTTCTGAATTTGAGAGTCATAATTTGTGCATTTGAACATGTCAAAGTCAAAGGTGCTTTGACCTCACTGAGGTGAGACATGATGGCCAGCAGGCCCCCAGGGTCTGTGAATGTGGTCCTGGCTGGAGCAGACCACACCACATGATTCCCATGCTCATTACCTCAGCTTTGTAGGTGGCTGGATGTGTGTGTGTCAGTGCTGTAGTCAGTGTCAGCGCCTCTGTCTGAATACATGCAGTTGTGTTCTGGAGGCTTGTGCATTTATAGACATTTATGAATATAACCCAAAACATGACCAAACGTGTCCTTTTTGATTACATGCTTTTATTCACCAAGTTTGAGGTTATAGTTATATGCAAAGCCACATCAAAGGACCTGCTGTGTAGTTATTGATACAACTCTCTTTTGTAGTACAGACTTTAATTAGCTATGTAGCCATAATCCTTCTGGCTTTATTGTTTATTTTCTTGTGTTAAGACATTATTGTAGTATCAATTTTACCTAGGCTGTTATTATTTGAATTTGATATATTCACTATTATTTTCTTCTTAATGTACAGATGTATAAACATATGTATTATACTACAAAAGGTATTTTGATGTCTTTGCTTTTGTAGGTGCCATATTTTCAATTACTATGTTACAGATGAGCTGTAAACTGTTCTGTTGTATTTGGCCAAGATGCTCCCACCCTAAACTCACCAAACTATGCTGATAAAATACATGAAATAGATATGTAAAATATCAGGAAAACCATAGTGCACTGAGCTCTTCTTTGCTGTTGTGACAAGTGAATTCGTAATGCACTGGCACTCTGAACCCATATTAAATTGTTGTATTGAAAAAGACCACTAGAGGGCAGCAGAGTACATGATATACAGTACAATACACTTCCACACACCGTTTCACTTAACCAAGTAGCCAACGAGATGTGATGGGTCCAGATGTGCTGGAATTGTATGAAGCTTAATGATTTATGATTTATTAAATAATTTTAGCTAACTTATTTTTCTTAGAACTTATATCTTTGTCAGTTCATTTTTTTGTATTTCTAATAAATAAACATGTTTCCTAAATTCTTAGTACTGACTGCTGAGGTCTGGCCCATGCCTGTACGGTCCCACCAAGACCTGTTGAGGGAGGGAGGAGGTAGCCCAGAGAAGCAGAGTTGGTAGGGGGTGGTGGGGAGGGGATCAGGAAGTTGGAATGTGGGTCCCTGTGTGTGATGTGATTGTTAGCAGAAACGTGTCAGCCCCAAGCCCACCGCCACCAACCCACCACCACCCCTGCGCCCAAAGCCCCGCTCAGGTTGTGAAAGTAGAGCTCTGTACGTGAATATTCGTGTGTGTCTCTGCATACACACAATATACCTCTTAGCCCTGCATTGCCATGGACGCCCAGATACCTTATCATTGCCTTTTGTAGTGGAACAAGGCTAAACTCACTCATGAGGGTGAGGGTAGAAATGGGGGGTGGGGGGTGCAGCCACAAGCTCTGGGCGGAAGGCAGACCACAGGCCCATGTGTGGCCATGGAGGGTGAAACCATACTGGATCAGCAGGGAGTTATAACTCTCCATCTTTATATAGAGAAATTGAAAGGCAGAGGGTGGTGGTGGTTGAGTGGGAGTGGGGGTGTGCACACTTCTCACCAGCAAATGAGGCATCAATCAGTATACATCTCATCTTTTTCCAGTCATTACACTTAACAACCCAACCTGCAGTGCTGCCATGGGTTTGAACTTTGTTGGCTTTCTATCCCACAATTTTTTATTTATTTATTTTTTTGTCATAATGCTCAGTTTTGCACTTCCACTCTTTAAAGTTAAGCAATATAATGCTGGCAGCCCCTATAAGATAGGTCATAATTTCAAACACAAAACTATATGTCACATTTTATTTTTATGTTATGCTGCTGGTAGTTACTTTAAAGGTGCAGTCTGCTATCCAGTAACATTTTTCTTCTGAGTTGACAGTGGAATGTTTGCTGAATATACAAACAGCTGAGTGCTGAGTATCCATAAGACCTTTATCCACACAAAGATGAGTCATAATATTCCTTTGTTTATGTTTTAGAAATTTGTCATAAAATCCCCTCTAAGCTTGTGTTAGAACTTCCCAAATGAAAACGTGTTGCAAGCAATCTTTGTGTGAATAGCCTTGAATATGAACATGTTGGATGAACCTCTATGTGGCTTTTTGTGTTTATATTTTTATTAAATGACGTAGTTCCACCTGAAACAGTACAATCTCTGCAGCTTTTGTTTCCCCTTCTCTCCCTCTTTCCTCCCCCTGGCTCAAATCCTGAAAGTCAAACTCTGGATGAGTTTTCAGGCACAAACCTCACAGCGGGGCCCACATACATAAACTATGCGTGTGCACAAAAACCAGGCATAAACGCCATTCCCTGCACATAAACTGGTAGGCCTATTTATAAAAACAGAATGTGTGCACCTCACGCATTCTTTAGAGCAGGCGCACCCATGCTAAAGTGATCAGATGGTTTTACATTGTTTAACTGATAGTAAGTTGTTTCTGTGTTTACTCAGATTTGTTGAATGCCAATCAAAGGCGCATTTGTTAAGATGATATTGATGAATTTCTTTTTCTAATTTTATCATTCTTTTAATTTCCTACATTGGAGTCAACATTTTAATTTTATTTTAGTAGCTTATTCTTTTTGTTGTATCCTTAGTTATGACGCATTACATTTCTGAGATATTACTGCCGATGAATGTTTACGGGTCCAGGTGATGAATTAATTATATGAAGGCGATAAGCGCCGCACAGCCATGCCTAATGGTCGCGCGTAATGACAGCTGTTCTGGCTGCTGGAGAACCTCTTCTCTGCACTTCTTCTTTACAGTTTGTTTCACTGACAGGTGTACAGATTGATTGAGCAGGCGTCGAATTAGTATGAAAACGGTTGTTTAAGGGCGTGTCTTGATCTATTTATGGCTAATTGTGGGAGTGTAAATAAGGCTCGTGCTTGTGTGCCCAGTTGTGCGTCCAACGACATATTTCTTCTTTTTTTTTTAAACCATGCGTATAAATCTGACGAAAATAATTGCATATTTCTGTTTTTGTACACAGATTTGGTCATGACTCTACACAGACTCTTATGCATGTGGCCCCTGGTTTTTGATGCAGAGTATTTGGGCAGACTCTACTCCCTGATCCAGGGATCCAAGAGTCCTGGCTGGACTGGTGGTTAGCCACACCACACCTGCCTGTCTTCTGCTGAATTCTCACCAGACTCTAAACAAGCGGTAACAACACACCACACACTCAATAGTAGTGGACAGCCAGGAGGTAGGGAGCGGGTATTTAACCACTGTGTGTGTGTGTGTGTGTGTGTGTGTGTGTGTGTGTGTGTGTGTGTGTGTGTGTGTGTGTGTGTGTGTGTGTGGTCCAGGTATTTCTCATGTTGTGGGGACGTAAATATCAGTCATGGGACTCGCCTCCCATATGAACTTAAGTTACTTTCAGGGGACATGCCAGACATGGGACCAATTGTCTCCAACACGTAAAACGCAGATTTTTGTATCAGTGGTTAAGGTTAGAATAAAGGTTGGCGTAAGGAAAGTAGTGGTTATGCTTAAAGCTATGTTAACTCTCCAAGAAATTCATTAAGTCAATGTCGATACCCCAAAAGTCACTTCAGTAAATTCGTGTGTGTACAGGCTAAATTCAGACTAAAGACCAAAGACCCGTTAATTGGGGACGACTTTTCTAATTGGGAGAAAAGCTGAATTTGGGCTCAGTGACTAAGGTTAGGATTAAGTTTAGGCAAATGGTGGTTACCGGTAAATGTGTGTGTGTGTGTGTGTGTGTGTGTGTGTGAGAGAGAGAGAGAGAGAGAGAGAGAGAGAGAGAGAGAGACGTGCGTGCGTGCGTGCGCGCGCGTGTGTCGTTTGCGCTTGTGCACAGTATTTCCGGCTAAAATGTCGCAAGAAAACTGCCACAATTTTTGCTCACCTTTTATTACATATTGCACTAATTTTTGGCACTTTGTCATTTTCACATGGATGAGTGGGATTTGTAGTTTCTCAAGAGGTGGGGGTTGGACTCTGCCACACAGTAGGCTGCATGATAGGACATGAATGGGCTATAGGCTGTGTTTGTATCCAGCAGTTAGATGTTAATGCTGCAGATTTACAGTCTATAGCAAGAGCAGCAGTGAAAGTGTTCAGATGCCACTGGTCAGTAGACTGTTGGCTTCTGACTTGTGTGGTTTACTATTGAGATGCGTTCACTGTCCTCCAGGCTACATTTAGATTTTACGTTTCAGAGTAATACCAATTAGCCTGACGACGCAACATTTTTATGCGTAGGCTATTTGTAGGAGTGAGGACAGGTTTTATGCTACTTTACAGTATACATAAACTCGGAAGGGTGCAGAAAGGATTGGATTCAGTTCAGGTTTCTTCTGTCCATTTTTTATTAGTGCATCGTTCTGCTTTCTAGCTAAGTCAAAGTTTCTCTCTGTGAATTACCATTTGGTCTTGCTTGACATTTTACGCCGCTCAGCTGCTCTTCCATGCTGAATATTATATTCATGATCACTTGTGTAGGTGTATTTTAAAAATACTGCAGTATGTAGATCGATTTTCAAAATCCCTTCAATAAGTGTCAATTGAAATGTTCAGATGAGGGCGTTACTAATGGGAAATATTTTTGTAGTTGTTTATTTGTAGTACAAGAGTTGTTGTGACGTATGTTTGTGTGTATGCAGTGTGTGTTTAAATGACCGGTGTGTATCTGCAATGTTTTCGTTGTATTTAATTTGCAGTTTGATCTCAATATTGTGATATGTGATATTTTAAATTAAAGTGTAGGCTATTTCGTTTGATTCTTTTTTTCTTTTTTCCAGATTTGAACTTCCTCTTGTCATGTGATCTAAAACTAAAACTAAGACATTTTGTAACCAAATGTAGGTAAAGTGATCTATTTAAGATAGGCCTATGCACATGTCTAATTATTACTCGTTCGCTCAATTCATCAAATTAAAAACGAATTATATCATAAAGTTGCGAACTCTAATAATTGGTTTTCAATACAATTCACTTGCACATCTTATTTATTCCAATTTGATCATTACTATTAATATTTAATAGGCCTTTCTTAAAGCATTTGAAAGCAAGTTTTAATGCCGGCTTGATTAGTGCTTCACCTCTTTCTTAAAATATTGTTCTTTTTTTCTTCAAGAGAGTGTGTGATATTTTTCCTACTTTGTTGCTATATCTTGTGTGGATTCATTAAAAGGTGATTTTTTTTCTTTATCGTCTTTGCATGGATAATATTATTAAATTTCTACTTCAAATCGACCTCGTCTATTTGCTGGTCATTACACTTTTAATATCACGCTGAATTTGTTATGTTGCTTATTTAATTAGACAAAAGTTTTATATTCATTTCTTTGCTCAAATGTAGCACGCTTATTTTCTGCTCTCGCTAGTGCGAGCTACTGTTAAAGTGTGTCTCGCTGCAGGCTGCAAAACTTAATTAGCCTTCACCCTGCTCATGTACATCCTCGTCATCTGTTTGAGGAGGCTGCTGTTGTTTACTGCCTTTCTTTTTCTATTGTACTTGCTTATCAGGCCTTCGGTGGATTTCCACGTGGTCCTTTCATTTTTAATGACCGACTTTCCCCACTGTGGGGCTAATAAAGGAATATCTTATCTTTCACTTCTTAAGTTTAGTCACAAAGTCATAGCAGGACATCTCTCGTACTTGGCACTCACGTTTTCATTGATATTCTTCCACCCACAGCTCCTGCGTGTAGATAAAGTACACTCCCAAATCGCTCCCAACTTAGTTTACAATGCTAATTAGAATAGGTTATATGGCAGAACGGGATCATGGAAAATATAGGAGGCACATGCTGTGCTGTATCTGAACTTGTAAACCCTGAAGTTTAATAAATACATTTTATATATACACCGTGTTCAAGGATCTTGAATCAAATGTGATAGGCTATGCCTGTAGTTTAGTCATTGTTGCACTCTGAAATCAGTGCAGTGTACGAGTGCTCGGTTGGATTGTCTTGTTCTTGCAAAACCTATGTTTATTTTACAGATACAGTAATTGAGCAGCACTGGGAAGTCCTTCAGAGACCTGTTGCTTGTGCGTGTGTGTGTGTGTGTGTGCGTATGTGTGTGTGTGTGTGTGTGTGTGTGAGAGAGAGAGAGAGAGAGGGGGGGGCTCCCTTTATCTCACAAACTCATCCAAATATCAAATATGGATGTGACTAATTTTAGAGCTTCCTTGACATATCTGTTTCGTGATAAAACTTAACAGTTTAATTATGCTTGGCTTCAATGGGTGCAGTGGTGACATTGTTTCGCTTAAATTTAGTGTGCTTGCATTTTCTTGGAGAAAGTTGGTGGACACGTACTAGCACATGTTTACAGGCTATTCCTAAAAATGAGTGATTCCTTCTGATGTTTTCAAATCGAAATCCTGTACAGTCAGAAAAGAAAGTGAAGACTCTTGACTGCCATACTTTCAACCACTGCGTTCAACACCAGATTCACTCAAGCTCCTGCTTTTATTATGAACCAAATGTTATGCTGTCTAAATTAGGTATAAACGTTGACGGGTCGCTAATGGACGAAAAAACATGCGCTCTTTCTCTCAATGAATGATGTTTGGCTCTGTGGGCGCCTGCTTAATGAGATAACAGCCTAAAATGTAAATGAGACATTTTAATGCGCACACTGCAAAAAATGACTACTTCGGCGAGTTGCAAGTGTTCATACTAAACACACTGCTGATGAGTTTTATTGTTCTCAACGTTTTGCTTATTATAAACTGGGCAAAGTTAAGGCAGATACTTACGTAGAAGTTCAACAAAACTTTGACCAGACGAACATTTGATTATGAATGGTAAAACGAACAGGATAATCTCCCATTCCATTTTTTGTGACATTTTATACGCCAAATGGTCTTTTTATGCTACATTAATGCCGTTTTGTAACTATAATATGCAGCTAAATATGCATCTGCGGTGGTGCGTCTAACCAGGCACTGTAAAAAGCCCACATAGCCTACAGTTTGATCTCATTTACAAGATTCTGGTGGTTTGCTGTGATCCATCTGTGAATCTGAAGTCCAGTATCCTGCGAAACGTTCGGCGGTGTGCGGACTACGTGTGTGAAGCCGCAGGCCTAAACATAGCTTACACCGACTGACCCGTGCAGGTTCATTTTTCTTTCCTTTTTTCCCCCCCCAAAACAAATATATATCCAACTGCGATCTATTTGCGTCTCTTTAGCCTCATGCTTTCAGTTGTGGAAGCTGTTTTGTGACTTTTTCTGCGGAGGGAAATAACAAGATAGTAAATAGTTCATTCATAAATTTCTGCTTGACCAAACGGCCCCTTAATTAGCATTGTTAATTGACTAAACATGACTACAGGCCAAAATATGTTAGGCTATAATTAAGTAATCGTTAATCATCATTGTTTTGGCCATAGGCAGAGACAACCTGTCAGCCTACAAGATTTGATCATGCACACCAATCAAATTTGGACTGAGTGTTACCGACATTGTCTAGAGGCCATGACTTTACAGGAGAGAAGGTTGCGCGTAATGGCGCATGAAGCAGCAAATATCAAATGGATTCTCTCCACCAGACTGGGATTATGGAGAGGTTTAGCAGAGCGGATAAATCAGAAGACCCGGGGTGGGGACCTGGAAGGAATTATTATTTAGGATATAAACCAATGCTATTCATGCACATGCTGCACTCCCATAACCCCCACCTCCCGCTCTACGTCGCGGACCCAGCTTCCGCTTCGCACGGTTGGTCATTGATGCGCAGTGGAGGGTTGGAGAGGGAGCACGCGAAAGAGAGAGAGAGAGAGGCAGAGAGAGAGAGGGAGAGAGTGAGAGAGTGAGAGGGGGGAGACGTAGAATTGACTCGACAGAGACTGGGAGAGAGAGGAGGGAAGAAGGAGGTGACGGACCTGCTCCTCTGGGACTCGGCTACAGCCTACTGCTAGCTGCTATGAGCGTGGTCGCCTCACAAAACTGTCCTCAGCTGCAAAATGCACAATAAGGCACGGAGCAGCTCCCGGTAGCTGTCACCGAGCTCCGAGAGGATCTCCACGGTCGCGCGGATCCGCTTGAAGGAAATCTGGACTTACACAGTGAGAGGGAGAGAGAGGGAGAGACAGAGAGAGGGAGAGGGGGGAAAGAGGAATTCATGGAGATACTGAGCAGCTTCCTCGAGCAAAACGGCTGGATTATCTGATTTGGAACCAAACGTTGAACATATTGAGGGCGAGACGCGTTTCTGTGTTGTGCCACCGCCGCGTCCAACTCCAGCCAACGACGTGTTTTTGTTTTTTTTAGGTAAGCTGGTCCGGCTCTGATCCCGCTATGTGTGTGTGTGTGTGTGTGTGTGTGTGTGTGTGTGTGTGTGTGTGTTATTACAATTCAAAGCAGTTTAAGACTACTCTGCGCTGTGGGGATCGCTGTTTTCTGCCGTGTAGACTGTGTAGTAGAGTAGTGAGGATTGTATGTGTGTGTGTTTTATTTTGTAGGGGGATGGGGGGTGGGGGGGGGGGGGGGGGGGGTCATGTGCATCATTTTGTCCTGTGTGTCACCATGTAGGGACTGTACAACAAAACTCACGTCTTTTGTTTTAGGAACATGAATAGGAAATAAGTGAAGGGGTCCCATGCAGGCCTGATTTACTGTGCTGAATAAGTCAGTCCTCACAGTTCTAATGTTGACAATTCTTAAGATAATATCTTTATACATACAATTCCGTTTAAATAATATATTTGATAAAATACTAAAATAGACTAAATTTGTGT